>NC_058522.1:478462634-479096279 GCF_904849725.1 Hordeum vulgare subsp. vulgare
TTCAACGCGCCTACAACACGTCCTTCAGATAGTCAAGACAATGAATCCCAAGTCCACTACACCACAACATCTTTCAAACATATTGCCAAGCAACCAAACAAGGGCCACCTTTAGCTTCCTTGGAACCTCTCCGGGAAAAACTCGGACAAATCTTGTTGATGACATGAAGCACCCATGGCGAGAATTCAAGCGAAAGCATATGATAGATGGTAATAACTACAATGAGCACCAATTTGATGAGAGTCAACCTCATAGTCATAAATAGCATAGAAGTTATCCACGTAGCGCATCTGTTCACCACATTACCAATAAGAGGTTAAAGGTCTATCTTCGTTTACAAAAGAAATTTCTACTTGTTCGATAAACCTTGGTTCTCAATCGAGTGAAATACAAATCAATAGGTTACTTCATGCTTACACTATGCGGTTACCCAACTAATCTTATTAGAGAGCAAGTTGGTTTTTTAGTGTGCATCTTTTGTTGTGGTGGTGAATTTGCGCATTGCATGTTTGCTGTCCAGCCCCAACAAAGTGTCATTAGAGCTTTGGTTTGCTTATGCTAATAGATGAATTTGTTGTAGTGAAAGATTAAGGCGAAGACCAACATGATGATATGATTGTTGCCCAATTCACCCCAAATCGCCACCTCCGTCAGTCTACCATCTCGCTTGTCCACCCGTTTGATGTTGTCGTCTTCTCCACCTCCCGCGAGCCCGCTCTCCTCCACGAACCGATGCATAAATAGTCAACCTCGGGCATTTCTCCACCGGCGATGCCATTGTCGTGCCTTTTCTGGTTCAATCTACCAGACGTCTTAGTACCGCTCGTCGTGGGCCTCCGTTCCGTCTTGGGGCTATCTGAATGACCGAATGACTGACCACGAATCTATTTTCCTACACTTTCATAGCAAACGTGAGGAAGTCGTTGACTGTTGTAGAAAACCTAAGACGAAAATGGCTTCCCCCTGCTTTGTATTCCAAAGCAACCGACACCAATACTACCAACAATAGGTGTTGGGCCGGAAACAACACAGCCACATCCAAAAGAAACAAAAGAGAAAATACAAAAGGAACAAATGCCGACAACGGCGGGTCAACAATAAACGGAGAAGCCTCGCAACCGCTGCGCCCACCGGAGATCTCCCACCAAGCTCCTAGACTCCGAATCGCCGGTACCAATCAACACCTCCAATAAGGGAAGCGACGATGACGACGTTGTTACCAAGGGTTTCCCCCGGTACTCAACGAGGAGAAGGAAAGGGTAGCCCCAACGCCCTCCAGGAAGGTACGGCGGCACCCTCAGGCGCCACCGCGTCGGTGTTGGGCGGGCCGGCGGGGATTTCCCTTGATCCCAACCTTCACCTTTGGCGCGCCGGAGCCTGCCACCATACCGACCACCATCCCGCGCCAACACGATCTAGAAGCTTCACATGTCGTCTCCTCGAAGTAAATACGTGAGGCCCGAAGGAAAGAGACGCACACATGCTGAAAACCAGGAGCAACAGTACCGTAGACACGCGAGAGGGACCGAGCTCCAACACCGAGGTAGTAGCCGACCGGACGCAGCGACAGAGGCATACCAGGCCCGCGGGCCCGGCCAGGCCCCGAAGGGGCCCGTGAAGCCACTTTTGCTACGATGCAGCACACGCGTCATGGCTCCGTCGATCCACGTCCGAACAGCAGCGCATCTCCATCCGGTCGAAAATAGCACCGCCACAGGACCGAGCCGGACCGCCTAAAACCCAGATGGGGCCCAAGGGCCCAGATCTGGGTCGGGGGCGACGCACCGGACGAGCACACCGGCGGACACTACCACGCCGCCAAGGGGCAGCTCCATCGCGGACAAGCCACCCGAAGATCGCCGGACCGCACGCCGGCCGAGGCGCACCGCCATCCGGACGTTCCCCCGAGCAGAAGGCCAGGACGCGCGGGGAAGGGAGAGGTCCCGCCGTCGCCGACACCGCCCAGGCCTTGCCCAGCGGCTCCCGCCGACGACAGCACGGAGGGACGGGGAGGAAGCGAGCTAGCGGCTTGGGCGAGCGGCGCCGCCCCAACCGCCGCTCGGAGCGACGCGGGGAGGGGAGTACAAGAAAGGTGAGAGGGAGGAGTGTGGGAGGAGGGGCCTGGCGGCGACGGCGAGCTCCGACCGCGACGACAACAACGCTAGGAGCCGATGACGGGAGGAGGAACCTTAGCGCGGGGGCAGGTTCTGCTCACTCGCTCGTTCCTATAGAAAACCTAAGGCCATCGGTTGGTGCAATACAAAAAGAAAAATGGAGAAATATCTAGGGCTTCGGAGCACCTAAGCTCAAGTGCTCCCGCGCGTAGCTCGGGCGCATTTGGCGTCCAAAAGTGTCTCAATTACTCACAGATCGAATGGATTCTGAGATAGACCATTGTATCTCGATCCAACGGCAAAGCTCGCACGGCAAGCCCATATGTTTCGTTTCCTTTTGCTTCTCCTGTTGGCGAACCTGCGCTAGGGCACGCGCGCGCGCGAGCGTCGTGTAACGTCGTACGTTCGACACGCGCTGCTGCTCGTAAGCTCCAGTTCCTCCGCTTGTCTTCTTCCTGGTAATAGCTCCTCCGTCGTCTCTTCCCTGATTCCACCGCCGTCGCCATCGCGCGCAAGTTGCAGGGCCGTCCATGCCGGGAGCGTCGTACTCGGCAAATCCCCGGTCCCGGGCCGGGCTCCCCCCTCCCCCTCCCCCCGTGGCGCGCGGGTGACGTCGCGCACCGCCGGGGCACCGGCACCCAGGCCAGCGAACACCGCCGAATCTCGCCCCCGGATGCATGGACACGGCAGCGCGCGCGGCCCGTAGCGCCAGTAGAGACTGCGATGGCGACGGGGCCGGCAGCGCCGTGTCACGCGGGACAGGCGACTACACGAGACGGTGCTCAAGTACTGCTGATGATGCCGCTGGCGCTGGCGCTGATGATGCCGCGCGCGGTGACTGTGGCATCTGGTTGCTGTCCTGGCGCACGTGGGCCTCTACGGGGTGCAGTGCAGGGCCCGCGCCCGGGCCGAGAGGGAAGGGCTCCTCGTGCCGGATGGAACGGAGCGGAGCGGAGCGTTACTGTGTACCCTGTGAGGCTGTGACTGTGCGTGCTGGGCCGGGGCAGGGATGTCTGTCTCTGCAGTGCGTGGTCCGGCTTGGAAATTGACAGGCCTACTGTGCGAGAGGCTGTCGTGGCTGGCAACTTGGACGTCGCCCTAAACACGAACCACGCAACTAACGAGGTAGCAGGCTGCATACCTACCTTTTTTTTTTTGAGGGGACTGCATACCTACATATAAATCAGTAATTCTGCTGTTCAAAAGTTTGATGTATGTAGCAGCAAATACGCACCCCGGGTGTGGCATCGACGGAGGTGGCTGGTCGAGTGAACGAGGGAGGACTCATGTAGTAAGTTTTCTACTCCCTCCCTTCCTAAATATAAGACTTTTTAGAAATTCTACCATGGACTACATACGGAGCAAAATGAATGAATCTATACTGTAAAATATGTCTATATACATCCGTATGTAGTTCATAGTGTAATCTCTAAAAAGTCTTATATTTAGGAACGAAGGGAGTATATACTACTAGTAAAACGGTCCGTGCGTTGCAACGGGAGAGAAAAAATATTATACATTTTTAATTTACAAAAAATGATTTATATTCTGAGAATTCGTAGCTACGACCCGAACAAAGATGGTCTTAGCCTACAAAATCGTAGTTCAAGATTCCACGGGTCTTCTATTTTAACATGACTTGTATTTACATGTATATTTAATACGTACAAAGAAACAGGCAAATAATCTTTAATTTCATCTTCAATCCTGATTTTGCTGAAGTGTTTATCCTCAATCTTAATTAGTACCAGTATGAAAAAAGATGAATATTATATTTTTTTCTAAACCAATTTTATATATAACATGTTAAATTTAGTGTTACGGTTTACAAGATATGAGTATTTAAAAAAATATTTGATATGTATTGCGGATTTAATGTCGAAAACATCAGCAGGTTTTCTATAAAAAAGCATGACGGATTGAAAATATCTATTTATTTTATGAGAAAATCTAATTAGCACCGCCGCAGCGTGTTCTTTCCGTGCGTTCATGCCCAAGCATTAAAAAAAAGGCAACCGTCGCTTTCAAGCTGATCCACAACAGCATGGGCTCAAACATGCATGCATGTGGGCTGAAAAAATGATTTATCTCATAGATTAATAATTTGATTGAAAATTCGTCTTTACCGTTAGGTTCGTCTCGACGAGACCTTCAAAATAAGATCCATGTTGACATGTTTTGTTAAATTTTTTTTCGTCGTTCCTAGATGCCACATTTATGTCATCATAGTTGTCATCTTACGGGTGTGCAGTTATCACAAAAAATATACATAGTTACCGGAACAATAATTTTATACTTTTTAAGTATTGCAGTACGTGGAGCTAAAAAGTGGTTATTAAAGCACTAACAATAAGTAAGTAAATGCATGAACCAGCATAAGCACAATGAATCAAGTTTTTTAGTGGGGTATATCGACATTCATAAACCTGATAACCAAGTTAATTTAATGTGAGAACTATGTGACAAATAATGTGACAAGTAAATAATAGTATTCTAGCAACTATCGACGAAAAAAAATATTGTCGAAACATGTCAACATGGGATCTAGTTTCGAAGATCTCAATGCGAGAAAGCTAACGGTGAAAACGGATCGTCAATTGGATTTATAGTTTAAGAGATAAAACTTTTTTAAAATTTAACATTAGAGGAATCTTTGCTGATGTCATGCATGTATATTAGTTTGCATGCGCCTCAAGGAAACCGCAGCACCAAAAGATGCATGTGTTGCGCCGCTATGTAGTGGCCGGCTTCCTTATTTTATTAGTAGGTATAGATTTCCTTTCTTCCACCAACTCGAAATTCTCCTTCTCCTATGATTCACATCACTATACAAACTAGTGATATTCAAAGTTTCCAATCCCCAAACGATTTACTGGGATAATTGAGAGTCGGGTCTAGGAAAAGAGATCTTGTGTGTACTTTGCATGAGTAAGTTCCTGTTGAAGGCCATCCATCCCTGCTTTCAGCATATGTAACTATTGGTTATCTGATCTTTCCTTGCTCAGCTCATGCATGAGTGATGTAGCCTTTGTAGAGAGTTCTTTCATAGAGCTTATGGATTTCATCATGAAGATGCACATCTCATCTCTCAAAGGCTCATTTGATGTTCAGATTTAAGCTTATCTTGTGAATGAGCTCGTTGATATATAAGATTCCTTCTTGAATTAATAACTTCATGATCAGGTTCAGGTATAGTATGAGATATAGCCGAATTTAATCACCTAGGAGGGCTTTGTATAGATAAGTTCCGATGAGTTTGTTAGGATCCAGCACGTCCCGACTTGAAATGCTAATTCCTGAACTGAAGAAGGATTCCAACATTAGCGACGGACGACGGTCAAACCACGCAAGACGGGGGCAGGGAAGCTTCTAAACTCGACCACCGATGAAATTCACTACCCTTGTGCCACCGTCGGTGTGACCAACTCATTCAGCAGCCAACGATTGGCTCTCGTCTACCTCACTAACCTACAACCATATTGCCTCCCCTTCGAGACCAGGTTCGCGCACCACCACTTTTCTCTCCAGTCTCCATGTGCATGCGACCTTGACAACCTTGGTGATCGTCTATTGCCCAATTTTTTCGCAGGGATTAGTGCAGGACTACATGCGCCGCTGATATGGAGGGGGTGGAGAAGGATGCGCTATTCCCATGGCCCCCCTTTTTGATCGCCGCTGCCACTCCTTAAGGTGGGAAGTTGAGGCATGGAGGCCTAGGCAACATGGGGTGGGGCGTGTCATCGACCAACCTCGAGGGCGAGCCCCTTCTCTCTCGACTGCTTTCGAGGTAGTGCGGTAGTAGCCCTTGTCATATGCAACTCTTGGTTATCTGATCTTTCCCTTGCTCAGCTCATGCATGAGTGATGCAACCTTTGCAGAGAGTTCTTCCCTAGAGCTTATGGATTTCATCATGAAGATGCACGTCTCATCTCTCAAAGGCTCATTTGATGTTCAGATTTAAGCTTATCTTGTGAATGAGCTCGTTGATATATAAGATTCCTTCTTGAATTAATAACTCCATGATGAGGTTCAGGTATAGTATGAGATATAGCCGGATTTAATCAGCTAAGAGGGCTTTGTATAGATAAGTTCCGATGAGTTTTTCAGGATCCAACACGTCCCGACTTGCAAGGCTAATTCCTGAACTAAAGAAGGATTCTAACATTAGCGACGGACGACGGTCAAACCATGCAAGACGGGAGCAGGGAAGCTTCTAAACTCGGCCACCGATGAAATTCACCACCCTTGTGCCACTGCCGGTGTGACCAACTCATTCAGCAGCCAACGATCGACTCTCGTCTACCTCACTACCTACAGCCATATTGCACCCCCTTCGAGACCAGGTTCGCGCACCACCACTTTTCTCTCCAGTCTCCATGTGCATGCGACCTTGACAACCTTGGTGATCGTCTGCTGCCCAGTTTTTTCGCGGGGTTTAGTGCAGGACTGCACGCGCCGCTGATATGGAGGGGTGGTGGTGGAGAAGGATGCGCTATTCCCATGGCCCCCCTTTTCGATCGCCGCTGCCACTCCTTAAGGTGGGAAGTCGAGGCATGGAGGCCTAGGCAACATGGGGTGGGGCGTGTCATCGACCAACCTCGAGGGCGAGCCCCTTCTCTCTCGACTGCTTTCGAGGCAGTGCGGTAGTAGCCCTTGTCCCAGTCGAGCTTGAGCAAGACGGTCTTCGTCGGGAAGCACCTCATTTTAGCGGTGGAGCAAAGGCATAGGTCGTCGATCGGTTACAGGCGAGGACGTTGTTGTAAGGACAAGGACGATGGCCTCGCATAAATGATCTGACGACCTCGGACGCGTCTTTGAAGCAGCAAGCCAAGAACAGCGCATTTTAGTCCTTCCTCATCGGCTAGGCTATCTAGATCTATCAGGATGTGGGGAACCTGACTTGCGATGGATCATGTGGACTCGAGGTCGTCATTGAATCGATGGGCTAACTTCGTCGTGGAACGTTCAGTGGATATAACAATTATAATATGAGTGGGAGAAGGTTCGTGGCGACCGTCCGAGCAAGAAAAGGATCTCGATCTAGTTGTATTTGTATACTGATTCGTGGGTGGTGTAGGAAAGAAGGACAAAAAAATCTACTGGTGGACGGAAAACACGGGGTTTTTTTGCAAATAATTATCATAAAATAGGAGGGTTTTTTTGCAAAAACGACGGCGGTGGATTTTTCGACGAAAGCCATAGCCTCTTTATTATTACTAGCAAAAGGCCCGTGCGTTGCAACGGAAGAAAAAGTATCACACGCTTTTAATTTTTATAATCATTTTGATTTATTAAAATAATAAGCTAACTAACTAATGTAGTAAGTCCTATCCTATTTTGTTGGAAAATCAAACCGTCCATTGTTAATTCCATCATGATGAGAAATTGAGCGGGACAAGCAAAGCAAAACAAAGAGGCTACCTGAATTGATCAATGGACTGTTATCTTATTTCACTCATGGGGTAGAGAATGTGGGATCAGATGACAAACTGAAGGTGGTGTTCCATTCTCTCTCTCTACAACAATGCAATCTTACATTAAATACATTCATTCATCAGCAAACAAATTCCCACAAAACAAAATTTCTTGCCGGTGCTTGGCACACGGTTGGAGGCATGGGGAGGGGATCTCACCAGATGATTAGTTCCTGCCAGAGGAGGGGATACATTGAGGGGAGCAAGGGTTAGGCGCCTCTATCTGGCCATAAGGAGTCGCCGTTGACGCGCCATAACCTCGGAGTTCCCCGTGTGAGCCATGGAGGCCCGCCTCCACCTGCAAGTACTTCGCTCCGTCGTGCCTTATCCGCGCGCCACCGCCGTTCTGCATCGAGCGGACGCATCATCCCAAGTCGTTGTAGCTATCGCGTTGATTTGATCCAGAAGCTGTGCTCGAGCGCCGAAACGGGGGCAGCAAGCAGGCACAGGTACGCCCGCGGAGGCGTGTCGGTTGAGATCGACAGCAGTGGTAGTTGAGGTCGGCCGCGGCGGCGAGTGGTGTGGCAGCGGCCTGGGCACAGGCCAGGGTGGACCAGGGTCGACGCGATGCGCTCGAGCGCCGCAACGGGGGCAGTGAGCGGGGAGAGGTACAACCGCGGAGGCGGGTGGGTTGAGATCGGCAGCGGTGGCGGTTGAGGTCGGCCGCGGCGGCGAGTGCTGTGGCGGCGGCCTGGGCACAGGCCAGGGTGGCCCAGGGTCGACGGGAGAAGGCGATGGGTACGTGTATAATTTTTGCAGCGAATCGTTTTTTCCTTTTGCGTTGCAGATAAATGATGGAGCGCGGGTTGAATAACAAAAATTACAGGGGCTTTTAAAAAAAATATCGTGATGGGTTTTCCGACGGAAGCAATAGCCGCTTTATTATATTATATATACTAGCAAAAGGGCCCGTGCATTGCAACGGGAGAAAAAAACCACACGTTTTTAATCTTTTTATAATCATTTTGATTTATTAAAATAATGATGAAACGCGGGTTGAATAACAAAAATTACAGGTTTTTTTTATAAAAATAACGTGGTGGGTTTTCCGACGGAAGCAATAGCCTCTTTATTATATATATATATGTGTGTGTGTGTGTGTGTGTGTGTGTAGGTATAGATAGATAGGTAAAGATAAACCCCGCCCCGCTAGGTGGACCCATCGCGCCTGGGGCGCCGAGGGGGTACGCCCGGCGGACGGACGGATATAGACCCGACGCCGTCGCCCCGCGGCCGCAGGAGGAGAACAGTGCACGCGCGCAGGCGGCCGTGGCAGAGCTCGGGATGGCTGGTTGGGCGGCCGGCCGGCCGGCTCGCCTCCCTTCCCTGACGCCCGCGCTGTCGCGCGGTCTCTGGTAGACACGTACCGAGCCGACGTACAACACGGATGCACTCTCCTGGAATGGAATCCTCCCGGCCAGTTGGAGCCGGCCGAGCTCTGGCGTCGTGCGCTGCGCGCGCCAGCGGCGGTGGCGGTGGCGGTACGCCTGATTGGACGGCACGGGGGCGTGGAGTACGTGCGTGCGTAAGGGCGTGACCGATGCCCTGACCGCGTGCGTGCTTTCTTTTCCGTCCGCGCGAGTAAGGTGGTACGCAAGTGGGACTGTGCAAGTGCGTCGACCACCGTCCCCAACTGAGAAGGATGGGACATGGGAGCGTTCATGGCAGGCACGTACGTGTATCAGTTTGAGGATTGAGCGGTGCTGTCAATCTGATGATCCTTTACCGTGGCTATGCTGCTCACGTTGAGTTGGTAGCAACGTTATGATGGATGTTTCGCACGTGCTACGCTGCAACTTAATCTGAGCTCCGGGCTTCAGGCCTTCCATTCCGAACAGATCAGCTGATGCCTGATTCACCCGTACCAAAGTTCTATATCTGTTGGAGGCAAATAACACAATGGTACAGTAAGTTCCACAGACGACCACTTTGATGTCTAAAATTGGAAGTTACATGTAACTGGTGTCAAACTTGTCTCACGGTTAGGGTGGGCAAACCGAAAACCGAAAAACGAAAACCGAACCGAACCGGTTTAACCGATTTGCATGTTTATTCGGTGTATGATTTTTCGGTTCGGTGGCTATTTCTATTACTATTCGGTGTTTCGGTGCAACATCGGTTTGCTCCGGTCAGAAACCGTAATCATCGAATAAACCATATTATTTGTACAGTCAGGCGTCGGGCGACGGGTGTACACGGTTCTGCGGTCACGATGCAAATATGGAGCAACTTCCGTTTGTGCCCGTCGAAGGCGCGTACACGCCGAGCCAACATGGCACCTGGCCCACTGTCACTGACAGAAAGGGGTTCAGGCGTCGCATTTTTCTTTTTTGCAGAAAAAACCATGAATTTGTACTGGATCTCATAAATTAACCCCCAAACGCCACTATGATTGTCAGGATCCCACCCGTGGGTGAACGATGATAGTTTGGTACCACCTCTTCAAAGAGGCTTTCGTCGTCCTCGTCCTCTTCTGGCTGCTCCCCTCCGTTGACGATCTCGGTTGTCGGTTGGTGAAGGGGGTCGTTGGATTCACGCGTGTGGATTGTTTAGGCCATAGTACTTTTGATTTTTTAGGTTGTTCATCTTCTTGACTTTGGAATCTGCGATGGCAGACTTTGAATAAAGAATCTTTGGATTTTTTCTCGATGAGGCAATCAGACATATGGTTGGAAATGGATTTAGAAACCACACTGTTCAAACCAGGATTGCGTGGCGACAACGACATCCTCATGGTGAACTTGTGTGCTCGACGTCCATTGTCGCGACGACATTTTCTTCAGCACCAACGCGGAGCTTGAAAGGTAATCCAGGAATGGATCTAGATTGTGGTATGCATGAACGACATGTGGAAAATGGTGTATCGTGTGTTGGGTTTGTGGATCGTGAATGACAAGTATGGTTTCCTCCTCCGACGTCTCGAGTATGATCTGGAGTATGATGGCGTGTCCGGTGTGTTGCCCCGGTTTGACGGCAACCACCTTGAAGATCCGCAAAGCTGTATATCAGTGATAGAGCCGCGTTGACCTCAAGTGATGAAGTGATCTATCACTTTTTTGGTGGCTGCTATGATGGTGTCGGAGGCATGTGAGAGGTGATAATGTCAAGCATAAGGGATTTTTGATTCTGATTGTATTTTTCTTTCTTTGTTGGTGTTTCTTGTATAAAGACTAACTCTTTGTTGTCTTTCATATTTGTCTGGTCGATGTTTATATGGGGTATACTATGATCTTAATAATATAATAAATGAGTCACGAATTACCAAAAGAAAATACTAGCTTGGGTCGTATGTTTGGTGTGAGCTACTAGTGCAAGTAGCTAGCTACATCATGTCCTTTCCTATTCCTGCGCTTAGAGCATCTTTAGGAGACCCCGTATAACACCGACTTGCAAAAACCGTTTATAGTTCGCGAAAAACGGGTTTTATGGGTCGGCGCGGGCGCGGACAGAGGCACACTTTCTAAAATGGACCCGTATAAAAGTATATCCGCAGAAGATGCTATTATACAAATCGTTAATGCGGAGGCTGCTCGGGCGCCACCGCATCGACCCGCAAACCGAAAAACCACGCAATAAAACATAGTTGGAATTTAACAGCGATTCCGGCAAATGAATTCGAATTTAAACAATGAAGCATAATTCACGTGCGAAATGAGAGCATATTTTAAAAGACAAACGCAAAAGGACTTCATGCATCCTCGTTCTTCACTCTGCACCATCGAGTTCATCGACTCCCTCGAATCCATCGACTCCTCTGAATCCATCGCCTGCACTTGTTCCTACTCCGACACTTGTCCCTACCCCGGCACCGAAATCAACGGTTCCGGTTCCAGAGGAGAAACCATCGCCACAATTGTAACACACAAGCATCCCCCTCTTCAAGATTTATGTCCTTGTCATATCATGTCATTCTTTCCTGATGTCTTCCATGTCATTGCGGTTTAAAGTCATGATCCTATTCTCTTCGGCAAGAAGATTGGCCATGGTTTTGTTCTCAGCGGCACGTACTTTTCTCTCCTCAACTTCCTTGAGCATTTTCCACCCCTCTTGCTTCACTCGTGCCTTCTTCTCGGACAACTCTATCTTTGCATCCAAAGACTTCGCTAGCAATACCTCATTTGATTACAGCATGGAATCTATCTTGTCCCGCATGGTCGATGCTTCACGTTCCCTTTTGATCTCATCCTTTGTCTTTTTGTCACCATTGGGCTTGTCCAAGTTTCTTGGGCCATCATCATCTTCATCTTCACCCATTTCCGTAAGTGAACCTCTCTTCGATGGGGATTCCCTGTCAATCAATGCCCATTTATCGCAGTTTTTGAGCAATTCCCAACAATGCTCTAGTTTAAAAATCTTCCTTCGGAAGCATCCATGTCTTTGTACCGTCGTTGGGCATTTTTTACCTACACAATAAAAACAAAGTCAAACTAATGGAACCATTGTAAACTAATGGAACCATTTGATTGCAATCAACTCACATAGTCGGATTCGACAGTTCCACTTGGAGGAGCATTGTGAACTTGTTCCAAGCAAGCTGCCCAATGGCTACAAGTCGGCTTGATCACGTCCCAACGACGGTGGAGTGACCGAAAGGTTCGTGCTTTCCTGTTGGGATACTTGGCCATCAATTGGAAGTTCTAATCTTCAATTCTTTCCCAATACGTCTTGGCGGTTTGCGACACACCCGTGCAAGGATCCATAGACACCGCACTCCAAGCCTTGATAAACATTTGATCTCGCAAGATCGTGTAGTTCTTTGATCTGACGCTTTTTCCTTGCGATTGCTGATACGTCCCCTCATCTATCTCCTCCACCTCGTCTTCACCATCGTGGGCATCAACGCCACCCTCTAATTCATTGTAATCGAAACCACCGATCGGGGCTTGATCATGTCGACTGTGTTGGTGGCCAACAAGTGCACGAACTCGGTAGCGGCATAACCACAGCTACATCGAGTGAAAGCACATCACGATGGGTGAATAATCGAAGCAAAAGTAAGTGAGAGAAGTTGCATACCTTCCGGACATTTCATCAAACACATCGCCTGCGGTGGAAGCAACGTCGTAAGAAGGCACCGTCAGGGAACGTCTCGCCGGGGCGGATGGAGTGGTTGAAGGTTTCTTCGCAGGAACCTCTTCCGCTTCACGTCCGAAACCTTGTTCATCTTCCCCGCCGGCGGTCGGCCACATCACGCAGCGGCGGCGGCGCCCGACGCGCCTTCCCTTCCAGCTGGGCTAGCCGGAATGCCGGCCTGCACGACAACGTTGCCTTGTCGCTTGCGGGCTGGCGCGTTGGGGACAGCGGGAGCGGGGGCGACATGGCCGACAACGAGATCCAAGCGGACAGGATTGCGCGTGCACGACCTCCATGGCGACGAGATCCGTCGGCTGGAAGGCTTCCATGACATCGAAGAATGCCGGGGAAAAAGGTCCGGAGCATGCGGTGGGCGGGGCAACGGCTGCCGATGAGGGGGGAGCGGGGGGAACGGCGTGGAAAGTTTCCTTGCACCAACTGTCGTTGCGGATAAGAGGCGAGCTTGGGTCGGCCTCCCACCGAATGAATCTGAAGGTTGAGGGTGAACTTTTGTCACACTCCGCAAAAACTTTTACGGGTCGAACGCATTTGCACGGTCTGGTCTGATAGCATTTTTCATCCTGACCAATATTTTAATGATTATTTTGCGAATCGACGGGTCTGCTAGTGATGCTCTTATGGTGGTAGTTACACGCTTTATTGTAAACCGGCGCCCATGTCGAAACGATCGCTTGAGAATGGGCCAGCTTATCTTAGCACCAAGCAAGATCTTACCCCGGTTTTGGAAAGTTCCCAGTCAAACTTTTCTTTATCTTTTTGTTTTTTTGAACCTTTTTTGGTTTTCAATTTTTTTTTAATTCTTTGGTTTTACCTTTTAAAAATATATGTGAACCTTTTTTCAAATTAGTTTTCTAAAACAATTAAAAGCTTTTTCATAAAACGTCCTACAAATCCGTGATTTTTTTCCACTTTAAAATTTCAAATAATTTTTTTAAAATTATCAAAAATTTAAAATTATATGAACAATCTCCTTCATTCCATATTAAATGTCGCTCAAATGGATGTATTTTGCTGTATTTTAGTGTTAAATATATCTATTTAAGAGATAATAGATATGACACAAAGCGAGTATTTTTCAATTTTCATGAACTTATTTGTAGGTATCTGTTCAAAATTTATGATTTTCTTTCAAACCTTTTGATTTTTTTCAAATTCACAAACTTTTTCCAAGTTTTGTGATTTCTTTTTCATCTTTTCCTATTTTATGATTTTATTATTTCGTTGGTCAACGGTCAGCTAGAAAAACACCCAGGTAAAAGGTTCAAAATGCGGGTGTGAACAGTATATGGGCCGACCCAGGAGTAGAGTCACGTGAACGTGAAATACACTTCCAATGCTACAAGCTTTGCATAAGCGTTTTTTTTTATGGGTAGCAACTAATCAGGGGTACTCCATACGAAAGCCATAAAGGGTATCTTTCGTTGGGCTGAGAGCGCGTCACTTGACACGCTCTTAGCTGTCATCTTGTGTCATGCGTTGGATTTTTTTTGATTTATTTGATTTTCCCGTACGCGTTTTCGGGATTTAATTGTTTTCTCGGCATCTTTTTGGTTTTTCAATTTCTGTCTGGTTTTTCCTAGGTTTTAAAGAATCAAAAAGTTCAAAAACAAAATGCACGGAAAAATATTTTCACGCTTCCAGGAGAGACTTATTTGTTCTCATGGAGGCATCAGTTTGCTTTTGTGAGATGCACACATGTGCCCATCTAAACGGAAAAAAATGTTTTTTTCCTTTAGTGCAAGGCGTAAAATTGTTTTTCATGGATGCATAGATTTATTTCCATGAGATGCACAACTAAGCCTGTCAGAAAGGGAAAATTATTTTTCCTTTGATTCGGCAAGATGCACAAATGTACTTCTTGTGAAGGCACATATTCATTTCTCCAACTTCCGCAAAAAAAAACATATTCATTTCTCCAAAAGGTAGAACTGTATATCTTGAAAAGGAAAAAAAACATGTGTTTTTGGCTTTCACGAGAGGTATAAAGTTATTTATCATGAAGACACATATATGGTTCCGCGAGAGGCATTGATGTGCATCTCGGAAAGGGAAATAACATTAGGGGGGGGGGGTGTGCTTCTGGCTCATTCTCTCCCCCTCTTAGATGAAAGTGACGTTTACAAGGTATCATCAATAAGTGATTTCGCCTTTGATGTGTGCTATAGCATCGTTTATGGTAGCATGTACTACTTTTTTGGGCCGTGGCATTTGAACACACACACGCCACGAGCTGAACCTATTAAACCAATCTACGTGACATGCCGCATAAAAATTCAAAATTATTTTTCTTTAGTTGTGTGTTTCGCTACTGTGTTCTCTCTTTGCGGTTTCGCAACGGCATTGTGGTGAGCTCCCTCTCTACTACCACCAGTGAGGTAATCCCCTCTTGCGACATCTATATCTCGCTTATAGAGAGGAGGTAGGAGCTCTCATCCAAGCGTTCACCGTAATGGGCTGAACCATTTGCGCAAATTTAAAATAAATAGAGTAGAGAAAAAAAAGAAGCGAATAGGATTCAATCCCAAAATCTCGTGGTTACAATGTAGCGCTGCTGGGCACTTAGTCGCTGTTGGCTTCATGTCAAGTTAGTAGGGTGCGATCAAGTTGTAGGAAAAGAGCTAGGTTTTCACTGGTTTTCAATTTCTTTTTTTGCTTTTTCTATCCACCCCCGGTTTTTCTTCGTTTCTTTCTTTGTTTTTGCTGGGATTTCTTCTTTACTTTTTCCCACTTTCTTTGCCTTTTTTCCTTTTGTTTGTTTCTTTTCTTGCTTTTCATTGGTTTTCTTTTCTTTTCTCTCGTGTTTTCATTGTTCTTTCTATATACTCTTTTGGTATATATCAAATACCGCCTCGGATCCAAAATATGTTTCATGGTTTTAGTTTAAATTCCGACCCAAAATAATTGTTGTGGTTTTACTTCATTTATATTGGATCGGAGGGAGAGTAGATTTTTCTAATACATGTTTATTTTTTTTCATATTTAATGAATACATGGTCAACGTATTTCTATACACATTTAGTATTTATCAAATTCTAGATTAATATTTTTAAATACTAGATTAACATCATTTCAATATGTGGTCAATAGTTATTTTATACGCATTTAACATATTTGCATTGCTTGATTAACAGTTTTGAAATATAAGTTGAACATTTTTTGAATAAATGGTCTACATTTTTTCTATACACATTTTACATTATTCAAATGTTTGATTAACAGTTTAAAACTACCATATCAACATTTTCTTAATACATGATCAACATTTTTTCAATACTCCCTAGGTTCGTAAATATAGGTCTTTTAGAAATTTCACTAAGGACTACATACAGAGCAAAATGAGTGAATCTACACTCTAAAATATGCCTATATACATCCTTACGTTGTCTATAATAGAATCTTTAAAAATACTTATGTTTAGGAAATGAGGGACTACATATTTAACGGTTTTCAAATGCTTGGTTAAAACATTTCACATAATTATTTACCATTTTTTCAAGTGGTTTGATTTAAAAAAAATATATGATCAACTTTTTTCACACACATTGTATATATTTTCGTATACATGAGAAACATTTTTTTCTATGCACATTTAACATGTTTTAAATGCTTGGTTAATATTATTTTAAATGTTTTACGTAAACTATTTTTTGAAATATATTTATTTTGAATATTTGGAAGTATAAAAAATGGTAAAATAAAAATAAAAATAAAAATCGAAAACCGAAAACAGAAAACGTGAATGCGGTAACGTGATGGATGTTTCGCACGTACACTGACCTGAGTTCCCGGGTTCAGGTCCTCCATCCCGAACAGATCAGCTGGTGTTTGATTGGCCCGTACAAAAGATTTTTTTATTCGAGGCAAATGCATCAGTGGTTTATTAAGTTGTACAGGACGACCAGTTTGATATCGAAAGTTGAAAAACACATGAAACGAGTATGAAGCTTGTCTCACGATGCAAACATGGAGCAACTTCTGTTTGTAGCCATCGAAGGCACTTGCATGGCATGGGGCATGGCGAGCCACCATTGCACTTGACCCATGTCAGTGATTGAAAGGGCTGAAGCGTCGTATTTTTGCTAAAAAGAAGCCCATTAATTTGTACCAAATCCCGTAAACAAGCCCCCAATACGCTAAACATCACTAGAACCGTCTGATCCCACCTGTCAATGAACAGTGCCCATTGGTCCCACTTAGCGCTAAACAATACAAAGAGATAATTTGATATGAAAATTGATGTCCATTGGGGACAAACCTACTGCACCATCCTATGAAGATATGAAGATTAATGTAACTAGTCAAATTGTCGTAATCGCATATGCTCGTGGTGCTTAACTGGACTGTAGTCAGGTCGGCCCATTTTCACGTGTCAGTTTTTTTCTTTTTTATTTAGAAATTTGTAAAAACAACTCTCAGTTATAATCAAGCTAACAAATTACATTTATATTACTCGGGTGTAATAAGTAATATACACACAAATAAAATAATTTACTTTCAATAATATTCATGCATTATTTTAAGAACTATTCATATAATAATAATAATATTTATAAATTATCAGAATGTTTGTATATTTTAAATAATATTCACTTCAGAATAATTCACATTTGTATCCATTCCTATTTTTTTTAAAATTAAAAGGATGAACACTTTTACATATACTACATGAATATTTATAAAAACATTCTTAAAAATTAGTTACGTGAGTTTTTATTTAAATAATTAAATATTTGGAGATTCTTAATACTAGTGTTCAGTATGTGAAATATTTTAAAATTATATATACATTTTTCACTAATGGATATTATTTTAGTAATATAAGTGTTTTTAATAGTCGATTAATATCTTTCAATTACTTAAACATTTTTTGAAGAATTTATTCTATTTGTTTGTGTACTCCCTTTGTTTTTATTTACTCCCCATATTATAGTTGACTGAAGTCAAATTTCGTAATGTTTGACCAACTCTATAGAAAAGAATATAAATATTTACCATAATAATTTTATATTATGTGAAAGTGCATTCTATAATAAATTTAACTGTACTGATTTGTTATTGCATATGTTAAATTTTTTGTCTATAAACTTTGTCAAAGTTTATAAAGCTTGATTTTGACCAAAGCTAATATACGGAGTAAATAAAAACGAAGGGAGTTATATTTATGACATAGGAATATTCAAATTTTTATTACCTTGATTATAAGTTTCACTTTTTTTTTTACAAAACTCCGCCACTGATTCTAGGCATCAATCATCATCATGGGGAGTTGCTAGGATGGTCGATCAATTGACACTACATCACGGGTTTGACTCAGTGTTCAGCATTTTCCGTATCAATTTATCGCTTTGTTCACTAACAGCTGGGATCCGACGGTCGAAGTGACATTTGGAAGCCTGTTTACGAGATTTAGTACTAAGTTAGGTGTTTTCTGTAAAAAAATAAATGCAACACCCCTTCGACGTCTCGTACCACTATTTTCATATCACGCCTCTTGTGTTGTTCGCTAATAAATGGGACCCGATAGTCATAGTGGCATTTGAAGGCTTGTTTATGATATTTCGTACTCATTTAGAATTTTTTTTCTTCAAAAATGTGATGCTTCAACCACACTCACTAACAGAATCAGGCGTTGTTGACGACTACAAACGAAAGTTGCACCGTATTTACACCATGAGACAATTTTGAACACCAATTTTATGTACTTTTTGATTTCACGCACCAAGGTGGACATCTTCTATAATTTGATGTACCACCGATGTATTTATCTCTTTATCTTTTGCGGGTCATACAAATTTTGAGAGCAGCACACCAGCAATACCTCCCATTTTCTGGTTTTTGCGTAAGAATTACTCGTCAATCACTGTTTTGTGCCATGTGCCTAGCACTGACCAGGATGTCAACGGGTGTTCGGAGAGTGATGGCACACGATAGCGTGGCCGAAGTATAACTCTTTTAGGAAGAGTGGTTGGGACAGGTAGTGTAAACGGACAATCAACTGGATCATCGCAAAAAAGAAGAAGAATCTTGGGACAAACGTTTAGTGCGAGCTATTGGTGCAAGTAGGTAACTGCATGTGATCATTTCATATTCGGAGCTTATGATGCCATTTCCCGCTGGCCATTTCATAGGCGTTAGTTTCGGTAGGTCACACCAGAGTTGTACAATACAATAAAAATAGTCTTCTCGTTTTGTTCCACATTTCTTTCCCAAATGTGGCATGGGAAAAAATCCCCTTGGTCCCCGATTCACAATGCGCACCACCCACAAGCTCGCGTTGCTGCCCTTTCCGATCACCTCTCTCACCGCAGGTTGAACCTCTCTACCCTCGCCATCGATCGCAGCTTTCCCTTCCCCTTCCCTCCTATCGGTGCATGGTGGCCATGACCAACGCAAAAATATCCGACAAAGCCATCGCACTTTTATCATGGATGGGTTGCAACTCGATAAAATTGCTGGAGAAACCACCGGCAACGGGTTGCAGCTCCACCACCTATGGTTGGGAACACCAAAAAACAACGGTGGCAACTCCTTGACCTGTTGTCACGCGGAATTGCAGATTTACCAACAAGAGATTCCAGCACCCAACATAGCCAGTTGTAACATCGATAGAAGCAGGTCTTGGCAAAAAATGAGTGCAATCACATCAATAACTTGCTCAGGCTTAAAAGGATCGATATGGTAGACTAGGGGGAGCCGTGTCACGCCCAAGATGCGACCCTATCCTCAATTTGGCACGACGGCCTCGTCAGGGATAGAAGCGCATCTCGTCGTGTCGCAAGAATGGATATCGTTACAAGTACATGTACTGAAAAGAAGAGATATATATAGAATTGGCTTACACTCGCCACAAGCTACATCAGAGTCACATCAGTACATTACATATTCATCAAGAGTAAGAGCAGGGTCCGACTACGGACGAAATCAAACGAGAAAATAAGAACGACGTCCATCCTTGCTATCCCAGGCTGCCGGCCTGGAACCCATCCTAGATCGATGAAGAAGAAGAAGAAGAAGCAACTCCAAATGAACAATCAACGCGCTCGTGTCTAGTAACCTTTACCTGTACCTGCAACTGGGGTTGTAGTAATCTGTGAGCCACAGGGGACTCAACAATCTCATTTCCAAAGGTATCAAGACTAGCAAAGCTAAATGAGTGAGGTATGATTAAGTGGTGAGGTTGCAGCAGCGGCTAAGCATATGTTTGGTGGCTAAACTTACGAGTACAAGAAATAAGAGGGGAAAGATCTACGCATAACAGACGTGAACTACTGTTGATCAAATGAATGATCCTGAACACCTACCTACGTCAGAGATAACCCCACCATGTCCTCGATCGGAGAAAGAACTCACGCAAGCGTGTCGGATTCCCTAGTGGAAAACCTCAACTCTGAGATTACCCAAAGCATCACCGGAATCCCGATGCACAAGATATCTCGTCAAAGGTAAAACTAATCCAGCAAGGCCGCCCGACGTGTCGACGTACCCGATAGGAGCCGCGTATCTCGTTCTCAGGACACGACGGATGGAACTAGCTACGAGTGCCAAACCTTGAGTTTCCTCGCGGTGCCCCGCAGGCAGACCGTTTGGGACCAAAACCATCAGCACCGCCCCCTGTTTATGTAAAATTACTCCTCGGGTAGCGCTAACTCCCTATGCATTTCAATATTATCAAGTTATTATGTTGGGCAAATAGTATCAATGTTGGGCCTTGCCAGACCAGCTTTAATCTAAAACGAATTATCAAGGGGGTCCCCATAACAACCCCGATCGTGTTAGGAGCGCTCGTTTATGGAACATAACACCGGTAGCCGAAAACGAAGGGGGCAAAGGTGGAACAAAACACCAGGTTAGAAAGGCCGAGCCTTCCACCTTTTACCAAGTATATAGGTGCATTAAATTAAATAGCATTAATATGGTGATATGACAAGGAACCCATGTTTTCACATGGAAGCAACTGCACCTGCAACTAGCAACGCTAACACAGGGTTAAGCAAGCAGTAACATGGCCAATCAGTGGTTTGCTAGGTCGAACAGGTTGAAGGTTTCATGTCATTGTTGAGAGGCTGATATTTAACATGTGGTAGGCAACGAGACATAACGATAAAGACGGTAAAACTAGCATGGCAATGATAGTAATGGTATCTGGGGAAATTATCATCTTGCCTGAGATCCCGCTTGGAAGAAGAATGTTTCCGTGAAGCAGACGAACCGATATAGTCGAACGGGTCCTCACATCCGACACGCTTGCGGAACTCTATCGAGACGGGGAAAACTGTAAACAAGCATCAACGCATGAAATTCACCACACGATGCAACAACACAAATGATGCATGAGCAGCTGAAAACATGCAAGACACGGCATGATAATTCACGACAAACAAACACTACACATTAAGTGAAGTTCAATATGCAACGAGTTGCATATTGACGAAACTCCACGTTTATCTATTTAGTTCTATCCCGATTATTTACACGGCAATGTTAATGTTGTCAAACATGCAAGAGGTGAAGCGAAATTAATCTACCTATCTAGGCATTTTAAATGAGGGCGGAAATGCCATATAGCACCTCCGAGACGACATCACAAGTTAATTAACAATTCTGTCCAGATCTGAACTAACCCATTTAATTAGTTGTTAAACAGCAAAACAAATAGGTTCACGTGATTCTACGCGTCAAGGCAAGCAATCTACACATAAAGAACATCTCCAACGGAGCTACGGTTCATAAGATACAAGCAACGCAAGATATGATGGCATGAATGCAATATGTGTGCGACGACGGTCACGAGCACTTCAACACATGCAACCAGCAAGAGAAAATGAAACCACACGAGATTCTAAGCAAGTTTCATGTAGGACACGATCAAATCGGAGCTACGGTTCAACAACTACGGGCAAAACAAGAAATCACTACAATCTGTCAAAATCAGCCACATAGCACTTTCTACGCCCCACAACTACGGCTACACAACTCCGCTATGCTCAAGCAAGGCATGCACGAAAGAGGGCAAGACGCACTACTACAAACAACTAACAACAACTAGCATGGCAGCAAAGAACACTAGGGAAAGAAGTCACAAAATGGCTTCCCACACACTATTTCAGACTTAGTGAAAATTACACCTTATGAAAGTGCAGTTTTCGATCTGAAGCAATATTGACAGCAGCGAAACCTATAGCTACAGGACTCCAAATGGCATGAAACTTTACAGAATGCTAGAGAAACACAAGGGGTACAACTAACTTCATTGGACCAACCTCAAAAGAGATACAGATCACAAGTTGCAAGCAAGACAAGACAGCAACAAAATATAACAGATTCCAGACTTAGAAATATTTCGGCTCCTCTAAAACAGCACTATTTCTAGCAAGTTGAGAGCAAGCAAAACAAACCTAAACATGCATTTCTATTGCAACCAAAAATACCAGGGGCTAAACAAAACATCCAAGATCAACTCCCTAGTTGACAACTAATTCAAACGAGGCACGTAATAAATCCTACGAATTAAACAAAAGGGCCACATATCAAAATATCTCGCGAACTAACTTGCTCTAATGCTAAAACTAATTGCACAGAAAAATCCATGGGATTTTTCTATCCCGAAAACATATAAAATATGTGGGGTTTGCAACACAAAATAATGCCACACGAAAATGCGGGAAAATAACCTACGTACGGGAAAATAAACTACCGGCAAATCCTACACGCAAAGATACGAGTGACCGCTCTGAAATACATGCAAAAATGATTCCTAAAACGTGGGCATTTATTCTACGGCATACGAACAACCCGGACACGCGCGAAAAAAACTACGGGCAATAAACCTATCAAGACAGCACATAAAACTAGGCATTAGGCACGCTAAACTAAATCAAACAAAGATGCAAGTTGTGAAATCGTGTTCTACTCCCAAAACTACCCCAAAACCATATAAAATACGCCTCGATCCGACTAACGGTTAATAAACTACGGGCGTTTGAAAAACAAGCATATTTCCTGAAATTAATTGAATCTCCGGTTAATTAGGAAATCGCCCACGGGCGGAATTTGATGCTAATGGGCTCAACAGGCGCGTGCACAAAAGCTATGATGCGCACAGGGCGGAGGATAGATGGGTCTCGGGGGATGCTCACCTTGGGCCGTCGGGCCGGCCGATGGAGAGGCTGAGGCAGGCCGGGGAAGCTGGGCCGGGGCATCTGGCCAGCTGGGCCGCGGCTGGGGGCGCTGGGCCGCTGCGGAACGGGGCCGGCCTGGGTGAGCGACGCGCTGGCGAGCGAAGACCGTCGACGGGAGGTTGCGCCCTCGCTGCCGGCTGCGGGCGCTGGGACGAGCGGACGCAGGGTCAACGGGATCCAGATCTTCCCTCGATCGGCGCGGGGCCGAGCGGTAGGCACCCGAAGGCGGCTGGCGACGAGGCCCCGCGGCACACGTGGCGGGCACCAGCGGGATCTGTGGCTGCGAGGGGGACCGGGGCTCCGGCGGCCGATTCTCGACGCCGACGAGAGCTTCGGCGGGCTGCCCCCGGGAAGACGAGGAGGTGGAGCACGGGGCTGCCATGGGAGGAGCTCGGGAGGAGAGGGGAGCTGACGGAAATGGCTCGATGCACTACGGTCACCCGGACATGTCCGAGTTGGTCACGGACATGTCCGGTAGGTGGGTTTTTGGGCAAATCTGGGCCTTTGGATGGATATCCAATGGTCCAGATCTGACCTGAGATTGGATTTCGGGGAGAGAGGAGGTGGAGCTAGCAGGTGGGTTTTTTCTAGGGGGGTGGCTGCAAAAATGACTAGGGGGAACTCTAGTGAAGTGAGAGGGTCTCTCTAGGGGGGGGGGTGTTACTTATATAGGGTTGGTCTCTGGTGGGGTGGACCTCGCGCGTCCGATCGCGATCCGACGACCACGAACGGAGGGAGTGGCTAGGTGGAACCAGTGGGCTGTGTAGAGCGGTTAACCGGAGACAAGAGGGAAACGGGCAGCGCGGCACGAATTTTAAAACACCGACATACGTCCGACGGTAGCCCGAATACGGTGCCGCTACGATCGACCGTTCGGGTACCAGACGGTCTCCGATCGCGACGAAATTCGACACGCGGCCTAGCTATAAATAAATAATACCGCACTACAAATTCCAGCTCAATCGGAGAAAGTTTTAAACGCACTTTAATAACAGGGTTTCGACGATGCCGCGGACGCGTGCGAGTGCGGTCGGGCTCGGAACGAACAACGACGATAACCGACAACTAACAACGGATGCAAGTTTTTGAAAACTGGCGGCAACCGAGATGCCGATGCAATGCAGATGATGCGCATGATGCGATGATGATGCAACAAATTAAAATAACCACACGACAAAAACGGAAGAGAGGGGAATCTTCTGGAACGTCGGCATCGGGCTGTCACAACTCTCCTACACTACAAGAGGATCTCGCCCCGAGATCCAGGAATGAAAGGGGGAGAGGATGAGAAAGAACAAGAGGTAAAAACTTAGTCGCTTCTTTGACAAACGAGTGAAACCAACGATCCTTGAAGGTTACAAAGAGATGAGTATGATATTAGAAAGAAGGAAGAATTCACGGAAAATTTCGGCAGCACTTCGGTAGGAAAATGGGACAAAAAAATTCGAAAAGGTAGGAGAAATAGACAATAATCACAACAAACAAGTAAATAGAGCAAGGGGACACCACGATCTTGATAGAACAACAAGATTGACCCAAAAGAGCAACATCACAAAGCCTCCGGAACAATAGAATAGGAACTAGCTCATACGGAAGAAGAGAATGAAGAGAGAATGACAACTACTAACTCCAATGAACTTGACAAGCATTCTTGCAAGAAGAATTGGACGGAGTTGTTGGAAAGACAACAACGAAAAGAACAAGAAGGTAGTGGACTTATGAAAATCATCTCAACAAATATGAGGAGACAACCAACCACTAAAAGAAACAAGGATTGATTGGGAGAAACAAGATATGAACAATTCTTACACCAAGAGGATACATTGAGAACTTAGATTAAAGACAAGCACCATGATAGTACAATCCCTAGGAAAAGCTTTAGGTGAAATCTAACCAAGATAGCTCAATGAGGAAGTCATGGGTTAAAAATATGTCATGAACATAGAATTGGTGGATTTAATTATCTCATTCTTGAAAGGAAAACTCTCTGAGGCTCCTACACTAAAAAGAAGGTTATAATACCACCTCAAAGGATAAAGGAAGAACAAATGCACTTGGGAATGCAAGAGAACGGATACTTGAGGTTCTGCAACAAGAATCTTGAAGAACACTTTGAGAATGAATTGATATGAAGATAACCACCAAGAAGGACCACCGTATACAAATGAATGATGCAACGATATGAAGGTAGAAAAGAATAAGATTATGACCTTGCCAAGATTTAGATGAAGCCTCACAAAGAGATACTTAAAAGAACTTGGTACTCCGGAAAAAGAAATATAAGCGCTTGAGAAAAGAATTGATATCATGAGCCACTCCGGAAGAAGAATTCAAAATACTACGAACAAGAATAAGAATTATGTTATGCTTGTCCTTCATCAAGTTTAATTGATGACAAGCAACGAAATTAGCATACAACTTATTCTTCTTGAAAGAATCTTGAAGAGGCAGAGATATAAGCACCACTTGAGGCAAAAATTGAAGGAAGCATCGGTAAGAATTCACAACTGAATGGGAACACCACGAATTAATGGAGAAACATGAGAATGAATAGCTCATGAGCCACCTAACAGAAAACTTGAACAAGGCACCGGAATAATCGAGAGATGAACGAAGAGACAACCATTAAGAAGATTTGAGGATGAAAGCTGAAAGCTGAGAACGAAGAATCTTCTAAAATGATGGCCTTCGGAGGAACAAGAAATAAAACAACTCAGAATTGCACCGGGTAGCAAGAAAGGATCACTCATGATTGGAAACAAATAAGATGACGACAACAAGCTGACATGCTGAATCTCCAAGAGAATGGGCCAAGATTTGAGAGAAACACTCTTTCGAATTTGCAAGCTGAGAATGATGACGAGAAACAACACCCAGGATAATGAGATACTCCGGAATAATGAAGAATGCAGGGTTGAGCCAACTATGAGAATTAATTCAAATTGATCTTGAAGAAGGAATATGACTGATGAAAATCATACTTACGTCATAGTTGAAAAGAATTAATGATCTCCGAAAGACTACAAGAGCTAAAAGATCCTGGGAAAAACCTGTGGGTTATGGGCCCACTCAAAGAAATCACCGTTGAAAAGATTGCTAGAAAGAGAGATATTGCCCCGGAATAAGAAAACTAGATGAGGTTAGCACCCCGAAATAATTAAAGAATTGGGAACAAGAATTCTGAGATAATTTCAACGCTCTGGGTAGAATAGAGAGAAATGACAACAAGAAGATAGACTGATAAAAATTTCCAACATAGAAAAGAATTACAAGGACGAAAAGGATATGATGACCCTGGATAACTGAATTAAATTCACCAGAAAGATAACAAGATTGAATAAAGATGAGCACGAAGCTCCTGAGAATCTTCGCGATGAATCACCGGTTACGAAAGAAAGAAGAGATAGCGGAAGCATAATAAAAAGAAAACTCTTGGATGAAAATTGAATCACCGAGAAAAGGGTGGGAGGGCGGGGAAAAACAAAGACAACTTGAGCTAGATGAGATGAACTCCGGAATAAGATGAGAGCTTGAATTTTTTTTTGGAGAGGATTGAATCCACTCGGAGAGAAACACACCAGTTGGAAAAGAATTAACATGACGACTCTGGTTGACAAAATTGATAAGACAATTGAACGAACAAAAGAATTTGCATTCTCACATAAAAATATGAGAACACCTCTTAGGAAAGAGTTGAAACCACCACTTGACATCGAAGCAACTTGAATTACCATATTCCAACAAAACAAAGGGTGAGGCTTATGAAACAAGCCAGAACAAACTCATGAGAAAGATTTCGTCCGATATTTTCGTGAACATGATCGCACGGGCTTGATTTTACAGTAACCATCAAGTGCAAGGCAGTGCACCCGACATACGAAGCGTCCCCGAGTCGTAGCAAGCTACAAGGACTCTTTAAGACACAACGTGTACCGTTGTAAGTCGACCGTGAACACACGAATCCACTAGATGTCGAACCCCAACCTAACATCATGCATTTGTTGGAAGATTGTCCTATAAGAAACTACTTGAATTCCCACCTAAGAATTCCCGAAATATCTGGTCATGCAATCTGGTACACGGATACAAGGAGTAATATCACACAACTCCTATACTAACCCGTCACCTGTATCACATTCGTCAACACACGACCAGAATCTCGGACCTTCATCTACAACAGACCCTCATGATCACAACGATACAAAGTATGGCAGTACTCCCGAACAATCTGCACCAGTACTGGGGACATCGGGGTTATCTCGCCACTACTAGTATTGAAACAATTACGAACATCCTTCGTTCTGAGATACTAAGAAATCTGAATGATAACGATGTGCTCAAGAATCCCCTGGAGCTCAACTCCCCGGAAGAAAATCAAGTCAGACAGGAGGCACCAAGACAGAACTCCGTCACATCCGCATCATATAGATTCCAAAAATATCCGCGTGATTCTAAATTTTTTTGAGTGGGAAGAGGAGTAGAATAAATTATTACGTCGAGATTCCTCACCAGAGCATAGAAGAGGAGAAAAAAGAATCCTACTCTCCGATATATAACTAGACTCAAAGCATTTTTTTACTAGACTCGACTCGGCCAAGTTCGATCAATCAAGGGGGCTCCTAGGTCGGTACGGCTCTGATACCAACTTGTCACGCCCAAGATGCGACCCTATCCTCAATGTGGCACGAAGGCCTCGTCAGGGATAGAAGCGCATCTCGTCGTGTCGCAAGAATGGATATCGTTACAAGTACATGTACTGAAAAGAAGAGATATATATAGAGTTGGCTTACACTCGCCACAAGCTACATCAGAGTCACATCAGTACATTACATATTCATCAAGAGTAAGAGCAGGGTCCGACTATGGACGAAATCAAACGAGAAAATAAGAACGACGTCCATCCTTGCTATCCCAGGCTGCCGGCCTGGAACCCATCCTAGATCGATGAAGAAGAAGAAGAAGAAGCAACTCCAAATGAACAATCAACGCGCTCGTGTCTAGTAACCTTTACCTGTACCTGCAACTGGGGTTGTAGTAATCTGTGAGCCACAGGGGACTCAACAATCTCATTTCCAAAGGTATCAAGACTAGCAAAGCTAAATGGGTGAGGTATGGTTAAGTGGTGAGGTTGCAGCAGCGGCTAAGCATATGTTTGGTGGCTAAAATTACGAGTACAAGAAATAAGAGGGGAAAGATCTACGCATAACGGACGTGAACTACTGTTGATCAAATGAATGAACCTGAACACCTACCTACGTCAGAGATAACCCCACCGTGTCCTCGATCGGAGAAAGAACTCACGAAAGAGACAGTCACGGCTTTCCGAAAGATTTAACCCTGCAGGGGTGCTCCAACTAGTCCATCACAAATTACCACAAGCCGCATAGAAATCCTCGATCACGAAGCTCGCGATCTCGTCGGATTCCCTAGTGGAAAACCTCAACTCTGAGATTACCCAAAGCATCACCGGAATCCCGATGCACAAGATATCTTGTCAAAGGTAAAACTAATCCAGCAAGGCCGCCCGACGTGTTGACGTACCCGATAGGAGCCGCGTATCTCATTCTCAGTACACGACGGATGGAACTAGCTACGAGTGCCAAACCTCGAGTTTCCTCGCGGTGCCCCGCAGGCAGACCGTTTGGGACCAACACCATCAGCACTGCCCCCCTGTTTATGTAAAATTACTCCTCGGGTAGCGCTAACTCCCTATGCATTTCAATATTATCAAGTTATTATGTTGGGCAAATAGTACCAATGTTGGGCCTTGCCAGACCAGCTTTAATCTAAAACGAATTATCAAGGGGGTCCCCATAACAACCCCGATCGTGTTAGGAGCGCTAGTTTATGGAACATAACACCGGTAGCCGAAAACTAAGGGGGCAAAGGTGGAACAAAACACCAGGCTAGAAAGGCCGAGCCTTCCACCTTTTACCAAGTATATAGGTGTATTAAATTAAATAGCATTAATATGGTGATATGACAAGGAACCCATGTTTTCACATGGAAGCAACTGCACCTGCAACTAGCAACGCTAACACAGGGTTAAGCAAGCAGTAACATGGCCAATCAGTGGTTTGCTAGGTCGAACAGGTTGAAGGTTTCATGGCATTGTTGAGAGGCTGATATTTAACATGTGGTAGGCAACGAGACATAACGATAGAGACGGTAAAACTAGCATGGCAATGATAGTAATGGTATCTGGGGAAATGATCATCTTGACTGAGATTCCGCTTGGAAGAAGAATGTCTCCGTGAAGCAGACGAACCGATGTAGTCGAACGGGTCCTCACATCCGACACGCTTGCGGAACTCTATCGAGACGGGGAAAACCGTAAACAAGCATCAACACACGAAATTCACCACACGATGCAACAACACAAATAATGCATGAGCAGCTGAAAACATGCAAGACACGACATGACAATTCACGACGAACAAACACTACACATTAAGTGAAGTTCAATATGCAACGAGTTGCATATTGACGAAACTCCACGTTTATCTATTTAGTTCTATCCCGATTATTTACACGGCAATGTTAATGTTGTCAAACATGCAAGAGGTGAAGCGGAATTAATCTACCTATCTAGGCATTTTAAATGAGGTCGAAAATGCCATATAGCACCTCCGAGATGACCTCACAAGTTAATTAACAATTCTGTCCAGATCTGAACTAACCCATTTAATTAGTTGTTAAACAGCAAAACAAATAGGTTCACGTGATTCTACGCGTCAAGTCAAGCAATCTACACATAAAGAACATCTCCAACGGAGCTACGGTTCACAAGATACAAGCAACGCAAGATATGATGGCATGAATGCAATATGTGTGCGATGACGGTCACGAGCACTTCAACACATGCAACCAGCAAGAGAAAATGAAACCACACGAGATTCTAAGCAAGTTTCATGTAGGACACGATCAAAACAGAGCTACGGTTCAACAACTACGGGCAAAACAAGAAATCACTACAATCTGTCAAAATCAGCCACATAGCACTTTCTACGCCCCACAATTACGGCTACACAACTCCGCTATGCTGAAGCAAGGCATGGCACGAAAGAGGGCAAGACGCACTACTACAAACAACTAACAACAACTAGCATGGCAGCAAGGAACACTAGGGAAAGAAGTCACAAAATGGCTTCCCACACACTATTTCAGACTTAGTGAAAATTACACCTTATGAAATTGCTGTTTTCGATCTGAAGCAATATTGACAGCAGCGAAACCTATAGCTACAGGACTCCAAATGGCATGAAACTTTACAGCATTCTAGAGAAACACAAGGGGTACAACTAACTCCATTGGACCAACCTCAAAAGAGCTACAGATCACAAGATGCAAGCAAGACAAGACAACAACAAAATATAACAGATTCCAGACTTAGAAATATTTCTGCTCCTCTAAAACAGCACTATTTCTAGCAAGTTGAGAGCAAGAAAAACACACCTAAACATGCATTTCTATTGCAACCAAAAATACCAGGGGCTAAACAAAACATCCAAGATCAACTCCCTAGTTGACAACTAATTCAAACGAGGCACAAAATAAATCCTACGAATTAAACAAAAGGGCAACATAGCAAAATATCTCGCGAACTAACTTGCTCTAATGCTAAAACTAATTGCACAGAAAAATCCATGGGATTTTTCTATCCTGGAAACATATAAAATATGTGGGGTTTGCAACACAAAACAATGCCACACGAAAATGCGGGAAATAACCTACGTACGGGAAAATAAACTACCGGCAAACCCTACACGCAAAGATACAAGTGACCGCTCTAAAATACATGGACAAATGATTCCTAAAACGTGGGCATTTATTCTACGGCATACGAACAACCCGGACACGCGCGAAAAAAACTACGGACAATAAACCTATCAAGACAACACGTAAAACTAGGCATTAGGCACGCTAAACTAAATCAAACAAAGATGCAAGTTGTGAAATCGTGTTCTACTCCCAAAACTACCCCAAAACCATATAAAATACGCCTCGATCCGACTAACGGTTAATAAACTACGGGCGTTTGAAAAACAAGCATATTTCCTGAAATTAATTGAATCTCCGGTTAATTAGGAAATCGCCCACGGGCCGAATTTGATGCTAATGGGCTCAACAGGCGCGTGCACAAAAGCTATGATGCGCACAGGGCGGAGGATAGATGGGTCTCGGGGGATGCTCACCTTGGGCCGTCGGGCTGGCCGATGGAGAGGCTGAGGCAGGCCGGGGAAGCTGGGCCGGGGCATCTGGCCAGCTGGGCCGCGGTGGGGGGCGCTGGGCCGCTGCGGAACGGGGCTGGCCTGGGCGAGCGACGCGCTGGCGAGCGAAGACCGTCGACGGGAGGTTGCGCCCTCGCTGCTGGCTGCGGGCGCTGGGACGAGCGGACGCAGGGTCAACGGGATCCACATCTTCCCTGGATCGGCGCGGGGCCGAGCGGTAGGCACCCGAAGGCGGCTGGCAACGAGGCGCCCGCAGCACACGTGGCGGGCACCGGTGGGATCTGTGGCTGTGAGGGGGACCGGGGCTCCGGCGGCCGAGCTGCTCGATCCGGCAAGCTCCAGCCGGCGCCGACGAGAGCTTCGGCCGGCTGCCCCCGGGAAGACGAGGAGGTGGAGCACGGGGCTGCCATGGGAGGAGCTCGGGAGGAGAGGGGAGCCGACGGAAATGGCTCGATGCACTGCGGTCACCCGGACATGTCCGAGTTGGTCACGGACATGTCCGGTAGGTGGGTTTTTGGGCAAATCTGGGCCTTTGGATGGATATCCAATGGTCCAGATCTGACCTGAGATTGGATTTCGGGGAGAGAGGAGGTGGAGCTAGCAGGTGGGGTTTTTCTAGGGGGGTGGCTGCAAAAATGACTAGGGGGAACCCTAGTGAAGTGAGAGGGTCTCTCTAGGGGGGGTGTTACTTATATAGGGTTGGTCTCTGGTGGGGTGGACCTCGCCCGTCCGATCGCGATCCGACGACCACGAACGGAGGGAGTGGCTAGGTGGAACCAGTGGGCTGTGTAGAGCGGTTAACCGGAGACAAGAGGGAAACGGGCAGCGCGGCACGAATTTTAAAACACCGACAAACGTCCGACGGTAGCCCGAATACGGTGCCGCTACGGTCGACCGTTCGGGTACCAGACGGTCTCCGATCGCGACGAAATTCGACAGGCAGCCTAGCTATAAATAAATTATACCGCACGATAAAGTCCAGCTCAATCGGAGAAAGTTTTAAATGCACTTTAAAAACAGGGTTTCGACGATGCCGCGGGCGCGTGCGAGTGCGGTCGGGCTCGGAACGAACAACGACGATAACCGGCAACTAAATACGGATGCAACGTTTTGAAAACTGGCGGCAACGGAGATGCCGATGCAATGCAGATGATGCGCATGATGCGATGATGATGCAACAAATTAAAATAACCACACGACGAAAACGGAAGAGAGGGGAATCTTTTGGAACGTCGGCATCGGGCTGTCACAAGACGGGAGGGTGAAGGGATGACTACCAATTTTTAACACTTTTTAATCAGTTAGGGTTACCAATAAAATAATTTGTCTAGATATACAACTAGGTGGACAAACTATATGATGAGCTCAACAAGAACGATATAAGCAAGCGCAAAAGTAAACACAATATAAGATTGGAGCGGTGTAGATGCAGAATGCTTCCCAAGAAGCCACTAGGGCCACCCTATTCTCCTTGTGCCCTCGCACAATGCAAGATGTCGTGATTCCACTAGCGGTGTCTTTGAAGCTGGCGATCGAACCTTTACAAACAAGGTTGGGAAAATCTTCACAACTTAATTGGAGGCTCCCAACAACACCATGAAGCTTCACTACAATGGAATATGTCTTCAAGGTGACCTCTTGCGTCTAGGGTTCCCAAACACCAAAGAGTAACAAGATCCGTAAGGGATTAGTGCGGGGAATCATATACCTCCATTTCCGGAGGAACTGGGCCTACATTTCTTTTCAGTTTCCATTCAAGAGTTGCTATCTGTTTCCACTCCCTTTTGTTGAGACCTCAAAACATGAGGAAAAATTACTTCTCTTAGGAACACATACAAGAAAAAGGATAACGGTAGCCCTCCCATTAACTACTTCATTTTCATTTATGAATTTCATAGTAATAGAAATCCATGTCCTACCGAGAGAGAATTTAAAACTTGCTACCCTCTTGCCTAATAAGCAAAGATTGACCTATGTAGAAAGACTGATTCGTTCGATTGATATGAGGACCCAACTCTGTTGCATTGCTAGAATCCATGTTCCATATTTCAAGCGGGTTGACCTCCGTGCTTTTCTCATGGTACAATCCTCTTCCTGCTGAGCCCCCTTTCTCCTCGGTCCATAGAGAAAAAAATGTTGGACTAGTGCTGACAGTTCACCATGAAAGAAAGAACTCACAGAGTCGGGATTGATAACTGATAGAATAGTACTACTACCTAATACTAATATATACAGAAATAGAAATAAACTAATATATAGACAATCAAAATTGAAAAGAAATGTCTTTTTTTGTCTAATTTCTCCGTTCTATTGCTACTGCCGGTCTTATGCAATTGGTTGGATCATATAGATATCCCTTCAACACAACATAGGTCATCGAAAAGATCTCGAACGACTCACCAAAGCACGAAAGCCAGTTAGAAAATGGATTCCTATTTGAAGAGTGCCTAACCGCATGGATAAGCTCACATTAACCCATCAATTTTGGATCCAGTTCGGGATTTTTCTTCGGAAGTTCTGGGAGTAAATTGGAATGGAATAATATAGATTCATGCAAAGGAAAGATAGGGATAGAGGAAGAGAGAAAAAATGAAATGTAATATATAAATAATAAAGTAAAAAATAAGTCGAAGATAGAAGAGCCCATATTCCAAACAAAGAAACGGAAACTCGAAAAGGTTCCTTCTGATTCTCAAAGAATGATGGGCAAGGGAATTGATACCGACAAAGATTTCTTCTTATTATAAGATGTGATTTGATCTACATATGTCTGGTAAAGAACAATCTTCTCCTTTAGTCATCTCATAAATGGAAAGTTTTCAATTAGAACATGAGAACATGACTCAATTGGCCTTAGTTAGTCTTCGATATGCAGTGGAAGAAGGGCGGAGACTCTCGAACGAGGAAAAGGATCCCTTCGAAAGAATTGACCGAGGAACCGGATGAGGTGAAAATCTCATGTACGGTTTTATAAAGGGACAGTAAGGGCGACTTATGTGTCAACTTTTCCACTATCAACCCCCAAAAACCTAACTCCGCATTACGTAAAGTTGCGAGAGTACAATTAACCTTTGGATTTGAAATCACTGCTTATATACGTGTTATTGGGCATAATTTACAAGAACATTCTGTAGTATTAGTAAGAGGAGGAAGGGTTAAGGATTTATTCGGTGTGAGATATCACATTATTCGAGGAACCCTAGATGTTGTCGCAGTAAAGAATCGTCAAAAAGGGAATTCTAGTGTGTTGTAGATTCTTATCCAAGACTTGTATCATTTGATGATGACATGTGAATCGCTAGAAACATGTGAAGTGTATGGCTAACCTAATAAACTAGTAGGCGGAGGCGCGGTGGCACGCCGCGCCCGTCGTGAAGCTTGTTTGGGTGGTTACAGAAGGAAAGAAAGCATGGATAAGAAAACTGATAGTTGATAATGTGCAAGTCAATTTAACTTCGAGAAATATGGAAAGATACCAAAAAACAGTTCACCTATGGTTACATATACTTAGCTATATATTTTAAAAGTTCTGGCAAAAGCTGTTTGATAGATAGCCAAAGTCTAAAACTGTCTAATGCAACCAAAAGCTATACAGAATGAAGATTCCTTCGAACCGAAGGAAACTTCCTCCAATTAAGAGTTCAAAAATCACATTTTATAGATAATGCCCCACCCAATAATAGATGAAAATTTATATTAATGAATAAAGCAAGATACAGAAGATGAAAAAAACAACAAAAAAGTGGATTTGAAAATAGAAATGACTAATCAATAGACAAAGCCTACTCTTTTAGGCTCGGTATAGGTAGCCGAGTTAAAAATCCAACAATGTAATGTTTTCTGTAATGCATATAAACGCCAGTTCACAAAATAGCAAAAATTGAACGAAGATACTCTAGTAAAAAGATGGAATCTTTGGCATTACACTGCAATGACGATTTCTTTATACATAATATTTTGAGTAATATATGTTGCAACCTGTAACTCTTAGTTGTGAAAAATAGCATGCATGATTGATCGAATTAGAGATGCATCATTAGTCAAATCAAGCCTAACTCTCATAGTTTAAATGGTATTAACCTGGATGCTCTAAGGCACAAAATTTTCTTTAAATTTCTTATCCTCTGATGTCCTACAGAAAAAGCTGCTAGGTATTGCATCATAATTAACCTAACTTTATATGGAAGGTAGAATAAGGTAAAACTGCTACCCTCTCTACTACTCACAATGTTATAGGGATTGGGTGTGTGTGCGCGTTTACATAGATGAGTGTAACTGTGTTGACGCTGATGCTCGCATTTTCCTGAATTTATTCCTGTCTCTCCTGATAGCGTTATATGGGTTGGGTGTGCGGGTGCATTCATAGAAGTGAGTGTATGTGACATCTACGGTGTACTCTTTTGGCCCCGTTGCATCCACTTTCATGGATTTATTTAAGCATCTTTGGTGATATTCATTCAATAGGAGGAGACATCCCCGTCGACCACGAAAGCATGTGCGGTGCCTTCATCAGTCTCAAAATGTAGTCCCGGATCAGTATCTCAAATGTTCTCATAAAGGTAGTGTGCTTGCATGTGTTCATAAGTCTATAACGCTGGTGCTAACGTATATGTGAGCATCGGCATTATAGTGTGTTAAAAACAGTAGAAAACACAAAAATAAAAATCTAATAGTGAATTAAATAAAAACCAACACGTGTCACGTAGGGAAGCACTCAAGGTAGAGTACTTCAAATGCATGACATTGGAGCTAGCTTAGCAACTTCAATTATTTACTATATACGTTGAAACACTCGATGTCGATGGTGGCGAGCCGCGACACCCACTGCCAGTCCTCGTTGTCGCACGCGTCGCTCCTCACGGAATAGTCCCCAGGTTTAGCTCGTTGGGCCAGCGGAGCAACATCGACAGGATCAGAGGAAGAAAGAGATACATGGGTAAAGAAAGTTGAGCCGTCACTGCCGCTTTTGCTGCAACGTGTGCCGAAGGAAGAGAAATATCTCTTGAGAGCGATGGAATGATTCGTGAAGTGTCGGGCGAAGGGACGGGAGAGGAGGATATATAAAATGGTGGGCAAGTAACAAACGCAAGTGACGAACGAATTTGTGGTTAAATAATATGGAGAACAGTGGCATCCCAACTCATGAGAGTTCAAGTCCTAGACTTGACATCGATGCTTATATTTTTAAATTTATTCCAGCCCTTCATGCGATGTGCATTGAGTGAGAGGAAACGTTATCATCGGCTACGAAGGTATCTCTAACGACTTCATTGATCTTAAGAGAATGTATCGGCTCAGTCTTCCAATCTTTGGATTGCGCTCATACGGAAAGAATATGCGTGTGCACATTCATAGAAATAGTATATGTACATACGTATGAGCATCTACGTCTGTGCCATGTTACAAAATGCCTTCAACTATATTTCTCAAGCACCATGATTTTTGCTTTTCAAAAAAAAATCAGGCTCAGTCAATACGTGGCAAACGGATAAATATGGAGACGTGTCAAATAAGAAGAGAGCCATCGCCCAGCACTTGAAACGCACTTGAGGGCTGCTAGCTTAGCAGCTTTAATATAGTAGTATACAAGGGGACTGGAGGAGGCTACCATGAGACAAAAAATCCTCTTTCGAAAGAGTTTCATTTCAGAACTCTTATATGTCCAAGGTCAATATGGAATTTCATAGGTTTTCCCTTACTTTGTCCGTGCCAACAAACAATTCGAAATACCTCAACTTCTTCAGAACAGGTCCGAGTCAAATAGCAATGGTTTGAAGCACTTCTTTTTCCATTACACTATTTTGGAAACCTAAGGACTCGATCGTATGGATATGGAAAATACATGATTTCCGATCCTAGCGGGAAAAGGAGGGAAATAGATACTCAATTTGAAGTGAGTAAATAGAGTTCCATACTCGATATCATAGATCCCTATAGAATCATATGGAAAGCCGTATTCGATGAAGGTCGTATGTACGGCTTGGAGGGAGATATTTCCTATCTTTCGAGATCCACCCTACAATATGGGGTCAAAAAGCCAAAAAATAAGTGATTTTAGCTCTTATAAAAAGAAAATAGATTCTTGAACCTCTTTGACACTCATGTCACGTCGAGGTAGTGTAGAAAAAGGAACTGCAAAATCTGATCCAATTTTTCATAATCGATTAGTTAACATGGTGGTTGACTATATTATGAAATACGAAAAAAATCATTGGCTTATCAAATTCTCTATCGATCCGTAAATTTTTTTCAACAAAAGACGGAAACAAATACACTATTGGTTTTATGTTAAGCAATACGTAGAGTAACTCCCAATATAGGAGTAAAAACAAGACGTGATAAAAAAGGATCGACGCAAAAATTTCCGATTGAAATAGGATCTAAACAAGGAAGAGCACTTGCGATTCATTGGTTATTATAAGGATCACAAAAGCGTTCGAGATGATATATGGCTTTCAAATTAAATTTAGAATTAGCAGATGCTGCCAAAGGGAGTGGGGCTGCCATACGCAAAAAGGAAGCGACTCATAGAATGGCAGAGGCAAATAGAGCTCTTGCACATTTTCGTTAATCCATGAACAAAATCAATGTATATGTAGACACATGGATCCGTACATATCGATCAGAAAAGAATCAATTGAAGGAGAATCAGACGATATCTTTCTCAAAACAATCAAAAAGGAAAAGAAAGAGAAAACAAATATCATGATCAACTAAGCCCTCCCGAGGGCTTTCTTAAGAATAAGAAAGAAGAATCTTATGAAATAGCATGGAACATGGGGATTCTATAAATGTCCCATTTAAAAAATTGAAACAACTAGTGCCCCCCAATGGATCACTTATATGTAACTCTGATAGAAAAGGGAGAAATAATATAAATGGAATATTATGGGCTTTCTCACCCTAAGCAACTGAAGAAAACTCATATAAAAATACAGGTTTTGCTTCCACACAAGAAAGGTCGCTACAAAGCTAGCTCACAATAGTTCTATCCTCTGAAGTGTAAACTCATGGATGGAGCTTGATGCAATAGCCACTAGATTACTACCTTTAGTGCTTGCCAATGGATGGTCCTTCTTTCCCTTCCGATACATTAAAATGATTTATTGACCTTCTCACTAGTGGTCCCAATCCTTGACTCAAGTATGTATCTCATATCAGGTGCCCTACTCCTTTTTATAGATAGATGCGTCTAGAGATTGATAACGCTTGTGATCTCTTTATTTTTATATTTGTTAAGGAATGCTAATAATGAAATAACTAATAGAGATCCTAATGGATTTCATGTCCCTCTTGATTTCCATTGTCATTGGATGTTTTGACTTAGTAGCTATGTAATTTTTTACTTTGATCCGCTCATACTTGTGATCTATGTTGGGATTTCCGTGAAGAGGAATGAGTTATCGCGACATAACGTGGGTAAGTATTTTCCTTAGTTATGAAACCAAGGTTTATCGAACCAATATGAATATCAACCACACCCGTTTTCAGCAGCTGCATGCAAAAGAACAAACAACTTGCACCCAACGCGGGCAAGAGGGTTGTCAATCCTCTTGTCTTCTTATTTGCAGGAAAGTGAGGTATGTAGATAATTATAGATAGCAAGAAAAAATAAAAACAAGTAAATGGCAGCAAGGTATTGAAGGTTTTATCAATATGTTGCGAATACACCTGGGGGCCATAGTTTTCCCTAATGGCATCTCTCATTAAAAATAACATACGATGGATAAATAAATTACTGTTGGGCAGTTGAGAGAAAAGCGGATAGTTATGCGATTTTCATGGCAATGATCATGTGTATCTAGGCATCACGTCCATAAACAAATAAGGCTGACTCCTGCCTGCACCTATTACTATTACTCCACTCGTCGACCGCTATCCAACATGCATCTAGAGTATTAAGTAAAATAGAATAATACATGGCGAACGATGACATGATGTAGACAAGGTAAACTAAAGCAATATGAATAAACCCCATTGTTTTATCCTTAGTAGAAGCAACACGCAAATGCATCTTGTCCCCTTCTGTCACTGGGATATAGAAATTTGCGAGGTTGAACCTACTACAATGCACCTCTCTCACCGAAGAAATATCGATCTAGTTGGCCAAGCTATTTCAATAGACCAGAGAGAATTACATATCAATCATAATCATGCACATAAGAATTATATAAGTAGTCACAGGAGACTCAAATATTTATCACGAATAATCCGAACATAAACCCACAATTCATCAGATCCCAACAAACGGACCACATAAAAGACATCTCTCCTTAATAATAAAGCACGAATCGCTTGTGTCGTACGTCGTCGGTCATTTTACATAAACTCCCCTACGTTTTCCACAAATCAACCCGCAGTCCGGATATAAGTGACACAAACGAACCATTTTTTTGTAGTTTTGCAAAAATACCCTTCTGTTTTCATGGTATCAACCCGCAATCCGTCTTTAAGTGAATCTGAACCGTTTTGTCCGCATTTTACAGAAAAAACCCCAACTTTTACGATAAATAACCTGCAGTCTATCTTTTAGTTAAAAAGAATTATTTTTTATACTTTCAGATAAACACCCCTAACATATGCGTTAATAACTCCGAAGTCTATTTAGAATAAAATATGTATTTTCAAATAACAATATATTTTAAACCGTGAATCCAATTTAAACATGTTATATACGAAATCTGATTAGAAAAAATGTGTAGAGTTTGAATATGTTGTTATTTTACATGTTAAATATTTTTAAAATAGTATATAAGGTACAATGTTAATCAATATTTATCTTTATTTCATATCGACGATGTGTATTATAACATGTAAACTTAAACGTCAATATTTAATAAATGTTATAATCCTTGGGCATGATGTACTTACACTGATTTCTCTCTTTGCACATATTTCATGAACTAAGACTTTACGTATGTGTGTTTTCTTGGTAGAATCCACGCGCGTTTTTACCAACAAACTACACTTTTTTTGTAGTGAATACACAAATAGTTTTTATAGGATGTACATGCACTTATAAAATTGATGAACATCATAAGTACATGAAGGTTTATTTAAAAAAAATATCATAAGTACTATTCATCTGATAGTAATGAATGTTAACCGTTGAATATTTTTAGGTTTCATCCATTACATGTGATGTCTATACATATATGCTTTTTTAAATATACTTAATTTATAAACGCAGCCTCCTCAGTGTCAAACAACACCATGACGATGATGTCTGAGTATCGTCGTAGGTGCACACCATCAATATGACAAGTCAAAACGAAAATTCAGTCAAAATGATAGCATTTCAGGTAAGAAATCTTAACTACCCATTGCAACGCACGGGCATTTGTGCTAGTTACATCATATGGATCAAATTGAAGATGCCATGATCATTGTATTGAAGATAAAAGAGAGAGATTGCCATCTAGGTACTAGCAATGTACCCGTAGGACTGTGGTGAACTACTCACCCATCATCATGAGGGCATCAAGGTTTATGAAGAGACTCTACGTAATCGACCCCCCTCCGACAGGGTGCCAGAACGGAGTTCTAGATTGCCTCCCATCGGAACAAAGACTTGCGACAACGTAAAAAGTGTTTTAGGACTCCCTTTGATGTTTTTATGGTAGATGAGAATTTATAAGACAAAAAAAGTAGTCGGGAGGACCACGAGGGAGGCACAAGCCATCAGGGCGCCCCCCGAGGTCGCGCCCTATTGGCTTGTTGGCCCCTCATGAGGCCCCGAGCCTTCTTCCAATGCTTGTTGGCCTTCTTTTGGTCTAGAAAAATCACCAAAAAGTTTCAGGGCAATTGGACTTCGTTTGGTATGGAAAACCTAAAAAGTGAAAAACACGCAGAAAACACCAACTGGCATTGGGCACTGGATCAATAGGTTAGTGCTAAAAAATAATATAAATTGGTAAATAAATACCCCCAAATCATTCTAGAATGATAATATATCAGCATGGAACAATAAAAAATTATAGATACATTGGAGATGTATTATCCGCGTACCTTATTTCTTCTTTCACTACTTCCTTTCGTCTCTCTTCTTTGGGCCGTGTATTGAGAATCATTGTTTTCCCGGTTCCCATTAGAATAGCGTTCCTTCATTCTGCCAACCAGCCTTATATCTTATCCCTAGCTCGGCTTTTTAGAACCAATTTCCATCTTTCCACTGACAGCCGCGAAGAGCTCCCTTCACTAGGTATGGTCGTTTTTGGTTCATAATGGTGGTCTATGCGAACCCAAAACTAAAGCACACACGTGATATGCATTTTTTCCATGGTTTGTGATTGTTGCAACCACTTGTCTTTTTTACTTTATCAGATATTTTATTAAATGAACTCTCTATGGATCCCCACCATAGAAGGGCAACAAGAGCTAATGGACTCAATTAGGGCAACAACAAGTGATAATGACTCATGAGGTTCGAACTGACATTTTTTATATACTAAGACCTATAGTCCATGAAGGAGTCGAGAAACTTCTGTTAGGTTCTTATCTGAGATTCCGTCTATACGGAGCATATGTTGGTTTAAAATTGCTCGGGAATTCATAGATGGTGACTTTTGAAGTTCTAGGTTTTATAGTCTACTCCTCTTTTTTCTCGATCGATTTGGTTTCCCTCATTCTACTCGTCTAGCCTTCTTCACAACTTGTACAACCAATGCCACAAAAGATAGCAAACTCTATTATCGAATATATAAGGAAAGGGGCGACGATTTGACACCGCATATGCGGGGTTATGGAAATAGCACCTGTGAAAAGCGAAAAACCCTTAAAAACAACGATTGCTCGTGAAGGTTTCCACACAAAGACCCCTTAGTTTTAGCAAAGAGATCACAATTACAGGTACCTAGGAGCATTCCGTTGGAATGAAGAAAATATGAACAATTAACGTAATATAGTCAGAGATCTTAGGTTGTAACTTGATCATGAGTGAATTTGTTGACATTGTACACACGAAGTATGGAAAGTGCCAAACATTGGGAACTACCCGGGGAGGAGTTAGGAGCGGGAACAAGGAGAAGAGAGAGCCACTTAAATGGAGGATTTTATTGCATTTCTGCCTTTGTTCCCCACCGTAACTAGGGATTGAAAAGCACCAAATTTTATGATTTATTAAGGGAAAGACGAAGTAAGCGCATGCTATTGAAGATGTTGCAACATATGTCGGGGGCCCTCCGTTGATTGTGTACAAACAAAATATGAGTCCAAAGGTAGGGTAATAAAGCGTTTAGCTAATGAAGCAATTGACTCTTAAGAGAACCTATAACGCGTAAACCATGTCATACCAAGACCGATCAATGTCCGAACGAAATGGATTCGAACTTCTCCTAGAAAATTTTCTGGTGCGAAATTCAAACAAATGAGTAATTCAAAGCAAAAATGAATTTGAGGTGCGCTGGACTGAAGAGATTGATTCCTTTCTCCGGGGCCTTTTGTTTGTTTGCGTCAGAGAATCCCACACCCTGTTTGCAATCAATGCAAACTAACATTGCTCAAGACCCCGAGAAGGCCCTAATAGAAGTGGGACTGTATCTTCTGAGCTTTGAAGTCCCTTTTCCATTTCCTTTATTCCTTTATGACAAAAATCCCCCGCTAATCCCCCACCATACAGTTGTCCAACCTCGGTTTTTAGATGGTGGTTGATTGCGTTGGATTCATAACTACTACCCTCGCCCCCATCATCTTTTTATCACATTCGCTCATTTTGAAGGTTCATTTTGCTTTTGGTCTTCAAGAAATTTAGAATATTTCTGAGTTCCCATTCTTCTGTTGGGTCAAGCTGTTCGAAATATGCCCTAGAGGCAATGATAAATAGTTATTATTATATTTCCTGTTTATTATCCATGCTATAATTGTATTGAATGAAAACATAGATACATGTGTGGATACATAGACAAAACAATGTCCGTAGCAAGCCTAGTTGGCTAGCCAGTTGATCAATGATAGTCAAGGTTTTCTGACTATATGCAAGTGTTGTCACTTGATAACTGGATCACATCATTAGGAGAATCATGTGATGGACTAGACCCAAACTATGAACGTAGCATATTGATCGTGTCGTTTTATTGCTATTGTTTTCTGCGTGTCAAGTATTTGTTCCTATGACCACGAGATCATGTAACTCACTGGCACCGGAGGAATACCTTGTGTGTATCAAACATCGCAATGTAACTGTGTGGCTATAAAGGTGCTCTACAGGTATCTCCGAAGGTGTCCGTTGAGTTCGTATGGATCAAGACTGGGATTTTTCACTCCGTGTGACGGAGAGGTATCTCGGGGCTCACTCAGTAATACAACATCACACACAAGCCTTGCAAGCAATGTGACTAAGTGTAAGTCACGGGATCTTGTATTACAGAACGAGTAAAGAGACTTGCTGGTAACGAGATTGAAATAGGTATGCGGATACCGACGATCAAATCTTGGGCTTAAGATTTATAGCCATAAAGACAAGCTTAATATAGGCTTAAGATTTTAATGATGGTCTCATAGGAATAAGAATTGTAGAACAAAAGAGAGCATCAAGAAGCAAATACCAAACACATTTAAGTCTAACATGCTTCCTATGCATAGGAATGTTGCAATAGAATAATTCATTTAAGCACAAAGCAATAAGCATAGGAAGGCAAAACAAGTGCAACTTCAAAACCTTCGACATAAAGAGGGAAAACTTCTTATTTTTCAGATATTTAGAACCATGTCTCCCCCTCTCATTATAAATTTCAGTGGCATCATGGATGAACTCAAAAATATAACTATCACATAAGGCATTATTTCCATGATCCAAAAGCATAAAAGTATTATTACTCTTCATATAAGCAAAATATTTCTTATTAGGAATAGTGAGAGTAAAGCAATCATTATCATCATGGTAATCATCATATTTAGGAAGCATAGTACCATCAAAGCAAATTTTCTCTTCAAAAGTTGGGGGACTAAAAATATCATGTTCATCAAACCCGTCATCCCCAAGCTTAGAGCTTTCCATGTCATTAGCAATATTAATATTCAAAGAAAGCATACTAATAACATTGCCACCATCATAATTATTATGCAAATAATAAAGTTCCATAGGTTTTTTAATTTTCTCCTCAAACGCTTCATGTCCTAGTTCAAGATAAAGTTTATAAAGCTCTCTCATATTTTTGTTGTTTTCCATTAAGCCTAACTAGTGAAATAAAAATAAGAAAAAAAAGATTGAATTACAAGATCTAAAGATATACCTTCAAGCACTCACTTCCCTGGCAACGGTGCCAGAAATAGCTTGATGTCTACGCACGCTTCTATTCTTGTAGACTATGTTGGGCTTCCAACCGAGAGGTTTGTAGGATGATACGTTCATTTTGAATCATGCTTTCATGTTGATATTTATCGCTTTTTGGGCTGTTATTTCACTTCACGGTACAATACTTATGCCTTTTCTCTCTTATTTTGCAAGGTTTACATGAAGAGGGAGAATGCGGGCAGTTGGAATTCTGGTCTGAAAAAGGAGCAAGTTTGAGATGCCTATTCTGCGCAACTACAAAAGCCGTGAAAATCAACGTGGATTTTTGTTGGGATTTATAAAAAATACTGGGCCAAAGAAGTGCCGGAGGGGCACCAGCAGGAGGCCACAAGCCTGCTAGGCGCGCCCCCTGGCCGCGCCTAGGGGGCTTGTGAGCTCCCTGCTGGCCCACCGGCTCCCCCCTTTTGCTACAAGAAGGGTTTCGGTCTGGAAAAAATCGAGAGGAGGCTTTTCGGAGGACTCGCCGCCGCCACGATGCGGAACTTGAGCAGACCCAATCTAGGGCTCCGGCAGGACGATCCTGCCGGGGAAACTTCCCTCCCGGAGGGGGAAATCATCGCCATCATCATCACCAACACTCCTCTCATCGGAGGGGACTCGTCACCATCAACATCTTCATCAGCACCATCTCATCTCCAAATCCTAGTTCATCTCTTGTAACCAATCTCCGTCCCGCGACTCCGATTGGTACTTGTAAGGTTGCTAGTAGTGTTAATTACTCTTTGTAGTTGATGCTAGTTGGATTACTTGGTGGAAGAGTTTATGTTCAGATCCTTGATGCTACTCATTACCTCTCTGGTCATGATTATGATTATGCTTTGTGAGTAGTTACTTTTGTTTCTGAGGACATGGGATAGGTCATGCTATAAGTAGTCATGTGAATTTGGTATTCTTTCGATATTTTGATGTGTTGTATGTTGTTTTTCCTCTAGTGGTGTTATGTGAACGTCGACTACATAACACTTCACCATTATTTGGGCCTAGAGGAAGGCATTGGGAAGTAGTAAGTAGATGATGGGTTGCTAGAGTGACAGAACCTTAAACCCTAGTTTATGCGTTGCTTCGTAAGGGGCTGATTTGGATCCACTAGTTTAATGCTATGGTTAGACTTTGTCTTAATTCTTCTTTCGTAGTTGCGGATGCTTGCGAGAGGGGTTAATCATAAGTGGGATGCTTGTCCAAGTAAGGGCAGTACCCAAGCGGTGGTCCACCCACATATCAAACTATCAAAGTAGCGAACGCGAATCATATGAACATGATGAAAACTAGCTTGACAGAAATTCCCATGTGTCCTCGGGAGCGTTTTACCTCCTATAAGACTTTGTCCAGGCTTGTCCCTTGCTACAAAATGGATTGGTCCACTTTGCTGCACCGTTGTTACTTTTGTTACTTGTTGTTTGCTATGAATCATCTCACCACACAACTACTGGTTACCGATAATTTCAGTGCTTGCAGATAGTACCTTGCTGAAAACCACTTGTCAGATCCTTCCGCTCCTCGTTGGGTTCGACACTCTTACTTAGCGAAAGGACTATGATAGATCCCATATACTTGTGGGTCATCAAGACTCTTTTCTGGCACCGTTGCCGGGGAGTGAAGCGCCTTTGGTAAGTGGAACTTGGTAAGGAAACATTCATATAGTGTGCTGAAATTTATTGTCACTTGTCACTTTGGAAACTAATCCTTTGAGGGGCTTGTTCGGGGTATCTTCACCTCGAACGGAAGCACAAAGAGTTGGTCCTCAACCTGCTACACCTACTGAAAATATTTGCTATGAATTTCCTTCGGTTATGCTTGAGAAACTGTTGGCTAATCCTTTTACAAGAGATGGAACATCATATCCAGACTTGCATCTAATCTATGTAGATGAAGTTTGTGGTTTATTTAAGCTTGCAGGTTTGCCCAAGGATGAGGTCAAGAAGAAGGTCTTTCCCTTATCTTTGAGGGATAAGGCGTTGACATGGTATAGGCTATGTGATGATACTGGATCATGGAACTACAATCGGTTGAAATTGGAATTTCATCAAAAGTTTTATCCTATGCATTTAGTACATCGTGATCGGAATTATGTTTATATTTTTTGGCCTCGTGACAGAAAAAGCATCGCTCAAGCTTGGGGGAGGCTTAAATAAATGCTATATTCATGCCCCAACCATGAGCTCTCGAGAGAAATTATCATTCAGAACTTCTATGCTCGGCTTTCTCATGATGATCGCACCATGCTTGACACTTCTTGTACCAGTTCTGTTATGAAGAGGGATATTGACTTCAAATGGAATTTATTGGAAAGAATTAAATGCAACTCTGAAGATTGGGAGTTTGATGAAGGTAAGGAGTCAGGTATGAATCTCAAGTTTAATTGCGTTAAATCCTTTGTTGAAACATATACTTTTAGTGATTTTAGCGCTAAGTATGGACTTGACTCTGAGATAGTAGATTCATTGTGTGAATCATTTGCTGCTCATATTGATCTCCCCAAAGAGAAGTGGTTTAAATATCATCCTCCCTTAGAAGTCAATGTAGTTAAACCCAATCCAGTTGAAGAGAAAGTCATTGCCTATAATGATCCTATTGTTCCCAGTGCTTACATTGAGAAACCACCTTTCCCTGTTAGGATAAAAGATCATTCTAAAGCTTCAAGTGTGATACGTAGGGGCTACATTAGAACACCTACACCCCTTGAGCAAATTAGAGTTGAACCTAGAACTGCTATTATCAAAGATATCCTGTCCGACAATGTTGATGGCCATGATATTCACTTCTGTGAAGATGCTGCTAGAATTGCTAAACCACATGCTAGAGACAAACATAGGCGTGTTGTTGGCACGCGTGTTGTTTCTGTTAAGATAGGAGATCATTGTTATCATGGTTTATGTGACGTGGGTGCTAGTGTTAGTGCAATACCTCAATCCTTATATGATGAAATTAAAGACGATATTGCACCTGTCGAGATAGAACCCATTGATGTCACTATTCAGCTTGCCAATAGAGATACTATCTGCCGTGTGGGAATTGTTAGGGATGTTGAAGTCTTGTGTGGTAAAACGAAGTATCCTGGTGATTTCCTCGTTCTTGCTACCACCCAAGATAGCTTTTGTCCCATCATATTTGGCAGACCCTTCCTCAATACCGTCAATGCTCATATTGAATGTGAGAAGCAAACTGTCACTGTTGGCTTTGAAGGTGTGTCACACGAGTTAAATTTCTCCAAGTTTGGTAGACAACCTCATGAAAAAGAGTTGCCTAGTAAGGATGAAACTATTGCCCTAGCTTCTATTGCGGTGCCTCCTACTGATCCTTTTGAGCAATATTTGCTTGAGCATGAAAATGATATGCATATGGATGAAAGGGATGAGATAGATAGAGTTGTCTTAGAACAATATCCCATCCTTAAGAAAATTTGCCTGTTGAACTGCTTGGGGATCCACCCCCACCAAAGGGTGATCCTGTGTTCAAGCTTAAACAGTTGCCAGATACTCTTAAGTATGCTTATCTTGATGAAAAAGAGATATATCCTGTCATAATTAGTGCTAGCCTCTCAGAGCATGAAGAAAAGAAGTTACTAAAAACTCTGAGAAAGCACCGTGCTGCTATTGGATATACTCTTGATGATCTTGAGGGCATTAGTCCCACTCTATGCCAGCACAAGATTAAAACCAATCCTGATTCCAAACCAGTTGTTGATCATCGAAGGAGATTAAATCCTAAGATGAAAGAGGTAGTAAGAAAAGAAATACTAAAGCTCCTGGAAGCAGGTATTATCTATCCTGTTGCTCATAGTGATTGGGTGAGTCCGGTGCATTGCGTCCCTAAGAAGGGAGGTATTACTGTTGTCCCTAATGATACGGATGAATTGATCCCACAGAGGATTATTACTGGCTATAGGATGGTGATCGATTTTAGGAAATTGAATAAAGCCACTAGGAAAGATCATTACCCTTTGCCTTTTATCGACCAAATGCTAGAAAAACTGTCTAAACACACACACTTCTGCTTTCTAGATGGTTATTATGGTTTCTCCCAAATACCAGTTGCACAATCTGATCAGGAGAAAACCACTTTCGCCTGCCCTTTCAGTACCTTTGCTTATAGACGTATGCGTTTTGGCTTATGCAATGCACCTGCTACCTTTCAAAGATGTATGATGGCTATATTCTCTGACTTTCGTGAAAAGATTGTTGAGGTTTTCATGGATGACTTCTTCGTTTACAGGTCTTCTTTTGATGATTGCCTCAGCAACCTTGATCGAGTCTTCCAGAGATGTAAAGACACCAATCTTGTCTTGAATTGGGAGAAGTGCCACTTTATGGTTAATGAAGGCATCGTCTTAGGACATAAAATTTCTGAAAGAGGTATTGAAGTCGAGAAGGCTAAGGTTGATGCAATTGAGAAAATGCCATACCCCACAGATATCAAAGTTATAAGAAGTTTCCTTGGTCATGCTGGTTTTTATCGAAGGTTCATTAAAGACTTCTCTAAGATTTCTAGGCCTCTTACCAATCTCTTACAAAAGGATATTCCTTTTGTTTTTGACGATGATTGTGAGGAAGCCTTCAAAATACTTAAGAAGGCTTTGATAACTGCACCTATTGTTCAACCACCTGATTGGAACTTACCTTTTGAAATCATGTGTGATGGTAGTGATTATGCTGTTGGTGCTGTCCTAGGGCAAAGAGTTGATAAGAAGTTGAATGTTATTCACTATGCTAGTAAAACTCTAGACAATGTCCAAAGAAACTATGCTACTACGGAAAAGTAATTTTTAGCAGTCGTGTTTGCATGTGAAAAGTTTAGGTCTTACATAGTTGATTCCAAAGTCACTATTCACACTGATCACGCTGCTATTAAGTACCTCATGGAGAAGAAAGACGCTAAACCTAGACTTATCAGATGGGTTCTCTTGCTACAAGAATTTGATTTGCGTGTTGTCGACAGGAAGGGTGCTGATAACCCAGTAGCAGATAACTTGTCTAGGTTGGAGAATGTTCTTGATGACCCACAACCTATTGATGATAGCTTTCCTGATGAGCAACTGAATGTCATCAATACTTCACGTAATGCACCGTGGTATGCTGATTATGCAAACTATATCGTTGCCAAATATGTACCACCTAGTTTCACATACCAGCAAAAGAAGAAATTCTTCTTTGACTTGAGACATTACTTCTGGGATGATCCTCACCTTTATAAGGAAGGAGTAGATGGTGTTATTAGACGTTGTGTACCTGAACATGAACAGAGACAGATCCTACAGAAATGTCACTCCGAGGCCTACGGAGGACACCATGCGGGAGATAGAACTGCACACAAGGTATTGCAATCAGGTTTCTATTGGCCCAGTCTCTTCAAGGATGCCCGTAAGTTTGTCTTGTCTTGTGACGAATGTCAAAGAATAGGTAATATCGGTAAACGTCAGGACATGCCTATGAACTATTCACTTGTCATTGAACCATTTGATGTCTGGGGCTTTGATTATATGGGACCTTTTCCAAAATCCAGCGGGTATACTCATATCCTAGTTGCCGTTGATTACGTCACTAAGTGGGTAGAAGCTATCCCCACTAGTAGTGCTAATCACAACACCTCTATCAGGATGATTAAAGAAGTTATTTTCCCTAGATTTGGAGTCCCTAGATATCTAATGACCGACGGTGGTTCACATTTCATTCATGGTGCTTTCCGTAAAACGCTTGCTAAGTACGATGTCAACCATAGAATTGCATCTCCCTATCACTCTCAGTCTAGTGGTCAAGTAGAGCTAAGCAATAGAGAGATTAAACTAATTCTACAAAAGACTGTCAACAGGTCTAGAAAGAATTGGTCTAAGAAGCTCGATGATGCATTGTGGGCTTATAGAACTGCCTATAAGAACCCCATGGGCATGTCTCCGTACAAAATGGTGTATGGTAAAGCATGTCATTTACCTCTTGAGCTAGAGCATAAAGCTTATTAAGCAATCAAAGAGCTCAACTTTGATTTCAAACTTGCTGGTGAGAAGAGGTTATTTGATATTAGCTCGCTTAATGAATGGAGAACTTAGGCATATGAAAATTCCAAGTTGTTCAAAGAAAAAGTTAAGAGGTGGCATGATAAAATGATACAAAAGCGTGAGTTCAATGTAGGTGATTATGTCTTGCTATATAATTCTCGTTTAAGATTTTTTGCAGGCAAGCTTCTCTCTAAATGGGAAGGTCCCTATATTGTTGAGGAAGTATTTTGTTCCGGTGCTATCAAGATCAACAACACGAAAGGTAATTGTCCGAGAGTGGTAAATGGGCAGAGAGTCAAGCATTATATCTCAGGTACTCCCATAAATGTTGAAAGCAATATTATCAATACCATAACTCCGGAGGAATACCTAAGGGATATTTATCAGCCTGTTTCAGACTCCAAAAACAAAGAGGTATGTGTTTCGGTAAGTAAATAGACTCCAAAACTTTTCCAATAGGATTTTTTCTCTGTTTTGGAATATTTAGAAAAATAGAAAAATTTGAAGTAGTCTGGAAAGCGCACGAGGAGGCGACAAGCCTGCCAGGCGCGGGCCACTCCCCTGGGCGCGCCTGGGGGGCTTGTGGCCACCTCGTGTGCCTCCCAGACTCCGTTTTCTTGCGGAGTACTCCTTCTGGTCGGAAAAAAATCATTATATATTCTCCCGTAAAGTTTGACCCTTCGTATCACGCAATTTTCCTCTATTTTCATTTCGAGCCTATTTCTGTTGCAGATCGAGATTGCTATGACGTCCTCAAAAGCTCCGAAGGACAAGATCTTCGAGAAGGTCATCAATCCCTACCTCACGGGAGTGCTGCAATACCCTCAATCTATCGAGATGCGAGAGGGGATGTTGCACATCCGTGATGTTGAGGGGCCTAAGAAGACTGGAAGCATGGAGGCGAGGCTCGAAGCAATGGAGCAACACGTCTTCAAGTGCCAAGGGATGGTGGAGCGTAGACTCAACGCCAACCACATGATGATCACAGAGTTCACCAACAAGCACAAGATCGATACCAATGACATCGGGAAGCACCTCTCCATGCTCTATGACAGAATTGATCACCTCCAAGCCTAGATCTATGACCTGCAGAACCAAAACTGTGAGTATGAGTGTAGATTTAAATCAATACGATTGGCTGCAGATTTGGGGATTCCGGAGACTCGGTCATCTTTCCATGATGGAGCACCTATGCCTTGGAAGATGGAGGATCAAACCTATGTTGCAACAACTCCACGACAATCACCTCCAAAGGAAGACAACTAAGCACGGGTATGGGCAATCCCCTTGGCTTGTTCCAAGCTTGGGGGAGCTGCCCCGGTATCGTATCACCATCACATCTTTTGCCTTTACCTTTGTTTTAGTTTGTTCCTTTTTAGTTTTCTGTTTCTCTAGTAGATTAAAGGTCTTAGTGTTTTAGGCTTGAGTTTTGCTTTGTGTCACCCCTGATGTAATCGAACTCGCGAGCCATATAATAAAGAGTGTCTTAGTTAAGGGCTTTGCCTCATTCCATGATCAATAGAATGAGAAAAGAACAAAAGCATGAAAGATCATGTAATGATCTTATGGGAAGTGATGGCTTCACATATAAAAAGAATGTTGATTGAAACTTGTTGAGGGTAGACAAACGTAGACCTTGGTCATTGCTGTAATTAATAGGAAGTGATAAAGAAGGAGAGGTTCACATATAAATATATCATCTTTGACACCATCTATGATTGTGAACACTCACTAAACTATTGCATGCTTAGAAGTAGATGTTGGACAAGGAAGACAACCTAATGAATTGTGTTTGCTTGGTTCCGAACAATGTTATATGATTAGAGATCCCTTAGCATGTGACGATTGCTTCCACCTCATATTAGCCAAAATTCCCGCACCAAGTAGAGATACTACTTGTGCATCCATAAACCTTCAACCTAGTTTTGCCATGAGAGTCCACCATACCTACCTATGGATTGAATAAGATCCCTCAAGTAAGTTTTCATCGGTGCAAGCAATAAAAATTGATCCCTAATATGTATGATCTATTAGTGTGTGGAAAATAAGCTTTGTACGAACCTGTGATGAGGAAGACATAAAAGCGACAGACTGCATAATATAGTTCTTTATCACAGGAGGCAATATAAAGTGACGTTGCTCCACACTAAGAGGACACACATCCAAACCTCAAAAGCGCATGACAACCTCTTCTTCCCTCTGCGAAGGGCCTATCTTGTACCTTTACTTTTTTCCCTTGAAAGAGTCATGGTGATCTACACCAATTCCTTATTTCGCCTTTATCTTCGCTAACGTCATATGCTAGGGAAAGATCTATATTCATATGTCAACTTGGAGGTAAGTATTCATGAATTATTACTGTTGACATTACCCTTGAGGTAAGTGGTTGGGAGGCGATACTATAAGCCCCTATCTTTCTCTGCGTCAAGCTGAAACTTTGATCTCATGAGTACCACGTGAGTCGTAGCAATTGAAGAGAAGGAAAAGATGATTGAGTATGTGTATTTGCTTTACAAGCTCTTATTTGACTCTTTCCGATGTTGTGGTAAATTGCAATTGCTTCAATGACTAAAGGCTATCGGTTGTTAATTCTCGGTAAGGTTCTTGATCCATGCTTTACTTTGTGAAGGAATTGTCACTTTAGCATAAGAGATGATATGATGGTATTGTTGTGGTGATCATGATTATGATGCCTGCATGTTCGTATCTTGTTTTGTCGACACCTCTCTCCCTAAACATGTGGGCATGTTTATTGATCTAGGCTTTCGCTTGTGGACAAGCGAGGTCTAAGCTTGGGGGAGTTGATACGTCCATTTTGCATCATGCTTTCATGTTGATATTTATCGCTTTTTGGGCTGTTATTTCACTTCACGGTACAATACTTATGCCTTTTCTCTCTTATTTTGCAACGTTTACATGAAGAGAGAGAATGCCGGCAGCTGGAATTCTGGCCTGAAAATGGAGCAAGTTTGAGATACCTATTCTGCGCAACTCCAAAATCCGTGAAAATCAACGTGGATTTTTTGGGATTTATAAAAAATACTGGGCCGAAGAAGTGCCGGAGGGGCGCAAGCATGAGGCCACAAGCCTGCTAGGCGCGGGGCCCCCTGGCCGCGCCTAGGGGGCTTGTGAGCTCCTTGCTGGCCCACTGGCTCCCCCCTTTTGCTACAAGAAGGGTTTCGATCTGGAAAAATCGAGAGGAGGCTTTTCGGAGGATTCGCCGTCGCCACGAGGCGGAACTTGAACAGAACCAATCTAGAGCCCCGGCAGGACGATCCTGCCGGGGAAACTTCCCTCCCGGAGGGGGAAATCGTCGCCATCATCATCACCAACACTCCTCTCATCGGAGGGGACTCGTCACCATCAACATCTTCATCAGCACCATCTCATCTCCAAACCCTAGTTCATCTCTTATAACCAATCTCCGTCCCGCAACTTCGATTGGTACTTGTAAGGTTGCTAGTAGTGTTAATTACTCTTTGTAGTTGATGCTAGTTGGATTACTTGGTGGAAGAGTTTATGTTCAGATCCTTGATGCTACTCATTACCTCTCTAGTCATGATTATGATTATGCTTTGTGAGTAGTTACTTTTGTTCCTGAGGACATGGGATAAGTCATGCTATAATTAGTCATGTGAATTTGGTATTCGTTCAATATTTTGATGTGTTGTATGTTGTTTTTCCTCTAGTGGTGTTATGTGAACGTCGACTACATAACACTTCACCATTATTTGGGCCTAGAGGAAGGCATTGGGAAGTAGAAAGTAGATGATGGGTTGCTAGAGTGACAGAAGCTTAAACCCTAGTTTATGTGTTGCTTCGTAAGGGGCTGATTTGGATCCACTAGTTTAATGCTATGGTTAGACTTTGTCTTAATTCTTCTTTCGTAGTTGCTGATGCTTGCGAGAGGGGTTAATCATAAGTGGGATGCTTGTCCAAGTAAGGGCAGTACCCAAGCGCCGGTCCACCCACATATCAAACTATCAAAGTAGCGAACGTGAATCATACGAACATGATGAAAACTAGCTTGACAGAAATTCCCATGTGTCCCCGGCAGCGTTTTACCTCCTATAAGACTTTGTCCAGGCTTGTCCCTTGCTACAAAAGGGATTGGGCCACTTTGCTGCACCGTTGTTACTTTTGTTACTTGTTGCTTGCTACGAATCATCTAACCACACAACTACTTGTTACCGATAATTTCAGTGCTTGCAGATATTACCTTGCTGAAAACCACTTGTCAGATCCTTCTGCTCCTCGTTGGGTTCGACACTCTTACTTATTGAAAGGACTACGATAGATCCCCTATACTTGTGGGTTATCATAGGACAACAACAATTTCCCTTAAGTGGATGACCTAAGGTTTATCGAACTCAGAGAAGTAGAGGTTGAAGATGGTCTCTCTCAAGCAACTCTGCAATTAAGAAACAAAAAGTCTCTTGTGTCCCCAACACACCTAATACAATGGTAAATTGTATAGGTGGACTAGTTCAGCGAAGAGATGGTAAAATATGGGTGATAGGTGTCGCAAAGCAAGGTAATATAAATTTGTAATAAAAATTATAGCAAGGTAGCAAGTGACAAAAGTGAGCATAAACGGTGTAACAATGGTGAGAAACAAGACCTAGGCTTCATACTTTCACTAGTGGCAACTCCCAACAACATTAACATAGTCTAATTACATGATATTTCCACTAAAACATGCAATGGAGATGTATTTGGAGGTCATTCCTTTGTGATCAAGAGAGGACGAGAGTTATGTAGGGCTACAAAAGCACAACTCAGAGTTCGTAGTTCTCATCTACGGATTTCCCAATGTCACCGCGTCCATCCAAAGAGAGTACCACAATCACCACAACGTATCTCAAGGATAGTCAAAGACAAGCACCAAAAGACTCTCAATCTTCAATCAATTCACAAAAGAGGAAATCACTCATGAAAATATTCTTATAATCCATGTCCAATAGATAACTGTCACCATGGTCTCGGAGATTATACTAGATAATATCAAGTGAGTACATCAATCCAATACATAGAAGAAGGGGAAACATCATGGGATCACCCTAGGTTAACATAGCCTATGATCACAATCAAGATCACATCATGGGAGAGAGAATTAACCACATAGCTACTGTAGAAAACCTCGGCCCCGAGGAGGAACTACTCCCGCTTCATTGAGGGAGGAAGCAACGTCGATGGAGATGAATCCGGGGGCACTTCCCCGTCCCGGCAGGGTGCCGACACATGAATTTTGGCCGCCCGAAACTTGTTCGCGATGGCGGCGGAAATCGGAATTGCTTCTGGAGAAAAGGGTTCTCAAATCAGGGTTTCCTCCATGGGGGTAAAAATAGGGGCCAAGGTAGGGCACTAGAGGGGGTGAGCCCCACCCAGGCAACCTCCGTGCGCGGCCAGGGGGCAGGCTGCGCCACCAGGGCGCCAGGGGGCCTGGTGACCCCCTTTGGCCCTCCTTCGGCCGTGTGGAGTCTTCTGGAACGCTGATTTTTTTAATATTTTTTGTGGAATTTTTCAGGCACTGTAAATATGGGTATAAACCTGCGATTCACAAACATCAGCAGACAGAAACTCGCACTGGATGCATTGAGTTAGTAGATTAGTCCAAATATGTTGAAAAAGGTATGAAAGTGTACAAAACAGATAGCAATTTCACCCAAAACTTGCATGGAGCAAGCAGAAATTGTAGATACGTTTGGGACGTATCAGCATCCTTTTTACCAACCTCTCTCGTGCAACGGCATCGAATAAACACCCGTCTTGAAAATAACTTACTTAGCATGGAAGATACCGCTTGCCCTGCTGCTCCATGAGCGGTACGAGTACACAAAACAAATGATTGCTCGAATATTTAGAGGTGGAACGTGCAAATTTACTTGGAACACCGGGGTAATACTACATATAGGTAGGTATGGTGGACTCAAGTGGAATAACTGGGTTTAAGGATTTGGGTGCACAAGCAACATTTCTTCGTAGTACACGTGAAGTCTAGCAATAGATTGGGAAGCGACCAGCTAGAGAGCAACAACGGTCATGAACATGCATTGCGAATGATTAACACTAGATATTAGCATGAGTAGGATATGAGCAATTTGGATTTAAACATCATGAAGCCTCCATTCGTTTTGAATTAGCTACATGTTTGCACGTGGGCCAAGTCAAGCCGCTTGAATCACTAAGAGGGAAATACCATACTACCATACCACATCATAACTATTTTAATGCATGTTGACACACAAGATAAATCATTATCAACTCCTAGCTATTTAAGCATGTCATGAAAAACTATGATCTCTAATTTTCATCATAAACATGTTCACTCATGATATACTGAATCAAGATCGAACGAGCTAACTTATTTACTAAAATGGAAAACAAGAAGAGTCCATACCATTTTCCTTTGCCACAATCACTTCATCAAATTTTGTTATTATTCCTTTCACTTGCACGATCGAATGATGTGATAATAATAATAGTTCAAGAGTGTCGGGGGGATAACCCCGAGTAGGCTAAAGGAGACGATACAATGTTTTTAAGAAAAATCGGGGGAGATGCCCCCGATACGCCATACCCCCTTGAATCAACAAAGACAATCGAAGGAGTAAAGACAGAAGGCCGTCTGGCAGGAACCCATCCGGCTGGAGAGTGCTGGCTGCCGTCTGCTCGCTGCGGATTGCAGCTTGCCGTCTGGACCCATCAGGCCGGACCTGCTGGCTGCCGGCTGCTGGCTGCCAACTGTAGCGTGCCGGCAGGAGCCTGCTCGCTGCCAGCTGTTGGTTGCCGGCTGCTGGCTGCCGACTGCAGCGTGCCGGCTGGACCCGTCTGGCTAGAGCATGCTGGCTATCGGTTTCTAGCTCCCGACTGCAGGCTACCGGCTGGATCCTACACGCTGCTGGCTGTCGACTGCAACCTGCCGGCTGGAGCGTGCTCGCTGCTGGCTATCGACTGTAGCATGTTGACTAGAACCCGTCCGTTTGGAACCCTTCCAGCTCAAACCCGTCCGGTTGGAAACTGTCCGACTCGAAACCTGTCCTGGTGGAGCCCAGCGAGGTCAGCTCCAGCGTTGCATCACACACGACGGGAGGAGGCTGCAGCCTGCATCATGATACATCCATTTTGCATCATGTTTTCATGTTGATATTTATCGCTTCTTTTGCTATTTTTTCACTTCACGGTACTATTGTTATGCCTTTTCTCTCTTATTTTGCAAGGTTTACATGAAGAGGGAGAATACCGGCAACTGGAATTCTAGCCTGAAAGTGGAGCAAAGTTGAGATACCTGTTCTGCGCAACTCCAAACGCCATAAAAATCAACGGAGATTTTTTCCCAATTTATAAAAAATACTGGGCCGAAGAAGTGCCGGAGGGGCACCAGGGGGTGCCCACACGCCTGCACGGCGCGACCACCCCCAGGCCACGCCATGGGGGCTTGTGGGCAGCCCACTGGCCCACTGCCCCCCCTCTTTTGCTATATGGAGGGTTTCGTCCAGGAAAAAAATCAGAAGGGAGCTTTTCCATGGTTTCGCCTCCGCCACGAGGCGGAACTTGAGCAGAACCAATCTAGAGCTCCGGTAGGACGATCCTGCTGGGGAAACTTCCCTCCCGGAGGAGGAAATCGTTGACATCGTCATCACCAACACTCCTCTCATCGGAGGGGACTCGTCACCATCGACATCTTCATCAGCACCATCTCATCTCCAAATCCTAGTTCATCTCTTGTAACCAATCTCCGTCTCGCGACTCCGATTGGTACTTGTAAGGTTGCTAGTAGTGTTGATTACTCTTTGTAGTTGATGCTAGTTGGATTACTTGGTGGAAGAGTTTATGTTCAGATCCTTGATGCTACTCATTACACCTCTGATCATGATTATGATTATGCTTGGTGAGTAGTTACTTTTGTTCCTAAGGACATGGGATAAGTCATGCCAATAATAGTCATGTGAATTTGGTATTCGTTTGGTATTTTGATGTGTTGTATGTTGTTTTTCCTCTAGTGGTGTTATGTGAACGTAGACTACATAACACTTCACCATTATTTGGGCCTAGAGGAAGGCATTGGGAAGTAGTAAGTAGATGATGGGTTGCTAGAGTGACAGAAGCTTAAACCCTAGTTTATGCGTTGCTTCGTAAGGGGCTGATTTGGATCCACTAGTTTAATGCTATGGTTAGACTTTCTCTTAACTCTTCTTTCGTAGTTGCGGATGCTTGCGAGAGGGGTTAAACATAAGTGGGATGCTTGTCCAAGTAAGGGCAGTACCCAAGCGCCGGTCCACCCACATATCAAACTATCAAAGCAACGAACGCGAATCATATGAACATGATGAAACTAGCATGACAGATCCGCGTGTGTCCCCGGGAGCGTTTTTCCTCCTATAAGACTTTGTCCAGGCTTGTCCCTTGCTACAAAAGGGACTGGGCCACTTTGCTGCACCGTTTCTACTTTTATTACTTGTTGCTTGCTACGAATCATCTCACCACACAATCACTTGTTACCGACAATTTCAGTGCTTGCAGATTTTTCCTTGCTGAAAACCACTTGTCAGATCCTTCTGCTCCTCGTTGGGTTCGACACTCTTACTTATCAAAAGGACTACGATTGATCCCCTATACTTGTGGGTCATGACATCACTGTGCCCCCGTAGTCCACTCTGCATCACTTCGCACCGTTCACCTCCAAGAGTGAAGTTCGGCCATGTGGCCCCCCTCACCATCAACTCAAACAGTAAAGTTAGGCCCCGTGGGCCACCTTTTGTCCTCCGGGCAACCCTTTATAAGGTGACCCAGGGAGCTAGCTAACGGGGGAGAGGCACGCAGAGACACACACACGCACATGGGGGGAGAATTCTCCCTGGCTCCCCCATTCTCTCGTTCCCCACTCTCCAAGAGAAGAGGAGAGCTTCCAGTCTCCTTCTTCTTCCTCTAGACAACTCAAGGAGCACAATGTACAACTATATACTCTTCATATACACCACACATGCAGGAGTAGGGGTGTTACCTCCATGCGAGGGCCCCGAACCTAGGTAAACCACCGCGTGTTGTTCCCAACCCGTTCCGGATCTCCACGGCGGCCTTGCTCTCACTTCATTTATATTTTTATCATTTCCATCTATATTTAATGCAACATTTTCCTGTGTCATTCATTGGGTTTGACACTCATACTTATGAAAAAGAAATATATGATCTCCTACACATGTGGGTATCACGCACATTGAGGCAACAACAGGAGTCAGTGCATGAGACAACATTGACCCACGAAGAGGGGTGTTTGAGCCGATTCAACCACACGAGCGAGATGCGATGGAAAGGGTAGATCGAGCAAGTGAGGCAAGACAGAGGCGACTAATACGAGCGACATGTGACGGTTGGGAGGCTGAAGGTTCAACTTACAGACTTTATGGGCATAGGGTGCGGGGAGTCTGCGATCCATTTGGATGGGGTCAAAATATAACAGGTTGGTACCCTAAAGAAACATGGATATTGGGGTTGAGATAGGTAATCTGCTCGAGCACAAAATATGAGCTCTCGGGCACTTTTTTGGTATTGAGGGTGCAATAGGTAGTCATATGGAGTATTTTCAAACTAGGAAAGGAACCGATAAAACTATATTTTGTGAGAGAGAAGCTCGAGAAGAATCTAAGTCGAGTAGAGAGTAAGGGTTTATAGTTACCAATTGACCAAGAGGTTGACATGGTATATAAGGTATAGAAAGGGAGATAATTCCTTATTTGGCCCTTTCTTAAAATTCGTTTCCTTATTTGGCTCAAATAAAAATTTCTTCCCTATTTGACACATAAAGTTAATTTTGTTCCTTATATAATACTTCTATCGAATTTAGGCACTAACAGGGTTAAGTGTGAGGGGAAAAGACCATTTTGCCCCCAGTGCATTGTTTAACTATCTTGGATGTACTAAAAACGCAATTAGTTCACTCATGTTTTAGGGATGTTCAACAAATGCTACATATGTATATGTATGATCCAATATTTTGTTCCTTAGGCAAACTGGTTTGTGCGTGTAAAAGCCATACAAAACATCCGTAAAACTTGCACGGGTATATATATACGATCAATACAATACTTACTTTTTGCGGATAATTACAATACCATATACTTTCTCGCGTGATACATATATTTTTGAACGCAACATAGCTTGCATGACTGAGTATTTTCTGACGAGATGCATCGTACGAGCTAGCCACGGATGATTACTTTCCGGCCGCCGATCGTGCGCGTACAAGTAGTACGCAGGTAGCTGGATCATTTTGCTCTAGATGCACTTGCACGTACTCGTATAAGTCGCCGGCTAGTAGATCGATGGCACAATACGCACGCGAGAATGGGGTACATTGACTGTGCTGCTCTCGTTAATCTCTTCATTAATTTTTCTCACGGTATACAAGTGTCAGCCTTATGTGGATAGGTCACATATATATACTAGTAACTAGGCTATATACATAGGTATGCTAGTATGAGTTTCACAGATATTTTGTATGGCTTTTGCATGCACATATCAGATTAAGACAAAATATTGAAGCACACATATACATGTGCAACATCCGTTGAACATTCCTAAAACATTGTGAACCGATTTTATTTTTTACTTAAACCAGGATAGTTACACTATGCACTAGGGGCAAAATAGTCTTTTTGACTCAGACTTGACAATGTTAGTGCCTAAAATGGAAGGAAGTGTCATATAAGAAAAAAAATACTTAAGGTGTCGAATTGGGAAGAAAAAATTATTTTAGGCCACATAGGGAATCAAATTTTAAGAAAGGGCCAAATAAAGAAATCTCTCATAGAAAGGGGGTGACGTGACATGGCTGGCTAGGAAAAAATCAGGGTTCAAACAAACCAATTAGTGGTGGTGCTGGTGTGGGGCGGGGGTATCTTAGATGTTTCGTGAATTAACGAGGTTTTGTGAACCAAATTGAATTTGCGACATGACTTATCATCTCAGAGTAGAGATTGAGGGGCATCACTTTGGTGATCATGGTATAATGGTTACTCATGATTAGATGCCCGACAGAGGAGATGAGAAGCAAGACGATATCATGGACCACGACAGTTGTGGGGGTGTTCCTAAGTCCACCAGGCAACCTAATTAGACCACATATGCCCTTATGGACAAGGGGACTACATCTACCTCGATGCCCATGGTGGGGCTTTGGTTTGGTTCCTTCGGGACTATGTCAGCGCCTTGCCACCTCTAGGGGATCCAGTGAAGCACGAGTCAATTTCTCTATCCCCATAGATGTCGATCGTTCGCGTGATGAGGACCACTAAGGATAGGGAGCCCGTTTCCCCTTCAACGATGGTCATGGGAGGGAGTCTGAGTTAGGCGGCCTTTGATCCATCCCCTCTAGCTTGTCATGTACGCCGGAGTACTACACCATTCGTGGTCTCCACAAGGAGCCAAGGCAGGGGCGCTTAGCTATTCCTCCCACATTTCCACCGATAACGCAGGCTCCGATGTGGATTGTGGACTCCAACACTGTGGCACTAGTCGAGTTCCCGACAGGAGGCGGCTCCATGATGGAACATTCAGTGGAGGACATCATAGCTTTTGGAGGGACCCAGACCTAATGTATGGCAACAGGCGGGTGAGCCAGCGGATCCATGCACAACAAAAGCAGACAACTTATAGATGTGGCATGCCATGCAAGAAGCCAAACTTTGAAATATCCAAGCCACTATTGGTATGTCCGTGAAAATCAATTTTTTTAGTATTACACTTTTCACATGAAGAAATTTTTAGTAATGCTGATAGAATAGGGTATCTCTCAGGGTGGATAGTAGGGAGGTTGCTAAGTCGGTTAATGATTTGCTTGATCTAGAGGCTATCACATGAGTGGAAATGCTTAGATCTATTGCAACTGTAAAACCAATGAATGCTAGTGAAGTTAATGAGATGGGTATTCAATCTTTAGATGGTTATGCGAGGATCTAGTACCCCTAGTGTGTTTGTAGGGTCGGACTTGGAGGTAGAGGAGCATGTGACACCTCTACAACCAACCAAAGGCTTAGTTTTTCTTTCGGGGAGACCTTGGAGGTAGAGGAGCATGCGACACCTCTTTGTTCAATCGAAGGCTTCAACCATAAACTCAATCATGCAGACTCGGAGGTACTGTTGGATAAGCCTAAACGCATGTGGAAGAGGAAGATATACCCACTATCTGCAGTGCGTCAAAGTGCAAGAATCAAATTCAAACAAAAATTCCATGACGAAAAATGAGAGGTGTCTTTTGTAATAGTCGAGGTCTTGCAAACTTGGCTAAACAAAGGTTTTTGGCGGAAACTTCTAAGGAACAAAAGTTAGATTTTGTTGTGTTCGTTGAGACATGAAGAGATAACTTTACTACACAATTTCTCAAAATGATGTTTCATGATTTAGATTTTGATTGTCATTGTTTACCACCATGAGGAAGATCCGGCCGGATCTTGCTCGGTGTCAACTACGACACTCTCGGAGTAGGAAATGTTATTAGGGGTGACGATGATGTCAAATTTCACGTGAGGTTGAAAATTGATGGCTCTAGGTGGGCTCTGGTTGCAGTCTATGGAGTGACACAACCTGAGTTCAAGCTTGACTTCCTGCCAGACTTAGTGAGAAATTGCGGGGATGAGAGGTTGCCCATAATGGTTGGTGGCGATTTTAGTATAGTTACGCAGACATAGGAAAAAACAATGATAATTTGGACGGGAGGTGGTCATTTATATATATGATTAAGTCTACTATTGAGAGTCTGGACCTTAGAGAGATTGATCACATAGGCAAGCAATAAACTTTGGCAAACGCCTTAGAGAATCCAATGCATGGGAAATTGGATCGAGTTCTAACCAGTGTGGCATGGGAACAAAAGTTTTCTCTCATAATGGCGTGAGCATTGTACATGGGACTGTCCGACCATACTCCTCTCCTTGTTGACTCAGGGTATGTGACCCACGTAAGCAACAACAACATATTTTCATTCGAATCATGGTGGTTCACAAGGGAAGTGTTTCTTGACTTGATAGCTAGGGAATGGGTTAAAGGAAATAGAGGGCAGTCAAATATCAAAATATGAGAATACAAGTTTAGATACTCGCAACAGTTCTTGCAGGGTCGGGAAAAAAGTGAGAGTGGCATTCACAAATTGGAAAAAGAAAGACCTCTCAATCTCATTAATGACTCAGACTTAAAACCCAAGGTAAATGTGCTTGGCACGATTAATCGTATGGCTAAGAGGGAGGCTGAAGAGAAGCTACATAAGCTTCTCAGAGAAAAAGAGATGAAATGGGTACTCAGAGCAGTGCGACAAGTGATTACATGGAGTTAATAATACCCAATTTTCAATATGATTGTGAATGGAGAACACAGGAAGAAGACACTTATTCAGTTAGAACAAGATGAGGGTACAATTGTTGGGAATGAGAAACTAAAATTGTATATCTCCGAATTCCACAAAAAATATATCTTTGGGTCACTCGAGGAGAATTTTGTGTTGCTCAACGGGCAAGCGATTGGGGACCTACCTCAATTGGGGACCGATGAGAACGAGATTCTGCCCGCACCCTTCTCAGGAAAGGATGTATTCGAGGTGATAGCACAAATGAAGAATAATAAGGCACCGGGTCCGGATGGTTTTCCAACATAATTTTTTGAGAGGTGCTGGGATATTATTAAAGGTGACGTTTTGATCATGTTCCATGATTTGTTTAATGGCCACTACAACTGTTCCACCTTAATTTGACACTATCACGCTGTTGCCAAATAAGGAGGAGGCAATTCGCATTGAGAATTTCACACCGATATGTGTGCTTAATGTGAGTTTTAATATATTTACAAAAGTTGGTCCTAGTCGACTCACACAGACTACGCATACTGTGGTGTAGCCGACACAATCAACTTTCATGCCGGGGCGACATATCCTCGAGTGTGTGGTCTTTTCATGAAACCTTACACGAAATTCACTCGAAGAAATTATATGAAGTTGTCTTCAAAGTGTTCTTTTAGAAGGCTTACGATAAAGTTAAATGGCCATTTTGCAACAGGCTTTGCGTATGAAGGGTCTTGATGCGTCCTAGAGGAAGCATGCTGAATCCTTTATACAAAAAGGCAATGTTTGGATCAAGGTTAATGATGACATATGTCTTTATTTCCACATGCAGAAGTGGTTGAGGTGGGGGGATCTAATGTATCCTATCCTGTTTAATATTGTCGTAGATATGTTGGTAGTTCTCATTGGCCGAGCCAAAGTGGACGGTGAGGTGGGTGGGTTTATCCCTCATCTTGTGGATGGTGGGCTATGTTGGGGAACGTCGCATGGGAAACAAGAATTTTCCTACGCGCACGAAGACCTATCACGGTGATGTTCATCTACGAGAGGGGATTTCCGATCTACGTACCCTTGTAGATCGCACAGCAGAAGCGTTAGTGAACGCGGTTGATGTACTGGAACGCCCTCACGTCCCTCGATCCGCCCCGCGAACCGTCCCACGAACCGTCCCGCGATCCGTCCCACTATCTAGTGCTGAACGGACGGCACCTCCGCATTCAGCACACGTACAACTCGACGATGATCTCGGCCTTCTTGATCCAGCAAGAGATACGGAGAGGTAGATGAGTTCTCCGGCAGCGTGACGACGCTCCAGAGGTTGGTGGTGATCTGATCTCGGCAGGGCTCCGCCCGAGCTCCGTAGAAACGCGATCTAGAGGTAAAACCGTGGAGGTATGTGGTCGGGCTGCCTTTGAAAAGTTGTCTCAAATCAGCCCTAATTGCTCCATATATATAGGAGGAGGGAGGGGAGGCTTGCCTTGAGGCTCAAGGAGCCCCAAGGGCTGCGCACCAAGGGGAGGAGGAGTCCTCCTCCAATCCTAGTCCAACTAGGATTGGAAAGTGGAGTCCTTCTCTCCTTTCCCACCTCTTTTTTTTTTCTTTTCTCTTTGATTTTCTATCCTTTGCGCATAGGGCCCTCTTGGGCTGTCCCACCAGCCCACCAAGGGCTGGTGCGCCACCCCCAAGGCCTATGGGCTTCCCCGGGGTGGGTTGCCCCCCCGGTGAACACCCGGAACCCATTTGTCATTCCCGGTACATTCCCGGTAACTCCGAAAACCTTCCGGTAATCAAATGAGGTCATCCTATATATCAATCTTCGTTTCCGGACCATTCCGGAAACCCTCCTGATGTCCGTGATCTCATCCGGGACTCCGAACAACATTCGGTAACCAACCATATAACTCAAATACGCATAAAACAACGTCGAACCTTAAGTGTGCAGACCCTGCGGGTTCGAGAACTATGTAGACATGACCCGAGTGACTCCTCGGTCAATATCCAATAGCGGGACCTGGATGCCCATATTGGATCCCACATATTCTACGAAGATCTTATCGTTTGGACCTCAGTGCCAAGGATTCATATAATCCCGTATGTCATTCCCTTTGTCCTTCGGTATGTTACTTGCCCGAGATTCGATCGTCAGTATCCGCATACCTATTTCAATCTCGTTTACCGGCAAGTCTCTTTACTCGTTCCGTAATACAAGATCCCGCAACTTACACTAAGTCACATTGCTTGCAAGGCTTGTGTGTGATGTTGTATTACCGAGTGGGCCCCGAGATACCTCTCCGTCACACGGAGTGACAAATCCCAGTCTCGATCCATACTAACTCAACGAACACCTTCGGAGATACCTGTAGAGCATCTTTATAGTCACCCAGTTACGTTGCGACGTTTGATACACACAAAGCATTCCTCCGGTGTCAGTGAGTTATATGATCTCATGGTCATAGGAACAAATACTTGACACGCAGAAAACAGTAGCAACAAAATGACACGATCAACATGCTACGTCTATTAGTTTGGGTCTAGTCCATCATGTGATTCTTCTAATGACGTGATCCAGTTATCAAGCAACAACACCTTGTATATAATCAGAAGACCCTGACTATCTTTGATCAACTGGCTAGCCAACTAGAGGCTTGCTAGGGACAGTGTTTTGTCTATGTATCCACACATGTATATAAGTCTTCATTCAATACAATTATAGCATGGATAATAAACGATTATCTTGATACAGGAATTATAATAATAACTATATTTATTATTGCCTCTAGGGCATAATTCCAACAGTCTCCCACTTGCACTAGAGTCAATAATCTAGCCCTCACATCATCATGCGAATTACATTGTAATAAATCTAAAACCCATACAGTTCTGGTGTTGATCATGCTTTGCCCGTGGAAGAGGTTTAGTCAGCGGATCTGCTACATTCAGATCCGTGTGCACTTTGCATATATTTACGTCCTCCCCTTCGACGTAGTCGCGGATGAGGTTGAAGCGTCATTTGATGTGTCTGGTCTTCTTGTGAAACCGTGGTTCCTTTGCTAAGGCAATGGCACCCGTGTTGTCACAGAACAAGGTTATTGGATTCAGTGCGCTTGGCACCACTCCAAGATCCGTCATGAACTGCTTCATCCAGACACCCTCCTTAGCCGCCTCCGAGGCAGCCATGTACTCCGCTTCACATGTAGAATCAGCTATGACGCTTTGTTTGGAACTGCACCAGCTTACTGCACCCCCATTAAGAATAAATACGTATCCGGTCTGCGACTTAGAGTCGTCCGGATCTGTGTCAAAGCTTGCATCGACGTAACCCTTTACGGCGAGCTCTTCGTCACCTCCATACACGAGAAACATCTCCTTAGTCCTTTTCAGGTACTTCAGGATATTCTTGACCGCCGTCCAGTGATCCACTCCTGGATTACTCTGGAACCTGCCTGCCATACTTATGGCCAGGCTAACGTCCGGTCTAGTGCACATCATTGCATACATGATAGATCCTATGGCTGAAGCATAGGGGACAGTGCTCATATGCTCTCTATCGTTATCAGTTGCTGGGCACTGAGTCTTACTCAATCTCGTACCTTGTAAAATTGGCAAGAACCCTTTCTTGGACTGTCAAAACTTTATCAAGGTATGTGCTTTGTGAAAGTCCTATGAGGCGTTTCGATCTATCCCTCTAGATCTTAATGCCTAGAATGTAAGCAGCTTCTCCTAGGTCCTTCATAGAGAAACTTTTATTCAAGTAATCCTTTATGCTCTCCAAAAACTCTACGTCGTTTCCGTTCAGCAATATGTCATCCACATATAATATTAGAAACGCCACAGAGCTCCCACTCACTTTCTTGTAAATACAAGATTCTCCAACCACTTGTATAAACCCAAATGCTTTGATCACCTCATCAAAGCGTTTGTTCCAACTCCGAGATGCTTGCACCAGTCCATAAATGGATCGCTGGAGCTTGCACACCTTGTTAGCATTCTTAGGATCGACAAAACCTTTGGGTTGCATCATATACAACTCTTCCTTAAGGAAACCGTTGAGGAACGCCGTTTTGACATCCATCTGCCAGATTTCATAATCAAAAAATGCAGCTATTGCTAACATGATTCTGACGGACTTAAGCATCGCTACGGGTGAGAATGTCTCATCGTAGTCAACTCCTTGAACTTGTGAAAAACCTTTTGCCACAAGTCGAGCTTTATAAACGGTCACATTGCCGTCAGCGTCCGTCTTCTTCTTAAAGACTCATTTGTTCTGAATAGCCTTGCGGCCCTCAGGTAGTACTTCCAAAGTCCACACTTTGTTTTCATACATGGATCCTATCTCGGACTTCATGGCCTCCAGCCATTTGTTGGAATCTGGGCCCACCATTGCTTCTTCATAATTTGCAGGTTCATTGTTGTCTAACAACATGATTGACAAAACGGGATTACCGTACCACCCTGGAGCAGCACGTGGTCTCGTCGACCTGCGTGGTTCGATAGGAACTTGAACTGGAGTTTCATGATCATCATCATTAACTTCCTCCTCAACCGGCGTCGCAACGACAGGGGTTTCCCCTTGCCCTGCGCCACCATCCAAAGGGATGAGAGGTTCGACAACCTCATCAAGTTCTATCTTCCTCCCACTCAATTCTCTCGAGAGAAACTCCTTCTCGAGAAAAGCTCCGTTTTTAGCAACAAACACTTTGCCCTCGGATTTGAGATAGAAGGTGTACCCAACTGTCTCTTTTGGGTAACCTATGAAGATGCACTTTTCCGCTTTGGGTTCCAGCTTTTCAGGCTGATGCTTTTTGACATAAGCATCACATCCCCAAACTTTATGAAACGACAACCTTGGCCTTTTGCCATACCACGGTTCGTCTGGTGTCATCTCAATGGATTTTGATGGTGCCCTATTTAAAGTGAATCCAGCTGTGTCTAATGCATAACCCCAAAACGATAACGACAAATCGGTAAGAGACATCATAGATCGCACCATCTCTAATAAAGTACGATTACGACATTCGGACACACCATTACGCTGTGGTGTTCCAGGCGGTGTCAACTATGAAACAATTCCACATTGTCTTAAGTGAGCACCAAACTCGAAACTCAGATATTCACCCCCACGATCAGACCGTAGGAACTTGATCTTCTTGTTACGATGATTTTCAACTTCACTCTGAAATTGCTTGAACTTTTCAAATGTTTCAAACTTGTGCTTCATTAAGCATACATAACCATATCTACTCAAATCGTCAGTGAAGGTGAGAAAATAACGATATCCGCCGCGTGCCTCGACGCTCATCGGACCGCACACATCGGTATGTATGATTTCCAATAAGTCACTGGCACGCTCCATTGTTCCGGAGAACAGAGTTTTAGTCATCTTGCCCATGAGGCATGGTTCGCACGTGTCAAGTGAATCAAAGTCAAGTGACTCCAAAATTCCATCGGTATGGAGTTTCTTCATGCGCTTTACACCAATATGACCTAAGCGGCAGTGCCACAAAAACATGGCGCTATCATTGTTAACTCTAACTCTATTGGTCTCAATGTTATGTATATGTGTATCACTATCAAGATTCAATATGAACAATCCTCTCACATTGGGTGCATGACCATAAAAGATGTTACTCATAGAAATAGAACAACCATTATTCTCTAACTTAAAAGAGTAACCGTCTCGCAATAAACAAGATCCAGATATAATGTTCATGCTCAACGCAGGCACTAAATAACAATTATTCAAGTTCATAACTAATCCCGATGGTAACTGAAGTGAAACTGTGCCGACGGCATTTGCATCAACCTTGGAATCATTTCCTACGCGCATCGTCGGTTCATCTTTCGCCAGCCTTTGCCTATTCCGCAGTTCCTGTTTCGAGTTGCAAATATGAGCAACAGAACCGGTATCGAATACCCACGTACTACTACGAGAGCCGGTTAAGTACACATCAATAACATGTATATCAAATATACCTGATTTTTCTTTGGACGCCTTCTTATCAGCCAGATACTTGGGGCAGTTGCGCTTCCAGTGACCCATACCCTTGCAATAGTAACACTCTGTTTCAGGCTTAGGTCCAGCTTTGGGTTTCTTCGTCGGATTGGCAACAGGCTTGCCGCTCTTCTTTGAATTGCCCTTCTTGCCTTTGCCATTTCTCTTGAAACTAGTGGTCTTATTCACCATCAACACTTGATGCTCTTTACGGAGTTCAGACTCTGCGACTTTCAGCATCACAAACAACTCGCCGGGTGACTTGTTCATCCCTTGCCTGTTGTAGTTCAACACAAAGCCCTTATAGCTTGGCGGCAGTGATTGAAGAATTCTGTCAGTGATAGCCTCTTGCGGGAGTTCAATCCCTAGCTCAGCTAGACGGTTTGAGTACCCAGACATTTTGAGCACATGTTCACTGACAGACGAATTCTCCTCCATCTTGGAAGCATAGAATTTATCGGAGGTCTCATACCTCTCGATCCGGCCGTTCTTCTGAAAGATAAACTTCAACTCCTGGAACATCTCATATGCTCCATGATGCTCAAAGCGACGTTGAAGTCCCGGTTCTAAGCCATACAAGACTGCACATTGAACTACTGAGTAGTCCTCCTTACGTGTTAACCAAGCGTTCTTAGCATCCTGGTCAGTCGTAGCGGGTGGTTCATCTCCTAGCGCAGCATTAAGGACATAATCCTTCTTCCCAGCTTGTAGGATCAACTTAAGATTACGAGCCCAGTCTACAAAGTTGCTTCCATCATCTTTCAACTTAGCTTTCTCTAGGAACGTATTAAAATTCAGGGTGACTGTCGCGTGAGCCATGATCTACAACAAATATATTCAAAGTGGACTTAGACTATGTTCAAGATAATTAGAGTTTAACTTAATCACATTACTTGCTAAACTCCCACTCAAAAAGTACATCTCTCTAGTCATTTGAGTGGTTCATGACCCACTTACACTAGCTCAAGTATGATCATCACATGAGTTGAGTATAGTTTTAGTGGTAAGCATCCCTATGCTAATCATATCAACTATATGATTCATGATCGACCTTTCGGTCTCATGTGTTCCGAGGCCATGTCTGCACATGCTAGGCTCGTCAAGCTTAACCCGAGTGTTCCGCGTGTGCAGCTGTTTTGCACCCGTTGTATGTGAACGTTGAGTCTATCACACCCGATCATCACGTGGTGTCTCGAAACGACGAACTGTAGCAACGGTGCACAGTCGGGGAGAACACAATTTCGTCTTGAAATTTTAGTGAGAGATCACCTCATAATGCTACCGTCGTTCTAAGCAAAATAAGGTGCATAAAAGGATTAACATCACATGCAATTCATAAGTGACATGATATGGCCATCATCACGTGCTCCTTGATCTCCATCACCAAAGCACCGGCACGATCTTCTTGTCACCGGCGCCACACCATGATCTCCATCAACGTGTCGCCATCGGGGTTGTCGTGCTACTCATGCTATTACTACTAAAGCTACATCCTAGCAAAATAGTAAACGCATCTGCAAGCACAAACAATAGTTTAAAGACAACCCTATGGCTCCTGTTGATTGCCGTACCATCGACGTGCAAGTCGATATTATCTATTACAACATGATCATCTCATACATCCAATATATCACATCACATCGTTGGCCATATCACATCACAAGCATACCCTGCAAAAAAAAGTTAGACGTCCTCTAATTTTGTTGTTGCATGTTTTACGTGGTGACCATGGGTATCTAGTAGGATCGCATCTTACTTACGCAAAAAACACAACGGAGATGTAGGAATTGCTATTTAACCTTATACAAGGACCTCCTCGGTCAAATCCGATTCAACTAAAGTTGGAGAAACCCACACTTGCCAGTCATCTTTGAGCAAGGGGGTTACTCGTAGCGATGAAACCAGTCTCTCGTAAGCGTACGAGTAATGTCGGTCCAAGCCGCTTCAATCCAACAATACCGCGGAATCAAGAAAAGACTAAGGAGGGCAGCAAAACGCATATCACCGCCCACAAAAACTTTTGTGTTCTACTCGAGAAGACATCTACGCATGAACCTAGCTCATGATGCCACTGTTGGGGAACGTCGCATGGGAAACAAGAATTTTCCTACGCGCACGAAGACCTATCACGGTGATGTTCATCTACGAGAGGGGATTTCCGATCTACGTACCCTTGTAGATCGCACAGCAGAAGCGTTAGTGAACGCGGTTGATGTACTGGAACGCCCTCACGTCCCTCGATCCGCCCCGCGAACCGTCCCACGAACCGTCCCGCGATCCGTCCCACTATCTAGTGCTGAACGGACGGCACCTCCGCATTCAGCACACGTACAACTCGACGATGATCTCGGCCTTCTTGATCCAGCAAGAGATACGGAGAGGTAGATGAGTTCTCCGGCAGCGTGACGGCGCTCCAGAGGTTGGTGGTGATCTGATCTCGGCAGGGCTCCGCCCGAGCTCCGTAGAAACGCGATCTAGAGGTAAAACAATGGAGGTATGTGGTCGGGCTGCCTTTGAAAAGTTGTCTCAAATCAGCCCTAATTGCTCCATATATATAGGAGGAGGGAGGGGAGGCTTGCCTTGAGGCTCAAGGAGCCCCAAGGGCTGCGCACCAAGGGGAGGAGGAGTCCTCCTCCAATCCTAGTCCAACTAGGATTGGAAAGTGGAGTCCTTCTCTCCTTTCCCACCTCTTTTTTTTTTCTTTTCTCTTTGATTTTCTATCCTTTGCGCATAGGGCCCTCTTGGGCTGTCCCACCAGCCCACCAAGGGCTGGTGCGCCACCCCCAAGGCCTATGGGCTTCCCCGGGGTGGGTTGCCCCCCCGGTGAACACCCGGAACCCATTTGTCATTCCCGGTACATTCCCGGTAACTCCGAAAACCTTCCGGTAATCAAATGAGGTCATCCTATATATCAATCTTCGTTTCCGGACCATTCCGGAAACCCTCCTGATGTCCGTGATCTCATCCGGGACTCCGAACAACATTCGGTAACCAACCATATAACTCAAATACGCATAAAACAACGTCGAACCTTAAGTGTGCAGACCCTGCGGGTTCGAGAACTATGTAGACATGACCCGAGTGACTCCTCGGTCAATATCCAATAGCGGGACCTGGATGCCCATATTGGATCCCACATATTCTACGAAGATCTTATCGTTTGGACCTCAGTGCCAAGGATTCATATAATCCCGTATGTCATTCCCTTTGTCCTTCGGTATGTTACTTGCCCGAGATTCGATCGTCAGTATCCGCATACCTATTTCAATCTCGTTTACCGGCAAGTCTCTTTACTCGTTCCGTAATACAAGATCCCGCAACTTACACTAAGTCACATTGCTTGCAAGGCTTGTGTGTGATGTTGTATTACCGAGTGGGCCCCGAGATACCTCTCCGTCACACGGAGTGACAAATCCCAGTCTCGATCCATACTAACTCAACGAACACCTTCGGAGATACCTGTAGAGCATCTTTATAGTCACCCAGTTACGTTGCGACGTTTGATACACACAAAGCATTCCTCCGGTGTCAGTGAGTTATATGATCTCATGGTCATAGGAACAAATACTTGACACGCAGAAAACAGTAGCAACAAAATGACACGATCAACATGCTACGTCTATTAGTTTGGGTCTAGTCCATCATGTGATTCTTCTAATGACGTGATCCAGTTATCAAGCAACAACACCTTGTATATAATCAGAAGACCCTGACTATCTTTGATCAACTGGCTAGCCAACTAGAGGCTTGCTAGGGACAGTGTTTTGTCTATGTATCCACACATGTATATAAGTCTTCATTCAATACAATTATAGCATGGATAATAAACGATTATCTTGATACAGGAATTATAATAATAACTATATTTATTATTGCCTCTAGGGCATAATTCCAACAGTCTCCCACTTGCACTAGAGTCAATAATCTAGCCCTCACATCATCATGCGAATTACATTGTAATAAATCTAAAACCCATACAGTTCTGGTGTTGATCATGCTTTGCCCGTGGAAGAGGTTTAGTCAGCGGATCTGCTACATTCAGATCCGTGTGCACTTTGCATATATTTACGTCCTCCCCTTCGACGTAGTCGCGGATGAGGTTGAAGCGTCATTTGATGTGTCTGGTCTTCTTGTGAAACCGTGGTTCCTTTGCTAAGGCAATGGCACCCGTGTTGTCACAGAACAAGGTTATTGGATTCAGTGCGCTTGGCACCACTCCAAGATCCGTCATGAACTGCTTCATCCAGACACCCTCCTTAGCCGCCTCCGAGGCAGCCATGTACTCCGCTTCACATGTAGAATCAGCTATGACGCTTTGTTTGGAACTGCACCAGCTTACTGCACCCCCATTAAGAATAAATACGTATCCGGTCTGCGACTTAGAGTCGTCCGGATCTGTGTCAAAGCTTGCATCGACGTAACCCTTTACGGCGAGCTCTTCGTCACCTCCATACACGAGAAACATCTCCTTAGTCCTTTTCAGGTACTTCAGGATATTCTTGACCGCCGTCCAGTGATCCACTCCTGGATTACTCTGGAACCTGCCTGCCATACTTATGGCCAGGCTAACGTCCGGTCTAGTGCACATCATTGCATACATGATAGATCCTATGGCTGAAGCATAGGGGACAGTGCTCATATGCTCTCTATCGTTATCAGTTGCTGGGCACTGAGTCTTACTCAATCTCGTACCTTGTAAAATTGGCAAGAACCCTTTCTTGGACTGTCAAAACTTTATCAAGGTATGTGCTTTGTGAAAGTCCTATGAGGCGTTTTGATCTATCCCTCTAGATCTTAATGCCTAGAATGTAAGCAGCTTCTCCTAGGTCCTTCATAGAGAAACTTTTATTCAAGTAATCCTTTATGCTCTCCAAAAACTCTACGTCGTTTCCGTTCAGCAATATGTCATCCACATATAATATTAGAAACGCCACAGAGCTCCCACTCACTTTCTTGTAAATACAAGATTCTCCAACCACTTGTATAAACCCAAATGCTTTGATCACCTCATCAAAGCGTTTGTTCCAACTCCGAGATGCTTGCACCAGTCCATAAATGGATCGCTGGAGCTTGCACACCTTGTTAGCATTCTTAGGATCGACAAAACCTTCGGGTTGCATCATATACAACTCTTCCTTAAGGAAACCGTTGAGGAACGCCGTTTTGACATCCATAATCAGAAGACACTGACTATCTTTGATCAACTGGCTAGCCAACTAGAGGCTTGCTAGGGACAGTGTTTTGTCTATGTATCCACACATGTATATAAGTCTTCATTCAATACAATTATAGCATGGATAACAAACGATTATCTTGATCCAGGAATTATAATAATAACTATATTTATTATTGCCTCTAGGGCATAATTCCAACAGGGTATTCATACTAGAATATGCATATGATACTATTATATTCATGGAATATGATCTGGCAAAAGAAGGAATATGGAATTGGTTTTGTATCTTTTCCAACAACTGTCTCGTTTGTAAATCTTCAAAAAAAGTCAACTATTCTATTTTGGGAGTGCTAAGGAAGAACCAAAATATTATACTCCCTCTGTCCCAAAATAAGTGAATCAAGTTTGTACTAACTTTGTACTAGAGTTAATACAAAGTTGAGTCATTTATTTCAAGGCAGAGGGAGTAGACAGTTGTTTTGGTGTGAGTTGGGGTCTCTTCCATTTAGATATCTAGGAATCCCAAATCATCACCAAAAGCTAACCAACAAAGAATGAAAGTGCATAAAGGATCGTGTTGAGAAGAAACTAAGTTGCTGAAAGGGTAGCCTTATGTCTTATGTGGGTCGGCTAATTTTGATGTATTACATGCTTACAAGTATGGTGATGTTCCTATTTCCCTTCTTTGAAGAACCTATGGGGGTACAGAAAAGGTTGAACTTTTATCGATCATGTTTTTTTTTCTGGCAAAGCGATGAGAATAAATCCAAGTATAGGTTGCCAAGCGGGATAAGTTGTAGGCCGAAGGTTCAAGGGAGCTTAGGGATTAAAAAGCTTGAGGTAAAGAATAGATGCCTCCTTAGTAAATGGTTATATAGGCTCTCTCTGAAGGACAAGGGTTCGTGGATACAATTATTCCATAACAAGTATTTGCATTCCAAGACACTTGCAGAACTAACAACACAGCAAAGTGATTTACCTTTTTGGAAGGGGCTGATGCGAACAAAGGTTATCGTTTTCAATAGGACCAAATTCATTGTGCATACAGTAATACCATTACATTTTGGGAAGATACATGGCTAGCGGAAACGCTCCCTGGCTATACAATATCCAACCATTTATAGTATTATACAACGTAAAGAGGCTTTCGTAAGTACAATTCTAGGATTGGTTATCTTAAACATTATGTTCAGAAGATCCCTGGTGGGGGAGCGATGGGATAGATGACTACATCGTATGCGTAGGTTGATGTATGTTAACCTTTCTGATGAGCGAGATACACTACACCAGAAACTTTCAATATCATGGCTATTCTTAGTGAAATCTATGTATCAAGATTTGATAAATACTGGTTCAAGCCCAAAGTCGGTTCACATTTGGAAAATTAAGGTGCCATTAAAGATAAAAATCTCTATGTGGTTTGTTCATAAGGAAGTGATCTTCACTAAGTATAACTTGACAAAGTGTAGTTGGGAGCCTAATAAACGGTGTTGTTTTTGTAATCAAGATGAATCGATCCAACATCTCTTTCTCAAATTAATGCCCACTAGTCAAGCTATAGTAGTCATTACCCAACCGCGTGAAAGTCAAGAAGCATATGACTTACGTGTGCAATTATTGGGAGACAGTAGCACGAGATAACTACAACTGGTTTGGATGTAAGCCCAACCATAGCATAAGTGTAAACTAATTTTGAGATTTTGTATCGAACTATGTACTTTTGTTAATAATATGGTTACATGCATCATTTTGATGTAAAGACCTGGGGCAACCCTCCTTTAGAAAAAACTAATCCCAACTAGTTGTAGGCTTTGGCAGCAAAAGAGAAGGTGGCAACAAGTGAAGGAAGTGACAAAGAAATTTGGTTTTCTCGACTCCCAGTCATTAGTATGAATTGTGGTGTCGCCCATGAGCATGTTTCTATCTATCATATATGATCAACGATACTGCTTTCTGTTGGATGCATGGATGAGCTCCAGAGACAGGAAGTCCATTCCTTTTAAACAATAGTTTCAATTTTTTTAAAGGAGGATATCCCTGGCCTTTGTATGAGAACGATGCATGCAGCCATAAACAATAGTTTCATACTATCTTTTTTGGAAAAAGTACTTGGGTATAAATTGCATCAACATATATTTTTGTTTGTGGCTTATGCAAAAATGACAAGTACACAGTTAAAATGATACCGTATTTGAACCAAATGTTTTTCATTTTGGGTAGCTCACGAATCATTTATTATTTAATCAAAATTTACAGATAACTAGGGAGCATGTATATGTCTTTGCAGAAAAAAGGAGTTTTGTACAACTTTATTTTTTTTGCTTTTAAAATCTTGAAAATAAAAATGGTCTTCGTCTTTTATGTAGATGAAAGCCTTATTTTGCCTTGTATGCATGGTGCATAAACACAACTTATTACATTATCAAAAGCTTTAAAAGTATACACGTTGTACCCCTTGGCGTGTGCTCTCAAGACGCATGGTATTACTCACCCCGTGCATCCTAGCAGCATCGCCATAGGTCTGCCTCGCTTAGAGATGGCACCCGCCGGGTTTGGGTGCGGGTGGAGCCACCCCATACCCTTACCCCCGTCCCAAATCTTACCCATCATCCATACCCATATCCATTGACATGTACAATTTTTTTTCATACCCATCATCCGTCAGGGTAAATGGGTACCCGCGGGTAAAATTACCCATATTTGCAACACATCAATTAGAGTATTACATAGTCATAAATAACAACTTATAATAATAATGTATAAACAACAACACTTCTTGACAACAATACATACTCGTAAACAACAACACATTCTGGACGTGGGCTAGCTGCAGGATTTTTGTACATATAATTCGTTTAATATGTTTATAAATAATATTTCAGGCCTATTTTTTAAATTATATGCGGGTACATGGGTACATGGGTGTGAGTTATATTAAACCATACCCGTACCCACTATACTCGATGGGTTTCAAATTTTCCGATTTATGTACCCATGGGTATTTGTTTGACCCATACCCTTATCCTAATAGGGTTTTTACCCACAGGGTACGCGGGTAATGGGTACCCATTGCCATCCCTACCCTCGCTTTGTATGGCCTTAGGACAGTGAGGCACGGTAGACCCCAATTCTTGCCGGTGGAAGGGGCCCTACCCCATTTTTATGTGTCTTTTTGTGTTCGTTCAGGGTTTGTGTCCTATTCAGGTAGACGAGGCGGCAACGGGTTCTTGCGGATGCAATAAGGTTCTCCTCGTCCTGGCGGAGCATCTAGGATTGTCAAATGGCATGGAGAGATGTCTCTCGGGGAACTCACATGATTCAACCGGAGCTTGTCTTTGGTGGATTTACTTAGATTCGAATTTGTTCATATGTGTTCATGTGTCTGCATGTTATATACTTCCTCTCGTGCCCGGCGGCTGGAACACCAGGCGCCGCCAGGAGACGTCAATTTTCCAGCGCTGTTCTTCGACAGCTCCCTGCGTCGACGACCTCGGTCGTCGGTGGTGAGGGAGGCCGTCAGATCCACGTGTGTGGATCATTTTTAAGCCCTTGGATTCTAGGTTTTTTAGGTTGTTCACCGTCTTGGCTTCAGCAGTGGCGATGACGGCGCTGAATAAAGATTCTTTAGATCCTTTCCCCACAAGGCGACCTCTCATATGGTTGGGGATAGATTTGGAAACTGGTTTGTTTAAGCAAGGATGTCATGATGGTGGCGACATCCTCGTGGCGGACCTGTGTCCTCAGGCTTCACCGTTGCGATTGTGTTTGCTCCAACGCTCACGCGGAGCTTGGGAGGTGATCCAGGAATGGATGCAGATTATGGTCTGCATCAACGACATCTGAAAGATGATGGATCGTATGTTGGGTTCGTGGTTCATGGATAACATGTATGGTTTCCACCTCTGACGTCTTAGTCATGCGGGGGTGTCATATCTGGAGTTCAGTGACATGTCTGGGGTGTTGCCCCGGCCTGATTCATTCTAATTATTTCACCTTTGGTGAGCCATCTTGGAGGTCCGCAAAGTTGTGTATCGATGATGGAGCCGCGTCGAGCTTGGGTGAGGAGGTGATCCGTTATTTTTCTTTTGGTGGTTGTTGTGGTGGGGTGACGGACATTGGTGTCATGTTGAGAGGATTCTTCGGTCTTGATTGTATTTTTCTTTCTTGGCTGATGCCCCTTTGTGCAAAGGTTAGCGTTTCGTTGTGTTTTCAGTTTTGTCATGTCGGTGTGTACATAACGCTCATATGATATAAATGAGACATGTATTATCATGCAAAAGAAAAAAGTTGCATACTTTTTTGCATCGGCGATGGTTGTTGTTCTAGTGCGGTGATCCTACGTGGCCTTAGCACAACGATTTTCCGAGTGCAAACTAGTACAACAAAGTTTACCCGACTTTGATAAGTGAGGGGGAATGACGAGGACGTGCCTTCGACTTCTACGATGCTTGCAGTCCTCTATGAACATGGATGATATCTTTGTTACCTGTGTTGTTCGATGAATCCTTTTCAAAAAATAACTATTGATGAATAAATTGAAAGTTTTTCTTTTGAAAAAAATTGTTTCAAGAACAAAACATACTTGTAATTGCCATTTTCGTAAGGCATGTCATGAACGGGGAAGCAATTAGCGGTCTGTAAATGAAGTTCCTCTCAGAAAGTTTTAATCCATGTGCCAGTCACTAGCACTGACCATAGAATTAACTGACATAAACCCCTAAAATCCACAATCTTATAAACCTAAAAGCTACCACTAATAGTGCAATTTTGAAGCTAGTACATAACTACTTGCTGCAATTAGGCAGTTCTCCATTACGTCGCACACTTGTTTAGTCTTCAGAGCCTCACTTGGTCTCCACCCCTGCCTCGGCAGCTCTCCGCGGGGTGCTCTTCCGCCGACTCCCATTCTGCCGGAATCCGTTCGGCGCTCTCGCCGGCGCGCCGTCCTTCTTCTCCGTCGTTGACTCCGAGCCACGCTTCGACTGCCGCCGCCTCTTCTTCCCTCCGTTCCCGGCTGCGCCCGTCGACTCCTTGCGCGGCGCAATCTTTTCTTTTGTGCCGTCGCCGTCGTCTTCAACCTTGGCGATGGCGGTGTCCTCTTCCTCATCGACGTCGTGCTTGAGAAGCTTCTGTGGCCGTCCCCTCCTCTTGTAGGCTGGGATCACCTCCTCACCCGCGCTACCGGCGTCCTCGTTCTTCGCAGCTTCCATCGATTTCTTGGCCTTCCCACCTCTAGGCCTGCCCATCCAGGATCCAGGCAGCCCGCAGCCTGACCCAAGAGGTAGCTAGTCACAGAAATAAATCGAGTGAGACCATCTTTCCTCTCGGTGCCTACCTTGGAAAGAATCAACCAAATAAATGATGCATAAAGAGGCATGATTTTCAGTCAAAAGAGAGAGCAGAAGACATGGTTTCAGACTTTCAGTCAGCATCTGAAAATCTGCTATGTACTGTAAATGGCTAAGAGAAGGTTCAGATTAAGCAGCTGTTGGTCTAAAGCTCGGCTATCTAACGATGTATCCCACCGTATAGATGCATGCCATCTGTTGTTGGTGGTAAAATACACAAAAGATGTTCCAAAGTGGTGATTATCTCACCACAAATCAGTCTCTAGAACGAAGAGCGTCAAAGGGAATATTGGACTCCGATATATTTCAGGTAGGAATTGAAGCTTGCTTGCTTGCTTGCTTGGTGGGTATCCAAGGAGAACCAGCACCAAAGCAACCTAACCACTGTACCATCTAAAACCAACAACCAAAAACAAAAGGCAAGAACCGTGCGAGCAACCTCATATCTACTAGCGGAGCGCTATCAAGGACTCCAAATCATTACCCCATATCGGACTAGGGATTAAGAAAAGAACAGAGAAAAAAAGGAGGAAGAACCTGGAACGATACAGAGGCTGGCTGGCTGGCAAGGCAAGCGACGAACTTGTTCGAACAAAACTCTCCTGCAGAAGGAGGAGATCTTCAGAGGCTTGCTAGTTTGTCTGGACTGATCTATGGTTGCTTTGGCTAGTTTGTCTGGACTGATCTACGGTCGCTCTCGGGCAAGAACAAGAGGGAGAACAGAGGAGGCACAGGGTGCTGCTGTTGTGCCAATGGACATTGGGCAGCGGATACGGACGGTGGGTGGGGAGCGTCTGAGGTTTTGTGGAAGATTGTGCGCACACAGAGAAGAGAAGAAACCCAAGAGGCAGAGGACTGGTCACACCATTCTCCACTGCGAGAGAGATAGAGATAGAGAGGGAGAGAGGGAGAGATGCTTTGGGTCTTGAGATGAGATACCACCCATGGACCGCAGTAACAACGTGGAGGCACAGACAGGCAGGAGCGTACCCGCGGGGCATCGGACAGCGTCACGGTAAAACCATCTCCTCTCACTTTCCCTTGTGGTTTACACTTGGCCACTGAGGGCAGGGGCGAGGATTACCGCCGCGACGGACAGCGGGGACAAGCAACGTGAGAGACGAGACAAGGCCAATGTGAAATGTCCCCTGACGACGCAGCGTACGTGGGTGCACTGATGGTTCCCTGTTTAGTTTTGGAGGGAAATGCGCAGTGGGGTGAAAATGCTGGAAGAAACAAGGGGTTTACCATCTTGGTGGAAAAACACCTTTCCAAACTCGGTCGTGTCCTCTGCACGGAGGACGAACCAACAACTTGGACGGCTCGAGTGATGGTGCTGTTCGTCACGTAGTTATGGCCGTCCCGTGCACCCTCCGGCCTCCAAGGATTGTACTATCGGCTGTCTGGTTTCAGCTTAAGCCTATGGTGCTGAACTATAACGACGACACTTATTATGATTGGAGGGAGTAAAAAAAAATCGAGCCTATTCTACTAATATTAGTAGGTAGTAAAACATTTGGCAAGGTTATGTTTATGGTTTGGAGGAAAAAGCTAAATGGGTAAATAAGCATGGTTGTGTGCATCCTGATATCTTAATTATTTCTCGACATTATCCGTTGCATATGTCAGGTGTGGCCAAATAACCAATTCATCATGTTGATGCCTCCCTTCCCCTGCATCTCTCCTCCCAAGAGAAAAGGCGGCTAGGGTTTCTGCCATCCCTTGGGCCACATGCCTTAGGGCCATGAGGGTCCAGTGCATTCCGACTCTTGTCGATAGGAGGGTTTTGTTTTTAGATATTTTTTTAAGTTTTGTTAGAATTTATTTTTGTTCAGGAAGACGAGACGACGGTGGTGCATCGTAAATAAAATCAAGTATGATTGTTTGCTTTTATCATTAAATAGTTTTTCTTAGTCTCGTTCTTGTTTTCATTCTTTAGTTATGGGTAAAAATATGAAAAATACAATAAAAATATTCTTTTACTTGCACCTTTATGCCTAACTTAATTGCTTTAAATTAAACCTTGTTTGGGACACAACCCGAATGTTTCAGTCTTTTTCTTATTTTTTGTGTCTTTAAACTTATAAAAAACGAAAAAATAAAGTTGGAATCCTAAAACATTTTTTAAAAGAGAAATGATTGGAAATCGTGCATTGAAGAAGTGAGGGTTGATCATAAACACTTGTGTTCATACTCGTGAAAATAGTATAAAAACTTCTCATGAAAGTTTCTCATAAATATAATTATCACCTTGTATATATCATTATACCATAAAAATAAAGTGCTAAGGTTTGAATTATGATGTTGCAATTGCATGTTTGTTAGGTTCTGTGCAAAAACACAAACTATTGTGGCCAGTGTTTGTGTTTGTATTGTATATTGGCCGTGATGAGTTCCTGAAATTTTTACATAGTACTTAATTACAACTTATTGTTGCATTCTAATTTTTCAGAAAGTTTGTAGTTACAAAAGTACGCAGCTTAATTAGATTACTACAGAGTGTTCTACTTTTGATAGATTGATGTTATAATTTCGTTATATGCTTGTTCTACAGTTTTTTGGCTTATATTGAGGGATATAAATTTTGAAAACGATAGTATACAATATCAAATGTTTGAAAATAATTATGAAACTTGCCTTGATAGTACATGATTTGATGATTTAGTTTTATGTGTACTAACCTATCTCACGAGTTCTGTTGAGTTTTGTGTGGATACAGTTTTTAAGATCGAGGAAAGAAATCGATTGAGAGGAACAAGAAGCATCAAGAACCTAAGCTTGAGAATGTCCAAAGCACCCCAAGGTAATATCAAGTAGACTCAAGCCTCTAAGTTTGGGATGCCTCGGAAGACATCTCCTCTTTTTTCATCAACAATTTTCGGTATGTCTCGGTTAGACCTAAGTTTTTATATGTTCACATGATACGTGCAAAGTCTTGGAGCGTCATTTTTCCTTTTTGTTTTGAATAAATATACACCATGATAGTTGGGGATGATTTCTTATGGTCCTTGGTTTATTTATAAAATGCTTCATGCACTTCCCTTATATCTATTGAGTATGGCTTTATAGAATGCTTTGTGTGCACTTATATTTTTGAGCTTGAATATTGGTATCACTATATTTATATTATTTGTAAAATTATCTATGAACTTCACTTATATCTTTTAGAGTGTGAACGAAATTATCATTAGAAGTTAGTTTGAAGAGGTTAACTTTAGAATTATTGATCCCACTATTTCTCAGGGTGATACAATTCATGTGGATTACATTATTATTAAGGGTGGGTTGGAAAAGGTCAAACTTTAGTCATTAGTATTGATATCACTATCTTGGAGAATCTCTCATTGAATAAGAATGAGTATTTTCTATTGTGCTTCACTTATATGTTTAGAGTAAAATGTACGAATAAATTCAATGTCGCGTGCTTCATTTATTATATGTAATTGAGAAGTACACATGCACCCTTTGTTTAATTCGTTAAAATAGAAGTGAGACTATGATAATGCATATCTTTAATCAAGTAATAGAGTTATATTATAACGACAAAGAGCATTAATTGTATTAAGTTGAACCTATTATGTTATGCTGGTAAGTATCTCCTAGTGAAGGACGAATGATTGGCTGGGCACATGTTTACACATGTTTGATAAATTCCAGTTCAACCTTGGTGGTATTTTGGTTTGTAGGCTATCATCATGATTATATATATTTATTAATAATGTTACTATAGAATGCATGATTATGTTTTTTTGCTTGGTAAAGTGGTTGCCCCAGTCTTTTGCGAGCCTTTTCTTGTACTAAGCTGAATTATCACTTGTGCATCCAATCCTTGAAACAAGTGTTTGCTTGGTAAAGAATTTACTGTGCTTGTTAAATTTATGAGAGAGTTGGTACAGGGATGTCGAGCCCCATATTTTTTAAAAGGCACTCCTCCGTAAAACTCGAAAGTTGGCAGGCACACATGGAGTCGAGTAGCCATGGTTTGTATTGGTTATCATTGAGGAGGAGTGTCAATTCATGGGAGCCTCTCCTAGTATGTTTAGCATGGAAGATAATGAAAACGTTTATCGTTAAAATGTTGACACGAAAAATACATCTCTCAAAATAAATGTATCTCTATTTGAAACCAATGAGTTCTCGTGCATGTTAATCTATGTTTCCTTCTGCGAAGGCCCAATCTGTTTGCTTTTATTGTTGAGTCAATTTCATATTTCTCTCTTTGAGCACCAACTATTGAGCCTGTGGAGCACTCTTAGCTTTGAATGCATTCTTTAAAGAGTAAATTATTAAGCATTATAAAAGCATGATGGTTATCTTTAAATTGGGTACCTAGTTATTATGTCTACTTAATTGGTTGCTTTATGTATACAATATAATACCAAAAGATTTGTGAGATACTTTATTACAACTAAATGATATGTTCAACCTAATGGAATGATGATACTTGTTGTTAGAATTATCATTGCCTATGTGATTAAATGTTTTTTCTATTGTAGCATCCACACTTCAAAAAATATTCTTTTTATCATCTACCTACTTGTTTTCATTTTGTCACAACAAATGCCATGGGCTGGCTTATCTCGAGTGGTTTGGGCCAATGTGTGTCGACGGATTCCGGGCATGGGAATGGGAACAAGGCGTGGTGACAGAGATGTAACCAGGTTCGGGGCCCTCCGTGGGAGGTAACACCCCTAGTCCTGTGGTAGTTGTTATATGGTATATGGGAGCTACAATGATGCTCCTTGAGCCGTTGGCTAGAGGAGGAAGAAGGAGCTAGCTTGCTCTCTTTTCCTCTCTACATGGATGGGTGTGTGTGCGCGTGTGAGATGATGACCGGACGACCCCGTTGCGTGGGGAGGGCCGAGGGGATTTATAGGCCAGCCTCCCCGACTTACAATATACATGGTTGGTGCAGGTGGAGCCCGGCAGGCGGCCTCTCTGGCCGGCTGGAGGGGCCCACATCTCGTGCGGTCTTGTCGCTCGTGGGGCCTGCCGGATGTGGGGTCCCATCAGAGGGGCGGCCCGTGAAGCATTCGTCGCTCCCGCCTATGGTTGATGGTATGGCCGACACGCGTGCTGCCACGTATGAGGGGTGGCACGGGCTAGGCAATGATGATCGCTGAGTAGACCCAGTGCTGCCTTGTCCGGTCGTAGTCGGCACAGGTCGGTGATATGGCAGACTCCATTATAGCCATGCACGTACGACGCCATCAAGTGGTTGGTCTTGCGTCGCGTCCCGTCATAGGCGACGAATCTAGTCATGTGGACCAATGACTGGCAGGAGGGGGCCTGCTGGCTGGCGGGTCGCTCGGAACCGGAGGGACCAGGGTCCAATCACGAGTCAGTCGAGCCGGGCGGAGCTGGCCCGCTGGAGCTGGCGCTTGAGGAGCTGAGCCGGCCCCGATGTTTTTGAAAACGGGCATGAAAGGATATGAGGCTACCCCGGGGTTACCCCCCTACAGTAGTCCCCGAAGTCGGAGACTCCCGCTGGCTCGAGGCGACAGGTCTCACTTGCTTGTCTCTCAGAGACCTTGTCGGTGGAGCCTGGGAGCCGGGTCCGTCTGCTGTGTGCCGGGCCCGGGAAGCCGGGCAGTCGATGTCGAAAGGAACGCTGCGGTGCATCGGGGCTGGGGAGCGGGGCCACCACGCGTCGGGCTCCGTGGGCTTAGCCCAGCCAAGCCACACGGGTGATGGGACAGGGCCTAGAGCTGGGGCCCACCCTTCCATGGCCTCGGCCCACACATGGGTTCAGCTACGGCAAGCTCTACCACGAGGTCAAGTTGTGCTTGAAGCATGACATGAAGGTCTCCAACAACATTGTTGACTACAAAGGTCTGACCGCTGGCCTTAAGGCCGCCTCGGCCCTTGGCGTCAAGCACCTCGTGGTAAAGGGTGACTCCCAGCTCCTGGTCAACTTTTCCAACAAGTAGTAAACGCCCAAAGACGAGCGGATGGCGGCCTACCTGGAGGAGGTGCGTAAACTTGAGAAACGATTTCTTGGTTTGGAATTACAGCACATCCCTCACGACGCCAACCAGGAAGCTGGCGACATCACCAAGAGAGCATCACATCGGGAGTCCACGCGTCCTAGCATCTTCGAGGAGCAGCTCCTCAAGCTGTCAGCCATGCCGCTTGTCGTCAACACTGCGCCGCCTCCCGAAGGGCTGCCACGTGCACCAACGCGGGCGTGCCGGACTATGGCCTACCCTCGAGAGATTGAGTGCTACTGGCACTTTAGCCTCAAGAGGGCGATTGGACCATTAAGCTTAAGGCCTACTTGACCCGTGGTGACCTCCCCACGGAGGACGAGGGGGCGGAGCATCTCGTCCGGCAGGCCACCGCCTACTGCCTACGGGACAGGGAGCTGTACCGCACGCGGCCCAATAGCGTCTCGTTGCGGTGCATCTAAGAGCAGCAGGGGCGTGAGCTACTTGCCGACATCCATGGAGGGGACTGCGGGCACCACTCCTCATCGCGCACCCTCCTCGACAAGGCATTCCACAATAGTTTTTACTAGCCCACTGCACTTCATGACACCACTGAGCTGGTCCAGTCCTGCGAGTTATGCCAGTTCCATGCCAGACAGATCCACCAACCCGCACACGGGCTCCAAACCATTCTGCTCTATCGGTCCTTCGTGGTGTGGGGGGTGTACATTATGGTCCCCTTCCCCGCTTGGCATGTGAATACCGCTACCTCTATGTCATCGTCGACAAGTTCACCAAGTGGACGGAAGTCAAAGCTGTCCGCACCATCCCGCTCGGCTCGGCTGTCAAGTTCATCAAGGGCCTTGTGCGCTGCTTCAGCGTCCCTAACCGCATCATCACCGACAATGGGTCCCAATTCACGAGCGGTCTTTTTAAATCATATTGTGCTAACCTTGGTACGCAGACATGCTATGCCTCCATGGCACACCCGCGCAAGAACGGACAAGCTAAGCGCACTAACGCCAAGGTCCTCCAGGGCCTCAAGACCAAGAGCTTCAAGAAGAAGCTCGAGGCTTGCGGAAAGGGCTGGTTTGACGAGCTACAGTCTGTGTTGTGGTCTATCTGCACCACCACGACCAAGCCCACCGGCGAGACCCCTTCTTCCTCGTCTACGGGGCGGAGGTCGTCCTCCCCGCGGAGCTCAAGTACGGTTCCTAGTGGATGTTGGAGTTTGATGAGGCGCATTAAGCCGACTCGTGGGAATCTGACCTCCTGCTCCTCGAGGAGGCCCGCCTCCGGGCCGCCCTTCATGCCGCAAGATACCAACAAACCATGCGACGCTACTATAGTCGTCACGTCCGCCCCCGCACCCTCGAAGTTGGAGACCTTGTCCTGGGGCGAGTCCTTTCCAGGGAGGGCCTTCACAAGCTCTCCCCTGTGTGGGGGGGCCCCTTCAGGATCGCCCATGTCTCCAGGCCCGGCGCCGCGCGAGCTAGAGACTGAGGGTGGGAGCACGGTGGCCAACACATGGAACATTCTGCCTCTCTGAAGGTTCTACCCGTGACCCTCTCACGTAATAACGAGGGGGCTGTATACGCCCGGGGCCTCCTATGCGTAACCCCATGACAAGCCGCGTCTTGGCCATGGTGGAGGGGCCCTCCCATGTACAAATGGAAGTCCCTATGCTCGGCGCTGGCGGAAAGACTGTCGAACTGCGACTGTGCCCACGCCATAGTGGAAGCCCTTGCATCGCGCCTGGGATCGATCGAAGAAGACGTCTCGCGAACCACACCTAACACTTCTTTTAGGTTGACCCATACTGAATACGGCACCCACCCTTTCTTTCTAGGTTGACCCGTACTCAATACGACAACCAATTTTTCTTCTCCCTTTTTTTACTTGCAAGCAAGCTCACCAGGCTGACTCGTGCAGGACATGACACTCATACCTCCCCTTTTGGGCTTGTAAATGAGTTCGTCTCTGGTTTGAATAAAGATCTGGCCTTTCTTGTTTTCATGGAGTTTCGTTGGTTTTCTCTTTTCTCACCACGTGCGCTCCCCACCCCCCACCCCTTGAATGCCATGAGAGCGGGGGCTTAGGCACGGTGCCCACACCTGGACACAGGCTCCGTCCACAGGCATGTTAGGCTCCGTATACGAGCCTATTCTGGCGTACGCCACCTCGCCAAGGCCGTAGCACCTAGTTTCCTCGCGTGGCGCACAAAGTGAGTCGACAAGCGTATGTCATGCGACACCTCGCGAAGGATGACCTATCGGGCATAAACCTTGGGAGGGCCCCCAGCCTGCCTCGGGTACCCCCGCTGCTTGGCCCCACATGGATGATCGCAACCTGATTACCAGGTGGCAGCCAGGCCCTGCATGCGGGACACATGTCGGGAGACACAAGGTACGAAACAAAAACGAAGCCACCAGAATCCATGTAAAAAACAAACATTCATGACAGGAGCAGGAGGTTCAAGCAGAAGCTGCTAGCTTCGCACCTCGGTAAGACTACATGCCGGCACGACCATGGGACCGGAGAGACCAAGAGAAACGCACAACTCTTGCCACCGTCGTCGTTGACCTCGTGTGCTTCGGCTTCATCATCATCTTCATGGACTACGGCCTCGGCACCCCCCTAGAAGTTGAAGCCGTCGGGAGGGCAAACTGCGCATTAGCGTGTCGACGTGATCTCTCACCGCCTTCCCCAGGGTGCCGCGGCTAGCCTTTGGAACGAGCACCATCACGGCCTCAAAATTGAAGTGGCGATCGGTGTGGAAGACGTTGTTGAAGACGTGCGTCAACGCGTGGGACAAAAGGTCGCGGCTTTCCTCCTTGATCAAGGCCCCACTTCTTGGGCGCCTTCCTCAAGCCGTTCCATGACCTTGGTAAAGAAATCAAGGTAACCGACTTCGTCCGGCACGAGGGGGCTGGAGACGCTTCTCCTGCAGATGAAACCCAAGGCTCGACATGTCCATGGCTCGAAACCTTAGAACATCTTCGAGCGCTGAAGCTGAAGCCCTCGGGCCTCTACCGCTTCGTCAATCGCCTGCTCCATGAGGGAAGTAGTGCCGCTCACTTTCCCCTGGAACGATGACAGCTCGACCATGGTGGCGGCCTGAGCCGGCAGCTTGGCTTCCTCCCAGCCTCCTGCAAGGGTAAGGGCGTCCCTGAGACCGTATATCTTGCGCTGCAGCTGTGCGTGCCCAGTCGTGAAGAGGCTCTCCTGTAGTTGCAACTTGCTTGTGTAATCCTCACGGGGCCGCTCGACCTGCATGTCGGCATCCCCTTGGATCTTTTTGACTTGTTGGTCGTAGGTGGCCTCGGCGCCGACGATGTCCTGATCTAGCGCATCTAGTCGCTCACGCTCCAAGGCCAGCTCTGACGATGCCAAGGTAAGTTGTTGTTCAAGGGCTCGGAGGTCTTCTCGCGGAGGGCGAGCTCATCCGCCTCGACCCTCCACCCCTGAAGCTGCTGCTCAAAGCGGCGTTCGAGGCCTGAAGTTCCTGCAATTGGTCCTTGATGGACTCGCGATGCTCGCCCGCTTTGTCGGCCTCACGACGCTCGCCCGCTTTGTCGGCCTCGTGGAGGGCGTGCTATCATGCCTACCTCGCCACGGTGGCGGACACTTCATTCTTCACACACACCTTTTTGTGTTGGCGGCGGCTTAGCTTGACAGCCACGTCAAGTTGATGTCACCCGCGAGCCGAGCGCAGGCGTTCCTCGGCAAAGCGCGCGTCTACGTTCTAAAGCTCTGCCCCAAACTGCTTCACCATGCTTAAAGTACCCCTCAAAAGGTCATGGCGGACTGAAGTCTGGGAGGCCACGAGCTCCACGGCACGGTCTGGCTCAGGCCTAACACTTTTTCTCCTGATCAGGGCCCTGGAGGCCCTGGCCCCCGCTCGCTGGGGGCTGGAAGCTGGTTCACAGCCGCCCCGCCTCGTCTGATCTGGGCGTCGTGAGCTACAAGCTTGAGGCCCTATCCAGGGCGGTTAGCTCCCCCCCGAATCCTCTATCGCGTCTCAAGGGGTGCCCGGGGTGACTGGGGGCTCTGGCCCCCTCGACACATCCTCACCGGCACGGCTCCCCATGGGGGACGCTGGAGACTTGCCCCCTTCCTCAGAGTGTCAGCACACTAGGGCAGGGCCACATCGCGACCAGGTGCTTTGCTCGCGCGGTGGTCCGGTACGCCAAGGTCGCTCTCCCCAGCCCTGGCCGGCGGTAAGGAATCGTGCGCCGGGCCAGGGGCTGGCGGGACCTTTTGCCTGCCGGAAGCCTGCGCAGAGGAAGGGTGAGTCACACGTGGAGCAAGAAGGCAAGGGAAATGGAGGGGTGGTGTTTACTCATCCTTGGCAGACCATCTCATCCTCTTCTTCAGCGCCCTCAGCGCAGCCCCAACGCTGCCCTCAGGTTGGGTCTGATGTACGAGCACGCCACCTCCCGCTGCCGTAGCTGGGGGTTCTGCGTCTTCCCAGGCCCCCAACTCAGAGGCCAGCAAGACAAGCGCGTCCTGAGGACCCTCGTGGACTCCGGGAAGTGGCCCCTCCTGGTCAAAGTGACACATCGCTCAGGCAAAGTCTCTCGTGTTCCTGTACTTATACAGGGGGCTCCCCCTGCGGGGGAGGCCGCCGACGGACTTGCCGAGCAGAACTTGGAGCACCCTGTCGAGCGCGTCGCCCAGCATGCGCCCCGGGTGAAGCCGCATGGGATCGTTCAGCCCGGAGAAGGACCACATCGGGCGGGAGTGACTTTGAAGCACAACCATCCACTGCCCGAGGAATTCCCTCACGATCAGCGTGGCGGTCACCCCTGCTTCCTTCAAAGACTCCAATCTCCCCCACACCGGCGACAACCTTGGGTCGGCGAGTGGCGTGTGCTACCACCTAGGGCTCAGTGTTGCCTGGGAAGGCGAAGTCAACACGAGGGGGATGTACTGCTGCACGTCCACAAACACCCATTGCCGCCCAAAGCCTTTGGCGAAGTGATCGATCTCCATATCGATGCATTCTCCCACCGTTGCATCCGCCGCTTGGAAGGACATGCGCCCGAAGCGCTGGTCGGGCGCAATCGGGTGGAGGGAGAAGAAGTGCCAGAGCAGTGTGATACGTCCATTTTGCATCATGTTTTCATGTTGATATTTATCGCTTCTTTGGCTGTTATTTCATTTCACGGTACTATTCTTATCCCATTTCTCTCTTATTTTGCAAGGTTTACATGAAGAGGGAGAATACCGGCAACTAGAATTCTGGCCTGAAAGTGAGCAAAGTTGAGATACCTATTCTGCGCAACTCCAAACACCGTGAAAATCAACGGATATTTTTTTCCCAATTTATAAAAAATACTAGGCCGAAGAAGTGCGAGAGGGACGCGAGGGGGTGGCCACAAGCCTGCACGGTGCGGCCACCCCCCTATGCCGCGCCATGGGGGCTTGTGGGCACCCTGCTGGCCCACTTGCCCCCCTCTTTTGCTATATGGAGGGTTTCGTCCAGGAAAAAAAATCAGAAGGGAGCTTTTTCGTGGTTTCGCCGCCGCCACGAGGCGGAACTTGAGCAGAACCAATCTAGAGCTCCGTCAGGACGATCCTACCGGGGAAACTTCCGTCCCGGAGGGGGAAATCGTCGCCATCGTCATCACCAACACTCCTCTCATCGGAGGGGACTCATCTCCATCAACATCTTCATCAGCACCATCTCATCTCCAAACCCTAGTTCATCACATGTAACCAATCTCCGTCTCGCGACTCCGATTGGTACTTGTAAGGTTGCTAGTAGTGTTGATTACTCTTTGTAGTTGATGCTAGTTGGATTATTTGGTGGAAGAGTTTATGTTCAGATCCTTGATGCTACTCATTACACCTCTGATCATGATTATGATTATTCTTTGTGAGTAGTTACTTTTGTTCCTGAGGACATGGGATAAGTCATGCTAATAATAGTCATGTGAATTTGGTATTCGTTCGGTATTTTGATATGTTGTATGTTGTTTTTCCTCTAGTGGTGTTATGTGAACGTCGACTACATAACACTTCACCATTATTTGGGCCTAGAGGAAGGCATTGGGAGGTAGTAAGTAGATGATGGGTTGCTAGAGTGACAGAAGCTTAAAACCCTAGTTTATGCGTTACTTCGTAAGGGGCTGATTTGGATCCACTAGTTTAATGCTATGGTTAGACTTTGTCTCAATTCTTCTTTCGTAGTTGCAGAAGCTAGCGAGAGGGGTTAATAATAAGTGGGATGCTTGTCCAAGTAAGGGCAGTACCCAAGTGCCGGTCCACCCACATATCAAACTATCAAAGTAACGAACGCGAATCATATGAACATGATGAAACTAGCATGACAGAAATTCCCGTGTATCCTCGGGAGCGTTTTTCCTCTTATAAGACTTTGTCGAGGCTTGCCCCTTGCTACAAAAGGGATTGGGACAGTTTGCTGCACTGTTGCTACTTTTGTTACTTGTTGCTCGATACGAATCATCTCACCACACAATCACTTGTTACCGATAATTTCAGTGCTTGCAGATTTTTCCTTGCTAAAAACCACTTGTCAGATCCTTCTGCTCCTCGTTGGGTTCGACACTCTTACTTATCGAAAGGACTAAGATTGATCCCCTATACTTGTGGGTCATCAATACTATTTTCTGGTGCCGTTGTCAGGGAGTGAAGCGCCTTTGGTAAGTGGAACTTGGTAAGGAAACATTCATATAGTGTGCTGAAATTTCTTGTCACTTGTCACTATGGATACTAATCCTTTGAGGGGCTTGTTCGGGGTATCTTCACCTCGAATGGGAGCACAAAGAGTTGCCCCTCAAGTTGCTGCACCTACTGAAAATATTTGATTTGAAATTCCTTCGGGTATGCTTGAGAAACTGCTGGCTAATCCTTTTACAGGAGATGGATCTTCACATCTAGACTTGCATATGATCTATGCAGATGAGGTTTGTAGTTTATTTAAGCTTGCAGGTGTGCCAGAGGATGAGGTCAAGAAGAAGGTCTTTCCTTTATCTTTGAAGGATAAGGCATTGACATGGTATAGGCTATGTGATGATACTGGATCATGGGACTACAATCGGTTGAAATTGGAATTTCATCAAAAGTTTTATCCTATGCATTTAGTACATCGTGATCGGAATTATATTTATAATTTTTGGCCTCGTGACAGAGAAAGCATCGCTCAATCTTGGGGGAGGCTTAAATCAATGCTATATTCATGCCCCAATCATGAGCTCTCGAGAGAAATTATCATTCAGAACTTCTATGCTCGGCTTTCTCATGATGATCGCACCATGCTTGACACTTCTTGTACCGGCACTTTTATGAAGAGATATATTGACTTCAAATGGAATTTATTGGAGAGAATTAAATGCAACTCTGAAGATTTGGAGCTTGAAGAAAGTAAGGAGTCAGGTATGAAGTTCACTTTTGATTGCGTTAAATCCTTTGTTGAGACAAATACTTTTTGTGACTTTAGCGCTAAGTATGGACTTGACTTTGAGATAGTAGCTTCATTGTGTGAATCCTTCGCTGCCCATATTGATCTCCCCAAAGAGAAGTGGTTTAAATTTCATCCTCCTTTAGAAGTCAATGTAGTCAAACCCACTCCAGTTGAAGAGAAAGTCATTGCCTATAATGATCCTGTTGTTCTCAGTGCTTACATTGAGACACCACCTTTCCCTGTTAGGATAAAGGATCATTCTAAAGCTTCAACTGTGATACGTACAGGCTATATTAGAACACCTACACCCCCTGAGCAAATTAGAGTTGAACCTAGCATTGCTATTATCAAAGATCTTCTGTCTGAAGAAGTTGAGGGACATAATATTCACTTTTGTGAAGATGCTGCTAGAATTGCTAAACCTCATGTTAGAGACAAACATAGGCGTGTTGTTGGCATGCCTGTGGTTTCTGTTAAGATAGGAGATTATTGTTATCATGGTTTATGTGACTTGGGTGCTAGTGTTAGTGCAATACCTCAATCCTTATACGATGAAGTCAAAGATGAGATTGCACCTGTTGAGATAGAACCTATAGATGCCTCTATTCAGCTTGCCAATAGAGATACTATCTGCCCTGTGGGAATTGTTAGGGATGTTGAAGTCTTGTGTGGTAAAACGAAGTATCCTGTTGATTTCCTCGTTCTTGCTACCGCTCAAGATAGCTTTTGTCCCATCATATTTGGCAGACCTTTTCTCAATACCGTCAATGCTCATATTGACTGTGAGAAGCAAACTGTCACTGTTGGCTTTGAAGGTGTGTCACATGAGTTCAATTTCTCTAAGTTTGGTAGACAACCTCATGAAAAGGAGTTGTCTAGTAGGGATGAAACTATTGCCTTAGCTTCTATTGCCGGGCCTCCTACTGATCCCTTAGAGCAATACTTGCTTGAGCATGAAAATGATATGCATATGGATGAAAGGGATGAAATAGATAGAGTTGTCTTAGAACAATATCCTATCCTTAAGAATAACTTGCGTGTTGAACTGCTTGGGGATCCACCTCCACCAAAGGGTGATCCTGTGTTCGAGCTCAAACAGTTGCCTGATACTCTTAAGTATGCCTATCTTGATGAAAAGGAGATATATCCTGTTATTATTAGTGCTAGCTTCTCAGAGGAGGAAGAAAAGAAGTTACTAAAAACTCTGAGGAAGCACCGTGCTGATATTGGATATACTCTTGATGATCTTAAGGGCATTAGTCCCACTCTATGCCAGCACAAGATCAAAACTGATCCTGAATTCAAACCAGTTGTTGATCATCAAAGGAGATTGAATCCTAAGATGAAAGAAGTAGTGAGAAAATAAATACTAAAGCTCCTGGAAGCGGGTATTATCTATCCTGTTGCTCATAGCAATTGGGTGAGTCCGGTGCATTGCGTTCCTAAGAAGGGAGGTATCACCGTTGTCCCTAATGACAAGGATGAGTTGATCCCACAGAGGATTATTACTGGCTATAGGATGGTGATTGATTTTAGGAAGTTGAATAAGGCGATTAGGAAAGATCATTACCCTCTCCCTTTTATCGACCAAATGCTAGAAAGGTTGTCCAAACACACACACTTCTGCTTTCTAGACGGTTATTCTGGTTTCTCCCAAATACCAGTTGCACAATCTGATAAGGATAAAACGACTTTCACCTGCCCTTTTGGTACCTTTGCCTATAGACGTATGCCTTTTGGCTTATGTAATGCACCTGCCACCTTTCAAAGATGTATGATGGCTATATTCTATGACTTTTGTGAAAAGATTGTTGAGGTTTTCATGGATGACTTCTCCGTTTACGGGTCTTCCTTTGATGATTGCCTCAGCAACCTTGATCGGGTCTTGCAGAGATGTAAAGACACCAATCTTGTCTTGAATTGGGAGAAGTGCCACTTTATGGTTAATGAAGGCACCGTCTTAGGACATAAAATTTTCGAAAGAGGTATTGAAGTCGATAATGCTAAGGTTGATGCAATCGAGAAAATGCCATACCCCACAGATATCAGAGGGATAAGAAGTTTCCTTGGTCATGCTGGTTTCTATAGAAGGTTCATCAAAGACTTCTATAAGATTTCTAGGCCTCTTACCAATCTTTTGCAAAAGGATATTCCTTTTGTTTTTGACGATGATTGTGAGGAAGCCTTCGAAATACCTAAGAGGGCTTTGAAAACTGCACCTATTGTTCAACCACCTGATTGGAACTTTCCTTTTGAGATCATGTGTGACGCTAGTGATTATGCTGTTGGTGATGTTCTAGGGCAAAGAGTTGATAAGAAGTTGAATGTTATTCACTACGCTTGTAAAACTCTAGATAGTGCCCAGAGAAACTATGCTACTACGGAGAAGGAATTTTTAGCAGTCGTGTTTGCATATGAAAAGTTCAGGTCTTACATAGTTGATTCCAAAGTCACTATTCACACTGATCATGCTTCTATCAAGTACCTCATGGAGAAGAAGGGCGCTAAACCTAGACTTATCAAATGGGTTCTCTTGCTACAAGAATTTGATTTGCACGTTGTCGACAGAAAGGGTGCTGATAACCCAGTAGCAGGTAACTTGTCTAGGTTGGAGAACGTTCTTGATGACCCACAACCTATTGATGATAGCTTTCCCAGTGAGCAATTGAATGTCATCAATGCTTCATGTAGTGCATCGTGGTATGCTCATTATGCAAACTATATCGTTGCCAAATATATACCACCTAGTTTCACGTACCAGTGATACGTCCCAAACGTATCTATAATTTTTGATGGTTTCACGCTGTTATCTTGTCTTCTTTGGTTGTTTTATGTACCTTTTATATCTTTTTTGGGACTAACTTATTAATTCAGTGCCAAGTGCTAGTTCCTGTTTTTTCCGTGTTTTGGACTCTTTTCAGATCTGATTTTGGAAGGGAGTCCAAACCGAAGAAAAATCCTAAAATGATTTTTCCCGAACGAAAGAAGACCAGGAGGCTTTTGGGCCAAGCCAGGTGGGCTCCAGGGAGCCCACAAGCCCCCACTCCGTCACCAGGGGGGAGGCGGCGGTGGGCAGGCTTGTGGCCTCCCTGGCCGCCCCCTGACCTAGGTCTTTGGCCTATAAATTCCCAAATATTCCGCAAAAAATCACGGGAGCCTCTAAAACACTTTTCTGCCGCCGCAAGCTTCCGTTTCCGTGAGATTGGAGACCCTTCCCGGCGCCCAGCCGGAGGGGACTTTGGAGTTGGAGGGCTTCTTCATCATCATCATCGCCCCTCCAATGACTCGTGAGTAGTTCACTTCAGACCTACGGTCCATAGTTAGTAGCTAGATGGCTTCTTCTCTTTCTTGGATCTTCAATACAAAGTTATCCATGATCTTCATGGAGATCTATCCGATGTAATCTTCATCGGCGGTGTGTTTGTCGAGATCCAATGAATTGTGGATTTGTGATCACATTATCTATGATATATATTTGAGTCTTTGCTGATTTCTTATATGCATGATTTCTTATATGCATGAATCAATAACAACCACCGCCCCTCCCCACACGGTGCCGCCGCAAACCCTCTGAGCAGGGAGAGCGAGGGAATGGCAGTGGAAGGAGGTAGCCAGTGTTGGGGAACGTCGCATGGGAAACAAAAATTTTCCTACGCGCACGAAGACCTATCATGGTGATGTCCATCTACGAGAGGGGATTTCCGATCTACGTACCCTTGTAGATCGCACAACAGAAGCGTTAAGAAATGCGGTTGATGTAGTGGAACGTCCTCACGTCCCTCGATCCTCCCCGCGAACCGTCCCACGAACCGTCCTGCGATCCGTCCCACGATCCGCTCCGATCTAGTGCCGAACGAACGGCACCTCCGCGTTCAGCACACGTACAGCTCGACGATGATCTCGGACTTCTTGATCCAGCAAGAGAGACGGAGAGGTAGATGAGTTCTCCGGCAGCATGACGGCGCTCCGGAGGTTGGTGGTGATCTAATCTCAGCAGGGCTCCGCCCGAGCTCCGCAAAAACGCGATCTAGAGGTAAAACCGTGGAGGTATGTGGTCGGGCTGCCGTGGCAAAAGTTGTCTCAAATCAGCCCTAAAATGCCACTATATATAGGAGGGAGGGAGGGGAGGAGGCAGCCTCAAAACCTAAAGGTTTGGCCGAAATTGGAGGTGGAGGAGTCCTACTCCAATCCTACTTGGAGTAGGATTCCACCTTCCTACTTGGAAACTCTTTCCACCTTGTGTTTTTTCCTTCTCAAACCTTATGGGCCTTAGTGGAAACTTATTCCAGCCCACTAGGGGCTGGTTTATCTCTTCCCATAGCCCATGAGATCCCTTGGGGCATGACACCCCTCCTGATGGTCCGCGGCACCCCTCCCGGCACTCCCACTACACTACCCATGAGCCCGAAACTTTTCCGGTAATGCACGAAAACCTTCCGGTAACCAAATGAGGTCATCCTATATATCAATCTTCGTTTCCGGACCATTCCGGAAACCCTCGTGATGTCCGTGATCTCATACGGGACTCCGAACAACATTCGGTAACCAACCATATAACTCAAATACGCATAAAATAACGTCGAACCTTAAGTGTGCAGACCCTGCGGGTTCGAGAACTATGTAGACATGACCCGAGAGACTCCTCGGTCAATATCCAATAGCGGGACCTGGATGCCCATATTGGATCCTACATATTCTACGAAGATCTTACCGTTTGAACCTCGGTGCCAAGGATTCATATAATCCCGTATGTCATTCCCTTTGTCCTTCGGTATGTTACTTGCGTGAGATTCGATCGTCAGTATCCGCATACCTATTTCAATCTCGTTTACCGGCAAGTCTCTTTACTCGTTCCGTAATACAAGATCCCGCAACTTACACTAAGTCACATTGCTTGCAAGGCTTGTGTGTGATGTTGTATTACCGAGTGGGCCCTGAGATACCTCTCCGTCATATGGAGTGACAAATCCCACTCTTGATCCATACTAACTCAACGAACACCTTCGGAGATACCTGTAGAGCATCTTTATAGTCACCCAGTTACGTTGCGACGTTTGATACACACAAAGCATTCCTCAGGTGTCAGTGAGTTATATGATCTCATGGTAATAGGAACACATACTTGACACGTAGAAAACAGTAGCAACAAAATGACACGATCAACATGCTACGTCTATTAGTTTGGGTCTAGTCCATCACATGATTCTCCTAATGATGTGATCCCGTTATCAAGTGACAACACTTGCCTATGGTCAAGAAACCTTGACCATCTTTGATCAATGAGCTAGTCAACTAGAGGCTTACTAGGGACAGTGTTTTGTCTATGTATCCACACATGCAGTGTGTTTCCAATCAATACAATTATAGCATGGATAATAAACGATTATCATGAACAAAGAAATATAATAATAACTAATTTATTATTGCCTCTAGGGCATATTTCCAACAGTCTCCCACTTGCACTAGAGTTAATAATCTAGTTCACATCACCATGTGATTCCAACGAATCCAACACCCATATAGTTATGGGGTCTGATCACGTCTTGCTCGTGAGAGAGATTTTAGTCAATGGTTCTGAAACTTTCAGATCCGTGTGTTCTTTACAAATCTTTATGTCATCTTATAGATGCTGCTACTATGTGCTATTCGGAAATACTCCAAATATCTACTCTACTATACGAATCCGTTTCACTACTCATAGTTATTTGGATTAGTGTCAAAGCTTGCATCGACGTAACCCTTTACGACGAACTTTTTAACCACCTCCATAATCGAGAAAAATTCCTTAGTCCATCAGTTACTATGGATAATTTTTGACCGCTGCTAGTGATTCAATCATGGATCACTCTCTGTACCTCTCAACAGACTTTGAGTCAAGGCACACGTCAGGTGCGGTACCCAGCATGGCATACTTCAGATTCTACGGCCAAGGCATAGAAGACGACCTTCGTCTATTCTCTTTATTCTGCCGGGGTCGGGTGTTGAGTCTTACTCAAATTCAAACCTTACAACGCAACCAAGAACTCCTTCTTTGCTGATCTATTTTGAACTCCTTCAAAAACTTGTCAAGGCATGCATCTTGTTGAAACTTCTATCAAGCGCTTTCGATCTATCTCCATGGATCTTTGATGCTCGACGTTCAAGTAGCGCAATCCAGGTATTCCTTTGAAAACTCCTTTCAAACAACCTTGTATGCTTTACAGAAATTCTACATTACTTCTGATCCACAATATGTCAACCACATATACTTATCAGAAATTCTATAGTGCTCCCACTCACTTCTTTGGAAATACAAGTTTCTCATAAACCTTGTACAAACCCAAAATCTTTGATCATCTCATCAAAGTGTATATTCCAACTCCGAGATGCTTGCACCAGTCCATTGAAGGATCGCTGGAGCTTGTAGACTTGCTATTATCTTTAGGATCAACAAAACCTCCTGGTTGTATCACATACAATGTTTGCTCAAGGAAACCGTCGAGGAAACAATGTTTTGACATCCTATGTGCAATATTTCATAAATAATGCATCAACCACTAACATAATTCTAACAGACTTTTAGCATCGCTACGAGTGAGAAAGTCTCATCATAGTCAACTGTTTGATCTTGTCGGAAACATCTTTGCGACAAGTCGAGCTTTTCTTAATAGTGACTTATCACCATCATCGTCTGTCTTCCTTTTAATGATCCATATTTACTCAATAGTCCTATGACCATCAAGTAGTTCTTCCAAAGTCTACACTTTGTTTTCATACATGGATCCTCTCTCGGATTTCATGGCTTCCAGCCATTTGTCGGAATCCGGGCCCACCATTGCTTTCTCCATAACTCGTAGGTTCACTGTTGCTCAACAACATGACCTCCAAGACAGGGTTACCGTACAACTCTGAAGTAGTACGCGACCTTGTCAACCTACGAGGCTTGTAGTAACTTGATCCGATGCTCGATGATCACCATCATCAGCTTTCACTTCAATTGGTGTAGGCGCTAGAGGAACAACTTCCTGCGCCCTGCTACACACTGGTTGAAGTGATGGTTCAATAACCTCATCAAGTTCTACCGCCCTCCCACTCAATTCTTTTGAGAGAAACCTTTCCTCGAGAAAGGATCTGTTTCTAGAAACAAACACTTTGCTTTCGGATCTGAGATAGGAGATGAACCCAACTGTTTTGGATATCCTATGAAGATGCGTTTATCCGCTTTGGGTTCGAGCTTATCAGACTGAAACTTTTTCACATAAATGTCGAAGCCCCAAACTTTCAAGAAACGACAGTTTAGATTTCTCTAAACCTCAGTCTATACTGTGTCATCTCAACGGAAATACGCGGTGCCCTATTTAAAGTGAATGCGGTTGTCTCTAATGCATAACCCATAAACGATAGTGGTAATTCGATAAGAGACATCATAGCATGCACCATACCAAATAGTGCGTGGCTATGACGTTCAGACACATCATCACACTATGATGTTCCAGGTGGCATGAACTGCGAAACAATTTCCACATTGTCTTAACTGCGTACCAAATCTCGTAACTTAGATAATCATTTCTATGATCATCTCATAGACAGTTTATCCTTTTGTTACGACGAACTTCACTCCGAAACAGAATTGAACTTTTCAATATTTCAGACTTGTGATTCATTAAGTAAATACTCTTGTATCTACTCAAATCGTCATTGAAGTAAGAACATAATGATATCCACTATGTGCCTCAGCACCCATTGGACTGCATACATCAAAATGTATCACTTCCAACAAGTTACTATCTTGTTTCATCTCAATGAAAACAAGGCCTTGATCATGTGGTATGATTTGCATGTCACTAGTGATTCAAAATCAAGTGAGTATAAAGATCCATTAGCATGGAGCCTCTTCATGCAATTTATACCAACATGACTCAAGCGGCAGTGCCACAAGTAAGTGGTACTATCATCATTACCTCGTATCTTTTGGCACCAATATCATGAACATGTGTGACACTACGATCGAGATTCAATAAACCATTGAAGGTGATTATTCAAGCAAATAGAGTAACCATTATTCTATTTAAATGAATAATCGTATTGCAATAAACACGATCCAATCATGTTCATGCTTAACGCGAGCACCAAATAACAATTATTTAGGTTTAACACCAATCCCGATGGTAGAGGGAGCGTGCGACGTTTGATCATATCAACCTTGGAAACACTTCCAACACATATCGTCACCTCGCCTTTAGCTAGTCTCCGTTTATGCCGTAGCTTTCATTTCGTGTTACTAATCACTTAGCAACCGAACCGGTATCCAATACCCTCGTGCTACTAGGAATACTAGTACGTACACATCAACATCATGTATATCAAATATACTTCTTTCGACTTTTGCCAACCTTCTTATCTACCAAGTATCTAGAGTTGCTCCGCCTCAGTGACCGTTCCCCTCATAACAGAAGCACTTAGTCCCGGGCTTGGGTTTAATCTGGGGTCTCTTCATTAATGCAGCAACTGCTTTGCCGTTTCACGAAGTATCCCTTCTAGCCCTTGCCTTTCTCGAAACTTAGTGGTTTTACTAACCATCAACTATTGATGCTCCTTCTTGATTTATACTCTCGCAGTGTCAAACATCGCGAATCGCTCAAGGATCATTGTATCTATCCTTGATATGTTATAGTTCATCACGAAGCTCTCACAGCTTGGTGGCAGTGACTTTGGAGAACCATCACTATCTTATCTGGAAGATCAACTCCCACTTGATTCAAGCGATTGTCGTACTCAGATAATCTGAGCACACACTCAACGATTGAGCTTTTCTCCTTTACTTCGTGGACAAAGAATCTTTGTCGGAGGTCTCATACCTCTTAACAAGGGCACAAGCATGAAATCACAATTTCATCTCTTTAGAACATCTCTCATGTTCTATGACGTTTCAAAACGTCTTCGGCGCCTTGCTTCTAAGCCATTAAGTATTTTGTACTGAACTATCGTGTAGTCATCAGAAACATGTATGTCGGATGTTCACAACATTTACAGACGGCGCTCGAGGTGCAGCACACCGAGTGCTGCATTAAGGACATAAGCCTTCTGCGCAGCAACGAGGACAATCCTCGGTTTTACAGACTCAGTCTGCAAAGTTTGCTACTATCAACTTTCAACTAAATTTTCTCTAGGAACATATAAAAAACAGTAGAGCTATAGCGCAAGCTACATCGTAATTCGCAAACACCATTAGACTATGTTCATGACAATTAGTTCAATTAATTATATTACTTAAGAACTCCCACTCAAAAAGTACATCTCTCTAGTCATTTGAGTGGTACATGATCCAAATCCACTATCTCAAGTCCCATCATCACTTGAGTCGAGAATAGTTTCAGTGGTAAGCATCTCTATGCTAATCATATCAACTATACGATTCATGCTCGACCTTTCGGTCTCATGTGTTCCGAGGCCATGTCTGCACATGCTAGGCTCGTCAAGCTTAACCCGAGTGTTCCGCGTGTGCAACTGTTTTTCACCCGTTGTATGTGAACGTTGAGTCTATCACACCCGATCATCACGTGGTGTCTCGAAACGAAGAACTGTCGAAACGGTGCACAGTCGGGGAGAACACAATTTCGTCTTGAAATTTTAGGAGATCACCTCATAATGCTACCGTCGTTCTAAGCAAGATAAGGTGCATAAAGGATTAACATCACATGCAATTCATAAGTGACATGATATGGCCATCATCATGTGCTTCTTGATCTCCATCACCAAAGCACCGGCACGATCTTCTTGTCACCGGCGTCACACCATGATCTCCATCAACGTGTCGCCATCGGGGTTGTCGTGCTACTCATGCTATTACGACTAAAGCTATGTCCTAGCAATATAGTAAACGCATCTGCAAGCACAAACCTTAGTTTAAAGACAACCCTATGGCTCCTGCCGGTTGCCGTACCATCGACGTGGAAGTCGATATTAACTATTACAACATGATCATCTCATACATCCAATATATCACATCACATCGTTGGCCATATCACATCACAAGCATACCCTGCAAAAACAAGTTAGACGTCCTCTAATTGTTGTTGCATGTTTTACGTGGTGACCATGGGTATCTAGTAGGATCGCATCTTACTTACGCAAACACCACAACAGAGATATATGAATTGCTATTTAACCTCGTCCAAGGACCTCCTCGGTCAAATCCGATTCAACTAAAGTTGGAGAAACTGACACTCGCCGGTCATCTTTGAGCAACGGAGTTACTCGTAGCGATGAAACCAGTCTCTCGTAAGCGTACGAGTAATGTCGGTCCGAGCCGCTTCGATCCAACAATACCGCAGAATCAAGAAAAGACTAAGGAGGGCAGCAAAATGCACATCACTGCCCACAAAAACTTTTGTGTTCTACTCGAGATTACATCTACGCATGAACCTAGCTCATGATGCCACTATAGGGGAACGTCGCATGGGAAACAAAAATTTTCCTACGCGCACGAAGACCTATCATGGTGATGTCCATCTACGAGAGGGGATTTCCGATCTACGTACCCTTGTAGATCGCACAGCAGAAGCGTTAAGAAACGCGGTTGATGTAGTGGAACGTCCTCACGTCCCTCGATCCGCCCCGCGAACCGTCCCACAAACCGTCCCGCAATCCGTCCCATGATCCGCTCTGATCTAGTGCCGAACGGACGGCACCTCCGCGTTCAGCACACGTACAGCTCGACGATGATCTCGGCCTTCTTGATCCAGCAAGAGAGACGAAGAAGTAGATGAGTTCTCCGGCAGCGTGACGGCGCTCCGGAGGTAGGTGGTGATCTAATCTCAGCAGGGCTCCGCCCGAGCTCCGCAGAAACGCGATCTAGAGTTAAAACCGTGGAGGTATGTGGTCGGGCTACCGTGGCAAAAGTTGTCTCAAATCAGCCCTAAAACCCCACTATATATAGGAGGGAGGGAGGGGAGGAGGCAGCCTCAAAACCTAAAGGTTTGGCCGAAATTGGAGGTGGAGGAGTCCTACTCCAATCCTACTTGGAGTAGGATTCCACCTTCCCACTTGGAAACTCTTTCCACCTTGTGTTTTTTCCTTCTCAAACCTTATTGGCCTTAGTGGGAACTTATTCCAGCCCACTAGGGGTTGGTTTATCTCTTCCCATAGCCCATGAGACCCCTTGGGCGTGACACCCCTCCCGATGGTCCCCGGCACCCCTCCCGGCACTCCCAGTACACTATCGATGAGCCCGAAACTTTTCTGGTAATGCACGAAAACCTTCCGGTAACCAAATGAGGTCATCCTATATATCAATCTTCGTTTCCGGACCATTCCGGAAACCCTCGTGACGTACGTGATCTCATCCGGGACTCCGAACAACATTCGGTAACCAACCATATAACTCAAATACGCCTAAAACAACGTCGAACCTTAAGTGTGCAGACCCTGCGGGTTCGAGAACTATGTAGACATGACCCGAGAGACTCCTCGGTCAATATCCAATAGCGGGACCTGGATGCCCATATTGGATCCTACATATTCTATGAAGGTCTTATCGTTTGAACCTCAGTGCCAAGGATTCATATAATCCCGTATGTCATTCCCTTTGTCCTTCGGTATGTTACTTGCCTGAGATTTGATCGTTAGTATCCGCATACCTATTTCAATCTCGTTTACCGGCAAGTCTCTTTACTCATTCCGTAATACAAGATCCCGCAACTTACACTAATTCACATTGCTTGCAAGGCTTGTGTGTGATGTTGTATTACCGAGTGGGCCCCGAGATACCTCTCCGTCATACAGAGTGACAAATCCCAGTCTTGATCCATACTAACTCAACGAACACCTTCGGAGATACTTGTAGAGCATCTTTATAGTCACCCAGTTACATTGCGACGTTTGATACACACAAAGCATTCTTCCGGCGTCAGTGAGTTATATGATCTCATGGTCATATGAACACATACTTGACACGTAGAAAACAGTAGCAACAAAATGACACGATCAACATGCTACGTCTATTAGTTTGGGTCTAGTCCATCACATGACTCTCCTAATGATGTGATCCCGTTATCAAGTGACAACACTTGCCTATGGTCAGGAAACCTTGACCATCTTTGATCAACGAGCTAGTCAACTAGAGGCTTACTAGGGATATTGTTTTGTCTATGTATCCACACATGCACTGTGTTTCCAATCAATACAATTATAGCATGGATAATAAACGATTATCATGAACAAAGAAATATAATAATAACTAATTTATTATTGCCTCTAGGGCATATTTCCAACAGCCAGGCTCTAGGACCCGCGCTGGGCAGGCCCACGATGCCGAATCGCAATGGGCTCAACAAGATCCTCCCCATGGTCGCGACCAGCTCGGGCAAATGGGGGCCAACCAAGATTACAAGGATATCAAATCATGCATATAAGAAATCAGCAAAGACTCAAATATAATTCATAGATAATATGATCACAAATCCACAATTCATCTGATCTCGACAAACACACCGCCAAAGAGGATTACATCGGATAGATCTCCATGAAGATCATGGAGAACTTTGTATTGAAGATCCAAGAGAGAGAAGAAGCCATCTAGCTACTAACTACGAACCCGTGGGTCTGAAGTGGACTACTCACGAGTCATTGGAGAGGCGATGATGTTGATATAGAAGCCCTCCAACTCCAAAGTCCCCTCCGGTAGGGCACCGCGAATGGTCTCCAGATGAGATCTCGCGGAAACGGAAGCTTGCGGCGGCGGAAAAGTGTTTTCGTGGATGCCCTGATTTTTTCTGCGATTTTAGGGAATTTACAGGCCAAAGAGCTAGGGCAGGGGAGCGCCAGGGAGGCCACAAGCCTGGTTGCCGCGGGCCCCCCTGACCGCGGCAACAGGGCTTGTGGGCCCCCTGCCTTGGCCCTCAAGTCCCCCGATCTTCTTCTGTTCTGGAAAATTTATTTCGGGGATTTTATTCCGTTTGGACTCCGTTCCAAAATCAGATCTGAAAAGAGTTAAAAACACAGAAAAAACAGGAACTAGCACTCGGCACTGAATTAATAAGTTAGTCCCAAAAAAGATATAAAAGGTATATAAAACATCCAAAGTTGACAAGATAACGACATGAAACCATCAAAAATTATAGATACGTTTGAGACGTATCACCCCTCCCCTCCTCCTATATATATTGGTGGTTTTAGGGCTTTTTGAGACATAACTTTGCCACGTGCAACTAAAACCTATACCACGTAGTTCTTCCTCTAGATTAGATTTACGTGAAGCTCGAAGAACTCATCTACTTCCCCGTCACTTGATAACTGGATCACATCATTAGGAGAATGATGTGATGGACAAGACCCAAATCATCACCAACACCAGCGCGCCGTCACACTGCCGGAGAACTCATCTACTTCCCTGTCTCTCTTGCTGGATCAAGAAGGCGGAGATCGTCATTGAGCTGTACGTGTGCTGAACGCGGAGGTGCCGTCCGTTCGGTACTAGATCGGGACGGATCATGGGACGATGGTGATTTGAATCATGAAGCTGTACCACTACATCAACCGCGTTTCTTAACGCTTTCCGCTTAGCGATCTACAATGGTATGTGGATCCGATCTCCCTCTCGTAGATGAATATCACCATGATATGTCTTCGTGTGTGTAGGAAATTTTTTGTTTCCCATGCAACGTTCCCCATTAGAGTCATACCCAACGTGGGCTCACGGGCTACTGTCGGGGCCTTGGGATCGGGGGTCCCCAGGCCCGTCGGCCTGTGGCCTCGGGCACAACACGACCAGATAAGCCTGGTTCGGCCCATCGGCGAGTGTGGCAAGGAGGACCTTCGTGAGGGCCCTTGCCTCACGAGGTGAGCACTTGGAGGTCATCACCAAGGGCCTCGAGAGGGCATACGTCGCGAGGCTTACCTCTGAGACCCTTGTGATCCGGGCCCGCCTAGGGCGACTTGGCAGGTCCCCGTGGCCTGACGCTTTCACATGGATGAGGCAGGCGGCGTAGGAGTGGTGCCAGCGGGCGCGAACACAGAGGATTTCCCCTTGTGTGCTAAGTAGGCTCCGCCCCCGAAGCGACCCCCAAAGGTTTCTCGTTCCATGCAAGGGGACCAAAGCTAGGGGGCTCGGCAGGACAAAGGTCACCCCTGAGCCCACCTGCGCCTCATGAAGAGAATCTTTTGCAGGAGAAGACCACTTTTGTCACGGCGGACTGTAGTCATGTCCCCTTTCGAAAATGGCAGGTGTGGCAACCCATCCCACCAATGTTTTTGGGGGAAGAGGACCAAGGCTAGTATATAGGAGAGGCCCGACCTCCGTAGAAGGGGATCCAATTACATCCCCGGTCTAGGGCAAGAACCTACCTTTGTACTTTTCTTCCACCTCAAGCAATCCCACCACAAGAAGAAGTATGGTTTTACACCGGGTGGTGGCCTGAACTTGGGTAAACTTCCGTGTGTTTCACCTCCTCTTCCTAGCTCGCGCCACCGTAGAGACGTCGTGAGGTTGAGAGGTCGAACAAGGTTGGAGAGCGAGTGCACCCCAGTGTTCAAACCTTTCCTTGATTCCGCGGAGCCCCGATTCCTACATTTGGGGCACCAAGTAGGGGTGCGCAGTCATTCTCTGGCTCTAGTTTTAACTCGGGCTTCACCGTCTCCGTGGTGGACATCCACCATCTATGCACCGAGCCGGCAGCCGCTCGACGCGTCGGCACCGTCACCTTCGCCGAGCCAATCGTGCACGGACAGGAAGGTGCCCATGCCCATGGAGCCGGCGTGGACTGATACATCTCCAACGTATCTATAATTTTTTATGGTTTCATGCTATTATCTTGTCAAACTTTGGATGTTTTGCATGCCTTTTATATATTTTTTGGGACTAACTTATTAACTCAGTGCCAAGTGCCAGTTCCTGTTTTTTCCTTGTTTTTGACCCCTTTCAGAGGAGATTTTGAAACGGAGTCAAAACGGAAGAAAATCCCCGAAAAGATTTTTTTTGGAACGGAAGAAGATCGGGGAACTTGGGAGCCAAGGCAGGGGAGCCCCAGGGGCGCCACAAGCTCCCACCCCACGGCCAGGGGGGCGCGCCATCCAGGCTTGTGGGCCCCCTGGACGTCCCCTGACCTAGGTATTTCGCCTATATATTCCCATAAATTCCAGAAAAAATCAGGAGATCATCGCATTCGCTTTTCCGCCGCCGCAAGCTTCTGTCTCCGCAAGATCCCATCTGGGGCACGTCCTAGTGCCCTGTCGGAGGGGGGATTCAGACACGGAGGGCTTCTTCATCAAGACCATGACCTCTCCGATGATGCGTGAGTAGTTCACCATAGACCTACGGGTCCATAGCTAGTAGCTAGATGGCTTCTTCTCTCTCTTGGATCTTCAATACAAAGTTCTCCATGATCTTCATGGAGATCTATCCGATATAATCTTCTTTTACGGTGTGTTTGTCGAGATCCGATGAATTGTGGATTTATGATCAGATTATCTATGAATCTTATTTGAGTTTCTTCTCATCTCTCTTATGCATGATTTCATATCCTTGTAATTCTCTTCGAGTTGTGGGTTTTGTCTGGCCAACTAGATCTATGATTCTTGCAATGGGAGAAATGATTGGTTTTGGGTTCATACCGTGCGGTGACCTCACCCAGTGACAGAAGGGGTAGCGAGGCACGCATCGTGTTGTTGCCATCAAGGGTAAAAAGATGGGGGTTTCATCATTGGTTTGAGATTATCCCTCTACATCATGTCATCTTGCTTAAAGCGTTACTCTGTTTGTCATGAACTCAATACACTAGATGCATGCTGGATAGGGGTCGATGTGTGGAGTAATAGTAGTAGATGCAGAAAGTATCGGTCTACTTGTCTCGGACGTGATGCCTATATGCATGATCATTGCCTTAGATATCGTCATGACTTTGCGCGGTTCTATCAATTCCTCGAGAGTAATTTGTTCACCCACCGTAATACTTGCTATTTTGAGAGAAGCCTCTAGTGAACACTATGGCCCCCAGGGTCTACTCCACACCATATTTTCAGCCTTACACTTTTTACTTCGTTGCACTTTCCACCAACAGATCTCACTTTGCAAACATTCTTGAAGGGATTGACAACCCCTTTGAAGCGTTGGGTGCAAGCTTGTTTGTGTTTGCGCAGGTACTCTGGACTTGACGAGACCCTCCTTCTGGATCGATACCTTGGTTCTCAAACTGAGGGAAATACTTACTGCTCCTATGCTGCATCACCCTTTCCTCTTCAAGGGAAGAACCAACGCAAGCCCAGCCTATGTCAACGTGTCAATTTCTGGCACTGTTGTCTGTGGGATAGCATGGACCGGCATGAACTGGGCTTGGAGGGCATTGGCAGTGTCGATGAGCTTGCAGACGTGGTGCTCCTACAATGCGCGCTCCTCGCCCTCCAAGTTAGCCAGGCCAGCCATGGTGGCGTCGATGGCCTTTAGGTTGGCCGCAGACGTGTCTTAGGTGGGGAAGTTCTCATCGAGAATGTCGGCGACAGCACGGCCGCACTAACGCACCTCACCATGCCGGCTGGGCTCAGTGCTAGCTGGGGTGAGGCCATACACGGTGTTGTACTCGCGATGCGCGGACTCCATCCGGCGCTGCATGGTGCCGAGGGCGGTAGCCTCCCCAAATACCTGCTTGTGGGCCACCTCAATCTTAGCCGTGGCAGCAGACGTGTTGGGAGATGGTGCGATGGGGTTCGTAGTGTTGGGGAACGTCGCATGGGAAACAAAAATTTTCCTACGCGCACGAAGACCTATCATGGTGATGTTCATCTACGAGAGGGGATGAGCGATCTACGTACCCTTATAGATCGTACAGCAGAAGCGATTAGAGATCGCGGTTGATGTAGTGGAACGTCCTCACGTCCCTCGATCCGCCCCGCGAACAATCCCGCGATCAGTCCCACGATCTAGTACCGAACGGACGGCACCTCCGCGTTCAGCACACGTACAGCTCGACGATGATCTCGGCCTTCTTGATCCAGCAAGAGAGACGGAGAGGTAGAAGAGTTCTCCGGCAGCGTGACGGCGCTCCGGAGGTTGGTGATGATCTTGTCTCAGCAGGGCTCCGCCCGAGCTCCGCAGAAACGTGATCTAGAGGAAAAACTATGGAGGTATGTGGTCGGGCAGCCGTGAGAAAGTCGTCTCAAATCAGCCCTAAAACCTCCGTATATATAGGTGGGAGGGAGGGGAGGAGGCAGCCTCAAAAACCCAAAGGTTTGGCCGAAATTGGAGGTGGAGGAGTCCTACTCCAATCCTACTTGGAGTAGGATTCCACCTTCCCACTTGGAAACTCTTTCCACCTTGTGTTTTTTCCTTCTCAAACCTTATGGGCCTTAGTGGGAACTTATTCCAGCCCACTAGGGGCTGGTTTATCTCTTCCCATAGCCCATGAGACCCCTTGGGGCGTGACACCCCTCCCGATGGTCCCCGGCACCCCTCCCGGCACTCCCGGCACACTACCGATGAGCCCGAAACTTTTCCGGTAATGCCCGGAAACTTTCCGGTAACCAAATGAGGTCATCCTATATATCAATCTTCGTCTCCGGACCATTCCGGAAACCCTCGTGACGTCCGTGATCCCATCCGGGACTCCGAACAACATTCGGTAACCAACCATATAACTCAAATACGCATAAAACATCGTCGAACCTTAAGTGTGCAGACCCTGCCGGTTCGAGAACTATGTAGACATGACCCGAGAGACTCCTCGGTCAATATCCAATAGCGGGACCTGGATGCCCATATTGGATCCTACATATTCTACGAAGATCTTATCGTTTGAACCTCAGTGCCAAGGATTCGTATAATCCCGTATGTCATTCCCTTTGTCCTTCGGTATGTTACTTGCCCGAGATTCGATCGTCAGTATCCGTATACCTATTTCAACCTCGTTTACCGGCAAGTCTCTTTACTCGTTCCGTAATACAAGATCCCGCAACTTACACTAAGTTACATTGCTTGCAAGGCTTATGTGTGATGTTGTATTACCGAGTGGGCCCCGAGATACCTCTCCGTCACACGGAGTGACAAATCCCAGTCTTGATCCATACTAACTCAACTAACACCTTCGGAGATACCTGTAGAGCATCTTTATAGTCACCCAGTTACGTTGCGACGTTTGATACACACAAAGCATTCCTCCGGTGTCAGTGAGTTATATGATCTCATGGTCATAGGAATAAATACTTGACACGCAGAAAGCAGGAGCAACAAAATGACACGATCAACATGCTACGTCTATTAGTTTGGGTCTAGTCCATCACATGATTCTCCTAATGATGTGATCCCGTTATCAAGTGACAACACTTGCCTATGGCCAGGAAACCTTGACCATCTTTGATCAACGAGCTAGTCAACTAGAGGCTTACTAGGGACAGTGTTTTGTCTATGTATCCACACAAGTATTGTGTTTCCAATCAATACAATTATAGCATGGATAATAAACGATTATCATGAACTAAGAAATATAATAATAACTAATTTATTATTGCCTCTAGGGCATATTTCCAACAGTCTCCCACTTGCACTAGAGTCAATAATCTAGTTCACATCACCATGTGATTCCAACGAATCCAACACCCATATAGTTATGGGGTCTGATCACGTCTTGCTCGTGAGAGAGGTTTTAGTCAACGGTTCTGAAACTTTCAGATCCGTGCGTTCTTTACAAATCTTTATGTCATCTTTATAGATGCTGCTACTACGTGCTATTCGGAAATGCTCCAAATATCCACTCTAATATATGAATCCGTTTCACTACTCATAGTTATTCAGATTAGTGTCAAAGCTTGCATCGACGTTACCCTTTACGACGAACTCTTTAACCACCTCCATAATCGAGAAAAATTCCTTAGTTCATTTGTTACTAAGGATAAATTTTGACCGCTGCTAGTGATTCAAACATGGATCACTCTCTGTACCTCTCAACATACTTTGAGTCAAGGCACACTTCAGGTGCGGTACACAGCATGGCATACTTTAGATTCTACGGCTAAGGCATAGAAGACGACCTTCATCTATTCTCTTTATTCTGCCGTGGTCGGGTTTTGAGTCTTACTCAAATTCACACCTCACAACGCAACCAAGAACTCCTTCTTTGCTGGTCTATTTTGAACTCTTTCAAAAACTTGTCAAGGCATGCATCTTGTTGAAACTTCTATTAAGCGCTTTCGATCTATCTCCATAGATCTTTGATGCTCAACCTTCAAGTAGCATAATCCAGGTACTCCTTTGAAAACTTCTTTCAAACAACCTTGTATGCTTTACAGAAATTCTACATTACTTCTGATCCACAATATGTCAACCACATATACCTATCAGAAATTCTATAGTGCTCCCACTCACTTCTTTGGAAATACAAGTTTCTCATAAACCTTGTACACACCCAAAATCTTTGATCATCTCATCAAAGTGCTTATTCCAACTCCGAGATGCTTGCACCAGTCCATTGAAGGATCACTGGAGCTTGCATACTTGCTAGTATCTTTAGGATCGACAAAACCTTCTGGTTGTATCACATACAATGTTTGCTCAAGGAAACCGTCGAGGAAACAATGTTTTGACATCCTACGTGCAATATTTCATAAATAATGCAGCAACTACTAACATAATTCTAACAGACCTTTAGCATCGCTACGAGTGAGAAAGACTCATCATAGTCAACTGTTTGATCTTGTCGAAAACATCTTTGCGACAAGTCGAGCTTTTCTTAATAGTGACTTATCACCATCATCGTCTGTCTTCTTTTAAAGATCCATTTTACCCAATAGTCCCATGACCATCAAGTAGTTCTACCAAAGTCTACACTTTGTTTTCACACATGGATCCTCTCTCGGATTTTATGGCTTCCAGCCATTTGTCGGAATCTGGGCCCACCATCGCTTTCTCCATAACTCGTAGGTTCACTGTTGCTCAACAACATGACCTCCAAGACAGGGTTACCGTACTACTCTGCAGCAGTACGCGACCTTGTCGACCTACGAGGTTTGTAGTAACTTGATTCGAAGCTTAATGATCACCATCATCAGCTTCCACTTCAATTGGTGTAGGCGCCACAGGAACAACTTCCTACGCCCTGCTACACACTGGTTGAAGTGATGGTTCAATAACCTCATCAAGTTTTACTACCCTCCCACTCAATTCTTTCGAGAGAAACCTTTTCTCGAGAAAGGATCCGTTTCTAGAAACAAACACTTTGCTTTCGGATCTGAGATAGGAGATGTACCCAACTGTTTTGGATATCCTGTGAAGATGCATTTATCCGCTTTGGGTTCGAGCTTATCAGACTGAAACTTTTTCACATAAGTTTCGAAGCCCCAAACTTTCAAGAAACGACAGTTTAGATTTCTCTAAACCTCAGTCTATACTGTGTCATCTCAACGGAAATACGCGGTGCCCCATTTAAAGTGAATGTGGTTGCCTCTAATGCATAACCCATAAACGATAGTGGTAATTCGATAAGAGACATCCCAGCATGCACCATACTAAATAGTGCGTGGCTATGACGTTCAGACACATCATCACACCATGATGTTCCAGGTGGCATGAACTGTGAAACAATTTCCACATTGTCTTAACTGTGTACCAAAAATTCGTAACTCAGATATTCATTTCTATGATCATATCGTAGACAGTTCATCCTCTTGTTACGACGAACTTCACTCTGAAACAGAATTGAACTTTTCAATATTTCAGACTTGTGATTCATTAAGTAAATACTCCTGTATCTACTCAAGTCGTCAGTGAAGTAAGAACATAATGATATCCACTGCGTGCCTCAACACTCACTGGACTGCATACATCAAAATGTATCACTTCCAACAAGTTACTATCTTGTTTCATCTCAATGAAAACAAGGCCTTGCTCATGTGGTATGATTTGCATGTCACTAGTGATTCGAAATCAGGTGAGTAAAGATCCATCAGCATGGAGCCTCTTCATGCAATTTATACTAACATGACTCAAGCGGCAGTGCCACAAGTAAGTGGTACTATCATCATTTAACTCGTATCTTTTGGCACCAATGTGTAACACTACAATCGAGATTCCATAAACCATTGAAGGTGATTATTCAAGCAAATAGAGTAACCATTATTCCTTTTGAATGAATAATCGTATTGCAATAAACACGATCCAATCATGTTCATGCTTAACGCAAGCACCAAATAACAATTATTTAGGTTCAACACCAATCCCGATGGTAAAGGGGGCGTGTGACGTTTGATCATATCAACCTTGGAAACACTTGTAACACGTATCGTCACCTCGCCTTTAGCTAGTCTCCGTTTATGCCGTAGCTTTCATTTCGCGTTACTAATCACTTAGCAACCGAACCAGTATCCAATACCCTCGTGCTACTAGGAGTACTAGTAAAGTACACATCAACATTATGTATATCAAATATACTTCTCTCGACTTTTGCCAGCCTTCTTATCTACCAAGTATCTAGAGTTGCTCCGCCTCAGTGACTGTTCCCCTTATTACAGAAGCACTTAGTCTCGGGTTTGGGTTTAATCTTGGGTCTCTTCATTAGTGCAGCAACTGTTTTGCCGTTTCACGAAGTATCCCTTCTAGCCCTCGCCTTTCTTGAAACTTAGTGGTTTTTCAAACCATCAACTATTGATGCTCCTTCTTGATTTCTACTTTCGCAGTGTCAAACGTCGCGAATCTCTCAAAGATCATTGTATCTATCCTTGATATGTTATAGTTCATCACGAAGCTCTCAAAGCTTGGTGGCAGTGACTTTTGGAGAACCATCACTATCTCATCTGGAAGATTAGCTCCCACTTGATTCAAGTGATTGTCGTACTCAGACAATCTGAGCACACGCTCAACGATTGAGCTTTTCTCCTTTACTTTGTGGTCAAAGAATTTTGTTGGAGGTCTCGTACCTCTTAACAAGGGCACAAGCATGAAATCACAATTTCATCTCTTTAGAACATCACTTATGTTCCGTGACGTTTAAAACGTTTTCGGTGCCTTGCTTCTAAGCCATTAAGTACTTTGCACTGAACTATCGTGTAGTCATCAGAAACGTGTATGTCGGATGTTCACAGCATCCACAGACGACGCTCGAGGTGCAGCACACCGAGTGGTGCATTAAGGACATAAGCCTTCTGCGCAGCAACGAGGACAATCCTCGGTTTTACAGACTCAGTCTGCAAAGTTTGCTACTATCAATTTTCAACTAAATTTTCTCTAGGAACATAAAAAAAACAGTAGAGCTATAGCGCAAGCTACATCGTAATTCGCAAAGACCATTAGACTATGTTCATGACAATTAGTTCAATTAATCATATTACTTAAGAACTCCCACTCAAAAAGTACATCTCTCTAGTCATTTGAGTGGTACATGATCCAAATCCACTATCTCAAGTCCGATCATCACGTGAGTCGAGAATAGTTTCAGTGGTAAGCATCCCTATGCTAATCATATCAACTATACGATTCATGCTCGACCTTTCGGTCTCATGTGTTCCGAGGCCATGTCTGCACATGCTAGGCTCGTCAAGCTTAACCCGAGTGTTCTGCGTGTGCAACTGTTTTGCACCCGTTGTATGTGAACGTTGAGTCTATCACACCCGATCATCACGTGGTGTCTCGAAACGAAGAACTGTCGCAACGGTGCACAGTCGGGGAGAACACAACTTCGTCTTGAAATTTTAGTGAGAGATCACCTCATAATGCTACCGTCGTTCTAAGCAAAATAAGGTGCATAAAAGGATTAACATCACATGCAATTCATAAGTGACATGATATGGCCATCATCACGTGCTTCTTGATCTCCATCACCAAAGCACCGGCACGATCTTCTTGTCACCGGCGCCACACCATGATCATCCATCAACGTGTTGCCATCGGGGTTGTCGTGCTACTTATGCTATTACTACTAAAGCTACATCCTAGCAAAATAGTAAACGCATCTGCAAGCACAAACTTTAGTATAAAGACAACCCTATGGCTCCTGCCGGTTGCCGTACCATCGACGTGCAAGTCGATATTTCTATTACAACATGATCATCTCATACATCCAATATATCACATCACATCGTTGGCCATATCACATCACAATCATACCCTGCAAAAACAAGTTAGACGTCCTCTAATTTTGTTGTTGCATGTTTTACGTGGTGACCGAGGGTATCTAGTAGGATCGCATCTTACTTACGCAAACACCACAACGGAGATATATGAGTTGCTATTTAACCTCATCCAAGGACCTCCTCGGTCAAATCCGATTCAACTAAAGTTGGAGAAACAGTCACTTGCCAGTCATCTTTGAGCAAAGGGGGTTACTCGTAACGATGAAACCAGTCTCTCGTAAGCGTACGAGTAATGTCGGTCCAAGCCGCTTCAATCCAACAATACCGCGGAATCAAGAAAAGACTAAGGAGGGCAGCAAAACGCACATCACCGCCCACAAAAACTTTTGTGTTCTACTCGAGAAGACATCTACGCATGAACCTAGCTCATGATGCCACTGTTGGGGAACGTCGCATGGGAAACAAAAATTTTCCTACGCGCACGAAGACCTATCATGGTGATGTTCATCTACGAGAGGGGATGAGCGATCTACGTACCCTTATAGATCGTACAGCAGAAGCGATTAGAGATCGCGGTTGATGTAGTGGAACGTCCTCACGTCCCTCGATCCGCCCCGCGAACAATCCCGCGATCAGTCCCACGATCTAGTACCGAACGGACGGCACCTCCGCGTTCAGCACACGTACAGCTCGACGATGATCTCGGCCTTCTTGATCCAGCAAGAGAGACGGAGAGGTAGAAGAGTTCTCCGGCAGCGTGACGGCGCTCCGGAGGTTGGTGATGATCTTGTCTCAGCAGGGCTCCGCCCGAGCTCCGCAGAAACGTGATCTAGAGGAAAAACTATGGAGGTATGTGGTCGGGCAGCCGTGAGAAAGTCGTCTCAAATCAGCCCTAAAACCTCCGTATATATAGGTGGGAGGGAGGGGAGGAGGCAGCCTCAAAAACCCAAAGGTTTGGCCGAAATTGGAGGTGGAGGAGTCCTACTCCAATCCTACTTGGAGTAGGATTCCACCTTCCCACTTGGAAACTCTTTCCACCTTGTGTTTTTTCCTTCTCAAACCTTATGGGCCTTAGTGGGAACTTATTCCAGCCCACTAGGGGCTGGTTTATCTCTTCCCATAGCCCATGAGACCCCTTGGGGCGTGACACCCCTCCCGATGGTCCCCGGCACCCCTCCCGGCACTCCCGGCACACTACCGATGAGCCCGAAACTTTTCCGGTAATGCCCGGAAACTTTCCGGTAACCAAATGAGGTCATCCTATATATCAATCTTCGTCTCCGGACCATTCCGGAAACCCTCGTGACGTCCGTGATCCCATCCGGGACTCCGAACAACATTCGGTAACCAACCATATAACTCAAATACGCATAAAACATCGTCGAACCTTAAGTGTGCAGACCCTGCCGGTTCGAGAACTATGTAGACATGACCCGAGAGACTCCTCGGTCAATATCCAATAGCGGGACCTAGATGCCCATATTGGATCCTACATATTCTACGAAGATCTTATCGTTTGAACCTCAGTGCCAAGGATTCGTATAATCCCGTATGTCATTCCCTTTGTCCTTCGGTATGTTACTTGCCCGAGATTCGATCGTCAGTATCCGTATACCTATTTCAACCTCGTTTACCGGCAAGTCTCTTTACTCGTTCCGTAATACAAGATCCCGCAACTTACACTAAGTTACATTGCTTGCAAGGCTTATGTGTGATGTTGTATTACCGAGTGGGCCCCGAGATACCTCTCCGTCACACGGAGTGACAAATCCCAGTCTTGATCCATACTAACTCAACTAACACCTTCGGAGATACCTGTAGAGCATCTTTATAGTCACCCAGTTACGTTGCGACGTTTGATACACACAAAGCATTCCTCCGGTGTCAGTGAGTTATATGATCTCATGGTCATAGGAATAAATACTTGACACGCAGAAAACAGTAGCAACAAAATGACACGATCAACATGCTACGTCTATTAGTTTGGGTCTAGTCCATCACATGATTCTCCTAATGATGTGATCCCGTTATCAAGTGACAACACTTGCCTATGGCCAGGAAACCTTGACCATCTTTGATCAACGAGCTAGTCAACTAGAGGCTTACTAGGGACAGTGTTTTGTCTATGTATCCACACAAGTATTGTGTTTCCAATCAATACAATTATAGCATGGATAATAAACGATTATCATGAACTAAGAAATATAATAATAACTAATTTATTATTGCCTCTAGGGCATATTTCCAACACGTAGTTCCGCCAAGGTGGCATGTAGGGGGTTGGACGTACCAGCGTGGGCCGCACCCGCGGCCGCCACTGTCTCGGCCTTGGCACGCCCCAAACTAAAGGTGGAGCCGGTGGGCATCACCTCGACGCAGAGGTGAGGACGGCTGACGTCGTCTGAAGTGATGCTACCGAGGGAAGGCAGCGGGTCTGAGATGTCGAGCACCACGTTGGGGTACTCGTCAGAGGCGGGAGCGGCACTGATGTGCAGCTCCACGAAGCGGTCGCAGAGAGCACTGATGTCGTTGGGGGACACGCCGCCGACGGACGGGAGTGGATCGGGGATGGTAAGTACCTCGCAAGGGTACTCATTGGAGCTGGGTGGGTCGCTGATGCGCAGCTCGCCGAAGACTTCTCAAAGGCTACCGATATCGACGGGGTTGCCGTCGCTTGGCAGTATGTCCAGCGGAGCGATGGTGCTACGTGCAAGGCAGACGGGCCCGATGCCACCTGATGCGTCACCATTCGTGGAAGTGGATTCCGCGGGGGTGCATAGTAGCCCGGACACGATGTGCTCAGATGGGGTCCCGAGGGGTCCCACCCAGAGTGTGTCTCCGGTCGATGTTGCGCACGGCCCCATGGTGGGCGCCAACTATAGTCGTTTTGTCACAAAAGATGCCATGGGGTGACTTATCTCGAGTGGTTGGTACCAATGTCTGTCGACGGACTCCGAGAACGGCAATAGGAACAAGTGGTGGTGACACGCGATGTACCCAGGTTTGGGGCCCTTCATGGGAGGTAACACCCCTAGTCCTGCCAGAAACTATTATGTGGTATATGGGAGCTACAATGGTGCTCCTTGAGTTGTTGGATAGAGGAGGAAGAAGGGGCTAGCTTTCCCTCTTTTCATCTCTATGTGGATGGGTGTGTGTGCGTGTGTGAGATGATGATAGCATGGGGAGTGCCGGGGGGTTCATAGGCCAGCTTCCCGGGCTTATAATATACATGGTTGATACTGGTGGGGCACGGTTGGTGGCCTCTCTGGCAAGCTGGAGGGGCCCACCTCTGGTGCGGTCTTGTCGCTCATGGGGCCTACTGGATGCAGGGTCCCATCGGAGGGGCGACCCGTGAAGGATCCTTCGCTCCCGCATGTGCCTGATGGTACGACCGACTCCCCTGCTGCCATGTGTGAGGGGTGGGAGGGGGTAGGCGATGATGAGCACTCAGTAGACCCAGTGCCTCCTTTCCCGGTCGCAGTTGACACAGGTCGATTGCACAACTAGCTCTACTATAGCCATGCGCATACGACGCCATCGAGTGGCTAGTCTTGCATCACGTCGCGTCAGAGGGGATGAGTCTTGTCGTGTGGGCCCCTGATTGGTAGGAGGGGGCCCGCCGGTTGGCGGGTAGCTCGGAGCCGGAGGACTGAGGGTCTAGTCCCAAGTCGGTCGAGCCGGCCGAAGCCGACCCGCTGGAGCCGGCACTGAGGGTCCGAGCCGGACCCGATGTTTTTGAAAATGGGCATGAAGGGAGATGAGGATACCCCGGGCTTATCCCCCCGACACTACTTGAGGAAGAGCAGGGATTAAACTTGGGGATGTTGATACATCTCCAATGTAATGTATCTATAATTTTTAAGTATTCATGGTACATTTACATCATTTTTCTGGCCTAATCTAGTACACATGTCTAGTTCCTATTGTTTTGCATGTTTTCGTTTTACGAAAAATCAATACCTAGGGTCAAAACAACCCGGTGATAGAATATGGATTTTTTTGGAATATATTTGGATTTTTAGTGAAGGATGGTGCGACCACCCCCACAAGGCCCCCACATGGCCACGTGGTGTGGCCACCCTTGGGTCGCGCCGGGGGCCCATGTGGGGTGCATGTCGGTTGGAACCCTTCTTTGGCCACAAAAGGATATATTTTAGGGAAAAAATCCCCTCAAAATTTCAGTCGGATCGGAGTTACGAATCTCCAACTATTTAAGAGTGGGTGTTGGGACAAAAAATAGTAGAGAGATCACTTGGAGGGGCTCTCGCCCCTACAGGAGCCATGGTGGACAAGTAATGGAGGGGAGAACCTCTCCTAATCTAGGAGGAAGGCATGGCGGAAGAAGCCGGAGGGGAGCCTCTCCTATTAGGGCATACTTCTTAGTGGTTTTGGTGATTGATGACTGATGACCCACAGGTATAGGGGATCAATCGTAGTCCTTTCGATAAGTAAGAGTGTCGAACCCAACGAGGAGCAGATGGCTCTGATAAACAGTTTTCAGCAAGGTAATAACTACAAGCACTGAAAGTAGCGGTAACAAGTGATGGTGTAGCAAGGTGAAACGTAGGAAGTGAAAAGTAACAAGTAACAAGTAGTAGCAACGGTGCAGCAAAGTGGCCCAATACCTTTTGTAGCAAGGGACAAGCCTGAACAAAGTCTTATAGGAGGAAAAGCGCTCCCGAGGACACACGGGAATTTCTGTCATGCTAGTTTCATCATGTTCATGTGATTCGCGTTCATTACTTTGATAGTTTGATATGTGGGTGGACCGGCGCTTGGGTACTGCCCTTACTTGGACAAGCATCCCACTTATGATTAACCCCTCTCGCAAGCATCCGCAACTACGAAAGAAGAATTAAGACAACTCTAACCATAGCATTAAACTAGTGGATCCAAATCAGCCCCTTATGAATCAACGCATAGAGTGGGGTTTAAGCTTCTGTCACTCTAGCAACCTATCATCTACTTACTACTCCCCAATGCCTTACTCTAGGCCCAAATATGGTGAAGTGTTATGTAGTTGACGTTCACATAACACCACTAGAGGAAAAGACAACATACAACATATCAAAATACCGAATGAATACCAAATTCACATGACTAGTATCAGCATGACTTATCCCATGTCCTCAGGAACAAAAGTAACTACTCACAAAGCATAATCATAATCATGATCAGAGGTGTAATGAGTAGCATCAAGGATCTGAACATAAACTCTTCCACCAAGTAATCCAACTAGCATCAACTACAAAGAGTAATCAACACTACTAGCAACCTTACAAGTGCCAATCGGAGTCGCGAGACGAAGATTGGTTACAAGAGATGAACTAGGGTTTGGAGAGGAGATGGTGCTGATGAAGATGTTGATGGAGATGACTCCCCTCCGACGAGAGGAGTGTTGGTGATGACGATGGCGACGATTTCCCCCTCTGGGAGGGAAGTTTCCCCGGCAGGATCGTCCTGCCGGAGCTCTAGATTGGATATGCTCAAGTTCCGCCTCGTGGCGGCGGAGAATCCACGAAAAATCTCCGCCTTGATTTTTTCTGGAACGAAACCCTTCATATAACAAAAGAGGGGGCCAGTGGGCCGTCAGGGTGCCCACAAGCCGTGTAGCCGCCACCAGGGGGAGGCGGCTACCAGGCTTGTGGGGCCCTGGTAGCTCCCCTATGGTACTTGTTTCGCCCAGTATTTTTTATATATTCCCAAAAAATTCCACGTTGATTTTCAGGGCATTTGGAGTTGTGCAGAATAGAGGACTCAGACTTGCTCCTTTTCAAGTCCAGAATTCCAGCTGCCGGTAGTCTCCCTCTTCAAATAAACCTTGCAAAATAAGAGAGAAAAAGCATAAGTATGGTACCACAAGGTAATATAATAGCCCATAAAGCGATAAATATCAACATCAAAGCATGATGCAAAATGGACGTATCAACTCCCCCAAGCTTAGACCTCGCTTGTCCTCAAGCAAAAACCAAGTTCCATAAACATGTCCACATGTTTAGGGATGAAGGTATCAATAAAGCATAATACGGGCATGAGGGCATCATGATCACACATAGAACAGCAATACATCATAAAGATTCTTATGGGAAAGTAACAATTCCTTCACAAGGCAAAGTATGAAACAAAAACCTTACCGAGAAGTAGCCAATAACAGTCCATAGTCATTGAAGCAATTGCAATTTATCATAACATCAGAAAGGGTCAAATAAGAGCTTGTAAAGCAAACCCACATACTCAATCATCTCTTTTGTTTTCCACAATTGTTACAACTCACGTGGTACCCATGGTATCAAAGTTTCAGCTGGACACAGAGGAAGATAGGGGCTTATAGTTTTGCCTCCCAACCATTTACCTCAAGGGTAAAGTCAACAATAATAAAGCATAAGTACTCATCTCCAAGTTGATATATGAATATAGATCTTTCCCAAACATGTGACGGTAGCCAAGTCAAAGGCAAAATAGGGAATTGGTGAAGATCACCATGACTCTTACAAGGGAAAAAAGTAAAGGTACAAGATAGGCCCTTCGTAGAGGGAAGCAGAGGTTGTCATGCGCTTTTGAGGTTTGGATGCGTGTCCTCTTAGTGCGGAGGAACGTCACTTTATATTGCCTCTTGTGATAAAGAACTTTATTATGCAGTCTGTCGCTTTTATGTCTTCCTCATCACAGGTTCGTATAAAGCTTATTTTCCACGCACTAATAGATCATACACATTAGAGAGCAATTTTTATTGCTTGCACCGATGACAACTTACTTGAGGGATCTTATTCAATCCATAGGTAGGTATGGTGGACTCTCATGGCAAAACTGGGTTGGAGGTTTATGGATGCACAAGTAGTATCTCTACTTGGTGCGGGAGTTTTGGCTAATATGAGGTGGAAGCAATCGTCACATGCTAAGGGATCTCTAATCATATAAAATTGTTTGTAACCAAGCAAAAACAATTCATTATGTTGTCTTCCTTGTCCAACATCTACTTCTAGGCATGTAATAGTTTGGTGAGTGCTCACAATTATAGAAAGTGTCTAAGATGATATATTTATATGTGAACCTCTCTTTCCTTATTACTTCTTATTAATTGCAACAATGGTTGAGGTCTATGTTGGTTTATTCTCAACAAGTTTCAATCATCATACTTTTTATATGTGAAGCTATCACTTTCCATAAGATCCTCTCATGATCTTTCATGCTATCGTTCTTTTCATACTTTTGATCATGGCACAAAACAAAGCCCTTGACTAAGATACTCTTTATTATATAGCTCGCAAGCTCGAATACATCGGGGGAGACACAAAGCAAAAGACTCAAACTAAACACTAAAGACTTATTCCACTAAGAGAAGAAATAATAACTGAAAAGGAAAGAACTAAAACAAAGTTAAAAGCAAAAGATATAAAGGTGATACGATACCAGGGCAACTCCCCCAAGCTTGGCAAAACCCAAGGGGATTGCCCATACCAATGCTTAGTTGTCTTCCTTTGGTGTCGATGGTGGTGGAGTTGTTGAGGTAGTCTGATCCTCTATCTTCCAAGACATAGGTGCTCCATCATGGCAGGATGAACGAGTCATCGGAATCCTCAAATTTGCAGCCAACCATATTGATTTAAATCTATACTCATACTCACAGTTTTGGTTCTGCAGGTCATAGATCTGGCCCTGAAGTTGATCTACCCTATCATAGAGCCTGGAGAGATGTTTCCCAATGTCAATGGCATCCATCTTGTGCTTGCTGGTGAACTCCGTGATCATCATGTGGTTGGCGTTGAGTCCACGCTCCACCATCCCTTGGCACTTGAAGACTTGTTGCTCCATTGCTTCGAGCCTCGTCTCCACGCTTCTGATCTTCTTAGGCCCCTCAACATCACGGATGTGCAACATCCCCTCGCTCATCTTGATAGATTGAGGGTGTTTCAGCACTTCCGTGAGATAGGGATTGATGATCTTCTCGAAGATCTTGTCCTTAGGAGCTTTTGGGGAAGTCATGACGATCTAGATCTGCAACAGAAACAAGCTCGAAACGAAAATAGAGGAAAACTGCACGATACAGAGATCAAAACCCTCGGGCGTATATATAATGATTTTTTCTGGACCAGAAGGAGTGCTCCGCAAGAAAACAGAGTCCAGGAGGCACACGAGGTGCCCACAAGCCCTGTAGCCGCCACCAAGGGGGCGGCGGCTACCAAGCTTGTGGCCGCCTCGTGCGCTCTACAGACTGCTTTTTATTTTTCTAATTTTCCAAAAATTCCAAAACGGAGGAAATTTCCTATTGGAAAAGCTTCGGAGTCCAATTACTTACCGAAACACATACCTCTTCGTTTTCAGGGTCAGAAACAGGCTGATAAACATCCCTTATGTACTCCTCTGGAGTTATGATATTGATGATATTGGTCTCAACATTTATGGGAGTACGAGAGATATAATGCTTGATTCTTTGCCCATTTACCACTATGAAAATTTACTTCCGTGTTATTGATTTTGATGGCACGGGAACGATATACTTCCTCGACAACGTAAGGACCTTCCCATTTAGAGAGAAGCTTGCCTGCAAAGAATCTTAAGCGAGAATTGTATAGCAGGACATAATCACCTACATTGAACTCTCGTTTCTGTATTCTTTTATCGTGCCATCTCTTAACCTTTTCCTTGAACAACTTGGCATTCTCATATGCCTGGGCCCTCCATTCGTCTAATGAGCTAATATCAAACAACCGCTTCTCACCGGCAAGTTTGAAATCGAAGTTAAGCTCTTCAATTGCCTAGTAAGCCTTGTGTTCTAGCTCAAGAGGTAAATGACAGGCCTTACTGTAAACCATTTTATACGGCGACATGCCCATGGGATTCTTATAAGCAGTCCTATAAGCCCATAGTGCATCGTCAAGTTTACTAGACTAATTCTTTCGAGATCTATTGACAGTCTTTTGTAAGATCAATTTGATCTCCCTATTACTCAACTCCACTTGACCACTAGACTGAGGATGATAAGGAGATGCAACTCTATGGTTGACATCATACTTAGCAAGCATCTTGCGGAAAACACCATGAATGAAGTGTGAACCACCATCAGTCATCAGATATCTAGGGACTCCAAATCTTGGGAAAATGACTTCTTTAAGCATCTTAATAGAGGTGTGGTGATCGGCATTTCTAGTGGGGATAGGTTCTACCCACTTAGTGACGTAATCCACAGCAACTAAGATGTGAGTGTACCCATTGGAACTCGGGAAGGGTCCCATATAATCAAAGCCCCAGACATCAAACGGTTCAATGACAAGTGAATAGTTCATAGGCATTTTCTGACGTTTACTGATGTTCCCTATTCTTTGGCGTTCGTCACAAGACAAGACAAACTTACGGGCATCCTTGAAGAGAGTGGGCCAATAGAAACCTGATTGCAATACCTTATGAGCAGTTCTATCTCCAGCATGGTGTCCTCCATAGGCTTCGGAATGACACTTCTGCAGGATCTGTCCCTGTTCATGTTCACGCACACAACGTCTAATAACACCATCTACTCCTTCCTTATAAAGGTGAGGATCATCCCAAAAGTAGTGTCTCAAATCAAAGAAGAATTTCTTCTTTTGCTGGTAGGTGAAACTAGGTGGTATGTATTTGGCTACGATATAATTTGCGTAATCAGCATACCACGGTGCACTATGTGAAGTGCGGATGACATTTAATTGCTCATCAGGAAAGCTGTCATCAATAGGTCGTGGGTCATCAAGGACATTCTCTAGCCTGGACAAGTTATCTGCCACAGGGTTATCAGCACCCTTTCGGTCAACAACGTGAAAATCAAATTCCTGTAGGAGGAGAACCCATCGGATTAGCCTAGGCTTAGCGTCCTTCTTCTCCATAAGGTACTTAATATCAGCATGATCAGAGTGAATAGTGAGTTTGGAGTCAACTATATAAGATCTGAACTTTTCACATGCAAACACGACTGCTAAAAACTCCTTTTCCGTAGTGGCATAGTTTCTTTGGGCACTGTCTAGAGTTTTACTAGCGTAGTGAATAACATTCAACTTCTTGTCAACCCTTTTTCCTAGAACAGCACCAACATCATAATCACTAGCGTCGCACATGATTTCAAAGGGCATGTTCCAGTCAGGTGGTTGAACAATAGGTGCGGTTATCAAGGCCTTCTTAAGTATTTCGAAAGCTTCCTCACAATCCTCATCAAAAACAAGAGGAACATCCTTCTGCAAGAGGTTGTTAAGAGGCCTAGAAATCTTAGAGAAGTCTTTAATGAACCTTCTATAGAAACCAGCATGAGCTAGGAAACTTCGTATACCTCTGATATCTATGGGGCAAGGCATTTTCTCAATTGCATCAACCTTAGCCTTATCAACTTCAATGCCTCTTTCAGAAATTTTATGTCCTAAGACGATGCCTTCATTAACCATAAAGTGGCACTTCTCCCAATTCAAGACGAGCTTGGTATCTTTGCATTTCTGTAAGACTCGATCAAGGTTGCTGAGGCAATCATCAAAGGAAGACCCGTAAAAGGAGAAGTGATCCATGAAAACCTCGACAATGTTTTCACAAAAGTTAGAGAATATAGCCATCATACATCTTTGAAAGGTGGCACGTGCATTGCATAAGCCAAAAGGCATACGTCTATAAGCAAAGGTAGCGAAGGGGAAGGTGAAAGTGGTTTTCTCCTGATCAGGTTGTGCAATAGGTATTTGCGAGAAACCTGAATAACCGTCTAGAAAGCAGAAGTGTGTGTGTTTGGATAGCCTTTCTAGCATTTGGTTGATAAACGGCAAAGGATAATGGTCTTTCCTGGTTGCCTTGTTCAGTTTCCGAAAGTCTATCACCATCCTATAGCCAGTAATAATCCTTTGTGGGATTAATTCATTCTTATCATTAGAAACGACGGTGATACCTCCCTTCTTAGGTACGCAATGTACTGGACTTACCCAATCACTATGAGCAACAGGATAAATGATTCCTGCTTCCAGAAGCTTTAATATTTCTTTTCTCACGACCTCTTTCATCTTAGGATTTAATCTCCTTTGATGATCAACAACTGGTTTGAAGTCAGGATGAGTTTTAATCTAGTGCTGACATAGAGTGCGACTAATACCCTTAAGATCATCAAGAGTATATCCAATAGCCGCACGGTGCTTCCTCAAAGTATTTAGTAACTTCTTCTCTTCGTGATTCGAGAGGAGAGCACTAATAATAACAAGATATATCTCCTTCTCATCAAGATAGGCATAATTAAGAGTATCAGGAAACTGTTTAAGCTCGAACACAGGATCCCCCTTCGATGGGGGAGGATCCCCAAGCAGTTCAACACGCAGATTATTCTTGAGAATAGGATATTGTTCTAAGACAATTTTATCTATCTCATCTCTTTCATCCATATGCATATCATTTTCATTCTCAAGCAGATATTGCTCTAAAGGATCCGTAGGAGGTACGGAAATAGAGGCAAGAGCAATGGTTTCATCCCTACCAGACGACTCTTTTTCATGGGGTTGTCTTCCAAACTTGGAGAAGTTAAATTCATGAGACACACCCTCGAAACTAACAGTGACAGTCTGCTTAATGCAATCAATATGAGCATTGACAGTGTTGAGCAAGGGTCTACCGAATATGATGGGACAAAAGCTATCTTGTGCAGTAGCAAGGACGAGGAAATCAGTAGGATACTTCGTCTTACCACACAGGACTTCTACGTCTCTCACAATTCCCAGAGGGCAGATAGTGTCTCTATTAGCTAGCGTAATAGTGACATAATGGGTTCTAACTCAGCAGGTGCAATCTCATCTTTGATTTCATCATATAGGGAACGGGGTATTGCACTAACACTAGCACCCATGTCACATAAACCATGATAACAGTGATCTCCTATCTTGACAGAAACAACGGGTAGGCCAACTACAGGTCCGTATTTATCTTTCGCGTGAGGTTTAGCAATTCTAGCAGAGTCCTCACAGAATTTGATAACGTGCCCGTCTATGTCTTTGGCTAAGAGATCTTTGATAATAGCAATACTAGGTTCAACTCTAATTTCCTCACGGGGTGCAAGTGGTCTAATGTAACCCCTACGTATCACAGTTGGAGCTTTAGAATAATTCTTTTTCCTAGCAGGGTATGGTGGTTTCTCAGCGTAGGCACAAGGAACAATAGGATCACTAAAGGCAATGACTTTATCCTCAACTAGATTGGGTTTATCTATGTTGACTTCTACAGTGGGATGATATTTAAACCACTTCTCTTTGGGAAGATCAACATGAGCAGCAAAAGATTCACATAGAGAAGCTACTATCTCACTCAGAGTCAAGTCCATACTTAGCACTAAAATCTCTAGAAGTGTTTGTTTCAACAAAAGATTTAACGCAATCAAACTGGAAATTCATACATGACTCCTTACCTTCCTCAAGCTCCCAATCTTCAGAGTTATATTTGATTGTTTCCAATAAATTCCACTTGTGGTCAATATCCTTCTTCATAAAAGAACCGGTACAAGAAGTGTCAAGCATGGTACGATCTTCATGAGAAAGCCGAGCATAAAAGTTTTGAGTGATAATTTCTCTCGAGAGCTCATGATTGGGGAATGAATATAGCATTGATTTAAGCCTCCCCCAATATTGAGCTATGCTTTCCCTGTCATGAGGCCAAAAGTTATATATATAATTCCGATCACGATGTACTAAATGCATAGGATAAAACTTTTGATGAAATTCCAATTTCAACCGATTGTAGTCCCATGATCCAGTATCATCACATAGCCTATACCATGTCAACGCCTTCTCCTTCAAAGATAAAGGAAAGACTTTCTTCTATACCTCATCCTCGGGCAAACTTCCAAGCTTAAATAAACCACAAACTTCATCTACATAGATCATATGCAAGTCTAGATGTGAAGATCCATCTCCTGTAAAAGGATTAGCCAGCAGTTTCTCAAGCATACCCGAAGGAATTTCATAAAAGATATTTTCACTAGGTACCTCAGGTTGAGGAACAACTCCTCGTGCTTCCGTTCGTGGTGAATATACCCCGAACAAATTCCTCAAAGGAATAGTTTCCATAGTGACAAGTGACAATAAATTTCAGCATAGTATATAGATGTTTCCTTACCAAATTCCACTTACCAAAGGCGCTTCACTCCCCGGCAACGGCGCCAGAAAAGTGTCTTGATGACCCACAAGTATAGGGGATCAATCGTAGTCCTTTCGATAAGTAAGAGTGTCGAACCCAACGAGGAGCAGAAGGCTCTGATAAACAGTTTTCAGCAAGGTAATAACAGCAAGCACTGAAAGTAGCGGTAACAAGTGATGGTGTAGCAAGGTGAAACGTAGAAAGTGAAAAGTAACAAGTAACAAGTAGTAGCAACGGTGAAGCAAAGTGGCCCAATCCCTTTTTTAGCAAGGGACAAGCCTGAACAAAGTCTTATAGGAGGAAAAGCGCTCCCGAGGACACACGGGAATTTCTGTCATGCTAGTTTCATCATGTTCATGTGATTCGCGTTCGTTACTTTGATAGTTTGATATGTGGGTGGACCGGCGCTTGGGTACTGCCTTTACTTGGACAAGCATCCCACTTATGATTAACCCCTCTCGCAAGCATTGTCAACTACGAAAGAAGAATTCAGACAACGTCTAACCATAGCATTAAACTAGTGGATCCAAATCAGCCCCTTACGAAGCAACGCATAGACTGGGGTTTAATCTTCTGTCACTCTAGCAACCCATCATCTACTTACTACTCCCCAGTGCCTTCCTCTAGGCCCAAATATGGTGAAGTGTTATGTAGTCGACGTTCACATAACACCACTAGAGGAAAAGACAACATACAGCATATCAAAATACCGAACGAATACCAAATTCACATGACTATTATCAACATGACTTATCCGATGTCCTCAGGAACAAAAGTAACTACTCACAAAGCATAATCATAATCATGATCAGAGGTGTAATGAGTAGCATCAAGGATCTGAACATAAACTCTTCCATCAAGTAATCCAACTAGCATCAACTACAAAGAGTAATCAACACTACTAGCAACCTTACAAGTGCCAATCGGAGTCGCAAGACGGAGATTGGTTACAAGAGATGAACTAGGGTTTGGAGAGGAGATGGTGGTGATGACGATGTTGATGGAGATGACTCTCCTCCGACGAGAGGAGTGTTGGTGATGACGATGGCGACGATTTCCCCCTCCGGGAGGGAAGTTTACCCGGCAGGATCGTCCTGCCGGAGCTCTAGATTGGATCTGCTCAAGTTCCACCTCGTGGCGGCGGAGAATACACAAAAAAGCCCCGCCTTGATTTTTTCTGGAATGAAACCCTTCATATAGCAAAAGAGGGGGGCCCGTGGGCCATCAGGGTGCCCACAAGCCCTGTAGCCGCCACCAGGGGGCGGCGGCTACCAGGCTTGTGGGGCCCTGGTAGCTCCCCTCTGGTACTTCTTTCGCCCAGTATTTTTTATATATTCCCAAAAAATGCAACTATGATTTTCAGGGCATTTGGAGTTGTGCAGAATAGAGGACTCTGACTTGCTCCTTTTCCAGTCCAGAATTCCAGCTGCCGGTATTCTCCCTCTTCAAATAAACCTTGCAAAATAAGAGAGAGAAGGCATAAGTATGGTACCACAAGGTAATATAACAGCCCATAAAGCGATAAATATCAACATGAAAGCATGATGCAAAATGGACTTATCAATGACAATGCATTTTGCGAACTAACCGTGTGCATTGAGCGTCTCAAATGTTGTGTCATGGCACAAGAATTTTTTAACCCTTCGGTGGTAAAGAGTGAATTCGGTTGTCTTTTTCAATTTATTGTTTGGTGATTTGGAGTCATAGGACAACAATACTATTAAGAGGCTGGCCGCTTTGGACATGTATGGGTGGAATCAACACGTACACATCCTCTTTTGCACCCACATTTTCCTTTCCGCATGATGGAGCCTTCTCTCTATTCTCTCTAGACATTGTGGTATAGGACACAAGCAGTAGTACCACTAGTACCCACGGTAGTACCACTGGGTACTACCACATTAGTACCGCTTAGGAATTCCTAGTTGTGCAACTTTCTATTGCCTATTTTCCATTGATGGTAGTAGCACGACAATAGTACACTATTATCGCTTGATGAAATCCCTCTATGCTACTTCATGTTTCCAACTTTCCATTTATACCTATGCAATAGTAGAGCAGCACTAGAACGGTAGTACCGCTTGGCGCGTTAGTGTCGCCCTAGTACCCTCTACAACTACTTCCTCGCCTAGTCCACGGACCCTAAACAGTAGCACCGCTAGTGATAGTGTCATGTACAAGGGGGTACTAACCTAGTCGGCCCATACTCCTCGGGTTGGACCGATGGGCCCTCATTCTTCTCAAGATGGACTCCGGAAGCTGTACGACATGGTCTTATCAAGAGGCATCTGCCGAAGGCTTGACATATACTCTGATACTTCACCTACCACCTCTACGCCAAGATATAGACCTGGTAACCCTACATGCCCTACCTGGCGTGTATATAAGCAATAGGGTTTATCTCTTGAGCTAGATAAACTCTATACTTGATACTTCTCCATTGATATAAAAGAGAGCAGGGGTCCAACATCTGACCCGCGGCAGCCTCCCGAGAAAACCCTCCTGACCCCGTGCGGCCGCCGCTGGGCCGCACCGGGCAGCCACCACCGGCCTCCCTCTCGACCTACCGTGCCTCTCCCTCCCTTTGCCATCGCCGGCAACGTTGTCAGGAAAAGGCCCTCTTGTGTGGCGGCAGCGGTCCTCACCTGACATCCGGGATCTGAGGCGGCAGCGGCCTGATCTAGGTCCTTTGCGGCGGTGATGGCAAGCAGCAGCGATCGAGAAGCGTCGGGAGGCCTGTTGCAGTCGACGGGGAAGAAAGGAGTTGGCGGCATGGGCTCGATCCTCACAAAGGCGGGTTGCTGCCATCACGAACTTCTTTCTATCATCGGTTGTGGAGATAGTTCACGGAGGTTTCCTAGTTCTGTCACGCATCACGAGGATTATGGTTTTGGTGATTTCCTCCTCCACCGGAGGTGGTCGGATGGTTTTCTCTTGGTTTGGCAGATCTCATGATCCGTCATCTAGTCTCGGTTTTGGTCCTCGTACTTTCTTGCATCACGACAAAGTCATGTTTGATTGGTCCTCCTCGATCTGGCCATCAACGTGTTTCAGAACTGTCGTCACACAATTTTCTCAGGATATCTAGATCGGTTAGATTCTGGTCGTGTACGTCCATATCACCCTACGAGGTTCTGAGGACATGGCGCGAAGCTCTGTTGACTGATGACACCTTGTGACATGTCGGCTTCTCGATTTTCATGGTGGAGACAATAGTGGAGAAGGTCATGATGGCCGAGATCACAGATCTATTATATGGATGGATTCCTGGAGGCGATGGAGACAACTAGGTGTTATATGAATTCCAGGAGCAGAAGTGATTTGTGGGGCAGCAAGAGTGGAGCATTTCATCTTCAGTTGTACTCCTCGGGGTTCCGAGTCGTGACTTTCAAGGTGAAAACCTAAGGTCTAGCCTTCACTGGTTGTGCCTGGCGATTAACTTGTTGAAGGAATTTATTTGGGAGTGTAGACTTTTCCGAGGGTGAAAACCTAAGATCTTTGATCGGGCAACGTCGGTGCTTGTGCATTGTTCCCTTCTTGAAGTCGTTGCTTTTGGTGAATTGTTATGTTTCCTAGGTATTGTATTTGGTTGTGGTATGAGTGCTGCTCTTGGGAGGAATTCATCGCTGTGGGGACCTTTATTTTATTTATTTATTTTTCATTTCTTTTCATTTTTTCTTTGGTTGTGTGCATCCTGGATGTCTCGGTGACATGTTGTAGGTGCACAGGCAGGGTGTAATTGGTATCTTTGCAATATTAATATATTCCCCTTTTTCAAAATAAAAAAGAGCAGGACGTAGGATTTTACCTCCATCAAGAGGGCCCAGACCTAGGTAAACATCATCTCCTTGTTCCTGTTACCATAGTTCGAGGTCTATAGCTCGGGACCCTCCAGCCCGAGGTTTGTCAGTTTTCACACCGACACTGGTGCTTTCTTTGAGAGTTCTGCTGTGAGATCGACAGAAGGATCAATGGATCATCTATAAATAAAATACGATAATGGCAATGGGAATGTTTATGTCCCTGACCAACTTTTCATATTCGGTGGCATGATATTCTGTGTCGATTCGACCAGCCATGTGGCCTCCAATGATAACTACTCCCTGTATCAGATCATGACCTTTGGAGGCCTAGAATACACCGTGGATTCTCGCGGAGAACTCCTCCTGTCAGGCTGGATGCCCGGACGGGTGGAGGGGCTACTTGCACCAGAGGATCGACTCTGGAACCGATCTCTTTCGACGGCCCAGAAACCTTGGTGTCACCAGAAAACCCCTATGTAGAGACTTTGGGAGATGTCCCCTCAAACCCCGTCCCGACACCTATCTCTGAAGCTACGTTGGATCTCGAGCCAACCCCAACACAGGATCAAGAATCACCCTTGGATCCCGTCGATGTCGAAAACACGCCAAGCTATACACCGGCCACACTTCGAGTCAGCCCGGCTTGTAACCAGGAAATGAACTCTTAAGAACTATCTCACCTAAATGAGATGCTCGATTGTATCCAGAGCATGTCTATCTTGGATGGCAAGACTTCAGTATTCAACCAGATCAGAGTTAAAGCTAACAATCGGGAAATTTATGTCCCATCCACCACCCACCTAGTCTCCACGATCGACGACTTAATTGACGTTCTAGACTAAGACAAGTCCACCGACATGGATGAACAAGTCGATGGCCCCACAGAACACACTTAGCCCCTGGTAAATACTGGCAAGTGGGCTTCAACATCCACCTATTATGTATATATGGTCGATACCCCTAAACCCCCTCCAAGACGACAACGCAGACACCGAAGGGGCAACAATGGGTAACCCAACGGCAAGAACGCCACCACCAATGATAGCGACGCAAAGGCCGGTGACGCTTATAACACTTGAGAGGACACTGAAGCCTCCCCAGTATAGAATGCCAATCCCAAAGAAAATCACGAGGACTTGGATCCCCACGACCTCTTTGAAGGGGTCGACAACAATTACATGCCGGAGTCCAAGGAGGACGAGAGCCTTCGTAACGAGGACTATATTGTCCTCGAAGACCCCTTTGAACAAGAGAACTTCTGGCAGCGTCTCATCGCTGGTGCTCGAAGCATGAAACACAAGAAGCAATTGCTGCTAGCGAATATGAATGCGTTGAATGAAAAGTGGGTCAAGGTACTCTCGGTCGAACAATATCTCGAAGAGCAACATTGTAGCGCTCCAAAATCATATACACGTAGGCGTCTACTGTCGGAGTTCGATGAAGAACTAGCTCTTGGTGTGCCTGACCGACTCCCTACATGTTAGCACAGCCAGTGCGGGAAAACCTCACTACCCAACTGGCTCCATACCTTCATGGCAAAGACCCAGTGGATTACTTAGACCCTCACGATGTTTGACATGAAAATGAGGAAAACTGAGCACCTCCTCTTTCCATCCATGGCTCAAGAGGACGCGCGCCAGTTGGGCCCGACAGCTATGATACCTGGTGATGAAGGAACGGCCTCGCCAGAGATCAAGCCTACACACAGCTCTCCCCCGAGCTTCTAAGGGATACTACCTAGTTCCAAGGTCCAGCCCACCCAGTCCGCTTTATAGGCAGCGTACTGGAACATGAATTACCAAAAGGGTTTAGGTCCATCAATATAGAATCATACGATGGCTCCACATACCCTACATTGTGGATAGAAGATTTCCTTATCCACATACACATGGCTAACAGACATGACATCCATGCCATCAAATATAATCCGCTCAAGCTAATGGGGCCGATTAGGCATTGGCTTAACTACATGTCTCCTCATTCTATTGGTAGCTGGGAAGACCTCAAAGATGCCTTTAGGGAAAATTCCAAGGCACTTACATCCGAACTTCGTATAGTGACGACCTTAGCTATGGCACCTAGCAGCCAGACGAATATGCTCAAAAGTTTTGGAACAGGTTCCTTACCAAAAAGAACCAGATCATAGACTTCTCCGACGCTGAAGCCATCACTACATTCAAAGATAATATCTGAGATGAATGGCTTGCCCGCCAGCTCAGCTAAGACAAGCCGAGGACCATGGCAGACATCACTTCACTAATGACTCGCTTTTGCATAGGAGAAGACAACTTGCTCACACGAAGCACTCACAATGGTGAGACATGCACTTTAGAGACACATGATGCTAATGGAAAGCCTTGATGCAATAAAAACAGGTGCACACATAAAAATGATGGGAGCAACACAGAGGACGCCACTTTCAATGCAAGGTTCGCTAGACCTAAATCCGGATAGAAAAGGAAACCCTTTAAAGGGAATAAGGATGGACCTAGCCAGCTAGACAGGATCCTGGATCGACCATGCCAAATCCATGGCACTCAAGACAAACCAACAAGCCACACTAACAAGAATTGCTGGGTCTTCAAAGTAGTTGGCATGTTATCAAAGTAAAACCCAAAATCACAATGAAGACGAGGATGAAACTCGGCGTCCGAACAATGGAGGCGAAAAGAAGTTTCCTAATGAGGTAACAGAGGTGAACATGATCTATGTTACCCACATCCTCAATAGAGAGAGGAAGCACGTACTTTGGAAAATTTACACATTACAACCAGTCGACCCGAAGTTTAACCCGTAGTCGGCTTACCCAATCACATTCGACAAACATGACCATCCGACCAACATCAGGTATGGTGGATCATCTGCACTCATCCTGGACCCAATTATTGATGGTACATGTCGGAATCGAGGCTCCGGGGTCCCAAAGACGTTCGAACTCTAGGTGCACTGGTTCCCCTACCTTGATCAATCTCACAACCTCACGGTGACACTCCGATGTGCTCGAGCTAAGGAAGAAGAACAGTAGACACAGAAATTTCCCCAGGTTTGAGCCACCTTGCGGTGTAAAACCCTACTCCTGCTTGTGTGGATTGCTTGAGGGTGTGAGAGAGTACAAAGATGATTTTTGGCTAGCAACGGGTCCCCTTTTCTTCTATGGTGGCAACGTGCCCTATATTATACTGGCCTCGGTCCTCTTCCCCTAAAAACACAAAGTGGGAAGGGTTGCCACAACGACTAGTTTATAGGGGGGCATGAGTGCAGCTTATCTTGACAAAAGTAGTCTTCCCATGCAAAAGCCTCCTCTCGTGATGCACTGGTGGGCTCGGGGATGACTTTCTTCTTGGCGATTCGCCAACCTTGGTATTCTTGCACAAAAAGGGAAACATTTGGAGATTGCTTTGGTACCAGGCGAGCTGGCCCTGATCCCATAGCACAAAAGAGGAAAGCCTCCTGATTTGTGCCTACTGGCACACTTCCTTGCGCCGCTCAGCCTGGCGCGCGTCACCCACGTGACGATGCAGGATGCACGACCCCGCTAGTCCACCTTTGATTAGTCCATCCCGCAAGGGCCTCGGGGGTAGCTCCGGGAGGTGACCTCGCGAGGGGGTCTTTGCATGGCTCCTGACGATGCTTGCTGGCATGTGCCTCGCGAGGTGGGGCCCTCACAAGTGTCTTGGTCGTGATGTCCAATAGTGGGTCGTGCTGGACCCATGGCATGCATCGTGTCTTCGGCCATAGGCACACATGCCTGACAGTAGCCCCTGGTCCCGCAGCGTGCGTGATTCCACCAGTTGAAGGGGTGAAACGGCGCAGGCCCCGACCGCTTGGGGGTCAGACGCGATGCGTGGCGCACGACGGGGCGCGGGATGCCCCCAATTCCCCATGATGCCTGGGCAAGTGCCCAGGCTGACGTAAAGCATATGCGTGGTGCGGGGCCATCATTGCTCTTCCTTGCCTTACATCTGTCTAGTGAAGGCAAGGGGGTGCAGGCCAGCCATCCACCGAATGCTATATATATAAGCGAGGGGAAGGGTCCCTTGGCTCATTTTCCTCGCCCTTGATCTTCATTCCTGCTTGTCGTTGTAGTAGCAATGGCGCCCGTGATGAGGTTCTCCGCTGCTCAGAAGGGAAAAGCAGTAATGGAAGAGATAGAAGTGTCGATGCCGGCGGGGGGGCGCCCTCGCATGTTTGGCGCCACACCCAGGGTGCCTCCTAGGGGTCGCGGGCGCGCTCCGCTAGTGACCCATGTCGGCTCACGTAGTCGTGGAAGAATCTCAGCCAGCGAAGACCACCACGGGGGGGGGGGGTGAGGCGGTCGCGGGCGGTGTAGAAGGAATGTCATGGCCACCAAGGCGTCCCAGTTGTGGAGCACTCGGCCGACGCGACGTGCAAATTTATCATGCAGATGGACAGCCAGCCCCACACTTAGCTCCGGCTCCCAGACTCCTTCACGGAGGATATGATGGAGCACGCTCCACTGGGCTTGTGGCTGCAACTAGACAGCTACTGCAACAGATCTTCCTGGGTGGCGACAGAGTTAACTCCCTCCGTCTTCATGTTCTTAAAGCGGGGATAGAAGTCATTCTGGCTTTCTCGTGGCTTGAAGGAGGGGTGTGTCCTCCACTTCAAGTTCAACGGGGCCGCCAAGCTCTTCATGAAGATCTTTGGGGAAGCTGGCAAGCGCCTCGACTGATGCATCGAGAGCGAGTGCAGCAGAGGCGGCAGCTCCTCCAGTGACGATGGCAGAAGTAGTACTTCCTCTGGGACAAGCGGGAGCGGTGACTACGCTGACTCCCTGGGCATCCGTGTCAAGAAGGAAGAAGCTGACTAGGCGCATGCGGCGCTAGAGTCAGAGTCTTGGAGGCGATGCTGCTCGGGCCCGATCCTTCCTTTTTGCTTTTTTCCTGCAATGAACAATGTTGGCCCTGCGGGGTCGAGTACAAAGAATTATGGCCCTCGTGCCTTATGGTTAATGCTATCGAAAATGAGTTTGTTCCTAGTGCTTCTTGTTAGGATTGCCCTTTCTCTGTGATCGCCTCAATGCTCTGCGTCGCTAGGGCCCAGCCCCCGAGTAGGACTTAGTCAAGGCCAAGAGGTGAGGGGCCCGACGTATGGTAAGACCACCCGAGGCGCGATGCTCTAGAGGTCCCCCTTGATGCGCAAGCGGATCAAGCAAGAGAAGAGGCTTCCGCACGGAGCCAGGTTACGGGACGAGGGAATACTACAAAAGATCACTAAGTCGTGTGGGGATGGATAACTTAAATTTCTAGAGCGTGTCGCGAGGCGGCCGCGGCTTGCGAGAGGTTCACATGGCTTGAGGGCGCGCCTTCCCTAAGTTCGCTTCCTTATTCCACTTCTATCATGTGACAGATCAATGTAAGCCCCGCGAGGGGTGCGTGCCAATTTTTTGCCCTTTGCAACCAATGCCTTTGGACATTGCACCATGCGCCCAGTTCTGAGGTCCCCTCGCGGGGTTCTCCCCTTTTCCCTTGCTTACTTAGGTGCTCTGCATCATCGGGGCCCAGCCCCTGAGTGAGCCTTGATACCTCTCCAACCTATCTATAATTTTTTATTGTTCCATGCTGTTATATTATCATTCTTGGATGTTTTACGATCATTTTATAGCAACTTTATATCATTTTTGGGACTAACCTATTGACATAGTGCCTAGTGACAGTTGCTATTTTTTTTGTTTTTTCCTTCGCAGAAAATCGGTATCAGATGAGCTCCAATTTCCACGAAACTTTACGAAGATTTTTTGGACCACAAGGAAACTTGGGAACCAAGAATGAGTACCAGACGGGGCCTAGGGGGGCACTAGACATGAGGGCACACTAGAGGCCCCTTGCGTGGTCTGGTGTCTAGTGGGGCCCTCGGGCACCTCCTCCATTGCCTCTGAGCTCTATAAATACCCCAATATTCAGAAAACCCTAGGGGAGTTGACGAAAAATCGTTTCATCCGCCGCAAGTTCCAGAGCCACGAAATCCAATCTAGAGCTCGTTCCGTAGAGGAACACGATCGCGGAGGGGTTCACCATCCTCATTGGTGCTCCTTCGATGATGCGTAAGTAGTTCATATCAGACCTACGGGTCCATAGGCAATAGCTAGATGGCTTTCTCTCTCATTTTGTTTCTTAATACAATGGTCTCTTGGAGATCCATATGATGTAACTCTTTCTTTTGCGGTGCGTTTGTTGGGATCCGATGAATTTTTTTGACCAATGGGATCCGATGAATTATGAGTTTATGATCATATCTATGAAAAATATTCGCTGTTGATTATTATATCCTCGTATTTCTTCTCTGATATTTGGTTTTTGTCTAGCCAACTTGATCTTTTATCTTGCAGTGGGAATAGGTGCTTTGTGATGGGTTCAAACTTTCAGTGCAAATTCTGAGTGATAGAAAGAGACATGACACGCATGTATTGTTGCTATCAAGGATAAAATGATGGGGCCTATTCCTACATGAATAGATATTGTCTACATCATGTCATCGTTCTTAAGGCATTACTCTTTTTTTTCATGAACTCAATACACTAGATGCATGCTGGATAGCGGTCGATGTGTGGAGTAATAGAAGTAGATGCACATAGAAGTGGGTCTACTTATTTTGGATGTGATGCCTATATACATGACCATTGTCTTGAATATCGTTATATTTATTTGCTCTTCTATCAATTGCCCAACAATAATTTGTCTACCCACCGCTTTCTATTTTCTCGAGAGAAGCCACTAGTAAAACCTACGCCCCCCGGGTCCACTTCGCATCATCTATTTGCAATCTCTACTTTGCTATTTGCTTTTCTACTTTATTTTCCCTTTTGTTTTCAGATCTATATTATGAAAAACAAAAATACCTTGCTGCGTTCTACTTCCTATCACTCTTATTTGCATCTATCAATCTATCCTTACTTTACCCAAGAGGGATTGACAACCCCTCCACGCATTGGGTTGCGAGGATTTGCTATTCGTGTGCAGGTGGTTCTTACATAGTCTTGTGGATCTTCCTACTGGATTGATACCTTGGTTTCTTAAATAAGGGAAATACTTGCCGTCACTCTGCTACATCATCCTTTAAGCTTGGAGGGAAACCAACTCATCTGTGAATAGTCAAGATTTCTGGCGCCGTTGCCAAGGAAGATCAAGTCAAGATCCATCAGGTTCCTAAAAACAAATCTCATCTCCTTGCAATTATATTATTTTCCATTTGCCTCTTGTTTTCCGCTCCCCCACTTCACAAAAAATTGCCTTTTATTTTCCTTCTTTCTGTTTGCCTTTTTCTTGCTTGCTTGCTTCTATTTCCTTCATGTCAACACTCGAAAGCAGAAAAATAAACAGGAAACGTAAAGACATATGGATCCTCATCCACTTGCTAATATTTTCAAAATATCTAATTATCTTGAACCAATTGCTACTGAGTTGAGTGCTCCTAATTAGTTTTGTGAATTTTTGCGTGAAAATGGTGAATCTGAATATTGTGATGAAGTGTTAAAAGAAGAAATTTATAAAGTGATTCATGATATCTCCTTGAATGAAAAGCATGATTGCAATGATGTTGTTATAAATTCTATTAATGTCAATTGTGCTAATAATATGCAAAACTACAATATTGTGGATGGCATTTTTGTCATGTCTATTACTCGTTGTAATGATCATGATTGGGGTGATGTTTCTTATTATCTCAAAATTTATTTAATCCTCGTGATGAATATGATATTGATAATAATGTTTGCAATATGTCGGCGATGCGAGGTCGACACCTATGGGAATCAACGTGAAACCCTTGTGATCGTAGGGCGGGGAAAGGTGACATGAAGAGCAGAGCTAACAATCAGCACCCGGCAAGCCTTTTTACCCAGGTTCGGGCTGCTTACGCGTAAAACCCTATGTCGTGCTTGTCTGGTTGTATTAAGCGTTTTGTTGTTGATTGTTACAGTGACCGTTGATGATCGTCTTATGGGTCCATTTCCAAAGAGTCTAACCCCTTGAGAATGAGCTAAGGGCCTCCTTTTATAGGCAAAGGTGTCACCTAGGGTGGTGCTTATCCATCTACCGCTGTTAGGTGCATTAAATGCATGTCTTGTCCTTGTCTGTGATGTGCTGGTGAAGACACGTATCCAAGTGTTTCGACACCTGGACGTTGCGCTGGCGCATGAGGAATGCGCTGGAACTTGGGGGCGGTGGCACTGTGGCAAGGGAGGCTGCCCACCAGTGGCCAGCCCCGTCATCCCGGCACGGAGCTTGTCGGGGCCTTGGGTCTTTGTCCCGGCATGGGAGCTCGCCGGGGGCTTCGGTCGTCATCCCGGCAAGAGAGCTTGCCGAGGTCTTGTACTTGGTGAGTTCATCACGCCCACCAAATGGGCGTGGCCTTGGTCATCTTCCCGGCAAGGCAGTCTTGCCGGGGCCTTGATAATCATGGGGGTTGCATCTTGACTGGGTCTTGCCATGCCCTGCCGGTAGGGGCTCTTCGCCCCCGTGCACAAGTATGTGGCACTAGGGACCCCAGTCTTTAGTGCATCGACACAATAGTATTGAAAGTGGGATTGGAAGAGTGTAAACTTTAGGTAATAATGATCCCATTATTTTGGAGAATTACCTATCTCATGAATTTTACGACAAAAGACGTTTTGGAGAGCTCATGACTTTGGTTAATGTTAATCCCACTACCTTGGAAGATTATAAGACTTTTATGCATGTGGATCTTGAAGAGACTATTTTATGTGATAGCTATATTGTTGAATTTGAATATGATCCTACATGTAATTATTATGAGAGAGGGAAATATGGTTATAGAATTTATGTTACTAAATTATCTCTCTTCATGTTGAGATTGCTATTGTTTCCTTCTTCTTCCATGCATATGTTCTATATTTCTTGTCTTGATAATTTGTTTGCTTATGATATGACTATGCATAAGAAGTATGTTAGACTTAAATGTGTTGGTCTTATGCTACATGATGCTCTCTTTGTGTTTCAACTACTATCTTTCATGTGAGCATCAATAAAATCTCAAGCCTATCTTAATGGCTATAAAGAAGGAGCTTGTTGGGAGGCAACCCAAGGAATAAATTTATTTTCACATTTTCTTTCTTTTCTTGAGTGTTTGCACAATTATGCTATTGTTATAATTGTGTTTTTGTGTTTTATTTAGTGTTTCTGCCAAGTAAAGCCTTTGGGATCATGTGGGGTGTTAATTTCTTTAATCCTGTTGAAATATATAAACTTTTGCATCCAGTATAAAAAATCCTAAAAATCACAGAAACGTCAAAAGTGTCTGGAGTTTTTACACAAGATTAATGTACAAGTTCCCTACGTTGTCCGAAATTTTCAGAATTTGTGGAGTTACAGAAGTATAAGTAAATTTCAAATCTTTACAGATTGTTCTGTTTTTAAAAGATTATGTTTTCTTTGTGTTATGTTCTTATTTTAATGATTCTATGGTTTATATCGCGGGGCATAAGTCATGGTAAAGTTAGAATACAGTAGGTATAATGCAAAAACAAAATTGGAATGGGTTTTCAACAGTACCTATAGTAAGGTTTGGTTTTCTTATACTAAAGGATCTCACAAAATTTTGTTGAGTTTTGTGTGATTGAAGTTTTCAAGTTTTGAGTAAGATCATGTTGGATGATGGAATAAAGAGTGATAAAAGCCTAAGCTTCAGGATGCCCCATAGCACCAATATCTAAGGAGTACCAAGCAACTAATCTTGGTGATGCCCCGGAAGGCATCCCCTCTATCTTCTCGAAACCATCGGTAATTTTACTTGGGGATATATTTTTATTCGTCACATATCATGAGTTTTGCTTGGAGCGTCTTGTATTATTTGTGTCTTTTGATTATTTTCTGAGTTTGTCATAACAAATCTTGCTGGGCACACCCATTTGAGAGAGCTAAATTATGCTATGATTTGTTAGAATCGCTCTTTATGCTTCGCTTAAATTTTTTGAGCCATGGGAATTGCTCAAGTACTTCATTTATATCTTTTTGAGCATGGTGGTGCTGTTATTTTGAAGAAATTTACTCTCATGCTTCACTTAGATTATTCCGAGAGTTGCTCAAATTTTGAAGAAATTCTCTCATGTTTCACTTATATAATTTTGAGAGTTAAATTTTTTAAAGAAACTTGTGTTCTCTTGCTTCACTTATACTTGTTTGAGAGACTGTTATTTGCATTGGCAATTTGCTTTAAATAAAATTAGTTCCAAAGTGATGAATATCCAGGAAATATATAATAAAACCTTACATGAAGACCAATGGATATTAATCTTGATTTTTTGCTATAGTATTGGGATATGAAGATAGTAATATGTGAGTTATGTTGATGAGTAATTATTCTCTAGTAAGAATATTGGTCTTAAGGTTTGTGATTCCCTATGCATGCACAAGAAGTCAATTATTATGATATGAAATTACATCCTACTTGTGTTCCATTATTCGGTGTTAGTTATGTTTATGTTCACTTATGACAATTTGTGTTCCTTTGTTGGGCGCTTCTCAATCTATTGCTAGCCTTCACTTGTACTAAGAGGGAATACTGCTTGTGCATCCAAATCCTAAACCCATAGTTGTGCCAAATGAGTCCACCATACCAACCTATAAGTAGTATTTCAACGCCGTTCCAAGTAAATTGCAAGTGCCAACTCTAATATTCAAAATAAAATTTTGTTTTGTGTGCCCCGTACCGCTCATGAAATGTCAAGGGGTGGCTGGTATCTTCCACGTTAAATATGTTATTCTCAAGATGAGTGTTTATTCACTTATCATTGCACGAGAGTATGTTGGTAATAGGGATGCCCAGGCCCAAAAATAAAAAATATGTTGTCAAATAATAAATTCTTGGAAGGTGTTGGTATGGACGGTACCCGTGGATACGTCTAGCTGTGGAATGTGAAAGAATGGTGAAAAAGGAATAAATTCTATTTTTAGTTTGGGAACCATCTATAATTTATTTAGCATCGAGGATATTGGAAACTCTTAGTCGTTCTCGTTGACAGGAAAAGCATGTCACCCTAAAAACATTATCTCTAAATTTTTCACTTTGAGCTCTCGCACCTCTACAAATCCCTGCTTCCCTCTACGAAGGGCCTATCTATTTAATTTGTGCAATTTTTATTTTGAATTTGAGTCTCCATCTTCTCTTATAAAGCACCCACTTAGGAACACCATTATCACACTTGAGCATTGGATGTAGTTAATATTTGGGTGTGTTGCATGAACGGATCAATGATAGAGCATGATGGGCTAGGGATAACGTTCTTTAGCGTTGATATTTTCAAAGACTTGGTTGCTTGATGATATGCTTGGGTATTGAGATTTTTATGTCAAATTATAGACTATTGCTTTGCATCATCTATAAGTCCATATGTTCATGCTGAAAGAAAAAGAATATGATGAACATGAGGCAACATTCCACATCAAAAAATCTGTTTTTATCATTTACCTACTTGAGGACGAGCATGAATTAAGCTAGGGGATGTTGATGCGTCTCCAGCATATATATAATTTTTTATTGCTCCGTGTTGTTATATTATCATTCTTGGATGTTTTATGATCATTTTATAGCAACTTTACATCATTTTTTTGGGACTAACTTATTGGCCTAGTGCCTAGTACGAGTTGCTATTTTTTGCTGTTTTTTCGTTCGCAGAAAATCCATATCAGATGAGGTCCAATTGCCACAAAACTTTACGGAGATTGTTTTTCGACCAGAAGTAAACTTGGGAACCAAGAATGAGTAGCAGATGAGGCCAAGGGGGGCCACTAGACATCAGGGCATGCTAGAGCCCCCTGGTGCGGCCTGGTCTCTAGTGAGGACCTTGGGCACCTCATCCACCGCATGTGAGCTCTATAAATACCCCAATATTCAGAAAACCCTAGGGGAGTCGACGAAAAATCGTTTGACCTGCCGCAAGTTCCAGAGCCACGAAATCCAATCTAGATCCCATTCCAGAGACGAACACGATCACGGAGGGGATCAACATCCTCATTGGCGCTCCTCCGATGATGCGTGAGTAGTTCATATCAAACGTACAGGTCCATAGGTTGTAGCTATTGGAAATATGCCCTAGAGGCAATAATAAATTAGTTATTATTATATTTCTTAGTTCATGATAATCGTTTATTATCCATGCTATAATTGTATTGATTGGAAACACAGTGCATGTGTGGATACATAGACAAAACACTGTCCCTAGTAAGCCTCTAGTTGACTAGCTCGTTGATCAAAGATGGTCAAGGTTTCCTGGCCATAGGCAAGTGTTGTTACTTGATAACGGGGTCACATCATTAGGAGAATCATGTGATGGACTAGACCCAAACTAATAGACGTAGCATGTTGATCGTGTCATTTTGTTGCTACTGTTTTCTGCGTGTCAAGTATTTGTTCCTATGACCATGAGATCATATAACTCACTGACACCGGAGGAATGCTTTGTGTGTATCAAATGTCGCAACGTAACTGGGTGACTATAAAGATGCTCTACAGGTATCTCCAAAGGTGTTCGTTGAGTTAGTATGGATCGAGACTGGGATTTGTCACTCCGTGTGACGGAGAGGTATCTCGGGGCCCACTCGGTAATACAACATCACACACAAGCCTTGCAAGCAAAGTGACTTAGTGTAAGTCACGGGATCTTGTATTACGGAACGAGTAAAGAGACTTGCCGGTAAACAAGATTGAAATAGGTATGCGGATACTAACGATCGAATCTCGGGCAAGTAACATACCGAAGGACAAAGGGAATGACATACGGGATTATATGAATCCTTGGCACTGGGGTTCAAACGATAAGATCTTCGTAGAATATGTAGGATCTAATATGGGCATCCAGGTCCCGCTATTGGATATTGACCGAGGAGTCTCTTGGGTCATGTCTACATAGTTCTCGAACCCGCAAGGTGTGCACACTTAAGATTCGACGTTGTTTTAAGCGTATTTGAGTTATATGGTTGGTTACCGAATGTTGTTCGGAGTCCCGAATGAGATCACGGACGTCACGAGGGTTTCCGGAATGGTCCGGAAACGAAGATTGATATATAGGATGACCTCATTTTATTACCGGAAGGTTTTCGGAGTTACCGGGAATGTACCGGGAATGACGAATGGGTTCCAGGTGTTCACCGGGGGGGCAACCCACCCCGGGGAAGCCCATAGGCCTTGGGGGTGGCGCACCAGCCCTTAGTGGGCTGGTGGGACAGCCCAAGAAGGGTCTATGCGCCATAGGAAGAAAATCAAAGAGAAAAAAAAGAGGAGGTGGGAAAATGGGGAAGGACTCCTCCTTCCAAACCTAGTTGGACTCGGTTTGGAAGGGGAGGGTTGCCCCCCTTGGCTCGGCCGAAGCCCTTGAGGGTCCTTGGACCCCAAGGCAAGGCTCCCCCTCTTCCCCCTATATATACGGAGGTTTTAGGGCTGATTTGAGACGACTTTTCCACGGCAGCCCGACCACATACCTCCACGGTTTTTCCTCTAGATCGCGTTTCTGCGGAGCTCGGGCGGAGCCCTGCTGAGATAAGATCACCACCAACCTCCGGAGCGCCGTCACGTTGCCGGAGAACTCTTCTACCTCTCCGTCCCTCTTGCTGGATCAAGAAGGCCGAGATCATCGTCGAGCTGTACGTGTGCTGAACGCGGAGGTGCCGTCCGTTCGGCGCTAGATCGTGGGACTGATCGCGGGACGGTTCGCGGGGCGGATCGAGGGACATGAGGACGTTCCACTACATCAACCGCGTTCACTAACGCTTCTGCTGTATGGTCTACAAGGGTACGTAGATCACACATCCCCTCTCGTAGATGGACATCACCATGATAGGTCTTCGTGCGCGTAGGAAAATTTTTGTTTCCCATGCGACGTAACCCAACAGTGGCATCATGAGCTAGGTTCATGCGTAGATGTCTTCTCGAGTAGAACACAAAAGTTTTTGTGGGCGGTGATGTGCGTTTTGCTGCCCTCCTTAGTTTTTTCTTGATTCCGCGGTATTGTTGGATTGAAGCGGCTTGGACCGACATTACTCGTACGCTTACGAGAGACTGTTTCATCGCTACGAGTAACCCCGTTGCTCAAAGATGACTGGCAAGTGTCAGTTTCTCCAACTTTAGTTGAATCGGATCTAACCGAGGAGGTCCTTGGATGAGGTTAAATATCAATTCATATATCTCCGTTGTGGTGTTTGCGTTAGTAAGATGCGATCCTACTAGATACCCTTGGTCACCACGTAAAACATGCAACAACAAAATTAGAGGACGTCTAACTTGTTTTTGCAGGGTATGCTTGTGATGTGATATGGCCAACGATGTGATGTGATATATTGGATGTATGAGATGATCATGTTGTAATAGTTAATATCGACTTGCACGTCGATGGTACGGCAACCGGCAGGAGCCATAGGGTTGTCTTTAAACTAACGTTTGTGCTTGCAGATGCGTTTACTATATTGCTAGGGCGTAGCTTTAGTAGTAATAGCATGAGTAGCACAACAACCCCGATAGCGACACGTTGATGGAGATCATGATGATGGAGATCATGGTGTGACGCCGGTGACAAGAAGATCGTGCAGGTGCTTTGGTGATGGAGATCAAGAAGCGCATGATCATGGCCATATCATGTCACTTATGAATTGCATGTGATGTTAATCCTTTTTGCACCTTATCTTGCTTAGAACGAAGGTAGCATTATGAGGTGATCTCTCACTAAAATTTCAAGACGAAATTGTGTTCTCCCCGACTGTGCACCGTTGCGACAGTTCTTCGTTTCGAGACACCACGTGATGATCAGGTGTGATAGACTCAACGTTCACATACAACGGGTGCAAAACAGTTGCACACGCAGAACACTCGGGTTAAGCTTGACGAGCCTAGCATGTGCATACATGGCCTCGGAACACATGAGACCGAAAGGTCGAGCATGAATCGTATAGTTGATATGATTAGCATAGAGATGCTTACCACTGAAACTATTCTCGACTCACGTGATGATCGGACTTGAGATAGTGGATTTGGATCATGTACCACTCAAATGACTAGAGAGATGTACTTTTTGAGTGGGAGTTCTTAAGTAATATGATTAATTGAACTAATTGTCATGAACATAGTCTAATGGTCTTTGCGAATTACGATGTAGCTTGCGCTATAGTTCTACTGTTTTTATATGTTCCTAGAGAAAATTTAGTTGAAAGTTGATGGTAGCAAACTTTGAAGAGTATTGTCCTCGTTGCTGCGCAGAAGGCTTATGTCCTTAATGCACCACTCGGTGTGCTGCACCTCGAGCGTCGTCTGTGGATGATGTGAACATCCGACATACACGTTTCTGATGACTACACGATAGTTCAGTGCAAAATACTTAATGGCTTAGAAGCAAGGCACCGAAGACGTTTTGAAACGTCACGGAACATAAGTGATGTTCTAAAGAGATGAAATTGTGATTTCATGCTCGTGCCCTTGTTGAGAGGTACGAGACCTTTGACAAGATTCTTTCTCCACAAAGTAAAGGAGAAAAGCTCAATCGTTGAGCGTGTGCTCAGATTGTCTGAGTACGACAATCACTTGAATCAAGTGGGAGTTAATCTTCCAGATGAGATAGTGATGGTTCTCCAAAGTCACTGCCACCAAGCTGTGAGAGCTTCGTGATGAACTATAACATATCAAGGATAGATACAATGATCCTTGAGCGATTCGCGATGTTTGACATTGCGAAAGTAGAAATCAAGAAGGAGCATCAATAGTTGATGGTTTGTAAAACCACTAAGTTTCAAGAAAGGCAAGGGCTAGAAGGGATACTTCGTGAAACGGCAAAACAGTTGCTGCACTAATGAAGAGACCCAAGATTAAACCCAAACCCGAGACTAAGTGCTTCTGTAATGAGGGGAACAGTCACTGAGGCGGAGCAACTCTAGATACTTGGTAGATAAGAAGGCTGGCAAAAGTCGAAAGAAGTATATTTGATATACATGATGTTGATGTGTACTTTACTAGTACTCCTAGTAGCATGAGGGTATTGGATACCGGTTCGGTTGCTAAGTGATTAGTAACACGAAATGAAAGCTACGGCATAAACGGAGACTAGCTAAAGGCAAGGTGACGATACGTGTTGGAAGTCTTTCCAAGGTTGATATGATCAAACGTCGCACGCTCCCTCTACCATCGGGATTGGTGTTAAACCTAAATAATTGTTATTTGGTGCTTGCGTTAAGCATGAACATGATTGGATCGTGTTTATTGCAATACGATTATTCATTTAAAGAGAATAATGGTTACTCTATTTCCTTGAATAATCACCTTCAATGGTTTATTGAATCTCGATCGAAGTCTTACGCATGTTCATGATATTGGTGCCAAAAGATACGAGGTAATGATGATAGTACCACTTACTTGTGGCACTGCCGCTTGAGTCATGTTGGTATAAATTGCATGAAGAGGCTCCATGCTGATGGATCTTTATACTCACTTGATTTTGAATCACTAGTGACATGCAAATCATACCACATGAGCAAGGCCTTGTTTTTATTGAGATAAAATAAGATAGTAACTTGTTGGAAGTGATACATTTTGATGTATGCAGTCCAATGGGTGCTGAGGCACGCAGTGGATATCATTATGTTCTTACTTCAATGACGATTTGAGTAGATACTAGAGTATTTGCTTAATGAATCACAAGTCTGAAATATTGAAAAGTTCAATTCTGTTTCGGAGTGAAGTTCGTCGTAACAAGAGGATAAACTGTCTACGATATGATCATAGAAATGAATATCTGAGTTACGAGTTTTGGTACGCAATTAAGACAATGTGGAAATTGTTTCGCAGTTCATCCCACCTAGAACATCATAGTGTGATGATGTGTCTGAACGTCATAGCCACACACTATTTGGTATGGTGCATGCTATGATGTCTCTTATCGAATTACCACTATCGTTTATGGGTTAAGCATTAAAAACAACTGCATTCACTTTAAATAGGGCACCACGTATTTCCGTTGAGATGACACAGTATAGACTGAGGTTTAGAGAAATCTAAACTGTCGTTTCTTGAAAGTTTGGGGTTTCGACACTTATGTGAAAAAGTTTCAGTCTGATAAGCTCGAACCCAAAGCGGATAAATGCATCTTCATAGGATATCCAAAACAGTTGGGTACATCTCCTATCTCAGATCCGAAAGGAAAGTGTTTGTTTCTAGAAACGGATCCTTTCTCGAGGAAAGGTTTCTCTCGAAAGAATTAAGTGGAAGGGTGGTAGAACTTGATGAGGTTATTGAACCATCACTTCGACCAGTGTGTAGCAGGGCGCAGGAAGTTGTTCCTGTGGCGCCTACACTAATAGAAGTGAAAGCTGATGATGGTGATCATCGAGCATCGGATCAAGTTACTACAAGCCTCGTAGGTTGACAAGGTCGCGTACTACTTCAGAGTGGTACGGTAACCCTGTCTTGGAGGTCATGTTGTTGAGCAACAGTGAACCTATGAGTTATGGAGAAAGCAATGGTGGGCCCAGATTCCGACAAATGGCTGGAAGCCATGAAATTCGAGAGAGGATCCATGTATGAAAACAAAGTGTAGACTTTGGAAGAACTACTTGAAGGTCATAGGACTATTGAGTAAAGATGGATCTTTAAAAAGGAAGACAGACGATGATAATGATAAGTCACTATTAAGAAAAGCTCGACTTGTCGCAAAGATGTTTCCGACAAGATCAAACAGTTGACTATGATGAGACTTTCTCACTCGTAGCGATGCTAAAAGTCTGTGAGAATTATGTTAGTAGTTGCTGCATTATCTATGAAATATTGCATGTAGGATGTCAAAACATTGTTTCCTCGACGGTTTCCTTGAGCAAACATTGTATGAGATACAACCATGAGGTTTTGTCGATCCTAAAGATACTAGCAAGTACGCAAGCTCCAGTGATCCTTCTATGGACTGGTGCAAGCATCTCGGAGTTGGAATATATACTTTGATGAGATGATCAAAGATTTTGGGTTTGTACAAGGTTTATGAGAAACTTGTATTTCCAAAGAAGTGAGTGGGAGCACTATAGAATTTCTGATAAGTATATGTGGTTGACATATTGTGGATCAGAAGTAATGTAGAATTTCTGTAAAGCATAAAAGGTTGTTTGAAAGGAGTTTTCAAAGGAATGCCTGGATTGCGCTACTTGAACGTTGAGCATCAAAGATCTATGGAGATAGATCAAAAGCGCTTAATGGAAGTTTCAACAAAATGCATGCCTTGACAAGTTTTTGAAAGAGTTCCAAATAGATCAGCAAAGAAGGAGTTCTTGATTGCGTTGTAAGGTGTGAATTTGAGTAAGACTCAAAACCCGACCACGGCAGAATAAAGAGAATAGACGAAGGTCGTCTTCTATGCCTTAGCCGTAGACTCTGAAGTATGCCATGCTGAGTACCGCACCTGATGTGTGCCTTGCAGCAAGTCTGTTAAGAGGTACGCAGAGTGATCCAGGATTGAATCACTAATCAGCGGTCAAAGTTATCCTTAGTAACTAAATAGACTAAGGAATTTTTCTCGATTATGGAGGTGGTTAAAGAGTTCGTCGTAAAGGGTTACGTCGATGCTAGCTTTGACACTAATCCGAATAACTATGAGTAGTGAAACGGATTCGTATAGTAGAGTAGATATTTGGAGCATTTCCGAATAACACGTAGTAGCAGCATCTATAAGATGACATAAAGATTTGTAAAAACGCACGGATCTGAAAGTTTCAGAACCGTTGACTAAAGCCTCTCTCACGAGCAAGACGTGATCAGACCCCAGAACTATATGGGTGTTGGATTCGGTGAAATCACATGATGATGTGAACTAGATTATTGACTCTAGTGCAAGTGCGAGACTATTGGAAATATGCTCTAGAGGCAATAATAAATTAGTTATTATTATATTTCTTAGTTCATGATAATCGTTTATTATCCATGCTATAATTGTATTTATTGGAAACACAGTGCATGTGTGGATACATAGACAAAACACTGTCCCTAGTAAGCCTCTAGTTGACTAGCTCGTTGATCAAAGATGGTCAAGGTTTCCTGGCCATAGGCAAGTGTTGTTACTTGATAACGGGATCACATCATTAGGAGAATCATGTGATGGACTAGACCCAAACTAATAGACGTAGCATGTCGATCGTGTCATTTTGTTGCTACTGTTTTCTGCGTGTCAAGTATTTGTTCCTATGACCATGAGATCATATAAATCCCTGACACCGGAGGAATGCTTTGTGTGTATCAAACGTTGCAACGTAACTGGGTGACTATAAAGATGCTCTACAGGTATCTCCGAAGGTGTTCGTTGAGTTAGTATGGATCGAGACTGGGATTTGTCACTCCGTGTGACGGAGAGGTATCTCGGGGCCCACTCGGTAATACAACATCACACACAAGCCTTGCAAGCAAAGTGACTTAGTGTAAGTCAGGGGATCTTGTATTACGGAACGAGTAAAGAGACTTGCCAGTAAACGAGATTGAAATAGGTATGTGGATACTGACGATCGAATCTCGGGCAAGTAACATACCGAAGGACAAAGGCAATGACAGACGGGATTATATGAATCCTTGGCACTAAGGTTCAAACGATAAGATCTTCGTAGAATATGTAGGATCCAATATGGGCATCCAGGTCCCGCTATTGGATATTGACCGAGGAGTCTCTCGGGTCATGTCTACATAGTTCTCGAACCCGCACGGTGTGCACACTTAAGGTTCGACGTTGTTTTATGCGTATTTGAGTTATATGGTTGGTTACCGAATGTTGTTCGGAGTCCCGGATGAGATCACAGACGTCACGAGGGTTTCCGGAATGGTCCGGAAACGAAGATCGATATATAGGATGACCTCATTTGATTACCGGAAGGTTTTCATAGTTACCGGGAATGTACCGGGAATGACGAATGGGTTCAGGGTGTTCACCGGGGGGGGGGCAACCCACCCCGGGGAAGCCCATAGGCCTTGGGGGTGGCGCACCAGCCCTTAGTGGGCAGGTGGGACAGCCCAAGAAGGCCCTATGCGCTATAGGAAGAAAATCAAAGAGAAAAGAAAAAAAAAGAGGAGGTGGGAAAAGGGGGAAGGACTCCTCCTTCCAAACCTAGTTGGACTCGGTTTGGAAGGGGAGGGTTGCCCCCCTTGGCTCGGCCGAAGCCCTTGAGGGTCCTTGGACCCCAAGGCAAGGCTCCCCCTCTTCCCCCTATATATACGGAGGTTTTAGGGCTGATTTGAGACGACTTTTCCACGGCAGCCCGACCACATACCTCCACAGTTTTTCCTCTAGATCGCGTTTCTGCGGAGCTTGGGCGGAGCCCTGCTGAGATAAGATCACCACCAACCTCCGGAGCGCCATCACGCTGCGGGAGAACTCTTCTACCTCTCCGTCTCTCTTGCTGGATCAAGAAGGCCGAGATCATCGTCGAGCTGTGCGTGTGCTGAACGCGGAGGTGCCGTCCGTTCGGCGCTAGATCGTGGGACTGATCGCGGGACGGTTCGCGGGGCGGATTGAGGGACGTGAGGACGTTCCACTACATCAACCGCGTTCACTAACGCTTCTGCTGTACGGTCTACAAGGGTACGTAGATCACACATCCCCTCTCGTAGATGGACATCACCATGATAGGTCTTCGTGCGCGTAGGAAAAATTTTGTTTCCCATGCGACGTTCCCCAACAGTAGCTAGATGGCTTTCTCTCTTGTTTTGTTTCTCAATACAATGGTCTCTTCGAGATCCATATGATGTAACTCTTTCTTTTGCGGTGTGTTTGTTGGGATCCGATGAATTGTGAGTTTATGATGAGATCTATGAAAACATATTCATGCTTGATTATTATAGTCTCGTATTTCTTCTCCGATATTTGGTTTTTGTTCGTCCAAGATGATTTTTTTATATTGCAAATGGAAGAGATGCTTTGTGATGGGTTCGTTCTTGCGGTGCTTAATCTTAGTGACGGAAAGAGAGATGACATGCATGTATCATTGCTATCAAGCATAAAACGATGGGATCTATTCCTACATGAATAGATCTTGTCTGCATCATGTCATCTTTCTTAAGGCATTACTCTGTTTCTCCATGAATTCAATACACTAGATGCATGCTGGATAGTGGTCAATGTGTGGAGTAATAGAAGTAGATGCACGTAGAAGTCCGTCTACTTATTTAGGACGTGATACATATATACATGACCATTGTCTTGAATATCGTCATAATTATTTGCTCTTATATCAATTTCCCTACAGTAATTTGTCTAGCCGACGCTTTCTATTTTCTCGAGATAAGCCACTAGTGAAACCTACGGCCCCCTGCTACGACAACAAAAGACCTTCCCCAGCAACGGCGTCAGAGGTCCTTCTGCTGCTGGCTACGCCTATAGGGATTTCCTTGGCAAATATGCAAAGGATTCCCCCGCGGCCGTGGAGCCTTGCGTTGGTGTTCCCTTGAAGAGGAAAGGGTGATGCAGCACAGAAGCAGTAAGTATTTCCCTCAGTTTGAGAACCAAGGTATCGATCGAGTAGGAGGATCGCGTCAAGTCACAAGTACCTACACAAACACAAAGAGCTTGCACCCAACGCTATGAAGGGGTTGTCAATCCCTTATAGATTGTTTGCAAAGTGAGAACTGAAAGCAAAAAGTAAACAAAGCAAGGTAAAAGTAAAAGTGGAGACGATAGTTGGGAATAGACCCGGGGGCCGTAGTGTTCACTAGTGGCTTCTCTCATGAAAGCAAGTAGACGGTGGGTGAACAAATTACTGTCGAGCAATTGATAGAACCGCGCAAATTCATGACGTCATCAATGGCAATGATCATATTTATAGGCATCATGTCCAAAACAAGTAGACCGATACTTTCTGCATCTACTACTATTACTCCACACGTTGACCGCTATCCAGCATGCATCTAGTGTATTGAGTTCAAAAGAACAGAGTAACGCCTTAAGCAAGATTACATGATGTAGATGGACAATCTCAAATCTATGATGAAAGCCCATCTTGTTACCCTTGATGGCAACAACATGATGCATGCCTTGCTGCCCCTTCTGTCACTGGGAAAGGTCACCGCACGGTATGAACCCAAAACCAAGCACTTCTCCCATTGGAAGAATCATAGATCTAGTTGGCCAAACAAAACCCAAGACTCGGAGAGACTTACAAGGATATCAAATCATGCATATAAGAAATCAGCAAAGACTCAAATATAATTCATAGATAATCTGATCACAAATCCACAATTCATTGGATCTTGACAAACACACTGCCAAAGAGGATTACATCGGATAGATCTCCATGAAGATCATGGAGAACTTTGTATTGAAGATCCAAGAGAGAGAAGAAGCCATCTAGCTACTAACTACGGACCCGTAGGTCTGAAGTGGACTACTCACGAGTCATTGGAGGGGCGATGATGTTGATGTAGAAGCCCTCCAGCTCCAAAGTCCCTTCCGGCAGGGCACCAGGAAGGGTCTCCAGATGAGATCTCGCGGAAACGAAAGCTTGCGGCGGCGGAAAAGTGGTTTCGTGGATGCCCTGATTTTTTCTGGGATTTTAGGCAATATATAGGCCAAAGAGCTAGGGTAGGGGATCGCCAGGGAGGCCACAAGCCTGGTCGCCGCGCCCCCCTGGCCACGGCAACAGGGCTTGTGGGCTCCCTATGGGCCTCCTACCTTGGCCCTCAAGTCCCCCGATCTTCTTCTGTTCTGGAAAAAATTATTTTGGAGATTTTATTCCGTTTGGACTCCGTTCCAAAATCAGATCTGAAAAGAGTCAAAAACACAGAAAAAACAGGAACTGGCACTTGGCACTGAATTAATAAGTTAGTCCCCAAAAAGATATAAAAGGTATATAAAACATCCAAAGTTGACAAGATAACAGCATGAAACTATCAAAAATTATAGATACGTTTGAGACGTATCACCCCCGGGTCTACTTCACATCATATATTTGCAATCTCTACTTTCATATTTGGTTTTCTACTTTATTTTCTCTTTGGTTTTCAAAATCTATGTTATAAAAAAATCAAAATACCTTGCTACGTTCTATTTTTATCACTCTTATTTGCATCTATCAATCTACCCTTACTTTACCCAAGAGGAATTGACAACCCCTCTAGGCGTTGGGTTGCAAAGATTTTCTATTTGTGTGCAGGTGATGCTTACATAGTATTGTGGATCTTCCTAGTGGATTGATAACTTGGTTTCTTAACTGAGGGAAATATTTGTCGTCGCTATTCTACATCACCCTTTGAGCCTGGAGGGAAACAAATGCACCTGTGAATAGTCAAGCCTCAGCCGTCACTTGTATGTCAGATCACGGTGTATGGACAAAGCGGGGAGGAGAGGGGCTCCGGGAGCTAGTTAAGGCTCCTGAGGCGCGATTCTCAAGAGTCTCCTCTAGACGAGCAAGTGACCTACGTGAGAGAAAAGGTTGGCGACAGTGAGGCTGTCCCTGGGGGGGTCTCATACTTAGTCCATTGGAATGCCCATAGTTTGTCACTTGCTGGGCTCGTCTTGTGAGACCCCTTGAGTGGTCCGCCCCAAGGAAAAATCCTGCGCACAAAAGCTTCATTTCAAATGACATGTGCTCGCAAGCTTGCACGTGGGTGTCACATGAGGAGACTAGACACCAAGGGCCTTGGTTGGGTGACGTGCACGGCAGGAGGCACGCGAGACAGAACTTGGTCCCTTTGGTAATTCAGCACTGCTGGGACTAACCCGAGCACATGCACCATGTCCAGCCCCCACTCGCGTGAGGCCTAAGGGGAAGATGGCGAGCGCGTGCCGCAGAAGAAGGCCAACAACTCTCATGTCAGCCATGAGTCACCCTGATATCGGTGCGACCCGTGGGGTGCTCTCAGTTGTTTATCCATCAGCGCAGAGCATGGGGCTTCCACTTGGGTGTGGGCATGATCGCGGTTCGACCGTTCCGCCAGCGCTGAGCATGGAGCTTCCACTATAGCGTGGCCATGGTCACGGTTCGACCGTTCCTCCAACGTTGAGCATGGAGATTCCACTAGGGCATGCACACGGTTGCGGTTCAACTGTACCACCAGCACTGAGCATGGGGCTTCCATTGGGGAGTGGGCGGGAGCTCTGTTCTAGAGTCTCCATGGTGTGTAGAGCCCCACCTCATTCATATGTGAGAGGGTCATGTGTAGAACTTGTGGAGGTGTCGGATGCTCCAGGTGCAGGGCCCAGGAACTCCTTCCTCGGTCCTTAGGCGGCTTGCGCCTAGCTCTGGACGCAGTTGCATGCTCACGTAACCTGTGGCATGAGGGAGACATGCGTCGGGTGGCCGTCCCGAGGCCATTGCATGAAGAGGTCAAACACCAATGACCCAAACAAGGTGATATGTGTGGGTCTGGCCCGCCAGATAGAGCTCGGTCACTCAAGTTTAGCGATGTTGCAGGCACGGACCCGAGCACAGATGCCATGTTGAGTTCCTTCATGGAATGATCAATGGAGAATTCGCGTGACGCATGGCGCCGAGGTGGTGAAACACCAAACTAGCAGTCATGCAAATTGGGTCGCGCCCTTACTTACTTACTCGCGATGATTTCGTGAGAGCGAAAGACACCAAGGACCCGTGTGAGGCGACGTGCACGGGAAAAGGCCCGCGAGACAGAACTCGCTCGCTTGGATTTATCAACTCTACATGGACGGACCCGAGCAGAGACGCCATGTACAACCCCCAATCATGGGGTGGCCGAGGGAAGAGTCCCGAGGGTGCGGCTGTTTCAGATGGTGACAAGGCACCAAACAAAAGGTTTAGGCAAATGGCATAAACTCAAGAAAAGATAACCATATTTACTACACGACCAAAAAGTGACGATGTTGCACGGACGGGCCCTTGCCATCTTGAGGATAATGCAGCTCAAAGGGCGCCCTCAATTTGAATAAACCGAAAACGTCACCTAGCAATCATGCTCCTACGGAAGCGTCGGGCTGCTTGGCTAAACATGCTGTGAAGGTTCACCTCTCAGGGACCGGTTGGCCCCTGAGGTCTTAAGAGCTCGCGAGGGCCCGACATATCATGAGGCGCCATCGCGAGTTGCGCTAGACTTTGGAAGGTGGCGTCGGTGTTCTCCATGCGAAATGGCACACACACGTAGTTGGTGGCAACGCCCTTGCTTAGGCCAACGCGCGATGGCCAGAAGAGGTCCTAGGAACTGGCCTTGTTAACGCTCGCGGTGTCGACGCACACGTGCGCCTTGTTGTTGTCCCCAGGGATGACAACGAGTTGATGGGGCGTCATGTACGACGCTCGCCGCGCATGGCCCGAGCCTCGCGCAACTTGTTAATCTCCCGGGTGATGAACTCTTACGCCCCTGGCACGTGGCGACGTATTCCTTGCTTGTGGGGACACGCGTTGAAGCACGCTCCAAGTGGTACCCGGGCACCTCCCTCGTCACACTGGTTAGGTTACACGCTTACCACGTGGAAGCCCCCTAGCCTGGCCCAAATGATGCGTTGGGCGCACCTTCCTATGTTGGGGGGCGACACGCGCGGGCAGCGAGTGCGGGGCTCGCATCGCTAGCGTCGGGCGTTGCATTCCTTGACTCGGCAGGGCCTTAGACCGGAAATGATTGCTTCTTTCTTGGGGACACGGCCTCTCGGGACCAAGCACCTCCCTCGTCATCTGAATGCTAAGCCGCAGCAGCTTTGTAGGCACGCTCGAGGGAACACACCGCATCCTTTTCGTCGCAGGCGATGGTGATAATGTGGCTGCATCTAGGTGATACGTCTCCATCGTATCTATATTTTTTTATTGTTCCATCCCAATATTATACAACTTTCACATATTTTTGGCAACATTTTATATGATTTATTGGACTAGCATATTGATCCAGTGCCAAGTGTCAGTTCATGTTTGTTGCATGTTTTTTGTTTCGTAGAATATCCATATCAAACAAAGTCCAAAAGCGAATAAAATTTACTCAGAATTATTTTGGAATATATGTGATTTTTGGGAGGTGAAATCAACGTAATTGGAGGCCCACGGCCTCCACTACTCACCAGGGCGCGACCCATACCCCCTGGCGCTCCCTGCCCTCTAGTGGCCACACCGTGAGTTAGTTGGGGCTCTTCTTCGGGCGCAAGAAATATAATTTATGGGGAAAAATCTTGTAAAAATTTCAGCTCGATCGGAGTGCCGCTGGGGCAAGAAGCGTGACGATGATGTACGTCAACAATCTTGCCGCCGTCAACACCAACTCTCTCCCCCTGTGTGCAGCAGTGTAATACCTCTTTTCCCACTGTAACTCTCTACTTAAACATGGTGCTAAATGCTACATGCTATTTCCCAATGATATGTGGCTATCCTATGATGTTTGAGTAGATCTGTTTTGTCCTACGGGTTAATTGTGATATGATGTTATTGATATGAGTTGTGTGTTGATTTGGTGCTATCCTAAGGTGACTTCCATGAGGTGTACACGTGAAGGATACACACTGGAGGGTTTGCAATATGTTCATGATTCGCTTATAGTGGGTGGCGAGAGTGACAAAAACTTACACCCGAGTAAGGGAGTTGTGCGTGTATGGGAGTAAAGAGGACTTGATGTTTAATGTTACGGTTTGATTTACCTTAATGATTTCTAGTAGTTGTAGATGCTCGCTAGAGGTCCAACCATAGGTGCATATGATCCAAGTACGAAAAGTGTGTTAGTGCATGTCTCTCCCTCATTGCACATGATAAGTATCTATCATGTTGTATTCAATTGCCTAGGGACAATCTTTTTCTTGTGTTACACAAAAAGCTTTCTAATAAACAACCCCTAACTTTTATTTCCACACTCTTTAATTTCTTGCAAAACAACACTAACTTTTATTTACTTGTTCTTTATTATCTTGCAACCCTATCTAGTACACGTACTAAGTACTTCTAGTTTTATTATTGTTTTAGGTAAAGCAAATGTTAAGTGGTCATAGAGTTGTATCGGTGGTCGATAGAACTTGACGGAATATTTGTTCTGCCTTTAGATCCTCGTTGGGTTCGACACTCTTATTTATCAAAAAGGGCTACAAATAATCCCCTGTACTTGTGGCTTATTAAGACTTTTTTCTGGCGCCATTGCTCGGGAGCAATAGCGTGGGGTGAATATTCTCGTGTGTGATTGTTTTCTTTATCACTAAGTAATTTTTATTTTATGTTATTAGTTGTTTTGTATCTTTTGTTATGGATATGGAATACGAAACACCAAAAAAATTAGTTGTACTTATCACTCATGGATATGGGGAACCTCCTAAAACCCTCGATGATGGTTATGCGGAAAACATTAAATACTACTTTGATAATCCTGAGAATTCCCCATTGAACTTGATGATGGGGTACATGTTGTATCAATGTGAGTATTTTAGGGATTATCGCTTGACTCAAAAAGGTAAACACTTATGGGATCAAATTAAAATGTTGCGTTGGTATGCTTGGAATTTATGCTTGAGGTGTGATTATACTTGTTGCTCTAAGATGGAGACTTCACACCTTCCCTTTCAATGTGTATTTAATGATAATGAAACCTTGTACTCTTATCCTAAGAGTATATATGATTACTATGATGTGGAACAAATAGAAGAATTTGTTGCTTTTAAGGGTGAATATGAAATTGCTTATTTGATTGAAATATGATGATATTCCATACAAATCTGAAAAAATTTCCATACTTCAATATTTCTATGAGAATTATGAATATAATGCTGGTATTAATGAATTTATTGAAAGAATGAAAGCTGCCTTGGAAGAGAAAAATATTCCGCGGGAATCTATGGAAGAAGAAATTGCTGAAATTGTGAACTCATTAGATGAAAAAGACGAGGAGGAGAGCGAAGAACAAAAGGAGGAAGAGCGGATTAGCTACCCGTGCCCACCTTCTAATGAGAGTAACTCTTCAACTCATACATTGTTTAATTTCCCTTCGCACATACCGAAGGATGAATGTTATGATGATTACTATGATCCCTTGGATTCGTTTGAAATATCCCTTTTTGATGAACTTGATGCTTGCTATGATTGTGGCCATGATGCCAATATGAATTATGCTTATGGAGATGAACCTACTATGTTCCTTATGTTAAGCATAAAATTATTGCTATTGCACCCACACATGATAGTCCTATTATATTTTTGAATTCTCCCAACTTCACCATATTGGAGAAGTTTGCACTCATTAAGGATTATATTGATGGGTTGTTTTTTACCACTACACATGATGATTTTGATGGATATAATATGCATGTCCTTGCAGCTCCTACTTGCAATTATTATGAGAAAGGAAGTACATCTCCACCTCTTTATGTTTCCAACACGATAAAATTGCAAGAAAGTTCTTTTGCTTTGTATTGGCCTTTACTTGTTGTGCATGAATTGTTTTTTATGACATGCCAATGCAAAGGAAGAGAGTTAGACTTTGTTGTCACATGATATATATCACTTTTTGCTCACTACTTAATTACAAATCATTGTTAATTAAAATTGGCTTTGATATACCTTGGGATGCTGGTGGATCCATTACTTGAGCACTTTATGCCTAGCTTAATGGCTTTAAAGAAAGATATTTCAGCGAGACAACCCAAAATTTTTAGAGAGTCATTTACTTCTGTTGAGTGCTTTTAAAAAGTTCAAAAAAAAAGAAAATATAGAGGGAAACGTAAAACTTTTTCAAAAAGAGAAGCGATTGGAAGGTTATGCATTGGAGAAGTGAGGTTCGACTTTGAACACTTGTGTTCATTCTCATGGAAACTGTGTAGAATTTTTCATGAGTTTCTCACAAAAATAATTATTCCCTTGTACAAATCCATTGTATTATAGAAATAATGTCCTAAGATATGCCTTTAGGATGATTAGATTGCTTGTTGGTATGTGCGGTGCAAAAACAAAAACTTTGGGTGTAGTGCGTGAATTCACATTTTTTACTGGAACATAGAAAGTTTCTAATTTTTTTACAAAGTAATGATACGAAAATTTTCTATTTCATCCTGAGTTTCTAGAATTTTTTAATTTACAGAAGTATGGTCAATGTTCATATTACTAGAGATTGTCCTATTTTTGACAGATTTTGTTTTTGCTGCATTGTTTTGCTCGTTTTGATGAAACTAACGATTGTATCGATGGTATAATTCATGAAGAAGTTATATTACAGTAGCTATAATGCAAAAACAAAATATGAATGGGTTTGAAATAGTATTGAGTAGTAGGGCCCAGGAAGATGTTCCTGTGGCGCCTACACCAGTTGAAGAGGAAGCTAATGATGGTGATCATGAAGCTTCAGATCAAGTTACTACCAAACCTCGTAGGTCAACAAGGACACGTACTGCTCCATAGTGGTATGGTAATCCTGTCTTGGAGGTCATGTTGTTGGACAACAATGAACCTACGAGCTATGGCGAAGCGATGGTGGGCCCGAATTCCGACAAATGGTTGGAGGCCATGAAATCCGTGATAGGATCCATGTATGGAAACAAAGTGTGGACTTTGGAAGAACTACTTGATAGTCGTAAGGCTATTAAGTACAAGTGGATCTTTAAAAGGAAGATAGATTATGATGGTAAATGTCACCATTTAGAAAGCTCGACTTGTCGCCAAGACGTTTCCAACAAGTTCAAGGAGTTGACTACGATGAGACTTTCTCACCCGTAGCGATGCTAAAGGTTGTTGGAATTATGTTAGTAGTTGCTGTATTTTTCAATTATGAAATCTGGCAGATGGACTTCAAAACATTGTTTCCTTAAAGGTTTCCTTGAGGAAAGGTTGTATGTGATAAAACAAGAAGGTTTTGTCGATCCTAAGGATGTTAAAAGGCATGCACGCTCCAATGATCCATTTATGGACTAGCGCAAGCATCTTGGAGTTGGAATAAGCGATTTGATGAGTGATCAAAGCTTTTGGTTTATATAGAGTTATGAAGAAACTTTTATTTACAAGAAAGTGAGTGGGAGCACTATAGAATTTCTGATAAGTATATGTGGTTGACATATTGTTGATCGAAAATGATGTAGAATTTTTGGAAAGCATAAAGGGTTTTTTGAAAGGAGTTTTTCAAAGGAAAACCTGGATAAAGGTACTTAAAATATTGGGCATCAAGATCTATAGAGATAGACCTGGATGCTTGATAAAAATTTCAATAAAGATATACCTCGACAAGATTTTGAAGGAGTTCAAAATGGATCAGTCAAAGAAGGAGCTCTTTACTGTATTGTAAGGTGTGGGTTTGAGTAAGACTCAAAGCCCGATCACGGCATAATAAATAGAAAGGATGAAGGTCGTCCCCTATGCCTTAGTCGTAGGCTCTATAGTATGTTATGCTATGTACCACACCTAGTGTGTGCCTTGCCATGAGTGTGTCAAGGTGAACAAGAGTGATCCAGGAGTGGATCACTCGACAATGGTCAAAGTTATCCTTAGTAACTAGAGGACTAAGGAAATGTTTCTCGATTATGGAGGTGATAAAAGAGTTTGTCGTAAAGGGTTACGTTGATGCAAGCTTTGATACCAATCGAGATGACTCTGAGTAGCAAAATATATTCGTATAGTGGAGCAGTCATTTGGAATAGCTCCAAGTGCAACGCCTTAGCAGCATCTACATTATGACATAGATATTTGCAAAGTACACGCGAATCTTAATGTTGGAGATTCGTTGAATAAAACCTCTCTCACAAGAAAAACATGATCAAACCCCATAACTCATTGGGTGTTAATCACATTGTGATGTGAACTAGATTATTGACTCTAGTGCAAGTGGGATACTATTCGAAATATGCCCTAGAGGCAATAATAAATTGGTTATTATCATATTTCCTTTTTCATGATAATCAATTATTATCCATGCTATAATTGTGTTGATTGGAAACTCAAATACATATGTGGATACATAGACAACAAAGTGTCCCTAGTAAGCCTCCACTCGATTAGCTCGTTGATCAAAGATGGTTAAGGTTTCCCAGCCATGGACATGAGTTGTCATTTGATAACGGGATCACATCATTAGGAGAATGATGTGATGGACAAGACCCAAACCGTAAGCATAGCATTTGATCGTATGACTAAGTTTATTACTATTGCTTTTTTTGCATGTCAATGTATGTGTTCCTATGACCATGAGATCATGCAACTCCTTGACACCAGAGGAATGCCTTGTGTGTATCAAATGTCACAACATAACTGGGTGATTATAAAGATGCTACACGTATCTCTGAGAGTGTCCATTGGGTTGGCATGGATCGAGACCGGGATTTGCCACTCCGTATGAAGGAGAGGTATCTCTCGGCCCACTCGGTAATACAACATCACAAGAAACTTGCAAGCAATGTGACTAAGGAGTTAGTCACGGGATCTTGTATTATGGAACAATTAAGGAGACTTGTTGTTAGCAGTCCCCGGCAACGGCACTAGAAGAATGTTGTTGACGTGTTCCTGACTTGATGCCTCCCTGGCAATGGAGTCAGAACTGCTCCCAGTTGCTCAACAATTAGCAATTGTCTTGCAATGGCCCACCAGCGCGTGGGTTCGCGACAGTTTTCGAGGGTAGAGTATTCAACCCAAATTTGTTGGTTCGCCGGACAGGAAGTGGGAGGATACTCTCAAGTATTAGCAGCTGAATGTGTCAGATTCAACCACACCTGAAAGATTAGTATCTGCAAGCAAAGTATTAGCAACAAAGTAGTATGATAACAACGGTGTCAGAAACGATCTGTTGACGGCAGCCTATTCCTAACGATTGTATCAATGGCGCCAGGAGTTGCCCGTGGACGAGAAATATTCTTTCCCGGCAACGGTGTGAGAAAAAGTATTGTAGCAGGTAGCAGTAGTGTAATGGGTAGCAACGGTGGCAAGGAACAGCAGTAGTGACAGCAGTAGCAAGACAAGTAACAGTAGCAGCAATAGTAGTAACAGCAGCAGAGCAAAACAAGTAACAACAGCAGTGGGACAAACTCGTAGGCAATGGGTCGGTGATTTGTTTGGATGATATTCATCATGCAACAGTTATAACACAGAGAGATATGTGGCTAGCTCCCGTTCGTCAACATGATGTAGGCATGCATTCCGTGTGTCGTCATACGTGCTTAGGGAAAAGAACTTGCATGACATCTATTGTCCATCCCTCCCGTGGCAGCGGGGTCCAAAAAGAAACTACGGGATATTAAGGTTCTCCTTTTAATAAAGAACCGGACCAACGCATTAGCACTTGGTGAACACATGAACTCCTCAAACTATGGTCATCACCGAGAGTGGTTCCGGTTATTGTCACTCCGGGGTTGCCGGATCATAACACATAGTAGGTAACTACAACTTGCAAGATCGGATCTAAAACACACACATATTGATGACAATATAATAATTTCACATCTGAAATCATGGCACTCGGGCCCTAGTGACAAGCATTAAGCATGGAAAAGTAGTAGCAACATCAATCTCAGAACATAGTGGATACTAGGGATCAATCCCCGTCAAAACTAACTCGATTACATGATAGATCTCATCCTACTCATCACCGCCCAGCGAGCCTACGAATAGATTACTCACGAACGATGAAGAGCTTCATGGAATTGGAGAGGGAAGAAGGTTGATGATGACGATGGCGACGATTTCCCCTCTCCGGAGCCCAAAACGGACTCCGGATCTGCCCTCCAGATGAAGAACAGGATGTGGCAGCGCCTCCGTATCGCAAACGTGATGAAATCTTCTCTCTTGATTTTTTCTGGGACGAAAGTGAATTTATAGAGTTGAGTTTGGGGGCGGCAGAGCCACGTGGGCCCCACAAGCTTGCTAGCCGCCACCAGAGGTGGCGGCTACAGGGCTTGTGGCCCACTAGCCCATCCCCTCCGGTGGATCTTTGCGCAGGTATTTTTCATATTTTCCAGAAATATTCTCAGTAAATTTTCAGGATGTTCCGAGAACTTTCATTTCTGCACAAAAACAACACCAAGGCAATTCTGCTGAAAACAGCGTCAGTCGAGGTTAGTTCCATTGAAATCATGCAAATTAGAGTCCAAAACAAGGGCAAAAGAGTTTGGAAAAGTAGATACGATGGAGACGTATCAACTCCCCCAAGCTTAAAACCTTGCTTGTCCTCAAGCAACTCAGTTGACAAACTGAAAGAGAAAGAAAAACTTTGACAAACTCTGTTTGATCTTGTTGTTGCAACTATGTCTAACTCATAACCAGAATTTCAGCAAGATCACAAGTTAACCACATAAGCAAGTGACACAAAGGTCTCACGGTAAACTAATATCAATGGCATAATCAACTAACGAGCAAATAATAATGAGTTTCAAATACCAACAATTCAATCAAAACAAGCATGAATCAATATGAATAGGTGGTATATCGCTAGCTCTTTCTGAGACCGCAAAACATAAATGTAGAGCACTTTCAAAGATCAAGGGTGACTAAACATTGTAATTCATAGCAACGAAGATCCAGTCATAGTCATACTCAATATCAATCAAAAGCAAAGCATAAAAATGACAGAGGTGCTCTCCAATTGGTGCTTAAATAAGAAGAGGGTGACTCAACAGGAAAATAAATAGACAGGCCCTCCACAGAGGGAAGCATTGATTTCCAGAGGTGCCAGAGCTCAAGCTTTGAAAACAGATATAATAATTTTGGGTGGCATGCTTTCATTGTCAACACAATGACCAAGAGTTCTCAATATATTCCATGCTACTCATGCTATAGGGCGGTTCCCAAACAGAAAAGTAAAGTTTTAACTCCCCCACCACCAATCAATCACACTCCACGGCGAGCCGAATCCTCGGGTACAATCCATACTAACATCAATCCGGGGGGAGTCTTGTTTTACAGTTATGTTTTCGATTTAAGCGTGGAACTGGGCATTCCAATTACCGGCCCCTTTCTCGTGAATGGCAGTGAATAAACACATGTCGAGGATAACACACCTAACATGGAAGATACCAATAGCCCCCTGTCACCACATGAGCGGTTCGGGCATGCAAAACAGATTATTTCTTGAAGGTTTAGAGAATGGCACATGCAAATTTACTTGGAACGGCACGTAGATACCGCAAATAGGTAGGTATGGTGGACTCTCATGGAAAAACTTTTGGGTTTATGGAAGTGGATGCACAAGCAGTATTCCGCTTAGTACAAGTGAAGGCTAGCAAAAGACTGGGAAGCGACCAACTAGAGAGCGACAAGAGTCATCAAGATGCAACAAGTTTGACTAACATTGAATGCAAGCATGAAGAGGATATAAATCACCATGAACACGAACATCATAGAGGCTATGTTGATTTTGTTTCAACTACATGCATGAACATGCGCCAAGTCAAGCCACTTGAATCATTCAAAGGAGAATACCATCCTATCGTACTACATCATAGTCATCTCAAAATCTATGTTGGCATTCAAGACAAACCATTATAAGCTCTCAGCTAGTTAAGCATGGCATCAGAAACTATGATCTCCAAGTTGTCATTGCAAACATGGTTCTCTCACAACAAAGCTGAATCAGGCATGACAAGCTAGTCATATTTACAAAAACAAAATAGATAGAGTTCATACCAGCTTTTCCAGTCTAAGTCACTTCATCATATATCATCGTTATTGCCTTTCACTTGCACGATCGAACGATGTGAACAATTATAAGAGTGCTCGTGCATTGTACTAAGTTGAATCTGCAGGCAAACACAAAGGAGAAGACAAATTAATATGGCTCTTTGAAAGCTAAACAGGTATGCATGCAAGAGCCACTAAACATTGTAACCAATATCTTCTACCTTGACCCTAAGAAAAAGAAAACTATTTACACGGGAAAACTCCCAACAAGCAAAAGAAGAAAGAAAAATCTTTTTGGGTTTTCTCAAAAGGACACACACCAAAAAATAAAACAAGAAAACAAAAATAAACTAGCATGGATAATACAGTGGCAAAGTGTAAACACCGACTGACAAAGTAAAAGCATAAGCATGAATGTAAGGTCGGTGAGAACGCGTACTCCCCCAAGCTTAGGCTTTTGGCCTAGCTTGGTCTACTCCCAAGGATGGTCCTTGCGAAACCCAAAATCATAATGGGTGTTAAACGGGAGTGCTACAGCAACAACCTGAATAGCTGCCTCACGAAGTCGAGTAGTCGTCGCCTCCCTCTCATACACCTCTGCCTCTCTTATGGTTATGTAGTATCTTTGTTTTACCTGAAAGTCAAAGAAAGCAGGACCAGGAAGGGTAATATGGAAAACACGCTGCCGGTTAAATATCAAACAGTATAGGAGGGATTCATCATCCCTCTCAAGGAACTGGTAGCGTGTTAGAGCGACACGATCAAGGTAGGCTGTACGGAGAGGGGGGTCTCCTGAACGGATGGGTACTCCAAGAAAATTTGCTAAGCGTGTAGCATAAATTCCACCAAAGAAATCCCCCTCAATGGCATTATTATTCAGCCTCCTTTCTATTATAGCTCCCATGTTGAAGCTCCTGTCACCTGTTACTGTGCTCTTAAGGATACTAAGGTCGGATGCGCATAGGGGACAATGTGCACCCTTGCCGTTAATGCACCTACCTATGAAGAGGGCAAAGTAGTGCAAGGCAGGGAAATGAATGCTTCCTATGGTAGCTTGCGTGATATCTCTAGTTTCTCCAACGGTTATAATGGAGACAAAGTCTCTAACCGAAGACTTAGCACGATCATTAAGACTACCCCCATCGGGTATCTTGCAAATCCTATTGAAATCCTCCAAATCCAGGGTGTAGGATTTATCATACGGATCAAACAGTATGGATGAGTCACGGCCAACTAAAAATTTAAATCTACGCACGAAAGAGGCAGTGAGCATAGCATACTGTTCACAATTATCTGAGAGGAATTCTGCTAACCCGGCATTGCGAACAAGTGTATCAAACTCATCCTTGAAGCCTGCTTCGATCATGAACTCATCGGAAGGCCATTCACATGGTTGTACTGGTGCTTCCCTTAGTTGATAAGCTTCGATCTCCCAAAAAGAAAGATGGGGACCCTTCTTACTTGAGGAACCACCATGAAACTTCCTCCTGAACATAATTTCTTTTTGCTGAAAGTTTTGAAGTTCAAGAGAAAAGTGAATGAAGACCAACCACACCTTGTAGCAATTACTCCTACTAGTGCCTAGAGACCGTATCACGCGCTAAAACTACTTGGGACCAGCTAAAATCAACATTTCTAGCTCAAGAACAGGGTCACCAAGGTAGCAAGAATACGCAAAGGATAAAGCACTAGAGAAAAAACTAATTGGACCAATGGACGAGTCACTTACCAAGGAGTAATTTCCCCAAAACGGTTCGGAGAATGGTGCTTTGAGCAAGGAGATCGAAAATCATAGCCAAATGAGCAAGAACATGGGTTTGAGCTGCGAAACGAGTTTTTTTGGAGGTGGAAGAAGATGATGGGAGCTGGAATGAGTGGAGGGGGTCCTTGTGGGCCCCACAAGCTTGGTAGCCTCCACCAGGGGGTGGCGGCTACAAGGCTTGTGGCCCACTGGTGTGGGCCCCAGGCCAGCTCTCAGTCCCAGTATTTTTCAAATATTCCAGAAAAAATCATACTAGATTTTCAAGGCCATCGGAGAACTTTTATTTTCGGGGTATTTTTCTCCGGGACGCTAAAACAGAAAACAGGAAAAACTAAAATAAATCTATCATTTTTCTTCTAAGCAACAGAAAGTGAAAGCTTAAAACAGAGGTATGTGACTCTTTGATTCATCCATTTCATGGTCATCGAAAGAAGTCCGTCAATGGGGTTGATCAAACCCTCATGACAAAACCTTCTGGAATCGCAAAAGAGAACGGAGAATTTTCGAATAGCCACTAAGTCACCTCAATGGGGATATGTATCTCCGCAACAAGCAAATCATACTTCATCTTGACACGAGGAATAGGGCATTCAAAGCTCCCAATAAGAATCGATGAAGTCTTTTCGATAGCATTGATGCAATGTACTTGATATCGTTTCTTCAGAAAGTGCACTGTATGCTCATTACCGTTGACATGGAAAGTGATATTACCTTTGTTGCAATCTATAACAGCCCCTGCAGTGTTTGAAAAGGGTCTTCCGAGGATGAGAGCTATGGCATCGTCCTTGGGAATATCCAAGATAACAAAGTCTGTTAAGATAGTGGTGTTAGCAACCACAACAGGCACATCCTCGCAAATGCTGATAGGGAAAGCAGTTGATTTGTCGGCCATTTGCAGAGAAATTTCAATGGGTGTCAACTTATCCAGTTCAAGTCTACGATAAAGAGAGAGCGGCATAACACTAACACCGGCTCCAAGGTCACATAAGGCAGTTCTTACGTAGTTTCCTTTAATGGAGCAAGGTATAGTGGGCACTCCGGGATCACCAAGTTTCTTAGGAGTTCCACCTTTGAAAGTGTAATTGGCAAGCATGGTGGAGATCTCAAGATCTGGTATCTTCCGTTTATTGGTCACGATATCTTTCATGTACTTGGCATATGGAGACATTTTGAGCATATCAGTTAACCGCATATGCAGAACGGCGGGTCTTATCATCTCAACGAAGTGCTCAAAATCCTCATCATCCTTATTCTTGGATGGCTTAGGAGGAAAGGGCATAGGTCTCTGAACCCATGGCTCCCTTTCTTTACCATGCTTCCTAGCAGTGAAGTCATTCTTATCGTATCTCTTAGGTTGTGGGTTATCAGGTTTAACCGTAGGTTCAATCTCCACATCCTCATCATTGCTAGGTTGGGCATTATTATGAACATCGTTGTCCATATTGTCACCAGGTTCATGTTCATCACCAGATTGTGTTTCTGCATCAGATGCAGAATTATCATTAGGTTCTTCAGGTGTGACAGTATTTGGTGAACTGGCATGTAGGTTTCTATCATCCTTCTTCTTCTCCTTAGGATGACTGGTGTATCAACATTAATTCCTACAGAATCTTGATCAATTCTCTTAGGATGGCCTTCGGGATACAAAGGTTCCTGAGTCATTTTGCCTCCTCTAGTAATGACTCTGACAGAGTTGTCATTTAATTCATTGAGCAAGTCATTCTAAGCTTTAAGTACTTGTTCTACCTGAGTAGTAATCATAGAGGCATGTTTACTCAGAAGCTTCAGATCATTGACATTTCTGTCTACACAAGCACTTAAATGGCTAAGCATACGAGTACTTTGTTCCAAATGTCTGCTAACATAATCATTGAAACTCTGTTGTTTGGCAACAAAGTTGTCAAATTCATCAAAGCATAGGCTAGCTGGTTTGTCAAAAGGAATATCACTCTCATCAAACCTACGCAGAGAATTCACTTCTACTACTTGTATCGGGTTATTGAGACCATGGATCTCCTCGATAGGTGGTAGATTTTTGACATCTTCAGATCTAATGCCTTTCTCTTGCATAGATTTCTTGGCTTCTTGCATATCTTCGGGACTGATGAATAGAATACCTCTTTTCTTAGGAGTTGGCTTAGGGGGTGGTTCGGGAATAGTCCAAGCATTATCGTCAATCAAGATGTTATTCAGATCTCAGCTTGTTCGATAGTTCGTTCCCTAAAAACACAACCGGCACAACTATCTAGGTGGTCTCTAGAGGCATCGGTAACTCCGTTATATAAGATATCAAGTATCTCGTTCTTCTTAAGAGGGTGATTAGGCAAAGCATTCAGTAGCTGGATGAGCCTCCCCCAAGCTTGTGGGAGACTCTCTTCTTTGAGTTGAGCAAAGTTGTATATTTCCTGCAAGGCAGCTTGCTTCTTATGGGCAGGGAAATATTTCTCACAGAAGTAATAGACCATATCCTGGGGACTACTCACACATCCAGGAGCAAGAGAAGTGAACCAGGCTTTAGCGTCATCCTTTAGAGAGAAAGGAAACAACTTAAGGATATAGTAGTAGCGGATCTTCTCCTCACTAGTGAAAAGGGTGGCTATATCGTGTAGTTTGGTAAGATGGGCTACGACCGTCTCAGACTCATAACCGTGGAAAGGATCAGATTCGACTAGAGAGATTATCTCAGGGTCGACAGAGAATTCATAATCCTTATCGGTGATAAAGATAGGTGAAGTGGCAAACTTCGGGTCGTATTTCATCCTAGCTTTCAGAGATTTTTTCCTTCCACTTGAGAAGTAATTTCTCAGCGTCATAGGCATCCTTACACACAAGAAAATCCTCAGCTATCTCTCCCTCCATAACGTAACCCTCTGGTATATCAGGCAATTCATATCTAGGAGAGCTAGATCTAGCAGGAGCAAAAGCAGGTTCTATCTCAATAGCATCGGCAGTTTCAGAAGCATCACGAGCATTGGCAGTAACTCTAGCAATATGAGCATCAAGGAATACCCCTAGTGGCACATCAGGCAAAGTAGTATCTCTAGCAGTATCAAGCATAGCATCATCAGGCAAGGCAGTATCAGGCATAGCATCTCTAGCAGTATCACGCATAGTATCTCTAGCAGTATCAGGCATAGCATCTCTAACAGTATCAGGCATAGTATCTCTAGCAGTATCAGGCATAGCATCTCTAGCAGTATTAGGCATAGTAGCATCATAAGCATCATCAAGCACATGCGACATATCAAGATTTCTAGCAGGAGGTGGTGTCGCAAACTTACTCATAACTGAAGGTGAATCAAGTGCAGAGCTAGATGGCAGATCCTTACCTCCCCTCGTAGTTGAGGGCAAAACTTTGGTTTTTCGATCTTTCAAATTCTTCATAGTGATCGGCAGATATAAATCCCAAGTGACTCAGAAGATATAGCAATCGCTTCCCTAGCAACGGCGCCAGAAAAATGGTGTTAGCAGTCCCCGGCAACGGCACTAGAAGAATGATGTTGACGTGTTCCTGACTTGATGCCTCCCCGACAACAGAGTCAGAACTGCTCCCACTTGCTCAACAATTAGCAATTGTCTTGCAATGGCCCAACAGCGCGTGGGTTCGTGGCAGTTTTCGAGGGTAGAGTATTCAACCCAAATTTGTTGGTTCGCCGGACAGGAAGTGAGAGGATACTCTCAAGTATTAGCAGCTGAATGTGTCAGATTCAACCACACATGAAAGATTTGTATCTGCAAGTGATGGGGTTATAGTCCTAGGGTAGGGTCATAGGCCTGCCCTGTGGGGCCTACCCAAGGACCACCCTTCATAAGGGAGAAGGCCCTTAGTCAGTTCCGACTGAATTAAGGACTTCCCATCATCCAGTCAGTGATGATTCCTCCATCATCCAGTCGGAGATGAGCATTCGGAGCGTATCAAACTTACCGATTGGATTCCACTCTGTACATCGTAACCCCCCTGGAGGACAACGGTCATACGTTTCCATGTACCTTTATTAGCATTTAAGACATACGTTACCTGTAACGTTTGCAATTATCCGCCACTACTCCACCCCTGTGCACCGAACCGTTATGAAGGGTAGCGCACTCTATATAAGCCACCCTTCTCCACTGGTGCAGGGGTTAGCAATTCACTGTAATCCATATTCCACTCGACAACAAGCTCCCTAGAGCACTGAGACGTAGGGCTTTTACCTCCACCGTAGAGGAGTCTGAACTCATACAACCTCGCCGTAGCTAAGGCTCTGCCCATCCTTTCGTACCCTACACATCTACTGTCAGACTTATACCCACGACAGTTGGCGCCCACCGTGGGGTAGGCGTCTAAGCGACTTTTCGGTGAGTTTGCGACTACATCTTTTCATCATGTCGCCCGGTGGTGATTTGAGCATGTGTCGTGAGATCCTCTTCGGCGCTCTCTCCTTCATCGTCGATGATTCGGCATGTCTTCGGGATGCCCCTCTTGACGTCGAGGCGCTCCCCAGTCGCGGGGCTACGCACTTCTGTGCCGGCGCCCGCGGCATCCTTCTTCTCCAGCAGTCGGCTCCGGTGTCGACCTTCGCCCCTGTCACGTGCTGCAACAAGCGGTCTCGCCGTCCGCGGCTCCAGCGTTGGGTGCAACACGCCCAGGCGCGCCAAAGCGCATCTTCACAAGTGGCGGTCCTCGAGTCGGTTGTAGTTGCGCCGCTGTCCCAGTGCTCGGACTCAGTTCCGACTGAGTTCCCTTCCGAGTACGTGGGTCGCAGGCCTGCAACCGAAGTGCACATGACCAACTCCCATGAAAGCCCCCGCCCAACCGGCCGGAATGAGCACGAGGTTGGCGAAACCTCCGGCGCTCACCGTCAACCCCGCCATTCTTCCAGTCGGCGCACTCGTCAGAGCAACATGGAGGTGTTCCGCACACCCGTCCTCAACTTGGCTGCCGCCGCCAAGATAGCCGATTCCCTCCAGCCGACTGATTCAGAGGCTGGCAGAGGGATCGAGCAGATCCGTGCCCTGCTGCACACGGCGCAACAGCAAAATTCGGCGGTCTCCCAGTCGCACAACAGGATCCACAATAGTTATGTTCATGCGAACACGCATCGGTCAGTTCACAGCCCCGGTTCTCATCAGCGATACAGGGGAGGCAGCCGTTCCATAAATCCCGAAGATCGTCGTCGTTCACGCACCCCTCCGCGGGGTGGGCCCTACGGGCCCCGACATCTTGATGATCGGCGTTCAGTCGGTGACACTTATGATCCAAGGCCCGACGCAAGAGGGCATATCGCTCAAAGGAGGGTCGACAGGGGCCGGGCCCACCATGATGGTCATGATATGGACCGTCCGAGTGGAAGCATGACCATCGTCTCTGGTCCCGAGTGTTTCAGCCCAGCCATCCGTTCGGCTGACATCCCTCCCAACTTCCGATTGGCGACGGGGATCAGCAAGTTTACAGGAGAATCCAAGCCAGAAACGTGGCTGGACGACTACCGAGTGGCAGTCCAGATCGGAGGAGGGGACGACCACGTCACCATGAAACACCTTCCTCTGATGCTCGACGGCTCGGCACGAGCGTGGCTGAACCAGTTGGCGCCCTCAAGCATCTACAGCTGGGCAGATCTGGCCTGAGTCTTCATCAGGATCTTCGAAGGGACGTGCAAACGCCCTGCTGGCCTCGTGGAGCTCCAGCACTGTGTCCAGAAGCAGAATGAGGCCCTGCGCGATTTCATTCAGCGTTGGACGACCCTCTACCACACGGTGGAGAACGTCACAGAGCACCAAGCAGTCTGCGCCTTCAAGGCAGGCGTGCGGTACAGAGATTTATACCTGAAGTTCGGTCGAACAGGCGACATCTCCATGAGTAAGATGATGGAGATAGAGACACGCTATGCAAATGGCGAAGAAGAAGACCCATTCGGAGCGGCAAGCACAAAGCAGTCGCCGATGGAGATGGGAACAACACTCAGAAGCAGAAGCAGAAAGCTCCGTCCACTCCGCAGGCAGAGGCCGCAGCCGTTACCAATGCCAAGTTCAAGGGCAAGGGGAAGGCTCAGTTCACCCCCAAGAAGAAGCAGTTCGGAAACCCCATCCTGGACCAGCCATGTCCGATTCACACGAAGATGGATGAAGAGGGCAACGCCATATATCCGAAGCATACCACTCGGCAATGTCGCCTCCTGATCCAGGGGTTCGGCGAAGGGCAACCGAGTGAAAAGGGCAATGAACAGGATGAGGAGGACAAAGAGGATCCGTTCCACCAAGTCCATGCAACACTGATGATTTTTGCTGACATTGAGAGCAAGAGTCGAGTGAAGCTGGTGAACAGGGAGGTGAACATGGCCACGCCGACCAACCCCACGTTCCTCAAATGGTCTCAGACTGCGATCACCTTTGACCAGTCGGATCATCCAGCACACGTACCCACCCTAGGGAGGTAGGCTCTGGTCGTCGACCCGGTGGTGGAAGGAGTCCGACTGCGCAAAGTCCTCATGGACGGCGGCAGTGGTTTGAACATCATGTACGCTGACACTCTCAAGGGGATGGGCATTCCAATGTCCAAACTTAGCGAGAGCAGCATGCAGTTCCATGGAGTCGTCCCTGGATGAAAGGCCAAGTCACTCGGCCAGATCGCGTTGGACGTCGTCTTCGGCTCCGACAAGAACTTCCGCAAGGAAAAGTTGACGTTCGAGGTGGTGGACTTCCAGAGTGCGTATCACGCAATTCTGGGCCGCCCGGCGTATGCGCGTTTCATGGCCCGTCCATGTTACGTGTACCTGAAGCTGAAGATGCCAGGCCCGAAAGGTGTGATCACTATCACAGGCAATCGGCAGCGGGCCGAGGAGTGTCTGCAGTAGGGCTTGAGGATCGCCGATCAGCAGATGGCTATCCTCGAGCTTGACGAATACAAGAAGACAGTCGACCCTGCTGACTTGATGCGTTCGAAGAAGCCAGCTTCGGAATCCGCATTCCAGTCGGCGGGAGAGACGAAGAAGGTCAGCATCCACCCGACGGACGACAACGTTGCCCCAACGAACATCTCCACCACCCTCGATCCTAAATAGGAAGTCGAGCTCATCCAATTCCTCCGTGAGAACTGGGACATCTTTGCATGGAAGCCCTCTGACATGCCAGGTGTACCCAGGGAGTTGGCTGAGCACTGACTGCATGTGGATCCCGCCGCGCGGCCTGTCCGAGAACGCGTGCGTCGGTCCGCCGCGCACAAAAGGAAGGCAATCGGAGAAGAGGTGGCCAAGCTTTTGGCAGCCAACTTCATTTGCGAGGTCCACCACTCCGAGTGGCTCGCCAATGTTGTCATGGTGCCCAAGAAGGACAACTCGCTCCGAATGTGCATCGACTTCAAGCATCTCAATAAGGTCTGCCCGAAAGACCATTTTCCGCTCCCCCGCATCGATCAAATTGTCGATTCGACTGCGGGTTGCAAGCGTTTGTCATTTCTTGATGCCTACTCGGGCTATCATCAGATCCGTCTGTATGGCCCCGACGAATTAAATACAGCCTTCATCACCCCGTTCGGGTGCTTCTGCTACATCACTATGCCATTTGGTTTGAAGAATGCAGGAGCAACCTTTATGCGCATGATCCAAAAATGCCTCCTCGACCAGATCGGTCGGAATATGGAGGCGTATATGGATGATATCGTAGTCAAGTCACGCAAAGGTTCCAACCTGCTGACTGACTTGGCAGAAACATTCGCCAACCTTCGTAGGTACGATATCAAGCTCAACCCAGCCAAGTGTTCATTCGGCGTTCCCAGCGGAAAGTTACTCGGTTTCTTCATTTCCGAACGAGGTATCGATGTCAACCCCGAAAAGATCGGGACCATCATCCGAATAGAGCGGCCGGTCAGAATACACGATGTTCAAAGGCTCACAGGTTTCCTAGCGGCTTTGAGCAGGTTTATCAGTTGACTCGGCGAGAAGGCGCTTCCTTTGTACCGACTCATGAAGAAATCAGATACTTTCGAGTGGACAGACGAAGCCCAAGTCGCATTCGACGACCTCAAAGTCCTACTTTCCACCCAGCCGGTTCTTACTGCTCCGCTCAGTAAAGAGCCCCTTCTTCTGTACATCGCGGCTACAAATCAAGTCGTCAGCACTGTTCTCACAGTCGAACGGGAAGAAGAAGGCAAAGCATACAAGGTTCAGCGGCCAGTGTATTATGTCTCCGAAGTCCTGACTCCTTCCAAGCACAGGTATCCCCACTATCAAAAACTTATCTACGGGATTTACATGACTGCGAAGAAGGTGGCTCATTATTTCCAAGACCACTCGGTGTCTGTCATTTCTGATGCTCCGTTGTCGGAAATCCTCCACAACCGGGACGCATCGGGCCGAGTGGAGAAGTGTGCAATGGATATGTTGTACTGCGACATCAAGTTCGAGGCCAAGAAAGCTATAAAGTCTCAAGCTCTGGCTGACTTCATAGCAGAATGGGTAGAACAACAGCAACCGACCCACATCTACTCGGCTCATTGGAAAATGTTCTTCGATGGGTCCAAGATGTTGAATGGCTCCGGCGCTGGCGTTGTGATCATATCGCCAAAGGGTGACAAACTCAAGTATGTGTTGCAGATACACTTTGATTCCTCCAACAACGAGGCAGAGTATGAAGCTCTCCTCTATGGACTGCGCATGGCCATCGCACTCGGCGTCCGTCGCCTCATGGTCTATGGCAATTCGGATTTGGTGGTTAATCAAGTGATGAAGGAGTGGGACGTCAGAAACCCCACCATGACCACATACTGCAATGCAGTGAGGAAGCTCGAGAAAAAGTTTGAAGGTCTAGAACTCCACCATGTTCCGCGACTAAAAAACCAAGCAGCTGATGAGTTGGCAAAACTCGGATCCACTCGGAGACCAGTCCCGAGTGACGTCTGCCTCGAGCACCTCCACCTTCCCTCAATTAAAGAAGATCCTTTCACAGAGGAACCAGTACAACCAAAGAGCTCGACAGATCCGACTGAAGTCGAAGTACCTGCTGTGGTTGATTTGATCATGGAGATTCTTGTTGTCATCCCCGATTGGACTGTGCCGATCATTGCATACATCCTGAGGCAAGAATTATCAGAAGACGAAGTCCAAGCCAGACAGATCGTCCGCAGGTCAAAGTCGTTCACTGTCATTGATGGCCAGTCGTACAAAGAAAGCGTTTCAGACGTCCTTCAACGATGCATCTCCCCTGAAGAGGGACAGTTAATCCTGGAAGAAATTCTCTCGGGAACCTGCGGTCATCACGCCTCCTCGAGGGCAATCGTCGCCAAAGCATTCAGAGGTGGCTTCTTCTGGCTGCAGGCGAATGAAATGGCGAAACATATGGTCGGCCGGTGTGAAGGTTGTCAGTTCTACTCTAACAAGTCCCACAAGCCAACATCTGCGTTGAAGACAATTCCTCTTGTTTGGCCGTTTGCAGTATGGGGATTAGATACAGTCGGTCCATTCAGGACAAGCCAAGGGGGATTCACACATCTGTTGGTGGTAGTCGACAAGTTCACAAACTGGATTGAAGCCAAACCCATCAAGAAGCTCGATGCCCTTACGGCCATCAAGTTTGTCAGGGACATCATCTCTAGATTCGGGGTACCTCACAGCATAATCACTGACAACGGAACAAACTTTGACTCGGACAGATTCAAAAGTTTCTGTACAGGCCAAGGTATCCGAGTGGATTTTGCATCTGTGGCGCATCCCCAAACAAACGGGCAAGCAGAGCGGGCGAATGGACTTATTCTGCAAGGTTTGAAGCCTCGACTCCTACGAGAAGTGGGACATGCCGCCGGCGCATGGGTCACCGAGCTACCTTCGGTGCTTTGGGGTCTCCGCACAACCCCAAATAGATCTACAGGGCGATCCCCATTCTTCCTCGTTTATGGAGCAGAGGCAGTCCTTCCGAGTGACTTGCTTCACAACGCTCCACGAGTTGAACTCTTCTCCGAAGCTGAAGTAGAGCAAGCCAGGCAAGACGGAGTGGATCTTCTAGAGGAGGAGCGCGAGATGGCACTGGCACGCTCAAACATTTACCAACAAGATCTGCGGCGCTTTCATGCGCAACACGTCAAGAGTCGTACATTCCAAGCAGGCGACCTGGTGCTCCGAGTGGATCAGCAGAGACCTCACAAGTTGGCTCCCGCCTGGGAAGGACCCTTCATCATCTCCAAGGTGCTGAACAACGGAGCATATCGACTCTACAACATCGACAGGGAAACGGACGAGCCGCGAGCATGGAACGGAGATCTCCTCAAGCGCTTCTACACGTGACCGTCGACTGAAGCAATGTAAAGAACAAGTATCGGTGAAGTAATACAAAGCAAATTGAGTTTTTGCAGATTCAAAATTCTTCCGCGGTCGCAGACTCCGGTATCAAAAAAAACTTAGTTGCGAACCAGAATCGCCTAAGTATTAACTTTCTCCGAGTGTGCACTTAACATCGCACTCGGAGACTTAGCTGCGATCCAGAATCGCCTAAGTATTAACTTTCTCCGAGTGTGCACTTAACGTCGCACTCGGGGACTTACCTGCGATCAAGAATCGCCTAAGTACAAATTTTCTCCGAGTGCGCACTAACCGTCGCACTCGAAGACTTAGCTGCGATCCAGAATCGCCTAAGTATTAACTTTCTCCGAGTGTGCACTTAACGTCGCACTCGGGGACTTAGCTGCGGTCAAGAATAGCCTAAGTACGAATTTTCTCCGAGTGCGCAGTAACCGTCGCACTCGGAGACTTAGCTGCGATCCAGAATCGCCGAAGTATTAACTTTCTCCGAGTGTACACTTAACGTTGCACTCGGGGACTTAGCTGCGATCAAGAATCGCCTAAGTATTATCTTTCTCCGAGTGTGCACTTAACGTCGCACTCGAGGACTTAGCTGCGATCCAGAATCGCCTAAGTATTAACTTTCTCCGAGTGTGCACTTAACGTCGCACTCGGGGACTTAGGTGCGATCAAGAATCGCCTAAGTACAAATTTTCTCCGAGTGCGCACTAACCGTCGCACTCGGGGACTTAGCTGCGATCCAGAATCACCTAAGTATTAACTTTCTCCGAGTGTGCACTTAACGTCGCACTCGGGGACTTAGCTGCGATCAAGAATCGCCTAAGTACAAATTTTCTCCGAGTGCGCACTAACCGTCGCACTCGGAGACTTAGCAGCGATCCAGAATCGCCTAAGTATTAACTTTCTCCGAGTGTGCACTTAACGTCGCACTCGGGGACTTAGCTGCGATCAAGAATCGCCTAAGTACAAACTTTCTCCGACTGTGCACTTAACGTCGCACTCGGGGACTTAGCTGCGATCACGAATCACCTAAGTATTAACTTTCTCCGAGTGTGCACTTAACGTTGCACTCGGGGACTTAGCCGCGATCACGAACCGCCTAAGTACAAACTCTCTCCGGGTGTGCACTTAACGTCGCACTCGGGGACTTAGACGCGACCCAGAATCGCCTACGTACTAACTTTCTCCAAATGTGCACTAAACGTCGCACTCGAAGACTTGTCTACGGTCAAGAATCGCCTAAATAGAAAGCTTCCTTCGAGTGTATCTCACAGATCCACTCGGAGGCTTAGCAGACCCTCATTGAGGCTCATGTAGATGTCAAGACAACTGAAAATTACATGAGTAGCATGAACCGCATTGAAGCTCATGTAGATGTCAAGACAACTGACAATTACATGAGTAGCAGAATCTCATTGAAGCTCATGTAGATGTCAAGACAACTGACAATTACATGAGTAGCCGAACCTCATTGAGGCTCATGTAGATGTCAAGACAACTCGCTCCGAGTACGACCTTACAGTCGCACTCGAAGACTTAGCCGCGATTACGAATCGCCTAAGTACACAATTGCCTTCGAGTGTATCCTACAGATCCACTCGGAGACTCAGCAGACCCTCAGTGAGGCTCACGCAGATGTCAAGACAAATGACAATTACATGCTCCGCATGTTTGCCATTGGCTTCACCAAGAAACGCCAAACAAAAACCACGAGCCAAAATCGTGTCAACAACTCTTTAGCAAAAGAAGAGCAAAAGATTCAATTCAAATTCAAAGTTCGCCTAAAGATAGTTGGTTCGGTGTAGATCAAGCTTATCCACACCGAACCACGAATGTGACGGCCAACAGCAGTGGCCAAAGTTTCATACAACTAACACTCGGCATACCGAGGTAAAAGTTTTCTTAAACGTCGTCAGGACTGGCACTGGGACTGGCAGGCTCCACGAAAGTGTTGAGGTCGATCCCGTCTGCGATGCGAGTGGCGCTCCCAAGGAAGGTCTCCATGAAATCTTTGAATCGAAGCTTTTTGGTGTTGGCGACTTGCAACGCCTTCTGCTTCTCTTCGCGCGCCTCCTTGCAGTGCACTCGGACCAGCGACAGAGCGACGTCCGCACCACAGCGAGCCGCAGACTTCTTCCACGCCTGCACTCGGTTCGGGACCTCCTCCAGCTGAGTCATCAAACCTTCCATCTCTTGCCGAGACTCGTCTTCAGGCCAAAGCTCCTTGTCGATTCGGCCGACGACCTCTCTCAGTCGAGCGATGAAAGGTCCCACTTTGCCCAGGTGAATGTGCGCTCGGAGCAAGTCTCGATTGGCGTCCTCGCCGAGTGGAACGTTCGGAAGAATCGACCGCTCAACGTCAGCTGCTTCAGCCTCAGCGTCCATGCGAAAAATCTGCAAAGACAGGACGAGCAAAAAGTAAGCACAGGATGAAATACACATGCAAGAAGCACTCGGGAAAACAGAACTTACCACCGAGAAGCGTAATCATCTTCCTTGCCCAGTCACTTACGTAATTCTCCTGTGCTATGCACCGCCTGTTCATCACCTGCATCTGTCCCATCAGTTCAGTTCTTTGTTTCCCCATTTTCTCCACTTCGGCCACCAATGCCTTGTTTGCCTCACGGGACTACTCCAACGACTTCTCTCGTTCAGCCAGAACACCCTTCATACCAGCCAAGGCAAACATTGCCGCATCCAGTTCCGCAGCAAACTGAATCTTTTCAGCTCTCAAAGCGTCGTACGCCGATCCCATCTCGCAAGTCTTCTGCAAGTCAACGCGAAGAGACGGTCAGACACATTCAACAAGGACAACAGTAAAAATTCCAAGTTCTTCAGACCCCTGCCGACGCAAGCAGTCGACAGCGGTCTCGGGGACTACACCCAGTGGGTTCATTGAGAGTGACCCCACTGGCATGAACCTCAAACAGGTCCGCCCTATTGAGATACATAACAAAAAACAAGCCTATGAGGTTACTACTACCCGACCTGAGTAAAATTACTCTTGGGGACTCATCCAGTAGGTGCACTCGGAGTGCCCCCACCGGTAACATTCGAACAGATTAGCTTTGACCTGATCAAGTTAAAGAAAATGTATATAAAGACAACTGCCGGTGGAAGCACTCGACAGAAGTCTCGGGGACTACACCCACTGGGTTCACTAAGAGTGAACCCACTGCAAAATAATCCTACTGTATCTGAGTACATTGCTTCAACACCCAGTAGGTTACAAGAGGAAAGTAAATACTTACTAGCCCACTTACTCGGATATCGTCCCGGAGTTCCAAGCTTCGCTTGTACACAGACGCGATGGAGTCGTACGCTCTCTTGGCATCACCTGCCATCAATTCCGCCTGCACCATGGCCTCCTTGGCAGCTCCCACCTGATCTTCCGGGAGGCGCCGGGTGTCGTACTGGACAGTCGATGGACCTGGCACCACAAGAGACTCCTTGGGCATCCCAAGTCCTGTTCCAGTCGGTTCAGCAGCGATAAGTGCCGTTTCTGTCGACGGCATCGTCTCAGTCGGTGGCGCATCCATGGCAGGAGTAGTAACCGGTGGAACAGCCTCAAGGACAGGCACCGTAGCTTGCTCGGACCTCTCCTGGTCGTCCTCCTCCACGGGAATCACCTCTAAAGGAAACCCGACCGAACGACGTGAGATCACAGGAAAAAGGCAAGACCAAAGACAGAATTCGTGAAATAATAATATAAGCTCTCGGAGTCGCCACGGCGTACCTTGCTGGGATGTGACGACGTTGTCCGTATCCATGGGATCGTCCCCCTGGCGTGGCAGAGAAGTGGCAGAGGTGGCAGCTCTATCGAGTAAAATTCACTCGACCAATAAGTGTGAGGCCAATCAAATACTAGAAGAAGATAGAAGAATACACTTACGCTGAGGCGACGGGGACGGCGATCCTCATCCGCGGCAAAGCCTTCCGAGGCTTGGATCCACTCGGTTTGGCCACCTTAGAAGGCTGTCCCGCGGGCTCAGCAGCAGAGTCCCAGGTCCTCTTTGTGCTCCGAGCGCTCGGAACCACGGGAGTAGCTAGCAAGGCACTCGGAACCACAGGAGCAGCTGGCGGGGCACTCGAGGCCGCTGGAGGAGACGACGGAGCCGCGGGTTCGTGACGGCGTTTGGTTCGAGGCTCTGGGGGTGGGGGTGGCGAGCTCTGTTCCCCATCTTCCCCCTCTTCTTCTCCGTACTCCTCCTCCGTCTCTCCACTGTCGGAGACGTACTCAACGCTCTCCACGCTGCCCTCCTGGCTACCATCCTCTTCCTCGGCCGGATTCCCGTTCGAGACAGGAGAAAACCAGTTGTTCCACGCCTGCACGAGATACAGTCGACAACATCAGACGTCGGACAATAATACAAGAAAAAGCAATAAACCTAAGACAATTGGGTGCACTCGACAAGTTATACTCACCTCATTCGGAGGAGGGTTGTCCGCACAGAAGGGCTTCACTCGCCGAGATCCTCTGGGATTATCGCACGCGCCTGTGATGTTGAGGACCCACGACGCCACCATCTCCCCGGTCACGCACTCGGGGTTAGTCCGAGTGGAGTCCTCAGGCCCCGTGTAGTGCCACATGGCGTGGTGTCTAGCTTGCAAAGGCTGGACACGCCGACCCAGAAAAACCTCCAGCAAATCTATGCCGGTGACTCCCTTTCGGACGACCTCTACAAGCGCATCGACCAGAGGCTGGATCTGGATCTTCTCCATCTTCGTGAGCATGAGCTGCCTAGGCGGAGCCGGTCGGTCTAAGCTAAAAGGCGGTAGTCTAGTGGCGGCATTCGGGCCAGCAACGTCCTGGCAGTAAAACCAAGTCGACTGCCAGTTCCTAACGGATTCAGACAACTGAAGAGCGGGATAGCTACTTTTACTTTTCTTTTGGAAGCCTAAACCTCCGCAGAGCTGGAGGAGGTGAGTTTTGTCATCCGACTGGCTCCGCCCTTTGATGGTTTGAGATCTAGGAGAGAAGATGTGCTTAAAAAGCCCCCAATGGGGAGGACAGCCGATGAAACACTCGCACAGCACGACGAAGGCGGAGAGATGAGCTATTACGTTGGGAGAAAAATGGTGGAGCTGCGCCCCGAAGTGGTTCATTATACCTCTGAAGAAGGGATGAGGAGGCAGAGAGAAGCCTCGGTGCACGTGGCTGAGCAGCAAGACGCGCTCCCCCTCTTGGGGCGCCGGCTCGGTCTCGCCCTCCGCCGGCAACCTCCACGTCTTGTGCTCAATCATGCCGTGCTCCACCAGCTCCAGCATGTCCTCCTCCATCATCGTGGAGGGGAGGAAATCCCCCTGGATCCAACCCGCCGGCAGTGCTCGTTGCCACCGCTGAGCAGGAGCCGCCGCCTTCCCCTTCTTCTTCCGCGCCTCGAGCTTGCTCGTCTGCCCCTTTGTCATGGTGGAGGCTGCAGACCCGCGGGGGAGAAGGAGAAGGAAGGAGCTTGAGATGCGCAGGAGGTGACGAGAGAAGCGGGGCAAGTGTGAGCTATCAGGCGAATGCAACGAAAAACCCTCGCTGTAGAGGTTTAAATAAGGTTCCGACTGGGTCACTAGCAGGTGGCCCCGAAATCTTATCCCCCGACCGGTTGCTGCGATATTAGTGGAAGAGATCAAGGCGCGGAAATCGAGGCGGCAGATATTACTCGATTATGATGTTATCATCCCCGTCGAGCGCGCGGCAACCAAAATTTGAGGATCCCAGAAAATCCGCCGATGTCAGTTGACTGGTCACGTCAAAACATACTGCGGAAGCACTCGGTCCCTGACGGTTCGTTTCACAAATACATCCACTCGGATCACTGGTCAAGAAGATAAAATGGATCGAGGCAAACAACGCCAAAGTCGCATCCATACCAGTCGGATCCGTACTCCAAGCATCGCTTCGTCGTTCCAACCCCAATCCATTCGGGGACTAATGATGGGGTTATAGTCCTAGGGTAGGGTCATAGGCCTGCCCTGTGGGGCCTACCCAAGGACCACCCTTCATAAGGGAGAAGGCCCTTAGTCAGTTCCGACTGAATTAAGGACTTCCCATCATCCAGTCGGTGACGATTCCTCCATCATCCAGTCGGAGATGAGCATTCGAAGCGTATCAAACTTACCCCACTGGATTCCACTCTGTACATCGTAACCCCCCTGGAGGACAACGGTCATACGTTTCCATGTACCTTTATTAGCATTTAAGACATACGTTACCTGTAACGTATGCAATTATCCGCCACTACTCCACCCCTGTGCACCGAACCGTTATGAAGGGTAGCACACTCTATATAAGCCACCCTTCTCCACTGGTGCAGGGGTTAGCAATTCACTGTAATCCATATTCCACTCGACAACAAGCTCCCTAGAGCACTGAGACGTAGGGCTTTTACCTCCACCATAGAGGGGCCTGAACTCATACAACCTCGCCGTAGCTAAGGCTCTGCCCATCCTTTCGTACCCTCACATCTACTGTCAGACTTATACCCATGACAGCAAGCAAAGTATTAGCAGCAAAGTAGTATGATAACAATGGTGTCAGAAACGATCTGTTGACAGCAGACTATTCCTAACGATTGTATCAATGGCGCCAGGAGTTGCCCATGGACGGGAAATATTCTTTCCCGGCAACGGTGCGAGAAAAAGTATTGTAGCAGGTAGCAGCAGTGTAACGGGTAGCAACAGTGGCAAGGAACAGCAGTAGTGACAGCAGTAGCAAGACAAGTAACAGCAGCAGCAAGTAACAGTAGCAACAACAGTAGTAACAGCAGCAGAGCAAAACAAGTAACAACAGCAGTGGGACAAACTTGTAGGCAATGGATCGGTGATTTGTTTGGATGATATTCATCATGCAACAGTTATAACATAGAGAGATATGTGGCTAGCTCCCGTTCGTCAACGTGATGTAGGTATGCATTCCGTGTGTATTCATACGTGCTTAGGGAAAAGAACTTGCATGACATCTATTGTCCATCCCTCCCGTGGCAGCGCGGTCCAAAAGGAAACTACGGGATATTAAGGTTCTCCTTTTAATAAAGAACTGGACCAACGCATTAGCACTTGGTGAACACATGAACTCCTCAAACTATGGTCATCACCGGGAGTGGTTCCGGTTATTGTCACTCTGGGGTTGCCGGATCATAACACATAGTAGATAACTACAACTTGAAAGATGGGATCTAAAACACACATATATTGGTGACAACATAATAATTTCAGATCTGAAATCATGGCACTCGGGCCCTAGTGACAAGCACTAAGCATGGCAAAGTAGTAGCGACATCAATCTCAGAACATAGTGGATACTAGGGATCAATCCCCGTCAAAACTAACTCGATTACATGATAGATCTCATCCTACTCATCACTGCCCAGCGAGCCTACGAATAGATTACTCACGAACGATGAAGAGATCCATGGAATTGGAGAGGGAAGAAGGTTGATGATGACGATGGCGACGATTTCCCCTCTCCGGAGCCCAAAAGGGACTCCAGATCTGCCCTCCAAATGAAGAACAGGATGTGGCGGCGCCTCCATATCGCAAGCGCGACGAAATCTTCTCTCTTGATTTTTTCTGGGACGAAAGAGAATTTATAGAGCTGAGTTTGGGGGCGGCAGAGCCACGTGGGCCCCACAAGCTTGCTAGCCGCCACCGAGGGGGTGGCGGCTACAGGGCTTGTGGCCCACTGGCCCATCCCCTCCGGTGGATCTTTGCGCAGGTATTTTTCATATTTTCCAGAAATATTCTCCGTAAATTTTCAGGACGTTCCGAGAACTTTCATTTCTCCACAAAAAACAACACCAAGGCAATTCTGCTGAAAACAACGTCAGTCTAGGTTAGTTCCATTCAAATCATGAAAATTAGAGTCCCAAACAAGGGCAAAAGAGTTTGGAAAAGTAGATACAATGGAGACGTATCACTTGCCAGTAACGAGATTGAACTAGGTATAGAGATACCGACGATCGAGTCTAGGGCAAGTAACATACCGCTGGACAAACTACATACGAGATTGACTGAATACTTGACATCTTGGTTTGACCGATAATGATCTTTGTGGAATATGTAGGAATCAATATCGGCATCCAGGTCCCTCTATTGGTTATTGACTGGAAAGGTGTCTGAGTCCTGCCCACATGATCCTCGAACCCGTAGGGTCCACACACTTAATGCTCGATTGACACTAGAGTAGTATTGGGATATGTATGTTGGTGACCGAGTGTTGTTCCGAATCTTCAGATGAGATCCCGTGCGTCACGAGGAGTTCTGGAATAGTCTGGAGGTAAAGATTTATATATGGGAAGTCCTATTTTGCCTACCGAAAAAGTTTCCTCCATTACCGTTAGTGTACCGGGCTGCCGAAAGGGTTCCGGGGGGTCCACCTACTTCGTGGGCCCACATGGGCTATAGGGGTGGCAGCCTCGCCACCCTAGTCTATGGTCACCAGCCCCTAGAGGCGAAATTGGCTTGGGGCAAGAGTCCCAAAGGAAGAGGGCACTCCGGAGGTGCCTTGGAGGAGGGAGGACTTCACCCTAGGTGTCGGCCCTCCATGGAGGAGGGGCCAAGGGATGCGACCTCAACATGCCCCTTTGCCTCCTATATATAGTAGAGGAGAGGGGGCTGTGGAAACAACAATTCTCATGCCCTGGGGCCTTCCCTCTCTCACGTTCTTCGTCGTTCACAGTTTCGGAAGCGCTTGGCGAAGCCGTGCCGAGATTGCTCCACCACCATCTCCACCAGGTCGTCGTGCTGGTTGAGATCCCATCTACTTCCCCTTCCTCTCATGCTGGATCAAGAAGGAGGACACATCATCGAGCCGCACATGTGTTGAACACGGAGGTGTCGTCCGTTCGGCGCTAGATCGGATCGTGAAGAGTACGACCAGATCAACCGCGTTATATACGCTTCCTCTTAGCGATCTACAAGGGTATGTAGATGCACTCACCCTCTCGTAGATGTTGATCTCCATAGATAGACCATTGTATAATAGGATGCATGTGCACAAATTGTCTTTCCAATTGTACTACAAGTAAAGATGTAGCATCTGCATAACTTGTAGTTCTAGCAACAATAGAGCCCCCTATCAAGGGTAACGATCCCGCACAAGTGAAAGAATCTTGAATCACACTTTTTCCGGTAATATTACCACTACCTATGCGGAATATCTTTGTTTGTGTAATAGGTTCTCCCTTAGAAGGATCATTATCCGCAACGTTATCAAGTTTTTCTTTAGCAACTTCATAAAAATTTCCTTTAGTATTCTTATCACAAGGTAAAGTTGGATAATCAAGGGCTTCCGCGCTAGAGGAAAAAGCACCACTAATTTCAAACTCGAACATGATAGCAACTTCCAAGCACGCAAAGAATTAAACTAGCAACAAGAAAAGATAAATATTTTTGTATTTTTGATTTTTATGAGGCAAGCTAAATATGACAGCAAATAAAAATAAGAACAAGTGAATGATACTTTGTGCGAAGTTACTTGATAGTAGGTTGGTGATACTCCCGAGCAACGGCGCCAGAAATCCTTCCACGTACTTGTGATCTGTGTTGGATTTTCCATGAAGAGGAACGGGTTATGCAGCACAATATAGGTAAGTATTTACCTTAGTAGAGAACCAAGTTTTATCGAACAATAGGAGTAACAACCAACCCCCGTCTTTAGTGACCGCACACAAAGAAGCAAACACTTGCACCCAACGCGGGCAAGAGGGTTGTCAATCCCCTTGGACTTGTTATTTGCAAGCAAGTAAAGTGTGTGTATAGAGGTTGTAAAGTGCAAAGGAAATTAAAAAGTAAATAAAGGCAACGAGTAAATTGTAGCGTTTGTAAACTTATAAGTGAATAGACCAAGGTGCCGTAGATTTCCCTAATGACATCTCTCATATAGAAGGCATACGGTGGGTAAACAAATTATTGTTGGGCAATTGATGGAAAAGCGCATAGTTATGTTATATTCACGGCAATGATCATGTATATATAGGCATCACGTCCATTAGCAAATAGGTCGACTCCTGTCTGCACCTATTACTATTACTCCACTCATCAACCGCTATCCAGCATGCATCTAAAGTATTAAGTAAAACAGAGTAATGCTTGGAGAACAATGACATGATGTAGACAAAAATAACTCAATCGACATGAATTAACATCATCGTTTTATCCTTAGTGGCAACAAAACAAAGACGTCTCCTTGTCCCTTTCTATCAGTGGGATATATAACTCTGCCATATTAAACCCACTACAACGCACCCCTCTCACTAAAGAAATATCAATCTAGTTGGCCAAATTATTTTAATAGATCTGAGAGATTTACAGAGCTATCGTAATATTACAAATAAGAATCATATTTAGAATTCAGAGGAGACTCATATATTAATCATGAATAATCTGAACATAAGTCCACAATTCATCGGATCCCAACAAACACACCGCCCAATAGGATTACATCCGATAGATCAAAGTGAAGATGTGATGATTATCGTATTGAAGATCAAGAGAGAGAGAGAGAGAGAGAGATAGCCATTTAGGTACTAACTAAGGACCCGTAGTTCTATGATAAACTACTCACACATCACCATGGGAGCAGCAAGGTCGATGTAGAGGTCCTCCATGATCGATCCCTCCTCCGACAGGGTACCCAAAAAGGGCTCTGGATGGCCTCACGGCGGTACAGAGACTTGCAGCGGTGGAAAAGTGTTTTGGGTGACTCCCTAGGGTATTTGAGGTGATTGAGGATTTATAGAACAAAGAGGGACGTCAGGAGGCGCCAGGGCGACCCACCGCACAACAGGGCGCGACCACCCCCTAGGCGCCCCTGATGTGTGGTGCCCCCTCGTGTGGCCTCCAGCCTCCTTCCGAAGCTTCCAGGTCTTTTTTTGGTTCGGTAAAAATCATAAAAAAGTTTCGGGGCAATTTAACTTCGTTTGGTACTGTAAACGTGAAAAGCTGAAAACATACAGAAAACATAAATTGGCGCTGGACGCTGGGTTAATAGGTTAGTGCTCAAAAATAATATTAATTCGTATAAAAACACCCAATAAGTATCCTAAGATGATAATATTATAGCATGTAACAATCAAAAATTACAGATACGTTGGAGACGTATCAGTGTTCTTCCCTCTCTATCTTGTGATGAATTGAGTTTTTTTCCTTTGAGGTTTCGTTATGTTGGATTGAATACTTTGAATTTGAGAGTACTTTACATATGTCTTGTATGCGGATACCCGTGATGACAATGTGGTATTCTATTGATTCACTTGATATATGTTTTGGTCACTAACTTGTGGATTCCCGCGACATTGGGGTGATCTAGGCACATAGGTTGATGCATGTTTTCGTCCTACTTTCTCCAGTAGAAACTTTGGGGTACTCTTAAAGGTTCTTTGTGTTGGATTCAATATGATGAATCTGAAATTGTTTGATGCATGTCGAATAATCAACTCACGAATACTTGTGATGACATTGGAGTATGTAGGTGATATTAGAGTTGGCTGATGCGTATCACATGTGTTATTCTAGTACGAACTACAGGGGTGCTTATGACACTTATAGGGATGGCTCAATAGATTGGTTGGAAAAGATACCTTTCAGGTGGTTTTCTTACCTACAACAATTTCATCTTATGTTCTCCGCTAGATAGAAATTTTCAAATGATTCTTTATCCCACGTTGAAGGATGGTTATATGATTCAATTATGTTAGCACTACTAAGAGATTGCATTACTGAAAGTGTGAAGCATTTGGTGTGTTGGGGACACAAGATATTACTTGTATTTGTTTGCAGGATTGTTTGACAAAGACCATCTTTATCCTAAACCTTCCACGGATTGATAAATCTTAGATCATTCACTTTAGAAAAATTTAATGTTGTCTTACAAAAACCTGTACTTAAAGGCCCAACAATATCTAAAAAATAAAGTTGCGTAGTAGACATCAGTTGTCGACGTTGATGGGGTGAGCGGACAACACGGTGACGGACGAGCTATCATAGAATAGGAGAGCAACGAACAGTGACGAAAGTGAGGAAGAGTGGTGTGAACAGAGGCGTGGGCGGTGACACGAGATAGAATGAGAATTATGAAACGTCTCGTCCGTCTCCCGTGCTCCCCGAGGCATGCAACCAAGAGTCTTGCGTGGCCGCGCTGAGCCTAACTGTCGAGAAATTGCTGATTCGGCAGTAGCTCACGGGCCTGTTTCGGCACTGCTTTACATTATGTGTAGGTCGAGATGTAGATACAGCTTAGACAATCAAACAATTATTTTTCTTTTCGTACCAGACTGATTAGGGATAATGTAGGCAATCAAACACACATCCTATAAAATAGCCTTAGAAAGAGATCCCAACAAAACTAAACCACTTGTATCTAATTTGGCCATACGGATTGGGAGTCACTGTGAGATTATCAGCTTAGCAGTAGCCGTTTCGGGTTCTTGTTTTTCTGTTTTCCGTTATTCTCTTTTCTCTGGCGCCGATCGTAGCGGGTGAGCGAGCGACTGCCGGAGACCGAGGCGGCCGCGGAGATGGCTCGCGTGGAACTGACGGAAGGCGCACCGACGACTCTCTCCACTCGATCATCATCGCGCGGCGCGGCTGGCGGTGGCCAGCTTCCGGCACAAGCGTGAACGCGGCCGGCCGCCGTGCGTGGCTGTGGCTTCCTCCAACTAGCTCTGACACGCACTGGGACAGCAACAAACTAAGCCCGGTCGGTGCCACGCCTGGGCGCTGCAGCACTGCGCAGCGGCCACCCATGGAAAGATCGACACAGCACGTTGAATGCGGTGGCCGTGCCGGGCGAGTACGCGCGTCCCCCGACGGAGCAGAGTGCAGCGAGCGGGTCGTCAGGCAGCATCGGGGGGTGTCTGCGACTGCGTCTGCATGCGCCGGCAGGCAGCCTTGTGCCAACGCCTGCGCCCCGCTGCCTCCGCCCCTTTCCTGGTAACAAATTAACTCACCGTCCACCCATGACCCATCCCATCCCTTCTGCAGTAGGCGCTCGTGGCCGCACAGCTCGCTCGCGGCCTGCCCGCGTGCGTGCGCAGACAGCCAGCCGGGGGAAATTAACGGGCGGTCACCGGTCAAGGCTCCAATGATCCTTCCACCGGCGGCCTGGTCGCCATGACGGTGGTCTCGGACGCCAGCCTTTTGTCCGCCTCGCGGTCACGAGGTGGAGGAAAGCAGAAGCGTGTCGCGTGTCTCGTGTTGCTGCTGTCACTCTGCTTCGGCTTTTTTTTTTAACATAGTACAGACGCAAGTGTTTATATGCACACGCATACACTCATCCGATAAATGCACTCACGCACGCCCTATCGTTATGAACACCGTCGAGTGATTAAGCCGGTATATCATCTTAAAATTTACGAAGTCATTGTAGACGCCTTGTCGTCGACGGAAACATCTCCTTCCACTGAAAGCGTGTCGTCGAAAATCTTGAAATAAATTTAAAAATAATGCAAGCATCAGGATTTAAACCATGTTAGGCTGAAAATATCACGGAACCATCCAACCACTATCAACCATCCAACCACACGTTGGTTTGCTGCTTCGGCTCTGCTGTGATGCGCGTGGACCGTGTGGTCGGTCGTGCGTGGACTGGATGGAGGTGCCGAAAGGTCCGCTTTTATCTCGCCTGCTGCGGAACATGGCCTGGCCTCAAGCAGTTTCTCTTGGTGGGCCGGTGTAGTCACACGGTTCGGAAAGGTTCTATTTACTGGTACGTATCGATTTTATACCTCCACGTGGTTATTCACTTTCGGAAACACTGAAAATATGAAGTCAGATTTTTTAGGAATGGCAAATATGACGTTTCTCATGGCAATTTACATTGACACGATAGAATGACAAATTTAGTTTTTAAGCACGATAATTTTCTGACAAAAAAAATAAACTGAGACGGATTTGCCATGCTCGTTAACTAAATTTGCTATTCTCGAAGAATATAATTTCTCGTGAAAAATGTTCAGTTTTTCATGGTCAAAATTCTAACATCAAATTTGTAGTGGAGTGCTTCACTTTTTTTATTTTTTGTGTGTGCTTTTCTATTGGTTTTCAAAGGTTTTCTCTGGGTTTTTTTTGCTTGTTTTTTCTTTTAGTTTTCTAAATGTTTTATGCCGATTTTCTATTTGACTTTCATTGGTTTTATTTTTTGGAGTTTTCATTATTTATTTGTCCAATACATGCCTATTTTTACTGAAGTACACATTGAAGATTTTTCATACATAAGTTTAACATTTTTCAGATATTAATTGAACATTTTTCAAGTGCACTCTGATTTTTTTCTAATACATGTTCAACCTTTTTCAGATACACATTCAACACGCTGAAACAAATGTTAAACATTTTTGAATACATGGTGCATACTTATTTAACAGGCATTGAACATTTTACATACTGGAAGAATTTCTTTTAAACGTAGAAAACATATGCTAAATGTCAGAGCATTTTTTAAATTTCATAAAAAAATTAATGGTACCAAACATTTTGTAAATAAAAGCAGCAATTTTTAATTTTGTAAACGTCTAAAAAATTCAGGGCATATTTTCGACATATAATTATTATTTTCTAAATTTTTACAAACCAAAGTGAACTGCACATTCATTTTTCTTAAATTATATTTTTAGTAAATGTCACAAACATATTTTTGAAATGCTTGAACATTTCTGAAATCTGATGATTTTTTTTAATGATATGATTTTTTTAAGTTGATTAAAGACTTTGTTTACAATGCATGTGCTTTTTTTAACATGTGAATAACATTGTTTAAAAATTTAAGTAAATTAATTTTTGAAATATATGTATTTAGAATATCTCAAAAATAAAGACAAAAGGCGAAGCAAAAATAAAAAAGACCTAACAAATAACGAGTAAAGGTAATGTGCCAACTCCTAACGGGTTCCCCTGAGGCGAGGCGATCTACCTTCTCGCAATAAGCAAGAAGTAGTCGTGCCCAAAAGTGCCACCAAAACGGGAGAGAACTGTGTGTTGCCATAGCGGCTTGTCCAAAGAAAAAAGGGCTACTTTGGATGATGTCGTTAAAGGGAGACCCCCTTATCGGTGCTTCAAGCGTTGTTTCTCATAGGTAGAACGTGTGTGCATGGTTACGGAAGTGAGGCCAAAAGATGGATTTCGCTCGGTATCGCCTATTCGGCTAGATGTATTTTTAGCATGTTTGCTTCAAACCCTTGGTTTGCTCGCTCCTGTCTCTGGTCGGCTCAGCTAGTGGTTTCCATTCCTATGTTATTCGCTTAAAAAATCAGCTTCAATTTTTATGGTTTGTGGATTTGAAGAACATGTTCATGAATACGAAAAATGTGTTCGACTACTTAGAAAATATTCGCACATTCAAAATAGTTTTCGAATTAGAAAACATCATCATCAACAACAACAACAACAATAACAAAGCCTTTAGTCCCAAACAAGTTGGGGTAGGCTACCGAATTAGAAAACATCATGCATTTAAAAAATAATGGAATTGCAAAAAAAATAATGGATTCAATTTTTTGCTATTTAAAAATATATTTCCGGATAAGAGTAAAATTGGGGAATTTGAAAAAAAAGTTTACTGGTTCAAACAAGTTTGTAAATTCTAACACAAATCATGATATGAAAAATGTTGGTAGAAATCAAAAATAAATCATTCATTTGACAATTTTTTGTGCATTCAAACATGTTTTAGAATTTTGAAAAAATCTTCATGAAATCTCATTTTTTAAATAAATTGAAGTATGTCCACAAAAATATAAAATGATTCCTTAAAATGATCATAAAATTTCAAAAATATCCTCACTTTTTAAAAAAGTTCATACATTTGAAAAAAGTTCGAGGTTCTGAAAATTAATCACGGATTATATAAATTTTATGTTTTTTAAAGAAAGAAAAAAACGGAAACAAGAACAAGAATAAAAGAACCAACTGAAAAAGAAACAAGAATAATGTGGTGGAAACTTCTAGAGTCTTCCCCTTGTTAGAAATATACCACGTCGTGTCGGTGGTGGCACGTGAGTATGTGCTCACGTTTGTGTCGATCGTGTAGGTGTAGGTCGAGTCGTAGGTCGTTGATGATCTGTTCTAGGCCAGTCACGTTGTGCGTGTTGAAGTGAGTGTGCAGATCAAACATGTTTGTGTTGCCCGGGTTGTGCGTGCATGTTGTTAGTTTGTTAGTGCATTAAATGCCTGCTAGTTGCGGTGTGCGACTGTGCGTGCATGTAGGTTAGGAGTTAGTGGTAGTAGAACTAGGATCACGTAGTTATCTGTGTGCGTACGTGTGGGGATCTCGACTCAGAAGCCGTGGTCATCGAATGCACGTGTACGGTGATTCCAAAGATCAATGATCATCGAATACACATAAACTAAAATACAAGAGTCTTACATCCTTACATACCGTGTGATACAAAATAAAGACCATTACATCAAGTCTCACATAGATAGAGCCTCGAAGGCCGACACAACAAACATACCTAGCAGTTGAAATCTTGATCAAAAGCGTGAATCCATGCCATCTGCCTTAACCTACAGGCATTCTGAATCGGAAGCGTCCTAGTTCGCATGTTCGTCACCGACGAACTCTTCTATAAATTCCCGCTCTTCCATGCCTAGCCAAATAAATAAACAGTGGCAAGCCAATGAGTATTTTAAATGTACTTGGAAGTAGCCCATGATGTGGGACAATGCAATAATTAAGCATGATATAACTCTAATAGATAATTTGCAGAAAGCAGATTTTTTTCTCGTGCAATGACATGATCAACTTCTCGTGCGGGCATGCATCATGAGGTAAGTATAACCATGTGAACATGTTACAAATATCAATATCAACTAAGGGCTCAACAACCCATGTTCACCCATCATGCCAAGTTGTCCAACTTAGCTCGGGTATCATGTTTCTCACGTGACCATCTTTCTTACACACGCACACTGTTTGGTAAACATGGACGTAGTCCAAGAGCGGTCATTCAAATGTCCTTGACTGTGAACACGACTATTTGAATAGTTTTATACTCAACATATGTTGCACACTTTATCCACAAGACTCGGAAAACTTACGTGTCAAGACATGACTCGCGGTATTTCTCATACACAAGGTAAGTACCCGAACATTACCTTTCCCATGACGATACTAGCAAAGAGACCACTAGTTGGCGACAATCCCTCGTTATGTACATCACACGTATCATCCACGAGGGTACGCAACGGTGTCCTCGCTGTGTGTGAAAACAACCCATGGTCGCTCTTTCTTGGGAGTGACCACGTCACTCCTGCCACTAGTAATGTAGGCTCTTTACTAGCACCAACCATAGTAATCAACAAAGCCTCGTCCCATATGGGGTATCGTGGTTGTACATGTAAGGTTGGACTAACAGTCGCAACTTAAACCAATTTGCTTTCGAAAGCCACACAGTCACTAGCCTCGGTAGTTTGTTCTCATCTCACACCATCTCCCTCGACATTAATGGCACCCGACGGGATTTCATAAAACCTTTGAAATCACTTTCTTTTATCGTCACCATGCACGTTCCCATCCCATTGCGTAGCATCTACTAGCAACCCAACTACTTCTCACCCGCACAACCCTCATAGGAAGGTAGGGTCATGCTCAAGCGCAAGTGTCAACGAGGAGTTATCGGGAACATCCCACTGAGGTAGTGATAACCCATAAGCGTATGAGATCGCAGAAGTTTTCGAGGATAGAGTATTCAACCCAAATTTGTTGGTTCACACAAGGGAAGCGAAAGAATATTCTCAACTATTAGCAGCTGAGTTCGTCAGATTCAACCACACCTGAAAGATTAGTGTCTGCAAGCAAAGTATCAGTAGCAAAGTGGTATGATAACAACGGTGCCAGAAACGATCTGTTGACGACAGACTATTCCTAACTATTGTATCAATGGCACCAGTAAAGAGCACGTGGACGGGGAACTATTCTTCCCAGGCAACGGCTCCAGAAAAGTCTTGCAACAAGTAGCAGCAAAGTAACATCAGTAGTGACAGCAGCAGCAAGTAACAACAGAGTAACAGAAGTAGCAACAGTAGCAGCAGCAAAGTGGCCCAATCCCTTTTGTAGCAAGGGACAAGCCTAGACAAAGTAACGTAGGAAGGACCAGTAGTAAAAGACTCATAGGCAGTGGATCGGTGATGGATGAGTATGACGGATGTGATTCATCATGTAACAGCTATAACACGGAGAGATATGTAACTAGCTCACGTTCGTCAATCTAATGTAGGCATGTATTCCGTATGTACTCATACGTGCTTAGGGAAAAGAACTTGCATGACATCTATTGTCCATCCTTCCCATGGCAGCGGGGTCCTAATGGAAACTACGGGATATTAAGGTTCTCCTTTTAATAAAGTACCGGAGCAACACATTAACACGCGGTGAATACATGAACTCCTCATACTATGGTCATCTCCGGGAGTGGTTCCGGCTATTGTCACTCCGGGGTTGCCGGGTCATAACGCATAGTAGGTGACTACAACTTGCAAGATAGGATCTAAAACACACATATATTGGCGACAACATAATAGGTTCAGATCTGAAATCATGGCACTCGGGCCCTAGTGACAAGCATTAAGCATAGCCAAGTAGTAGCAACATCAATCTAGAACATAGTGGATACTACAGATAAATCCCCGTCAAGAACTAACTCAATTACATGATAGATCTCATCCAACTCATCACCGTCCAGCAAGCCTACGATGAGATTACTCACGAACGATGAAGATCATCATGGAATTGTCGATGGAGAAAGGTTGATGATGACGATGGCGACGATTTCCCCTCTCCGGAGCCCGAAACGGACTCCAGATCTGCCCTCCAGATGAAGAACAGGATGTGGCGGCGCCTCCGTATCGCAAAACGCGATGAAACCTTCTCTCTGATTTTTTCCGGGCGAGACGGAAGATATAGAGCTGAGTTTGGGGGCGGTGGAGCCACGTTGGCCCCACAAGCCCTGACGGCACGGCCAGGGGGTGGCCGCGGCCTGTGGGCTTGTGGCCCACAGGTCCACCTCCTCCGGTGGATCTTTGCGCAGGTATTTTTATTTTATTCCAGAAAAAATCTCCGTATTTTTAGGACATTCCGAGAACTTTTATTTCTGCACAAAAACAACACCATCGCAATTCTGCTGAAAACAGCGGTAGTCCGGGTTAGTTCCATTCAAATCATGCAAATTAGAGTCCAAAACAAGGGCAAAAGAGTTCGGAAAAGTAGATACGATGGAGGCGTATCAACTCCCCCAAGCTTAAAGCCTTGCTTGTCCTCAAGAAATTCAGTTGACAAACTGAAAGAGACAAAAGAAAAACTTTGACAAACTCTGTTTGATCTTGTTGTTCCAACTATGTCTAACTCATAACCAGAGTTTCAGCAAGATCCCAAGTAAACCACATAAGCAAATGACATCTAGGTCTCACGGTAAACTCATATCAATGGCATAATCAACTAGCGAGCAAATAATAATAAGTCTCAAACGTCAACACTTCAATCAAAACAACATGAAGCAGTGTAAACAGATGGTATCTCGCTAGCTCTTTCTAAGACCGCAAAACATAAATGCAGAGCACCTTCAAATACCAAGGGCTGACTAAACATTGTAATTCAAGGCAATGAAGATCCAGTCACAGTCATACTCAACACAGTTAAAAGCAAAGCATAGAAATGACAGAGGTGCTCTGAAATTGGTGTTTTTGTAAGAGGAGGATGACTCAACAGGAACATAAATAGACAGGCCCTTCGTAGAGGGAAGCATTGATTTGCAGAGGTGCCAGAGCTCAAGCTTTAAAAACAGAGATAATAATTTTGGGTGGCATGCTATCATTGTCAACGCAATGACTAAGAGTTCTCAACATCTTCCACGCTACACATGCTATAGGCGGTTCCCAAACAGAAAAGTAAAGTTTTGACTCCCCACCACCAATCAATCACACTCCACGGCTAGCCGAATCCTTGGGTACCGTCCATACAACCATCAATCCTGGGGGAGTTTTGTTTGCAATTATCTTTTCGATTTGAGCATGGAACTGGGAATTCCAATTACCGGCCCCTTTCTCGTGAATGATAGTGAATAAACACATATCGAGGATAACACGCCTAGCATGGAAGACACCAATATCCCCCTGTCACCACATGAGCGGTTCGGGCATGCGAAACAAATTATTTATTGAAGATTTAGAGAGTGGCACATGCAAATTACTTGGAACGACAGGTAGATACCGCAAATAGGTAGGTATGGTGGACTCATATGGCACAACTTTGGGTTTATGGAGGTGGATGCACAAGCAGTATTCCCGCTTAGTACAAGTGAAGGCTAGCAAAAGACTAGGAAGCGACCAACTAGAGAGCGACAACAGTCATCAAAATGCATTGAGATTAACTAACATTGAGTGCAAGCATGGGTAGGACATAAATCACCATAAACATGAACATCATAGAGGCTATGTTGATTTTGTTTCAACTACATGCGTGAACATGTGCCAAGTCAAGCCACTTGAAACATTCAAAGGAGGATACCATCCTATCATACTACATCATAGTCATCTCAACATTCATGTTGGCAACCAAGACAAACCATTATAAGCTCCTAGCTAAGTAAGCATGGCATAAGCAACTATGATCTCTAAGTTGTCAGTGCAAACATGTTTCTCTCACAACAAAGCTGAATCAGGCATGATGAGCTAGTCATATTTACAAAAACAAAATAGATCGAGTTCATACCAACTTTTCCAGGCTTAGTCACTTCATCATATATCGTCATTATTTCCTTTCACTTGCACGACCGAACGATGTGAACAATAATAAGAGTGCTCGTGCATTGGACTAAAGCTGGAATCTGCAGGCAAACACAAAGGAGAAGACAAAGTAATATGGCTCTTTGAAAGCTAAACAGGTATGCATGCAAGAGCCACTAAACATTGTAACCAATATCTTCTACCTTGACCCAAAGAAAAAAGAAAACTATCTACACGGGAAAGCTCCCAACAAGCAAAAGAAGAAAAGAAAATATTTTTGGTTTTTTTCAAACTAGACAGACACACGAAAAGAAACGAGAAAAATAAAATAAACTAGCATGGATGATACAGTGGCAAAGTGTGAACACCGGCTAACAAAGTGAAAGCATAAGCAAGAATGTAAAGTCTGTGAGAAACACGTACTCCCCCAAGCTTAGGCTTTTGGCCTAACTTGGTCTACTCCCAAGGATGGTCCTGGCCAAACCCAAAGTCATAATCGGGGTTATACGGGAGCGCTGCAGCCTCTGCCTGAATAGCTGCCTCACCGAGACGAGCAGCCTTTGCCTCCCTCTCATACTCCTCTGCCTCTCCTCTCGTTATGTAATATCTCTGTTTTACCTGAAAGTCAAAGAAAGCAGGAGCAGGAAGGGTAATATGGAAAACACGCTGCCGGTTAAATATCAATCGGTATAGGAGGGATTCATCATCCCTCTCAAGGAACTGGTAGCGTGTCAAAGCGACGCGATCAAGGAAAGCTGTATGGAGCGGGGGATCTCCTTCGCGGATGGGTACTCCAAGAAAATTTGCTATGCGAGTGGCATAGATCCCACCAAAGAAATCCCCTTCAATTGCATTCTTATTCAGCCTCCTTGCTATAATAGCTCCCATGTTGAAGCTTTTGTCACCTGTCACTGCACTCTTAAGGGTACTAAGGTCGGGTGCGCAGAGGTGACAATGCTCAATCTTGCCATTAATGCATCTGCCTATGAAGAGGGCAAAGTAATGCAAGACAGGAAAATGAATACTCCCCATGGTAGCTTGCATAATGTCTCTAGTTTCTCCAACTGTAATACCAGAGCAAAAATCTCTAACCGAAGATTTCGGAGGATCATTGAGGCTACCCCAAGTAGGTATTTTGCAAATTCTATTGAAATCCTCTAAATCCATGGTATACGATTTATCATAGAGATCAAACAATACCGATGGCTCACGGCCAGCTGAAAATTTGAATCTACGAACAAAAGAGGCAGTGAGAGCAACATACTGTTCACATTTATCGGAGATGAATTCTTCGAGCCCGACGTTGTGAACAAGTGCATCAAACTCATCTTTGAAACCTGCCTCAATCATAAATTCATCAGAAGGCCATTCACATGGTTGTACCTGCGCGTCCCTAGGTTGGTAAGGATCAGGCTCCCGAATCGCAAGACGGGGACCTCTCTTGCTTGAGGAACCACCATGAAAGTTTCTCCTGAATATCTTCCTTTTCTGAAATTTTCAGTGAACCAAAGGAAAAAATGAACAAGGCTCAACTAAACTCGTAGCAACTACTCCAACAAGTGTCTAGAGGTTATATTGCGCATCAAAACTACTTGGGACCAGCTAGAATCAGCATGCAAAGCTCAAGAACATGGTCACTAAGGCAGCAAAAATACGCGGAGTATAAGGCACTAGAGCAAAAACTAATTGGACCAATGGAGGAGTCACTTACCAAGGAGTAATTTCCCCAAAACAGTTCGAAGAACGGTGATTTGAGCAAAGAGATCGAAAATCCCAGCAAGAGGAGCAAGAACACGGGTTTGAGCTGCGAAACAATTTTTCTGGAGGTAGGAGAAGCGGAAGAGAGCAAGAATGAGTGGAGGAGGTGCATGTGGGCCCCACAAGCCTGGGTGGCGTGGCCAGGGGGTGCCCGCGCCCCTAGGGCTTGTGGCCCACTCGTGTGGCCCCGAGACAAACTCTTTGTCCCAATATTTTTCAAAAAAATCCAGAAAAAATCATACTTGATTTTCACAGCGTTCGGGGAACTTTTATTTTCAGGGTACTTTTCTACCGGACGCTAAAATAGAAAACAGGGGAAACTAAACTAAACCTATCATTTTTCTTCTAAGCAACCTAAAGTGAAAGCTTCAAACAGAGGTTTATGACTCCTTGATTCATCCATCTCATGGTCATCGAAAGAAAATCCGTCAATGGGGTTGATCAAACCCTCTCGACAAAACTTCTCGAATCGCAAAGGAGAACGGAGAATTTTAGAATAGCCACTAGGTTACCTCAATGGGGATATGTATCTCCCCAACAAGCAAATCGTACTTCATCTTGACACGAGGAATAGGGCATTCAAATCTCCCAATAAGAATCGATGAGGTCTTTCCGATAGCATTGATGCAATGTACTCGATATTGTTTCTTCGGAAAGTGCACCATATGCTCATTACCGTTGACATGGAAAGTGACATTGCCTTTGTTGCAATCTATAACAACCCCTGCAGTGTTTAAAAAGGGTCTTGCGAGGATGACAGCCATGGCATCGTCCTCGAGAATATCCAAGATAACAAAGTCTGTTAAGATAGTGGTGTTAGCAACCACAACAGGCACATCCTCGCAAATGCCGATAGGGAAAGCAGTTGATTTGTCGGCCATTTGCAGAGAGATTTCAGTGGGTGTCAACTTATCCAGTTCAAGTCTACGATAAAGAGAGAGAGGCATAACACTAACACCGGCTCCAAGATCGCATAACACAGTTCTAACGTAGTTGCCTTTAATGGAGCAAAGTATAGTGGGCACACCGGGATCACCTAGTTTCTTCGGAGTTCCACCCTTGAAGGTATAATTGGCGAGCATGGTGGAAATCTCAACCTCAGGTATCCTCCTCTTATTAATCACAATATCTTTCATGTACTTAGCATACAGAGACATTTTGAGCATATCCGTCAAACGCATCTGCAGAAAGACAGGTCTGATCATTTCAACGAAGCGCTCAAAATCCTCATCATCCTTTTACTTGGATGGTTTGGGAGGAAAGGGCATGGGTTTCTGAACCCATGGTTCCCTTTCTTTACCGTGCTTCCTAGCAGCGAAGTCATTCTTATCGTATCTTTTAGTCTTAGGATGTGGGTTATCAAGATCAACAGGTTCAATCTCCACATCCTTTTTGAAAGGACGTGGATGTCGCCTATAGGGGGGGGTGAATAGGCGCTTTAAAATAATTAAGGTTTAGGCTTGAACAAATGCGGAATAAAACTAACGTTTAATATGTCAAGCACAAAACCTCAAACAACTAGGCTCGCCTATGTGCACCAACAACTTATGCTAAGCAAGATAAACAACTAAGTGATAGCAAGATATATGACAAGAGACAATATGGCTATCAGAAAGTAAAGTGCATAAGTGAAGGGTTCGGGTAAGAGATAACCGAGGTACGCGGAGACGATGATGTATCCCAAGTTCACACCCTTGCGGATGCTAATCTCCATTGGAGCGGTGTGGAGGCACAATGCTCCCCAAGATGCCACTAAGGCCACCGTAATCTCCTCACGCCCTCGCACAATGCAAGATGCCGTAATTCCACTAAGGGACCCTTGAGGGCGGTCACCGACCCCGTACAAATGGCAAACCTTGGGGGCGGTCACCGAACCCGTACACGTGGCAACCCTTGGGGGCGGTTACCGGTACACGTACAAATTGCTCGGGGCAATCTCCACAACCTAATTGGAGACCCCGACGCTTGCCCAGAGCTTCACACCACAATGATTGAGCTCCGAGACACCACCAAGCTTCTAGGACGCCAAAGCATCCACGAAGAACAATATCTAGGGTACTAAGTACCAAAGGTAATAAGCTTCTCAAACTTCACTTCCACGTATCACCGTGGAGAACTCAAACCGATGCACCCAATGCAATGGCAAGAACACACGAAGTGTTCAAGTCCCTCACACTCAAATCCCTCCACAACAACGAAAACTATGGAGAAATATGAGAGGAAGAACAAGGAGCTCACAAAGAACTCCAAGATCTAGATCCAAAGGGTTCCCCTCACATAGAGGAGAAAGTGATTGGTGGAGATGTGGATCTAGATATCCTCTCTCTTTTCCCTCAAGAACAAGCAAGAATCATTGGAAGGATTGAGAGTAAGCAAGCTCTAAGAATGTCAACAATGGAGGTAGAACAAGAGCTCAACGGATAGATAAGGCCAAGGGGGAAGAAGACCCCCTTTATATAGTGGGGGAAGGAATCAGACCGTTACCCCCACTTACAGCCCGAGCCCAGCGGTACTACCGCTGGCTCCAGCGGTACTACCGCTGACCCTCCGGCGGTACTACCACTGGCTGCAGCGGTACTACCGCTGACCCTCCAGCGGTACTACCACTGGCTGCAGCGGTACTACCGCTGACCCTCCAGCGGTACTACCGTTGGCTGCAGCGGTACTACCGCTGAGCCCATGGTAGCGGAAAAAAACTACCGGGCCAACCACCGCAAAGAAAGTCTTCGCAAAAATGTCCGACGCAGTACAACCGCAAAGATGACGGTACTAAAAACTTGGAGCGGTACTACCGCTGGCCAAGGGCGGTACTACCGCTGGGACAGCGGTACTACCGCCGGCTCTAGCGGTACTACTGCTAGGGCCAGCGGTACTACCGCCAACTCTGGCGGTACTACCGCTAGGTCCAGCGGTACTACCGCTTGCCACTGAAACAGCCATAACTTTCGCATACGAGCTCCGAATCGAGCAAACCCAAGCTTGTTGGATTCAGGACGACAAGAGAAATCCAAACAGCGATGATCTAGAGATGTGAGACCTCTATGAATGAAGAACCGGCAAAAACTCCAACATCGAAAACATCATAGTAGTTGCATATGGACTCCGTTTTTGATGAACTCGAGCTTGTCATGAAGATGACCATAAGCTCTAAAACTCACAAAGAGAAACACCAAACAAGAACCAAGAAGTATGATGCAAGGATGCAAATGGTTTGAGCTCTCAACAAACGATACGATCAAGCTACTCACTTGAGAGCCCCCCTTGATAGTACAACAATCTATCCTAAACAGAAAACCTATCAAGGGCAAACCTATACCATGCATCTCGTCCTCTTGAGCTAGATGATGATAATCTTGGATTCCTCAAGATGGACCACCTTTCTTGATTGAGTTGGCTTGATGAAGACTAGTTGATTGCTCCTCCATACTCACTATGGGTGAGCCACTCTTCAACATATCTTCACAAGTCCATTGCCACCACAATGGACGGCAAGCTTCAAGCATGATATCTTCGTGTTGATCCACTTGAACTTGCACATCGCAATCTTGATGACGATCACAACTTGACGTCATACTTCATGGGTTGTATGAGATCTTCCCTTTGACGCAAGCCCATGGAAACACACCTAACCCCCACATAGAACTCTCACGAAGACCATGGGTTAGTACACAAACACGTAATGGACAATGCTTACCATACCATGGGATCACTTGATCCCTCTCGGTACATCTTGTACGCCTTGTGTGTTGATCATCTTGATTTACTCTTTGTGTGAGATCTTGATCAACCATGTGTCTCTATGACCATTCTTTGGATAATACCTTGAATACCATCTTGGTCATCATATAAACTCCTTAAACCCAACAGATGGACTTCAAGAAGTGCCTATGGACAAATCCTATAAATGTAACTTCAAGCAACCATTAGTCCATAGGAATTGTCATCAATTACCAAAACCACATATGTGGATATATGCTCTAACACTTTTCATTGCTAGGTTGACCATCAACATGAACATCACTATTGATATTATCATTAGGCTCATGTTCATCACCAGATTGTGTTTCAGAATCAGAGACAGAGACATCGTTTGGACTCTTAGGTGTAGCAAACAGGGTTGCTAGCGTGCAGGTTCCTATCATCTTTCTTCTTCTTTCTAGGATTACTAGGTGCATCAGTGCTAACTCCTTGAGAATCTTGTTCAATTCTCTTCGGATGACCCTCAGGATACAGAGGTTCCTGGGTCATTCTACCGCCTCTAGTGACGACTCTAACGGAATTGTCATTCAACTCATTGAGCAAGTCATTTTGAGCTTTAAGTACTTGTTCTACCTGAGTAGTAACCATAGAGTCATGTTTACTCAGAAGCTTAAGATCATTGACATTTCTGTCCACACAAGCACTTAAATGACTAAGCATACGAGCATTCTTTTCCAATTGTCTGCTAACATAATCATTGAAACTCTGTTGTTTGGTAACGAAGTTATCAAATTCATCCAAGCATAAGCTAGCAGGTTTATCAAAAGGAACATCACTCTCATCAAACCTACGCAGAGAATTTACTTCTACTACCTGTATCGGGTTATTGAGACCATGGATCTCTTCGGTAGGTGGTAGATTTTTGACATCTTCAGATTTAATGCCTTTCTCTCGCATAGTTTTCTTGGCTTCTTGCATATCTTCAGGACCGAGGAATAGAATACCTCTTTTCTTCGGAGTTGGCTCAGGAGGTGGTTCGGGAATAGTCCAAGCATTCTCATTGCACAAGATGTTATTCAATAGAATCTCAACTTGTTCTACGGTTCGTTCCCTAAAAACACTACCGGCACAACTATCTAAGTGGTCTTTGGAAGCATCGGTAAGTCCATTATAGAAGATATCAAGTATTTCATTCTTCTCAAGAGGGTGATCAGGCAAAGCATTCAGTAGATGGATGAGCCTCCCCCAAGCTTGTGGGAGACTCTCTTCTTCAGCTTGAGAAAAGTTGTATATTTCCTGCAAGGCAGCTTGCTTCTTATGGGCAGGGAAATATTTTTCAGAGAAGTAGTAGACCATATCCTGGGGGCTATGCACACAACCAGGAGCAAGAGAAGTGAACCAGGTCTTAGTATCATCCTTTAGCGAGAAAGGAAATAGCTTGAGGATATAGTAGTGGCGGATCTTTTCCTCACTAGTGAATAGGGTGGCTATATCATGCAGTTTGGTAAGATGGGCTACAACCGTTTCAGACTCATAACCGTGAAAAGGATCAGATTCGACTAGAGTGATTAACTCAGGGTCGACAGAGAATTCATAATCCTTATCGGTCACAAAGATAGGCGAAGTAGCAAACTTCGGGTCGTATTTCATCCTAGCGTCCAGATATTTTTCTTTCCACTTGCGCAGTAATTTCTCAACATCATAGCTATCCTTACACGCAAGGAAGTCCTCAGCTATCTCTCCCTCCATAACATAACACGTATCAGGCATAACAGGCATAGTAGCAGGTTCTACTTCAATAGTATCACCAGTTTCAGAAGTATCATCACGTCTAGCAGCAACTCTAGCAATTTGTGCATCAAGGAATGCACCAAGTGGCAAAGCAGTATAAAGCATAGCATCATCAGGCATAGTATCAAGCATAGCATCATCATAAGAAACATGGGCAGCAGAAGTAGCATTATCAAGCACAGTCGACATATCAAGATTTCTAGCAGGAGGCGAAGTCGCAAACTTACTCAGAACTGAAGGTGAATCAAGTGCAGAGCTAGATGGCAGTTCCTTACCTCTCCTCGTAGTGGAAGGTATGATTTTAGTTATTGGATCTTTCGTATTCCTCATAGTGATCAGCAGACGTCAATCCCAAGTGACTCAGAGAATATAGATGTGCTTCCCCGGCAACGGCGCCAGAAAAAACCTTGATAACCCACAAGCGTATGGGATCGCAGCAGTTTTCGAGGGTAGAGTATTCAACCCAAATTTTTTGGTTCACACAAGGGAAGCGAAAGAATATTCTCAAGTATTAGCAGTTGAGTTCGTCAGATTCAACCACACCTGAAAGATTAGTGTCTGCAAGCAAAGTATCAGTAGCAAAGTGGTATCATAACAACGGTGCCAGAAACGATCTGTTGATGGTAGACTATTCCTAATTGTTGTATCAATGGCGCCAGTAAAGAGCACGTGGACAGGGAACTATTCTTCCCAGGCAACGGCTCCAGAAAAGTCTTGCAACAAGTAGCAGCAAAGTAACAGCAGTAGCGACAGCAGCAACAAGTAACAGCAGAGTAACAACAGTAGCAACAGTAGCAGCAACAAAGTGGCCCAATCCCTTTTGTAGCAAGGGACAAGCCTACACAAAGTAACGTAGCAAGGACCAGTAGTAAAAGACTCGTAGGCAGTGGATCGGTGATGGATGAGTATGACGGATGTGATTCATCATGTAACAGCTATAACACTGAGAGATATGTAACTAGCTCCCGTTCGTCAATCTAATGTAGGCATGTATTCCGTATGTAGTCATACGTGCTTAGGGAAAAGAACTTGCATGACATCTATTGTCCATCCCTTCCGTGGCAGCGGGGTCCTAATGGAAACTACGGGATATTAAGGTTCTCCTTTTAATAAAGAACCGGACCAATGCATTAACACGCGGTGAATACATGAACTCCTCATACTATGGTCATCTCCGGGAGTGGTTCCAGCTATTGTCACTCCGGGGTTGCCGGGTCATAACGCATAGTAGGTGACTACAACTTGCAAGATAGGATCTAAAACACACATATATTGGCGACAACATAATAGATTCAGTTCTGAAATCATGGCACTCGAGCCCTAGTGACAAGCATTAAGCATAGCCAAGTAGTAGCAACATCAATCTAGAACATAGTGGATACTAGCACTACTAGAAAAACGGTTTTTAACGACGGTATATGTGGTTGTTAAAAGTCCGATTGTGGTCGTTAAAGGTCATTAACGACCACAATCTGCTGGTCGTAGTAGGCTCCGTAGTTAAAAGGATAACGACCACGTAGATTTCGTGGTCGTTATTCTTGTAACGACCGCATGATGTATTGTTGTAAATCCCAAGGCAATAACAACCACATTTATATTATTAACAGCCACTTTTGTCGTCTCTAATAATGTTTAATGGTGACGAGAGTATATATCATTAACGACCACTTTTGTCATCGGTAATAATTTTTCATGGCGGTCAAAGCATCATACCACTTTATATACCTTTTCGATCAATCGCAATAGATTTGCAAGCGATCACGTTATGCAACATCCAACATTTGAATATTGTTATTCACATTAATTAAAAAACAAAAGATTTTAAAAAATAAGGATTGTAGCCTCTTTTATTAATAGCAAAGGGATAAATTGACAAAATTCCACCATACAATTCTAGGATTAGTGCATTTAAGAAACTTGGGTCAAAAGCACTCTTTACATGACCACTGTACTTCCTCATTTCTAATTGGAAAACACGACAACTATAAAAGATAATATTTCCAAATCTTCAATCGAGAGGCACCATCATTGTTTGGATGGATATAATTCTTCAGCAGCGATTACAATGCCTCCTCGTTCTTCTATATATTATAAGCTTGATCATAGCCCTAAAAAAGTTGGGAAATTTATGAAAGTCAGTCCATGTAAATAAGTTGGCACAAAGGATAATAACAGATAAAATCAGTGTACGGATTTAAATGCAAACATCCAAAACTCAAGATAATAGCACCTATTGCCCGGAGCAGCTGGAAACACAAGATATAATGAAACAAGAAACCACGGTGTAGTGCCAAAAATGTTTTCTTTTTTGTTTAGCTAAAGCTAATTAAAGTGCACAAATAGTATGGTGGAAATAAGACGATGTGTGTGGTGCTGTATCAATTGTATACAGTACAATGACCTAGTATTTTTAGGATTAGAACTTGTAACCAAAAAGGAGTATATCCCGTTGTAAACATTTAACACTGAGAAGAAATAAATGAAAACAACCAGGATTGATACAAGCATGCGGCAGTATGCCGGCTTGTGTGTGTGTGTACTATACATTTTTAGCCGCGAGGATCGACCAACGCAACAAAGATGTATCAGGAGCTTTGTACGTGTGTGTTGCTTCAGGCTAGAATCAATTAACTTGATGCTAGCTTTGTACTGCATTGCTTCAGACAGTCTGGGGCAGGAATCAGGCTGCTTGTTCTCTTATACCAACTCCTCTGCATATGAACATTCAATTTCCATGTGCAAATAAATACATTCTATTACCTACACCCGGCAATGTAAGCTTATCTTTTCCATGGATCGCCATACTATCTTATGTATCCTATAAACCAATTTGGGCATGGATGATACCTAGCGCATTGGCATGATCGTCTGCACGAACCAAACACCATCTTCTCCAAAGATAAAATTCAGAGTGAACTAATACATGTTTCGAGACCAGCCAAAAGTGTGATTCTCAAATAGATTTTTCTCAAGGTAGTATTCGAACCTATAGAAACAAAAGGAACAAAATCAGTACCATATTTGTCGGAGCTGATTCAAGAGCAAATAGGGCAATGCGTAACCATCTTCTCCGAAGAAAACAACTTAAGCAATTTCTACCTTCCTAAAATACCTTAATTGGAGAAAGATCATAAAACAAAAACATGTCAGGAAGATCTTGTACTCACGGTACTCGCTAATTCTCATCTATCACACCTAAATCTGCAGCAAGGAACATCTTCAGGTGGGGACTCCCTTCCTGCTACGGCGACACACGCGCATCCTCCTCCTCGCGCGGAAGACCACTCGTCCCCTGCACCGTGGCCTCTCCATCCTCCTCACCTCAGCCCCTACACCGTGCGGAAGGCCAGTCGAGGGATAGCCATTACCTTTCCTACTCAACCGATGGCCGTGGATGGGAGAGGACATGGATATGCCGCATTTTGATGGAGGTGGGTGGACGAGGCGCAACACGGAAGGTGGAGATCATGGCCGCGGCGTCGGATCGCGTGGGGTGGAAGAGAAAGAAGAGAAAGGCGGCAAGTCATGTGGGAGATGAAACGAGAGAAGGCCAGGTTAGGAAGGAGAGATAATTAAAGGAGGGGTGATTGAGCTGTAACGACCACGTCCTTGAGATTTTTAAGCCTCGAGTAATTTGGTAGTTGTTACGAGTATTTGGTAGCTTGATTTTATCCTACGGGGTTTGCTTAGTTATTTTAACGACCAAGAGTGTTTTTCCATCGTCGTTAATGATGATTTCTCTAGTAGTATAGGGATCAATCCCTGTCAAGAAGTAACTCGATTACATGATAGATCTCATCCAACTCATCACCGTCCAGCAAGCCTACGATGAGATTACTCACGAACGATGAAGAGCATCATGGAATTGTCAATGGAGAAAGGTTGATGATGACGATCGACGATTTCCCCTCTCCGGAGCCCAAAACGGACTCCAGATCTGCCCTCCACATGAAGAACAGGATGCGGCGGTGCCTCCGTATCGCAAAATGTGATGAAACCTTCTCTCTTATTTTTTTCGGGCGAGACGGAAGATATAGAGCTGAGTTTGGGGGCGGTGGAGCCACGTGGGCCCCACAAGCCCTCACGGCGCGGCGGGGGGGGTGTGGGGTGTGTGGCCGCGGCCTGTGGGCTTGTGGCCAACTGGTCCACCTCCTCCGGTGGATCTTTGCGCATGTATTTTTCTTTTATTCAAAAAAAATCTCCGTAAATTTTCAGGACATTCCGAGAACTTTTATTTCTGCACAAAAACAACACCATCGCAATTCTGCTGAAAACAGCGTGAGTCCGGGTTAGTTCCATTCAAATCATGCAAATTAGAGTCCAAAACAAGGGCAAAGAGTTCGGAAAAGTAGATACGATGGAGACGTATCAGGTAGTCACCGATTCAACATGATCTTATGCACCAGAACGAAGTGCTATATATGACATGCATGAAAATAATTTCTTATACATGGTCAGGGGCTGCTTGTCTTGCTCAACAAAGTCTCCGGGGTCTTCAAAGTCTCCTGGTCCAAGTCCCTCGTCAACAACGCAATTTATCATCACAATAATAACGGGCAAAACTAAGAACTCAACAAAAACAGAGAAAATAATCTACTCAGAAAAATGTCAACCCATTTTTGTAAAATACCAGGGTGAGTATAGGTACTGTAAAATTGTTGAGTTTTATTTTTGAAGTGTAAAACATTGTGAAAACATTTTAACATAATGTTAAAATGCCCTAAAGAAGGTTTTTAGAAAAAACATCGCATGCAACCTTCTATAAAAATTACACAAGTGACACCATAAAATACTACACAATATTATAAGATTTAATATGATGTCATGCAATATTGCATGCAAATCCAAATATATTGTCTACATCAAAATGGCTCGATGCATTGGCTGCCTTGGGCAGCATCGGGCACAGGTTGGGAGATCCGCTGCAGGAGGAGAGAGGAGAGGGATGACAGTCTAGCTTGTTACAGACGCCAAGGCGCCTCGACTCGCGCGAGGGGAGAGGGGAGAGGCGGCTTACGGATGGGCATGGAGCTGACCCGTGCTCGGTCGTGACTGTAGCACGCTCTAGAGCGTGACTTTGGCTGGCATGATGTCGTTTTTGTCGTGCTATAGCATGTCTTGAAGTGTCCACAAGTTACGGGGAGATTAAACAATGCGGGGAGGGAAATGGGATGCTCTGGAAAAGACAAGGGTAGAAGAGAGCAGTGGGAGAGGGGAAATAAGTGCCTGTCCAGGGGCTTGCAGGTGGGTTTTCACCCCTGCATTCATGGATCTGGGCGCGAGGAAACTTACTCGGGGTGCTAGGGGTTCTTACGAAGTTGTGGTAAAAATTTGGAGTGCACGGGAAAAGCTTTGGATGCCCTAGTAGCAGATTTCATAATCTGTCACAAGGAGTTTGATGGGGTTTTAGGCAACATTACTTTGTCCAAATGTTGTGAAACTTAACATGATGCTATTTGGGGGGGGGGGTAAAATCAATAGGGATCATGAAGTTTGACCTCATTTGAGCAAGGTTGGCAATGCAAAACATGAAAATCCTTAGAAATGGGTAGAATCATGTTCCTTTGAACCAAAGTGACCAAATCAACTCCCACAAATGTACAACTTTGTGTAGCATCCTTATTTGGGGGCTAGATCACTCGTGTAGAGTTTGGGACCAATTGGATAAACTTGGCAATGTAAAGTTGCTCCAATTTTGTTCTGGACACAGAGGGTTCTTGGGCATTTTGGTGAATCAAATCGACTTGGATTGAGATGAAACTTTTAAGGATCACCACATATATCATGTGTGACTTGCTAGAATTTTCGGGGAATTTATTGATAATATTACCTATGGAAACATTTGAAAAGCTTGAAATAGGCAGAAAGGGTTTTGAGGGTTTTTGTCCAATATTTTGAACATGACTATGTGTTGAAACTCTTATGTATGGAAAGTATATGCTCATTGAGTTTCCCTAATTTTTATCAAATATTTTTTAAATGATAAAATAATTTTTCCCTAGGAAATACCATTTATAGCTCCAAAAAGGGGTGTTTAAATATAATAGGAAAATAACTTTTAAAATAATTAGTTTATGGTTTTGGGAAACATTTTTTATAATAGGTTTCAAATAAAATCTATGGAGTAAGGCTTCCCCCCTAAATTGAGGACTTGTGGTGCAAATCTCAAATAAGGTGTTTTAGAAATCTTAAAATAAATAAATACCTTTTGTTAAAACAATAATTTATAAAAATGATTTTATGGTCCTATTCACATAGCATGATCATTGGGAAAAGGTTTTGGGTCAAGGAGATGAGTTATTAAGAGGTGGAAGATTATAGTGATTCAAAACTCAATCATATACACAAGCAAGTAACAACCAAATCAACCATCACAAACAGACAAAAAGTTTAGTTGGCTCCAATTTTTATAAATACACCATGTGGCAAAAGTGATACAAATACAAGGTGTGACAGTGTGTGAGTGCTCGGTGGTGTTAGTGGCTTATGGAGAGGCCATGCCTATATAAGGGGTCAGAGTGCACTGTCCGCAAGAAGGGAAGAGGGATGTAGCCCGAAGCATATGTGTGCTCGGCGGTCTTCATACATGTTTTCCACGTTGAGTTGAATAGAAGCCAATATACATGTCGTTCCGCGGCCGGGGCATTCGTCGCCATTACCAAGTGTCTTCTGTTCATCGTCTTCTACCTTCATCCGAAATTCGTCGTCGTTGGAGGGCTACTCGGCGGTCTTCGCCGGCGGGTTTGTCCCAACATTTGGTATCATGAGCTTGGTCTCTTGGACGTGGTTTGTCGTGCTGAGGCATGTCGGCGATGATGGTGTTCGCCGGCGGATGCGCGAAGCTCCGGGCCGTGTGTCGGCCTATGAAGGTGCGCGTCGCTATGGCTGTCATGGCAGTGGAGGAGGCGGCACGTGGTGAGTCCGCGACGAACGTGGTGAACATGGGCACATGGCCAGCGCGTGGCGATAGCGACCCATGGTGAGTCCACGTTGAGCGTGGTGGACGTGGTCGTGACGCGCGACGAATGCGGCCGTGGTGCGCTGCGCTGCCGTGCGTGTGGTCGGCACAGCGACCGGAGAGGCGCGGTACGACGACCATGGTGCGTCGACCATGGAGGTGCAGTTGCGCGTTGAGGTGCGTAGTTGGGTCAGACGGAGGCGGATGGTCGGCTCCATCGCCGGGGTGTGATGCACTCATCGGCGCCTGGGCCTCACGGATGAGCACGTGGCTCTCATACGAGAAGATTGGACCGCATGCGTATGTGCACGGAACGATTGCGAAGAAGTGGCGCTCCCGCAACATTTGGCGAGGTGTCTTGTACGTCAGGATGGATGGCGAGGTCGTGGTTTAGGGGAGAGATTGTTAGAAATAAACCACGTCTTGTTGATGGTGGCACGTGAATATGTGCTCACGTTTGTGTCCATCGTGTAGGTCTAGGTCGAGCCGGAGTCCGTTGGTGATCTGTTGTAGGCCAGTCACGTTGTGCACGTTGGAGCGCGTCGATTGCGTGCGGCTGGAGTGTGTGGATCAAGCATGCTCGTGTTGACCGGGTTGTGCGTGCGTGGTGTTAGTTTGTTAGTGCATGAAATGCCTCCTAATTGTGGTGTGCGTGCATGTAGGTCGGGAGTCAGTGGTAGTAGAAATAGGATAAGGTGGTTGCCTGTGTGTGTGCGTGAGTGTTGGATGGTGTTAGTGGCTTACAGAGAGGCCCTACCTATATAAGTGGTCAAAGGAGTGCAGTGTCGCCAAGAAGGGAAGAGGGATGAATCCCGGAGTGTATGTGCGCTCGGCGGTCTTCATGTATGTTTTTTAGATTGAGTTGAATAGAAGCCAACATACAGGTCGTTCTGCGACCGGGGCGTTCGCCGCAATTACCGAGTGTCTTCTCTTTATCGTCTTTTACCTTCGTCTGGAGTTCATCATCATTGGAGGGATACTCGACGATCATTGTCGACCAGGGCCGGGCCGGCAAAATTGGAGGCCTTGTGCTAAACTCTAAAATGGGGCCTACTATAGTATAATACTCCCTCCGTTTTTAAATATAAGTCTTTTTAGAGGTTCCACTATAGAACTACATACAGATGTATATAGACATGCTTTACAGTGTAGATTCACTCATTTTACTTCGTATTTAGTTTCCCTAATAAAATCTCTTTAAAGACTTATATTTAGGAACGGAGGGAGTAGAAAATAGAGTGATAATAATGTATAGTTCATACTCTCTCATGTAGCAATGGGATGGATCAAGAATATTATATATTCAACGTTGTGTTGCATATATAGTCCTTCCTTAGATTCAGTTAGATCTTCTATTCTTTAGTTTTTCCTTGCGTTTTTTGACAAATTATAGATTATTTTTCTGATGAAACCCTAACCTAGATGTTGGAACAGTAAACGTCTACGATATACAAATAGATAAAAGAATGAAAATTAACTACAAGGTATTGGTAATAAACTCAAAGGGCAAAACTAGAAAGATGAAAAAACAAAAATATTAGTTGAACTCATGGCTACAACCACCGGTCATTGGCCGATGGAAAAGGAGTTCCATCATTTGCCCAAAGGAATCGCTCATGCCTTCCTGGTGCTGAGCTACTGCTGTACGGAGCAAAAGATCCATCGGCGTTGTGGAAGAAGAGACACAGAAGTAGCCTGGATGGAGTGGCTCATTTGCTGAGAGAAACCTTTTTTTTTTAGAAATGGAGAGACAAACGGTTCGGAGGGATTGGGGGATCGAGTAGTTGTTGCTTCATCGTGGTGGTGCATGGTGCGTGCAGACGAGAGACGAACCTCAATTTTTTTGAAGCCTACAGGACCAACTGAATTGTATATTTGCAAGTGGGCTTGCTACTGCGTAGTTTTGTAAATCAGGGGCCCCTAAGAAGTGGAGGCCCTGTGCGCCCGCACAGGTTGCACTCCCATCCGCCCGGGCCTGTTGTCGACGGGTTTGTCCAAACACCCCTATTCTTGAAGCTTCCCAAAATCGGGAGCAGATCCCGACGAGTATGCTTCGCTAGATGGGCAGGTCGTTTATCAGGGGGAGTGCGGTTTACGTACAAACCTCGAATGTCGAGGCTCATAATCTCGCAAAATCTGCTCCTTTTAGAGATTGGCCGACATATTTGGTTAGGTTAAGCCGAGGATCTTTTACTTGTCCCTATAAATATTGTGATGACTTAATAAAACTTGCTAAAAAAATGTACGAAATGCATTATATTTGGCGTTATAAACGCTAAAGTTTCTCCCCTCAAAGGGGCTTCACTGCCCTCTAGGGCTATATGACTCCCATACAGAGAGAACCATCTGTCTTGCGCAAGGATAGTCGGCCTGTCCAATATTATCCCTTTCAAATTTAGTGTAACTTTATAGTACACTTAGTACAAAGTTACGGAGGGAGTAGCTCTTAGGAACGGTTTTAGGAAGCTTGTGTGGACATGTTCGGTCCAGGATTAGAAGCTTCTGTGTGTAATTTTTTTCCTCCTTTGCCTATGTGTTTTTCTTATTGATTTCCTTAGGTTCCCATCGATTTTTTATTTTTTATTTTTATCAGCCCATGTCCACTTTTTTCAATAATGTTGTAACTTTTTGTGTGTAAATGTTACCATTTTCTAAATGCATTGAACATTTTACAAATACATAATGAACATTTTTTAAATACTTGTTTGAATATTTCTTGAACAAACTTCAAACATTTTTAAAGTACACATTAGCATTTTAGGATGGGCTGAGCATTTTTTACATTTCATGAAAATTTATCTACATTATATTAAGATTTTTTAAAAATGTTAAAAAGTATTGTTTACAAATTTGACCATATTGTAAATGTCACATGATTGTTTTTAAACTTAAGCTAAGATTTTTCTGGATTGTATAAACATTTTTTCACAATTTAAAAAAAAAGTTTTAATACTCCATGAACATTTTTTGGGTACTCCATGAACATTTTGTAAATACATGATAATTGTTTTGAAAAGTTTAACTTAAATATTTTCCTATTTCAGAACTATTAAAAAAACTATACAAACCAACCAAACAATCTATTGGGCAGGCCTCCTACAGACTCCCTATAGACGAGCCGAGCTATTGTCTCGGATTAGATCCCAAAAAAAACAAGCTATTGGGCAGGCCTACTACAGATTCCCATTTGTGAACCCTCGTTATTAATTTTGAGAACATCGATGCCTAATTATTAAACGCGTATCATCAGAAGTATCAACCAAGACAGATCTTATACATTATTTTTAGTTTTGAGAATGTGATTTATTTTTTATTTGTTTACTTTATTGTTTCTTTTTTTTCTTCTCCTTTTATAAAATAGACTATTTCAAAAAAATGTCTATCATTTTAAAAAATGTGATTTATGAAAATAATTATATCTGAAACCTCCTTCTATTTTGTCTTCTATTTTGTTACAGCTTCCTTCTATTTTGTCTTTGATTTACGAAAAAATTTATGCCTGAAATGTTAAACTGATCGATGCAGGATCATGTCACTCGTCGATCTTTCATCTTGCCATGGATACGGACATTTTCGTGGGCGAAGCTAAGAGATCTTCCCCTCTGGTTGTACACTTTGCACACACCCTCTCTCTGGACGAGAGGGTGGTTTGGGAGGACGTGCTGGCCAAAATTGGCGGCAGGACGGTCAGCTTGGGTGCTTGATATGGTTTTCTGAAGGGTATCTGCCTCTGGAAAATTCTCGGTCGGGTACCTCTACAACAAAATGACCGAGAGTAACACTTTAGACGTTGCTAGGGGGCTATGGAAGGCGGGGCTGCCACTAAAGATTATTTTTATGGTAAGGGTTTACCCACGTCCGACAACATCGCCAAGCGCAATGGCCCTATCGACAGATCTTGCACGGTGTGCGGGCAAGGGAAATATGCTAACCATGTTTTCTTCGATTGCTTTTTAGCTAGATTTGCGTGTACAGGGGCGGCCCTGGTGTATGGCTGGAGGGGCGACGACCCAGGGCCCAGGCCGGAAGGGGGCCCATGATACTGTGTACATATATAATATAGCCCAGCAAAAAATAGACAAGAGAAAAAAAATATGAGAGAAAAGAAACGAGTTGGTTTAGGCCAATCAGATAGTTGTGTAGCGATTAGTGAAACGTCACGCGGCGTGACTCAGGCCTGATGCGAGGCACAGGCGCACGGCGGCTCGTTTCCTTTGTGAAACAACTCAATCGAAGATCTCAAGCCTTTCGCTCGTCTTCATCCTCTTGTCGGTTCCTCTTCGACTCTTCGTCCTCTCCTCGGTCACCGTCGGCCTGCCTGTGGCTCGGCGCCTCGGCCACGACCGGTTGTCGCCGCTGCACGCACCGCGCGGAAGTCTGGCAATCCGGTCATCTGGCATCCTGGAGCCGTGAGCGCACCACGGTGCGTACCCTCATACAGGTACGTATCAACCATCATATTTTTTGTCTGTGTGTACGTATCTAGGGTTCCAATCATTTTATGTATAAATTTTTAATTCTTTGTATCCTCTTTTCTTCATAATTTTAGGACATTATCCTGCAATGTTGCCTAATAAGAAGCATTTGTAGGGTGCTGAAAAAGGAAAAAAAGAAAGTGATCTAAAAATTCAACCACTTAATTAAGGGTTCTTTGAATAAGTACTTTACAAGATAGATTGGATGGCTTGGCTATGTGCTGCATTCAAAAGGATATTTTAAACTATGTTGATCTTGATTGTTTCCTTAATGACTTTACATCAAGAAATGCTCGAAGAATTTTTTTTCTAAAGCACTGAATTATTATTGTTGTCGATGGAATCAGTCAAATTTGATTCTTATTTGACGTAATCATGTCATGTTAGTTCCATTTTGCTATCTTTTTAGTATTTTTTGTTGTAATATGCCATTGTCCAGCAATTATTATCGTGAAATCTTAAACTAAAGATGTGAGTTTGAAAGGATAGGCGCCAATGCTAGGATAGCGTGGCGACGGGGAGAGGCGCTATTTTGGTCTATTTGGACGATTCACAACAAGATTATTATCTAGAAGAAATTCTCTGTGACATTCAAATGCCTTTTTTTTTACAGACGTGGTCATCGCTGGGGAAGCATGATGAAGTTCATGGTGAGGATTCGGAGCACCACACCGTTTCAATTTACAACTTGAACTAACCCACAAACATGTGGGCTGCTTGCTCATCAGCATCGTCTGTCGCCACACCCACTCATCCATGCACAAACCTCGATTATCTCTACATACTACCGACCTAGCATGCCCGTGGTGCAGGGGGGCAGAGGCGTGCCGCACAGGCACCTGTTCTGATCGTAGCTCTCCGCCCCGTGCGCCGACATGAACCTCCCCGCCGGGATCTCGCCGCAGAGGCCGTTGTAGCTGACGTCGAAGTGCTCCAGCTTCACGTCCATCAGCGACTTGGCCACGCTCCCGTTGATCCGGTTATGGCTGAGGTCCAGGAACGTGAGGTGGTGCGGGAAACTGACGCCGGTCATGTCGAACTCGAGCTCGTTCCACGACAGGTCTACCTTGGCGACGGGCTTCGTGACGCCGAACAGGAACGGCGACGGATCGCCGACGAGTCTGTTGTGGGAGAGGTTGAGGGTGTCGACGTCGTCGTCGCCGCAGTCGCTCGGTATCTCGCCAGTGAGCTGGTTGTTGGCCAGGATGAGGAACCTGAAGCTCCCGTGCAGCAACCCCGGCGGGATGCCGCCGGTGAGCATGTTGCCGCTGAGGTCCAGGTACCTGAGGTCGGGGAGGCTGCCCAGGCACCCCGGGATGGGGCCGGTGAGCTTGCCGTTGGAGATGACGAGGGTGCGGAGGCTCGTCAGCCCAGCGAGGAAGTCCGGCACCGGGCCGGAGATGGAGGTGCCGGCGATGTTGAGGTCCTCGAGGCGGGTGAGGTTGCCGAAGGAGGGCGGGATGGGGCCGGACAGGCCGCGGACGGACTGGACCTGGAGGATGACGAGCTCCGGCAGCTCGCCCAGCGCCGGCGGCACGGGCGCGCGGACGCCGTCGAGGGAGGAGAGCGCCAGCCACGTGACTCGGCCGGCCGCGGAGCAGAAGACGGCGGGCGGCTCCCAGGCGCAGCAGTTGGTGGCAGGGAGCCAGGACGAGAGCTGCACGGGGTCGCCGAGCTGCGCCTTGACCCTCAGCAGCGCGGCGCGGTCGTCGCCGTCGCAGTCCATCGCGGACGACGACACGGCGACGGCCGAGAACAGCACAAGGCACAGCAGAGCATGCCACGAGGAGGATGGCAGATCAGCCGCCATTGCCGAGGGAAACACAAACGCAGCAGTATGCTGTTTCTCATGCATCTAAATACTCTCGACTCTGGTGGCAAATGGGTGAAGACCTGGAGCTGGGGATTCTCTGGCAGTTGCGAGTTCGACGTACCAGCGCGGGAACGGGAAACGCGCCGCGCCGAGCCGTGCATGATTCTCCCTGAGATGAGATGCCTGAACATGTGCCTCAGGGTACAGGGAAAACAGAAGTTAGTTGCCATCCGATTTCAGTACAAACAGAAAAGGTGCCCCGTAGTAATATTTAGGCGTACCATCCGACTCATTTTGTTACACTGTAGTACGAACCCTCGCACGGCGGCGATGCATTGCAGCACCCGACGCCGGCAACCGCACTCCATCGCGGCACCAAATGACGGCAAGCGCGCTCCATTACGCTGCATCGCAGCACCGGAAGCCCACTGTGATGCTCCATTACATCATCGCCCGCTCCAACGCAGCACCCGCAGTCGCTTGTGAAGCTTCATTGCAACACCGTGTGATGGATTGCAGCTCCGGGCCGTCAACGACCGCTGCATCGCAGCACGTGGAGCCGCGACAAACACTCTGATGCAACAACACTGCGCGACCCTCCACTCATTGAAGTACTCCCGCACGACCGATAATTAGAGCGCCCACAATCCCTCGCGCACCAGCGTCCATGGCTTGCAACGGGCGTCGCCTCCTAGCTGGACACTGCGGCGCACAACTTTTTGTCGGAGAAGAAGAAATGGGACAAGGGGCATGGGAAGAGCATCGGACGGAGGGGAGAGCGGGTCAGAGGTGCGGGAAAGCTGGGGGGTCAACGACCCATTCATTCTATTTGTGTGTCTGAGTGCTTGCGTGAGGATATTGGTGATTATGAAGAAGCGGTGGGCTGCCCCACCGGGACGCGTCGGAGGAGGCTTAGGCCTCGCTGTAATTAGTCGGCTGATTTTGAACATTTCCCTACCAACAATGGTTGGAGTTGACAGTAGGGTTGGAAGAGTATCTATGCAAGGAAAAGAAATTCTGTTAAAATCATTAGTAGCACAAGTATACTACTCCCTCCGTCCGGAAATACTTGTCCTAGAAATGGATAAAATGGATGCATCTATAACTAAAATAAGTCTAGATACATGCATTTTTAGGACAAGTATTTTTGAACGGAGGAAGTATGTTTGTCTTTAAATTGCCAAAAGGCATTTTTAAATCCATTACAAATGAGATTGCGCGGTTTTGATGAGGAGATATGAAAGACAGAACGAAGATGCATTTGTACGCATGGTGAAAGATGTGCATCCCAAAGAAGAAAGGAGGCATGGTGTTTAGGGAGTTTCACAATTTGAAAAAAAAGTTAGCAAAACAATATTGCTCTCATTAGGTGTGTACGTGTTCTTGGAGCGAAATATTATCCAAATGGTGGCATTCTCAGTGCAGGTCCAAAGAAGGGATCGTCATATACTTGACAGAGTATTTTTCTCTCGTATTCAAACATTGAAAAGGGGTTGCACATGGCGTGTTGGTATAGGCTCAAAATTGATATTCGGCAAGATCTGTCGATCCCATCAAGTGAAAACCGGAAAATTATTATGCCCAGGGGAGAGAAAGTGGAGGAACTAATTGACCCACATATAGGCCAATGGAATGAAGCTCTCATTAGGTCAGTGTTCTCGCCGGTTGATGTTCATCGAATACTTCAAATACCCCTTCAGATGGATTTGTTGGATGATATTGCCGCATGGAGTGCAACTCGATCCGGAACCTTTTCTCTGTAAAATCAGCTTACCATGTGGAATTCCAACATCAACTCGGGCATTACTGGAATTGGCAGGATGACCAAGGCTGCATGCAAATTAACCCTATATGGAAAGCGGCTTGGCGTCCCCGCATCCTTGGGAAAGTAAAACATTTTGTTTGGAAAGTATTGAAAGGAGTTCTCCCCTGCTTTGGTGTTTTAGCATGTCGTCATATCCCAGTGGCGGGCTTATAGGCCAACTATAATTAGGGGCGGGCACGATAGGATTCCCGGCACAACAAATTTTTCAAAATAGCAGTGGCGGGTAGGAGGTCTTATCCTCTGCTACTTGTATATTGCATTGGGTGTTGCCTCGAAGAGGAGGGGTGAAGTATTGGGGAACGTTGTATGGGAAACAAAAACTTTCCTATACACACGAAGATCTGTCATGGTGATGACCATCTACAAAAGGGAGATCAGATTCACATACCCTTATAGATCGCTAAACGGGAAGCATTAAGAAACACGATTGATGTAGTGAAACGTCTTCGCGATCCAAATCACCGCCGTCCCACGATCCGTCCCGATCTAGCGCCGAACGAACGACACCTTCGTGTTCAGCACACGTACAGCTCGATGACGATCTCCGTCTTCTTGATCCAGCAAGAGAGACGAAGAGGTAGCTGAATTCTCCGACAGCACGACGGCGTGGCGGTGATGATGGTAGAGCTATTCTGGCAGGGCTTCGCCATGCCGTACCGAACTATCTACGGGGTGTCACGAAGTAGTGGAGGGAGAGAGGGCTGCACAAAGGCTTGAGGTGCAAAAACCCTCTCGAACCTCCACTATATATAGGAGGAACAAGGGGGAGGGTGACTTGCCTCCTACTCCAAGGAGGAGGAGTCGGCCGAGCCAAGAGAGAGGAGTCCTCCTCCAATTCGGTTTGGTGGAAGGACTCCTTCCCATCTTGTCCACCTCCTTCCTTCTCTTTTTTTTCTTTTCCTTCTTTATTTTTGCCTTGGCCGAAATAGGTTTATTGGGCTGGCCTCACCAGCCCACTAAGGGCTGGTGTGCCACCCATGGGCATATTAGGTCCTCTCCCGGGTAGGTGGCCCCTCCCGGTAAAACCTCTGAACCCATTCGTCACTCCCGATACTTTTCTCGCAATGCCAGAAATCTTTCCGGAAGCCAAATGCAAAAATCCTATATATCAATCTTCGCTTTCGGACCATTCCGGATACACTCGTGACGTCCGGGATCTCATCCGGGACACCGAACGACATTCGGTTACCAACATCAATAATTCAAGTATGCCGAAAACGTCACCGAACCTTAAGTGTGCAGACCCTGAGGGTTCGAGAACTATGTAGACATGACCGAGACACTCTCTCGTCAATATCCAATAGTGGGACGTGGACGTCCATATTGGATCCTACATATTCTACAAAGATCTTATGGTTGAACCTCTATCTCAAGGATTCACACAATCCCGTATATCATTTCCTTTGCCCTTTGGTATGTTACTTGCCCGAGATTCGATCGTCGGTATTGACAAACCTATTTCAATCTCGTTACCGGCAAGTCTGTTTACTCATTCCGTAATACAAGATCCCGTGGCTAACTCTTTAGTCACATGGCTTGCAAGGCGTGTTTGTGACATTGTATTACCGAGTGGGCCCCGAGATACCTCTCCGTCCCACGGAGTGACAAATCCCAATCTTGATCCATGCTAACTCAACGGACACCTTCAAAGATACCTGTAGAGCACCTTTATAGTCACCCAGTAACGTTCCGACGTTTGATACACACAAGGCATTTCTCTGGTGTCAGTGAGCTACATGATCTCATGGTCATAGGAATGTATACTTGACATGCAAAAAACAATAGGAACAAAATGACACGATCATATGCTACGTTTATAGTTTGGGTCTTGTCCATCACATCATTCTCCTAATGATGTGATCCCGTCATCAAGTGACAACACTTGTCTATGGCCAGGAAACCTTAACCATCCTTGATCAACAAGCTAGTCAACTAGAGGCTCACTAGGGACATTGTTTTGTCTATATATCCACAGATGCATTTATGTTTCCATTCAATACAATTATAGCATGGATAATAAACGATTATCTTGAAACAGGAAATATAATCATAACTATTTTATTATTGCCTCTAAGGCATATTCCCAACAGTCTCCCACTTGCATTAGAGTTAATAATCTAGCTTCACATCTCTATGTGATTTACAATGTAAGGAATCTAACACCCATACAGTTCTGGTGTTGATCATGCTTTACTCGTGGAAGAGGCTTAGTCAGCGGATGTGCAACATTCAGATCCGTGTGCACTTTGGAAATATTTATTGTTCCTCCTTGATGTAATCGCGAATGGCATTGAAGCGTCGCTTTATGTGTCTGGTCCTCTTGTAAAACCTTGGTTCCTTGGCTAAAGCAATGGCACCAGTGTTGTCCCAGAACAGATTGATTGGGTCCAGTGCACTTGGCACTACTCCAAGATCTGACATGAACTGCTTCATCCAGACACCCTCCTTAGCCACCTCTGAGGCAGCTATGTACTCCGCTTCGCATGTAGAATCAACTACGATGCTTTGCTTAGAACTGCACCAGCTTACCACACCCCCGTTAAGAATAAATACGTATCCGGTTTGAGACTTAGAGTCATCCGGATAGTGTCAAAGCTTGCATCAACGTAACCCTTTACGACTAGCTCTTCGTCACCTTCATAAACGAGAAACATTTCCTTAGTCCTTTTCAGGTACTTCAGAATATTCTTGACCGCCGCCCAGTGCTCCACTCCTGGATCACTCTAAAACCTGCCTGCCATACTGTGGCGAGGCTGACATCCGGTCTTGTGCACAACATTGCATACATGATAAACCTTATGGCTGAAGCATACGGGACGGCACTCATCTTTTCTCTATCTTCTGCAGTTACTAGACATTGAGTCTTACTCAACTTTATACCTTGTAACACAGGCAAGAACCCCTTCTTGGATTGTTCCATTTTGAACTTCTTCAAAACTTTATCAAGATATCTGCTTTGTGAAAGAGATATTAGGTGCCTTGACCTATCTCTATAGATCTTTGTGCCCAATATGTAAACAGCTTCTCCTAGGTCCTTCATTGAAAAAACTTTTATTCAAGTAATCCTTTACGCTTTCCAAAAACTCTACATTGTTTCCAATCAACAATATGTCATCCACATGTAATATTAGAAACGCTATAGAGATCCCACTCACTTTCTTGTAAATACAAGCTTCTCCAAAAACTTGTATAAAGCCGAACGCCTTGATCACCTCATCAAAGCGCCGATTCCAACTCCGAGATGCTTGCACCATTCCATAAATGGATCACTGGAGCTTGCACACTTTGGCAGCATTCTCTGGATCGACAAAACCTTCGGGTTGCATCATATACAAATCTTCCTTAAGAAACCCATTAAGGAACGCCGTTTTGACATCCATCTGCCAGATTTCATAATCGAAAAATGGAGCTATTGCTAACATGATACGGACGGATTTAAGCATCGCTAGGGTGAGAATGTCTCATCGTAGTCAACTCCTTGAACTTGTGAAAAAACCTTTGCCACAAGTCGAGCTTTATAAATGGTCCCATTACCGTCTGCCTCCGTCTTCTTCTTAATGATCCATTTGTTGAGAATAGCCTTTCGAGCTTCAGGTAATACTTCCAAAGTCCATACTTTGTTTTCATACAAAGATCTATCTCGGAGTTCATCGCTTCTAACCATCTGTTGGAATCTGGGCCCACCATTGCTTCTCCATAACTCGCAGGCTCATTGTTGCCCAACAACATGTTTGACAAGATAGGATTCCCTTACCACTCACGAGCACCACACGCTCTTGTCGACCTGCGAGGTCCGACAGCAACTTGATCTGACGTTTCATGATCACCATCATTAGCTTCCTCTTCAACTGGTGTTGCCTCGATAGAAATTTCTTTCTGCCCTGCGCTACCATCTTGTTGAAGTAGAGGTTCTGCAACCTCATCAAGTTATATCTTCCTCCCACTCAATTCTATCAAGAGAAACTCTTTCTCAAGAAAAGCTCCGTTGTTAGCGGCAAACACTTTGCCCTCGGATCTAAGATATAAGGTGTAGGAAGTATGCCCTAGAGGCAATAATAAAGTGGTTATTATTATATTTCCTAGTTCGTAATAATTGTCTATTATTAATGCTATAATTGTATTAACCGGAAACAGTAATACATGTGTGAATATATAGATCACAATGTGTCCCTAGTGAGCATCTAGTTGGCTTGCTCGTTGATCAATAGATGATCATGGTTTCCTGATCATGGACATTGGATGTCATTGATATAGGGATCACATCATTGGGGAATGATGTGATGGACAAGACCCAATCCTAAGCATAGCACTAGATCGTGTTGTTCGTCTGCTAAAGCTTTTCTAATGTCAAGTATCGTTTCCTTAGACCATGAGGTTGTGCAACTCCCGGATACCGTAGGAGTGCTTTGGGTGTATCAAACGTCACAACATAACTGGGTGATCATAAAGGTGCACTACAGGTATCTCTGAAAGTATTTGTTGGGTTGTATGAATCGAGACTGGGATTTGTCACTCCATGTGACAGAGAGGTATCTCTGGGCCCACTCGGTAATCCATCATCATATTGAGCTCAGTGTGACTAAGGAGTTAGCCACGGGATGATGTGTTACAAAACGAGTAAAGAGACTTGCCGGTAACGAGATTGAACAAGGTATATGGATACCGATGATCGAATCTTGGGCAAGTATCATACCGGTACACAAAGGGAATTGCATACGGGATTGATCGAATCCCCGACATCGTGGTTCATCCGAGAAGATCATCGTGGAACATGCCACAACCAAGATGGATATCCAGACCCTGCTGTTGGTTATTGACCGGACAGGTGTTTCGGTCATGTCTGCATGCTTCCCGAACCCGTAGGGTCTACACACTTAAGGTTCGATGATGCTAGGGTTATAGGGGCATACTGTACGTTGTTACCGAAGGTTGTTTGGATTCCCAAATGAGATCCCGGACATCACGAGGAGTTCTAGAATGGTCCGGAGGTAAATATTTGTTGGGGAACGTCGCATGGGAAACAAAAATTTTCCTACGCGCACGAAGACCTATCATGGTGATGTCCATCTACGAGAGGGGATTTCCGATCTACGTACCCTTGTAGATCGCACAGCAGAAGCGTTAGTGAACGCGGTTGATGTAGTGGAACGTCCTCACGTCCCTCGATCCGCCCCGCGAACCGTCCCACGAACCGTCCCGCGATCCGTCCCACGATCCGCTCCGATCTAGTGCCGAACGGACGGCACCTTCGCGTTCAGCACACGTACACCTCGACGATGATCTCGGCCTTCTTGATCCAGCAAGAGAGATGGAGAGGTAGATGAGTTCTCCGGCAGCGTTACAGCGCTCCATAGGTTGGTGGTGATCTAATCTCAGCAGGGCTCCGCCCGAGCTCCGTAGAAACGTGATCTAGAGGTAAAACCGTGGAGGTATGTGGTCGGGCTGCCGTGGCAAAAGTTGTCTCAAATCAGCCCTAAAACCCCACTATATATAGGAGGGAGGGAGGGGAGGAGGCAGCCTCAAAACCTAAAGGTTTGGCCGAAATTGGAGGTGGAGGAGTCCTACTCCAATCCTACTTGGAGTAGGATTCCACCTTCCCACTTGGAAACTCTTTCCACCTTGTGTTTTTTCCTTCTCAAACCTTATGGGCCTTAGTGGGAACTTATTCCAGCCCACTAGGGGCTGGTTTATCTCTTCCCATAGCCCATGAGACCCCTTGGGGCGTGACACCCCTCCTGATGGTCCCCGGCACCCCTCCCGGCACTCCGAGTACACTACCGATGAGCCCGAAACTTTTCCGGTAATGCACGAAAACCTTCCGGTAACCAAATGAGGTCATCCTATATATCAATCTTCATTTCCGGACCATTCCAGAAACCCTCGTGATGTCCGTGATCTCATCCGGGACTCCGAACAACATTCGGTAACCAACCATATAACTCAAATACGCATAAAACAACGTCGAACCTTAAGTTTGCAGACCCTGCGGGTTCGAGAACTATGTAGACATGACCCGAGAGACTCCTCGGTCAATATCCAATAGCGGGACCTGGATGCCCATATTGGATCCTACATATTCTACGAAGATCTTATCGTTTGAACCTTAGTGCCAAGGATTCATATAATCCCGTATGTCATTCCCTTTGTCCTTCGGTATGTTACTTGCCTGAGATTCGACCGTCAGTATCCGCATACCATGTGATTTCAACTAATCCAACACCCATATAGTTCTGGGGTCTGATCACGTCTTGCTCATGAGAGAGGTTTTAGTCAACGGTTCTAAAACTTTCAGATCCGTGCGTTCTTTACAAATCTTTATGTCATCTTATAGATGCTGCTACTACGTGCTATTCGGAAATGCTCCAAATATCTACTCTACTATACGAATCCGTTTCACTACTCATAGTTATTCGGATTAGTGTCAAAGCTTGCATCGACGTAACCCTTTACGACGAACTCTTTAACCACCTCCATAATCGAGAAAAATTCCTTAGTCTATTTAGTTACTAAGGATAACTTTGACCGCTGATCAGTGATTCAATCCTGGATCACTCTGTGTACCTCTTAACAGACTTGCTGCAAGGCACACATCAGGTGTGGTACTCAGCATGGCATACTTTAGAGTCTACGGCTAAGGCATAGAAGACGACCTTCGTCTATTCTCTTTATTCTGCCGTGGTCGGGTTTTGAGTCTTACTCAAATTCACACCTTACAACACAGTCAAGAACTCCTTCTTTGCTGATCTATTTCGAATTCCTTCAAAAACTTGTCAAGGCATGCATCTTGTTGAAACTTCTATTAAGTGTTTTGATTTATCTCCATAGATCTTGATGCTCAACGTTCAAGTAGCTCAATCCAGGTATTCCTTTGAAAAACTCCTTTCAAACAACCTTTTATGCTTCACAGAAATTCTACATTACTTCTCATCAACAATATGTCAACCACATATACTTATCAGAAATTCTATAGTGCTCCCACTCACTTCTTTGGAAATACAAGTTTCTCATAAACCTTGTACAAACCCAAAATCTTAGATCATCTCATCAAAGTGTATATTCCAACTCCGAGATGCTTGCACCAGTCCATTGAAGGATCGCTGGAGCTTGCATACTTGCTAGTATCTTTAGGATCGACAAAACCTCCTGGTTGTATCACATACAATGTTTGCTCAAGGAAACCGTCGAGGAAACAATGTTTTGACATCTTATGTGCAATATTTCATAAATAATGCAGCAACTACTAACATAATTCTAACAGATTTTTAGCATCGCTACGAGTGAGAAAGTCTCATCATAGTCAACTGTTTGATCTTGTCGGAAACATCTTTGCGACAAGTCGAGCTTTTCTTAATAGTGACTTATCACCATCATCATCTGTCTTCCTTTTAAAGATCCATCTTTACTCAATAGTCCTATGACCATCAAGTAGTTCTTCCAAAGTCTACACTTTGTTTTCATACATGGATCCTCTCTCGGATTTCATGGCTTCCAGCCATTTGTCGGAATCCGGGCCCACCATTGCTTTCTCCATAACTCGTAGGTTCACTGTTGCTCAATAACATGACCTCCAAGACAGGGTTACCGTACCACTCTGCAGTAGTACGTGACCTTGTAAACCTACGAGGCTTGTAGTAACTTGATCCGATGCTCGATGATCACCATCATCAGCTTTCACTTCAATTGGTGTAGGCGCCATAGGAACAACTTCCTGCGCCCTGCTACACACTGGTTGAAGTGATGATTCAATAACCTCATCAAGTTCTACCACCCTCCCACTCAATTCTTTCGAGAGAAACCTTTCCTCGAGAAAGGATCCGTTTTTAGAAACAAACACTTTGCTTTCGGATCTGAGATAGGAGATGTACCCAACTGTTTTGGATATCCTATGAAGATGCATTTATCAGCTTTGGGTTCGAGCTTATCAGACTCAAACTTTTTTACATAAGCATCGAAGCCCCAAACTTTCAAGAAACGACAGTTTAGATTTCTCTAAACCTCAGTCTATACTATGTCATCTCAACGGAAATACGCGGTGTCCTATTTAAAGTGAATGCGGTTGTCTCTAATGCATAACCCATAAACGATAGTGATAATTCGATAAGAGACATCATAGCATGCACCATACCAAATAGTGCGTGGCTATGACGTTCAGACACATCATCACACTATGATGTTCCAGGTGGCATGAATTGAAAAACAATTTCCACATTGTCTTAACTGCGTACCAAAGCTCGTAACTTAGATATTCATTTCTATGATCATATCGTAGACAGTTTATCCTCTTGTTACGACGAACTTCACTCCTGAAATAGCTTTGAACTTTTCAACATTTCAGACTTGTGATTCATCAAGTAAATACTCATGTATCTACTCAAATCGTCAGTGAAGTAAGAACATAATGATATCCACTGCGTGCCTTAGCACTTATTGGACTGCACACATCAAAAATGCATTACTCCCAACAAGTTACTCTACTTGTTTCATGTGGCATGTTTTGCATGTCTCAAGTGATTCAAAATCAAGTGAGTCCAAATGATCCATCTGCATGGAGCTTCTTCATGCATTTTACACCAACATGACTCAAGTGGCAGTGCCACAACTAAGTGGTACTATCATTATTACTTTTTATCTTTTGGCACTAATATTATGAACATGTGTAACACTACGATCGAGATTCAATAAACCATTGAGGGTAATTATTCAAGCAAATAGAATAACTATTATTCTTTTAAATGAATAATCGTATTGCAACAAACACGATCCAATCATGTTCATGCTCAACGCAAACACCAAATAACAATTATTTTGGTTTCACCACCAATCCCGATGATAGAGGGAGCGTGCGACGTTTTATCATATCAACCTTGGAAACACTTCCAACACGTATCGTCACCTCGCCTTTAGCTAGTCTCCGTTTATGCCGTAGCTTTCATTTCGTTTTACTAATCACTTAGCAATCGAACCGGTATCCAATACCCTCGTGCTACTAGGAGTACTAGTAAAGTACACATCAACATCATGTATATCAAATATACTTCTTTCGACTTTTGCCAACCTTCTTATCTACCAAGTATCTAGAGTTGCTCCGCCTCAGTGACCGTTCCCCTCATAACAGAAGCACTTAGTCCCGGGCTTGGGTTTAATCTGGGGTCTCTTCATTAATGCAGCAACTGCTTTGCCATTTCACGAAATATCCCTTCTAGCCCTTGCCTTTCTCAAAACTTAGTGGTTTTACTAACCATCAACTATTGATGCTCCTTCTTGATTTCTACTCTCGCAGTGTCACACATCGCGAATCGCTTAAGGATCATTGTATCTATCCTTGATATGTTATAGTTCATCACGAAGCTCTCACAGCTTGGTGGCAGTGACTTTGGAGAACCATCACTATCTTATCTGGAAGATCAACTCCCACTTGATTCAAGCGATTGTCGTACTCAGATAACCTGAGCACACGCTCAACGATTGAGCTTTTCTCCTTTACTTCGTGGACAAAGAATCTTGTCAGAGGTCTCATACCTCTTAACAAGGTCACAAGCATGAAATCACAATTTCATCTCTTTAGAACATCTCTCATGTTCCGTGACGTTTCAAAACGTCTTCGGCGCCTTGCTTCTAAGCCATTAAGTATTTTTTACTGAACTATCGTGTAGTCATCAGAAACGTGTATGTCGGATGTTCACAACATCTACAGACGACGCTCGAGGTGAAGCACACCGAGTGGTGCATTAAGGACATAAGCCTTCTGCGCAGCAACGAGGACAATCCTCGGTTTTACAGACTCAGTCTGCAAAGTTTGCTACTATCAACTTTCAACTAAATTTTCTCTAGGAACATATAAAAAACAGTAGAGCTATAGCGCAAGCTACATCGTAACTCGCAAAGACCATTAGACTATGTTCATGACAATTAGTTCAATTAATCATATTACTTAAGAACTCCCACTCAAAAAGTACATCTCTCTAGTTATTTGAGTGGTACATGATCCAAATCCACTATCTCAAGTCCGATCATCACGTGAGTCGAGAATAGTTTCAGTGGTAAGCATCTCTATGCTAATCATATCAACTATACGATTCATGCTCGACCTTTCGGTCTCATGTGTTCCGAGGCCATGTCTGCACATGCTAGGCTCGTCAAGCTTAACCCGAGTGTTCCGCGTGTGCAACTGTTTTGCACCCGTTGTATGTGAACGTTGAGTCTATCACACCCGATCATCACGTGGTGTCTCGAAACGAAGAACTGTCGCAACGGTGCACAGTCGGGGAGAACACAATTTCGTCTTGAAATTTTAGTGAGAGATCACCTCATAATGCTACCGTCATTCTAAGCAAGATAAGGTGCATAAGGGATTAACATCACATGCAATTCATAAGTGACATGATATGGCCATCATCATGTGCTTCTTGATCTCCATCACCAAAGCACCGGCACGATCTTCTTGTCCCCGGCGTCACACCATGATCTCCATCAACGTGTTGCCATCGGGGTTGTCGTGCAACTCATGCTATTACTACTAAAGCTACGTCCTAGCAATATAGTAAACACATCTGCAAGCACAAACGTTAGTTTAAAGACAACTCTATGGCTCCTGCCAGTTGCCGTACCATCGACGTGCAAGTCGATATTAACTATTACAACATGATCATCTCATACATCCAATATATCACATCACATCGTTGGCCATATCACATCACAAGCATACCCTGCAAAAACAAGTTAGACGTCCTCTAATTGTTGTTGCATGTTTTACGTGGTGACCATGGGTATCTAGTAGGATCGCATCTTACTTACGCAAACACCACAACGGAGATATATGAGTTGCTATTTAACCTCATCCAAGGACTTCCTCGGTCAAATCCGATTCAACTAAAGTTGGAGAAACCGGCACTCGCCGGTCATCTTTGAGCAACAGAGTTACTCGTAGCGATGAAACCAGTCTCTCGTAAGCGTACGAGTAATGTCGGTCCGAGCCGCTTCGATCCAACAATATCGCAAAATCAAGAAAAGACTAAGGAGGGCAGCAAAACACACATCACCGCCCACAAAAACTTTTGTGTTCTACTCGAGAAGACATCTATGCATGAACCTAGCTCATGATGCCACTGTTGGGGAACGTCGCATGGGAAACAAAAATTTTCCTACGCGCACGAAGACCTATCATGGTGATGTCCATCTACGAGAGGGGATTTCCGATCTACGTACCCTTGTAGATCGCACAGCAGAAGCGTTAGTGAACGCGGTTGATGTAGTGGAACGTCCTCACGTCCCTCGATCCACCCCGCGAACCGTCCCACGAACCGTCCCGCGATCCGTCCCACGATCCGCTCCGATCTAGTGCCGAACGGACGACACCTCCGCGTTCAGCATACGTACAACTCGACGATGATCTCAGCCTTCTTGATCCAGCAAGAGAGACAAAGAGGTAGATGAGTTCTCCGGCAGCGTGACGACGCTCCGGAGGTTGGTGGTGATCTAATCTCAGCAGGGCTCCGCCCGAGCTCCGTAGAAACGCGATCTAGAGGTAAAACCGTGGAGGTATGTGGTCGGGCTGCCGTGGCAAAAGTTGTCTCAAATCAGCCATAAAACCCCACTATATATAGGAGGGAGGGAGGGGAGGAGGCAGCCTCAAAACCTAAAGGTTTGGACGAAATTGGAGGTGGAGGAGTCCTACTCCAATCCTACTTGGAGTAGGATTCCACCTTCCCACTTGGAAACTCTTTCCACCTTGTGTTTTTTCCTTCTCAAACCTTATGGGCAGTAGTGGGTCCTTATTCCAGCCCAATAGGGGCTGGTTTATCTCTTCCCATAGCCCATGAGACCCCTTGGGGCGTGAAACCCCTCCTGATGGTCCCCGGCACCCCTCCCGGCACTCCGAGTACACTACCGATGAGCCCGAAACTTTTCCGGTAATGCACGAAAACCTTCCGGTAACCAAATGAGGTCATCCTATATATCAATCTTCGTTTCCGGACCATTCCGGAAACCCTCGTGACGTCTGTGATCTCATCCGGGACTCCGAACAACATTCGGTAACCAACCATATAACTCAAATACGCATAAAACAACGTCGAACCTTAAGTGTGCAGATCCCGCGGGTTCGAGAACTATGTAGACATGACCCAAGAGACTCCTCGGTCAATATCCAATAGCGGGACCTGGATGCCCATATTGGATCCTACATATTCTATGACGATCTTATCGTTTGAACCTCAGTGCCAAGGATTCATATAATCCCGTATGTCATTCCCTTTGTCCTTCGGTATGTTACTTGCTTGAGATTCGATCGTTAGTATCCGCATACCTATTTCAATCTCGTTTACCGACAAGTCTCTTTACTCGTTCCGTAATACAAGATCCCGCAACTTACACTAAGTCACATTGCTTGCAAGGCTTGTGTGTGATGTTGTATTACCGAGTGGGCCCCGAGATACCTCTCCGTCATACGGAGTGACAAATCCAGTCTTGATCCATACTAACTCAACGAACACCTTCAGAGATACCTGTAGAGCATCTTTATAGTCACCCAGTTACGTTGCGACGTTTGATACACACAAAGCATTCCTCCGGTGTCAGTGAGTTATATGATCTCATGGTCATAGGAACAAATACTTGACACGCAGAAAATAGTAGCAACAAAATGACATGATCAACATGCTACGTCTATTAGTTTGGGTCTAGTCCATCACATGATTCTCCTAATGATGTGATCCCGTTATCAAGTAACAATACTTGCCTATGGCCAGGAAACCTTGACCATCTTTGATCAACGAGCTAGTCAACTAGAGGCTTACTAGGGACAGTGTTTTGTCTATGTATCCACACAAGTATTGTGTTCCAATCAATACAATTATAGCATGGATAATAAACGATTATCATGAACAAAGAAATATAATAATAACTAATTATTATTGCCTCTAGGGCATATTTCCAACAATATTCATATATAGGAAGTGAGGATTTGGTCAACGAAAGTGTTTCGGGCGACACCGGTAATGTACAGGGACCACCGAAAGGGTTTTGGGGGTCCACCGGGAAGGGCCACCAACCCCGAAATGCTACATGGGCCAAAAGTGGATGGGAACCAGCCCTTGGTGGGTTGGTGTGCCACCACTAAGGGACCAACACGCAACAAGGGGTGGAGGGGGCCAAACCCTAGGCGTGGGGAGGCCACCTTGGGCCTCAAGGCCCACCCTAGGGCGCCTCCACCTTGGTCGTCGCCCCAAGGGCCATCTAGGGCTTCCGTACCCTTAGGGTGGGAAACCCTAAGGGCGGGCACCCTCCTCCCTCTCCTCCTATATATAGTGAGGGTTTTGGGGCTGTTTTGAGACACAATTGCCTCTCTCCATGGCGCAGCCCTACTCCTCCTCCTCCTCGTCCTTCGTAGTGCTTGGCGAAGCCCTGTCGGAGTGCCACATAGCTCCACCGTCACCACGTCGTCATGCTACTGGAGCTCTCCCTCAACATCTCCTCCCTCCTTGCTGTATCAAGGCCTCAGAGATGTCACCGGGTTGCACATGTGTTGAACGCAGAGGCGCCGCTGTTCGGCGCATAGATCGGAATCCACCGCGATCTGAATAATTGCGAGTACGACTCCATCAACCGCGTTCTTGCAACGCTTCCGCTTAGCGACCTTCAAAGGTATGAAGATGCTCTACTGATGACAAGATGATGTATATACTTCTCACACCTCGTTGGTTACCCCAAGTGGAAAGTTGAGATGTGATGTCAGTTGTGTATCCCTGGCAATGGCGCGAGAAATACTTCTGCTACTGCAACAAAAGACCTTCCAACGGCGCCAGAAATAGGCACGTCAACGGGAGAATACTTGGCTTGATCCTTCTGCCGCGGCTACGCCTTAAGGGACTTCCTAGGCAAGTATGCAAAGGATTTCCCCCGTGGCCTTGGAGCCTTGCGTTGGTGTTCCCTCGAAGCGGAAATGGTGATGTAGCATAGCGGTGGTAAGTATTTCCCACAGTTTGAGAACCAAGGTATCAATCCAGTGAAGGAGTATCTTAAGATCCTGTACAAACACAAAAACTTGCTCCCAACGCTATAAAGGGGTTGTCAATCCCTTATAGATTGTTTGCCAAGTGAGAACTGAAAGCAACAAAGTAACAAAGGAAAGTAAAAGCGGAGATGTAAACGATGGATGTGAATAGACCCGGGGGCCGTAGTGTTTACTAGTGGCTTCTCTCATGAAAGCAAGTAGACGGTGGGTGAAAAAATTACTGTCGAGCAATTGATAGAACCGCACAAAGTCGTGACGATATCTATGCAATGATTATTTCTATGGGCATCACTTCCAAAACAAGTAGACCGATACTGTCTGCATCTACTACTATTACTCCACATGTCGACCGCTATCCAGCATGCATCTAGTGTATTAAGTCCATAAGAACAGAGTAACGCCTTAAGCAAGATGACATGATGTAGAGGGATAATCTCAAACCAATCATAAAACCCCCATCTTTTTACCCTTGATGGTAACTACTTGATGTGTGCCTTGCTGCCCCTACTGTCACTGGGAAAGGTCACCACATGGCAGAGCCCAAAACCAAGCACTTCTCCCATTGCAAGAATCATAGATCTAGTTGGTGAAAGGATCAATATGGTTGACTAGAGGGGGGGGGGTGAATAGGCAACTACCAATTTTTAGCTTTTCTACATAAATAAGGAGTAGCAATCATAAAGGTTCACTAACATGACACTCGGAGGACAACCTATATGAAGCTACTTAGCAACAAGTAAAGAAGCATGTAGGAGATACTCTACAACACCAATAAATACAAAGTAAAGGTAAGAGATAACCACAAGTGGAACCGATGAAGACGAGGGTGTGTTACCGAAGTTCCTTCCCTTTGACACGAAGTACGTCTCCGTTGGAGCGGTGTGGAGGCACAATGCTCCCCAATAAGCCACTAGGGCCACCGTATTCTCCTCACGCCCTCGCACAATGCAAGGTACCGTGATTCCACTATAGGTGCTCTTCAAGGCGGCGATCGAACCTTTACAAACAAGGTTGGGGCAATCTCCACACAAAGCTTGGAGGCTCCCAACAAGACCACGGAGCTTCACCACAATGGAATGTGGCTCCGAGGTGACCTCAACCGTCTAGGGTGCTCAAACACCCAAGAGTAACAAGATCCTCAAGGGATTAGTAGGGGGAATCAAATATCCTTTGGTGGAAGTGTAGATCAAGGCCTTCTCAAGCAATCCCTAGAAAATAAACAAGGTTGATTGGCTAGGGAGAGAGATCGGGCTAAAATGAGCTTGTGGAGCAACAATGGAGCTTAGAGAGGTTAAAGGTGGGCTCTAAGAAGAAGAAGATGCCTTTATATAGTAGGGGGCCCGATCCAGCTGTTACCCACCTACGACATAAATGCACGAGCGGTACTACCGCTCAGCTCCTCACCAACCATGGTAGTACCGGGGTACTACCGTGCCACCACCTCCGTGGGAAAGTATGCGAGAAAAAAGCTCATCGGTGCGGTAGTAAATTAATACTACCGCACTGAGGGCGGTAGTACCGCCCTTGGAGCGGTAGTAAAAAACTACTACCGTACTTTGGGCGGTAGTACCGCTCCTGGAGCGGTAGTAAAAGTTTACTACCGCACCTGGGACGGTAGTACCGCTCCTGGAGCAGTAGTAAAAATTTACTACCGCTCTGAGAGCGGTACTACCGCTGTGCCAGCGTTACTACCGCTGGTACATCGGTACTACCGCTTACCCTTTTTTGCATAGGCAAAGAAAACACAATGGTGCTCCATTGATGCCAAAATATGGGTGGGTGCATGAGGTGTGTGCATGAGGATTCCACCCAAACCTTTCCGACGCGGACCCCCTCTTGGTAAGAAGACTTTCCTATGACTCAAACTAGGAAGAGAAATGTAGAAGAAAATCCGTCTTTGAGAACCTCCGAGGGGCGTCGAGTCATCTTGTGCCTAGAAGAGAATATTCTGAAATGCTCAGGACACAAGATTAGTCCGCACAACAATTGTCATCAATCACTAAAACCACTTAGGAGAAATATGCCCTAACAATCTCCTCCTTTTTGGTGGATTGATGACAATGTTGGATTTGCACAGAAAAATAGAGATAGGCATATGCAAACTCCAAAGATATCACAAGGGGGGCTAGTTTGCTCTGGGTATGTGCATACCAACAACTAACCACATAGAGAACACTCCCCCTAGATTATATAGACTAAGCCATCCTTACTACATACGTACGAGGGATGAAGAATATTGAAGCATGGCAAAGCATGTGAGCAAAGGAATACTGGCAGAAGATACTATGTCTCACAGGTTAATAATAATATGGATAAAACTAATAATACTGAGACAAAAGATAAGGAAGATAAAACATATATCTCACGTTAAGATAATATCTGACGACTCAGTCTCAACCATAAAGCAAAAGCAGCGAACGAAAGCAACAAAGTTTTATCAAATCAATAGACCAGAAAAACTAGAGAAGCAAATCCTACACTCTCTCCCCCTTTGGCATCGAAACACCAAAAAGGCAGAGAGGAGCCCTACGACCCAGGTGGTAGAAACATCAGTCGGTGTCCTCCTCATCACGATACTCCTCATCTGAGTCATCGTCGGTGTCCTCCTCAGATGCAGCCCACTGGAGTCGATGCTTCTCCATCCATTCAGCCTCGGGGGTGATCTCACGCTCAGAACCGCTGGAGAAGGGCAGGTCAAGCTTCCTCATGATCAATTTGTCGCGCTGGCGACTCTCCTTCTGAGCAACATGTGTTCTGTACTGGCCCTTGGCCTGCATACAGAACAGGGTCTTCATCCTGTCTGTGAGCTGTGTGGCCCATGATGGTTCCGTAGATGTGTGGGAACCCTCACCCTGTCGATGAGCCTTTGGAGGGGCCTCATCCTCAGCGCCTGGCAGATCGTCATCAGAATCCCTTGGGGCAGCCAGACGAGAGGAGGTGTTGGCCCATTTGTCCTTCTAACGCAGCTTGATGGGCTCATGGCGGACCCAATCAGGAGCAAGAAACTCAGCCCCGGGGAAGGTCTTGGTCCAAGTGGCCTTGATAAAGTAGAATAGGTAGGGACCGTAGATTGGGACCTTACGGTTAAAGACTATAGAGTAGAGCTCAGTCCACATGACATGAGAAACATCAAGGGGCTGACACTGATGATTCTTCGCTTTCTGACACATGAGAAGCATGTCTATTAGGTAAGAGTGCACCTGGTCCTTGTTGCCAACCCTGGGAAACAACGTGTTGCGAAAAATCCGGTGCATCACATCCAAGAAGGGGTTCATGACATAGGATACCTCGCCAGTTGGGGTGTGCTTCACAGAGAGGTACGGGAGCAGCTTCTCCTTTGGAGCAGCTTGAGGCTTGGCATCGGGGCGCAAGCCAACAGCAGTGGTGAGGCCCTGATCCCTGACCTGAAGAAGATCCATGAAGTCTTTCTAGGTAGCAGTCAGCTGCACTCCATTTGTCAACCAAGTCATAGTACGAGCCTCATCATGGTGAAAGTGCACTGTAGCAAAGAAGTGAGCTACAATGGAAATATCAAAATCTTGGTGAAACGTGATGAGATCCGCAATCTGAAGTTGTTCCACCATAGCAATGGCCTTCCCAAAATAAGACATGTCCTTCCTCAAATGATCAAGATCAATCCACTGCACTAGGACATATAGGTTCTTCTTCGATCTGAGAACGTCTTCATAGATTAAGAATTGATCGTGATTCCAAAACAGTTCACCGCCAGGGAAATTCTACCTATTGTTGGCATATGGGTTGAGCTTGTGACGGTGTTGGAACTCGGCAAGCGACATGGTGTTCCAGTTGACTGAGGGCTTCTTTGGAGCAGGCTTCTTGAACGAGCGCTTGGGGGCATTGGAGCCTTCAGACGGATCAGAGGAAGGTCGCTTGGAGCTGGCAGTGCGAGTTGGGTTGGAACGACGGGAACCACCACCTAGGACACGCAAACAACGCACAAAACACGAAAGAAAAGAGAAACAAGTCAATGCAACGATCAAAAAAGACCAGAAAACCCATAAAGCACAATAGAGCAGTGTGTGTGCACAAAGGGGAGCGGTAGTACCGCTCCTCGAGGGGCGGTAGTACCGCACGGGACAGCCTAATCACAGATCTATGCATATTTGACAGGGAAAAACTTGTGAAGAAGATTTAAAAACTCATATCTGGATCCTATGCACGCCTAGACACACACACCCCCTATGCAAGGAATCATACGACCAAAAAGCTGCCACTAAATCCCAATCACGATGCCATGAGACCATATGCCCTAACCCTAGATTGAATCAACGATCAAAGCATAAGAGTGCAGATGAGGGGCAGTACCGGTGTCCATGGCGCGTGGGGAAGAGTCCCACCGGTCAGAATCGGAGGATGATGGCCGGATAGGGAGATCCGGCGATGCCTTAGGGCAGTTTTGAGGAGAGGAGAGAGAAAGACAGAGAAGAACTCGGGGCTGAGGGGAAAAGAGAAAGGCCTCCAGCCCTTTAAATAGTCCTCTGGTCGAGGCGGCGCGGTAGTACCGCAGTCATCGCGGTAGTACCGCTCCTCATGCGGTAGTACCGCGCCCACAGCGGTGGTAAAAAATTACTACCGTGCTTGGGGCGGTAGTACCGCTTGGTGAGCGGTAGTACCGCTCCCCCAGCGGTAGTAAAATTTTACTACCGTGCTGGGGGCGGTAGTACCGTGCTCAAAGTCACAAAATGGCCACAGAATGAATTCTCTACTCCTTAGGTGGTGGAAAAACTTGATCAAGCCAAGATAAAACAAAACACGGAAGCAAGAAGGAAACACCGAAAGAAAAGAAACACCACAGAGTCTCCAGGGAGAGGGCAGTGGCCGAGTGTTAGAGCATATATCTCCATATGTGGTTTTGGTAATTGATGACAATTCCTATGGACTAATGGTTGCCTTAAGTTATATTTATAGGATTTGTCCATAGGCACTTCTTGAAGTCCATCTGTTGGGTTCAAGGAGTTTATATGATGACCAAGGTGGTATTCAAGGTATTATCCAAAGAATGTTCATAGAGACACAAGGTTGATCAAGATCTCAGACAAAGAGTAAATCAAGATGATCACCACACAAAGCGTACAAGATGTACCGAGAGGGATCAAGTGATCCCATGGTATGCTAAGCATTGTCCATTACGTGTTTGTGTACTAACCCATGGTCTTCGTGAGAGTTCTATGTGTGGGTTGGGTGTGTTTCCATGGGCTTGCGTCAAAAGGAAGATCTCATACAACCCATGAAGGATGACGTCAAGTGGTGATCGTCATCAAGATTGCGGTGTGCAAGTTCAAGAGGATCAACACGAATATATCGTGCCTGAAGCTTGCCGTCCATTGTGGTGGCAATGGAGTTGTGAAGGTATGCTGAAGAGTGGCTCATCCATAGTGAGTATGGGGGAGCAATCAACTAGTCTTCATCAAGCCAACACAATCAAGAAAGGTGGTCCATCTTGAGGAAGCCAAGATCATCATCATCTAGCTCAAGAGGTCGAGGTGCAAGGTATAGGTTTGCCCTTGATAGGTTTTCTGTTTAGGATAGAATGATGTACTGTCAAGGGGGGCTCTCAAGTGATTAGCTTGATCGTATTGTTCGTTGAGAGCTCAAACCATTTGCATCCTTGCATCATACTTCTTGGTTCTTATTTGGTGTTTCTCTTTGTGAGTTCTAGAGCTTATAGTCATCTTCATGACAAGCTCGAGTTCATCGAAAACGGAGTCCATATGCAACTACTATGATGTTTTCAATGTTGGAGTTTTTGCCGGTTCTTCATTCATATAGGTCTCACATCTCTAGATCATCGCTGTTTGGATTGCTCTTGTCGTCCTGAATCCAACAAGCTTGGGCTTGCTCGATTCGGAGCTCGTATGCGAAAGTTATGGCTGTTTCAGTGGCGAGCGGTAGTACCGCTCGACCTAGCGGTAGTACCGTTGTGCTGGCGGTAGTACCGCCCCTGGTCAGTGGTAGTACCGCTCCAGGAGCTTAGTACCGCCTTCCTAGCGGCTGTACTTCGTCGGAACTTTTTGCGAAGACTTTCTTGGCGGTGGTTGGCCCGATAGTATCTTTGCGCTACCATGGGCTCAGTGGTAGTACCGCTGCAGCCAGCGGTAGTACCGCTGCAGGGTCAGCGGTAGTACCACTGCAGCCAGCGGTAGTACCGCTGGAGGGTCAGCGGTAGTACCGCTGGAGCCAGCGGTAGTACTGCTGGACTCGGGCTGTAAGTGGGGGTAACGGTCTAATTGCTTCCCCCACTATATAAAGGGGGTCTTCTTCCCCCTTGGTCTTATCCATCTGTTGAGCTCTTGTTCTTGTTGGAAATATGCCCTAGAGGCAATAATAAATTAGTTATTATTATATTTCTTAGTTCATGATAATCGTTTATTATCCATGCTATAATTGTATTGATTGGAAACACAATACTTGTGTGGATACATAGACAAAACACTGTCCCTAGTAAGCCTCTAGTTGACTAAGCTCGTTGATCAAAGATGGTCAAGGTTTCCTGGCCATAGGCAAGTGTTGTCACTTGATAACGGGATCACATCATTAGGAGAATCATGTGATGGACTAGACCCAAACTAATAGACGTAGCATGTTGATCGTGTCATTTTGTTGCTACTGTTTTCTGCGTGTCAAGTATTTATTCCTATGATCATGAGATCATATAACTCACTGACACCGGAGGAATGCTTTGTGTGTATCAAACATCGCAACGTAACTGGGTGACTATATAGATGCTCTACAGGTATCTCCGAAGGTGTTAGTTGAGTTAGTATGGATCAAGACTGGGATTTGTCACTCCGTGTGACGGAGAGGTATCTCGGGGCCCACTCGGTAATACAACATCACACACAAGCCTTGCAAGCAAAGTGACTTAGTGTAAGTTGCGGGATCTTGTATTACGGAACGAGTAAAGAGACTTGCCGGTAAACGAGATTGAAATAGGTATGCGGATACTGACGATCGAATCTCGGGCAAGTAACATACCGAAGGACAAAGGGAATGACATACGGGATTATATGAATCCTTGGCACTGAGGTTCAAACGATAAGATCTTCGTAGAATATGTAGGATCCAATATGGGCATCCAGGTCCCGCTATTGGATATTGACCGAGGAGTCACTCGGGTCATGTCTACATAGTTCTCGAACCCGCAGGGTCTGCACACTTAAGGTTCGACGTTGTTTTATGCGTATTTGAGTTATATGGTCGGTTACCGAATGTTGTTCGGAGTCCCGGATGAGATCACGGACGTCACGAGGGTTTCCGGAATGGTCCGAAAATGAAGATTGATATATAGGATGACCTCATTTGGTTACCGGAAGGTTTTCGTGCTTTACCGGAAAAGTTGCGGGCTCATCGGTAGTGTACTGGGAGTGCCGGGAGGGGTGCCGTGGACCATCAGGAGGGGTGTCACACCCCAAGGGGTCTCATGGGCTATGGGAAGAGATAAACCAGCCCCTAGTGGGCTGGAATAAGTTCCCACTAAGGCCCATAAGGTTTGAGAAGGAAAAAAACACAAGGTGGAAAGAGTTTCCAAGTGGGAAGGTGGAATCCTACTCCAAGTAGGATTGGAGTAGGACTCCTCCACCTCCAATTTCGGCCAAACCTTTAGGTTTTGAGGCTGCCTCCTCCCCTCCCTCCCTCCTATATGTAGTGGGGTTTTAGGGCTGATTTGAGACAACTTTTGCCACGGCAGCCCGACCACATACCTCCACGGTTTTACCTCTAGATCGCGTTTCTGCGGAGCTCGGGCGGAGCCCTGCTGAGATAAGATCACCACCAACCTCCAGAGCGCCGTCACGCTGCCGGAGAACTCATCTACCTCTCCGTCTCTCTTGCTGGATCAAGAAGGCCGAGATCATCGTCGAGCTGTATGTGTGCTGAACGCGGAGGTGCCGTCCGTTCGGCACTAGATCGTGGGACTGATCGCGGGACGGTTCGCGGGGCGGATCGAGGGACGTGAGGACGTTCCACTACATCAACCGTGTTCACTAATGCTTCTGCTGTACGGTCTACAAGGGTACGTAGATCACACATCCCCTCTCGTAGATGGACATCACCATGATAGGTCTTCGTGCGCGTAGGAAATTTTTTGTTTCCCATGCAACGTTCCCCAACAGTGGCATCATGAGCTAGGTTCATGCGTAGATGTCTTCTCGAGTAGAACACAAAAGTTTTTGTGGGCGGTGATGTGCGTTTTGCTGCCCTCCTTACTCTTTTCTTGATTCCGCGGTATTGTTGGATTGAAGCGGCTTGGACCGACATTACTCGTATGCTTGCGAGAGACTGGTTTCATCGTTACGAGTAACTCCGTTGCTCAAAGATGACTGGCAAGTGTCGGTTTCTCCAACTTTAGTTGAATTGGATTTGACCGAGGAGGTCCTTGGATGAGGTCAAATAGCAACTCATATATCTCCGTTGTGGTGTTTGCGTAAGTAAGATGCGATCCTACTAGATACCCATGGTCACCACGTAAAACTTGCAACAACAAAATTAGAGGACGGCTAACTTGTTTTTGCAGGGTATGCTTGTGATGTGATATGGCCAACAATGTGATGTGATATATTGGATGTATGAGATGATCATGTTGTAATAGTTAATATCGACTTGCACGTCGATGGTACGGCAACCGACAGGAGCCATAGGGTTGTCTTTAAACTAATGTTTGTGCTTGCAGATGCGTTTACTATATTGCTAGGACGTAGCTTTAGTAGTAATAGCATGAGTAGCACGACAACCTCGATGGCGACACGTTGATGGAGATCATGGTGTGACGCCGGTGACAAGAAGATCGTGCCGGTGCTTTGGTGATGGAGATCAAGAAGCACATGATGATGGCCATATCATGTCACTTATGAATTGCATGTGATGTTAATCCTTTATGCACCTTATCTTGCTTAGAACGACGGTAGCATTATGAGGTGATCTCTCACTAAAGGTTCAAGATGAAATTGTGTTCTCCCCGACTGTGCACCGTTGCGACAGTTCTTCGTTTCGAGACACCACGTGATGATCGGGTGTGATAGACTCAACGTTCACATACAACGGGTGCAAAACAGTTGCACACGCGGAACACTCGGGTTAAGCTTGACGAGCCTAGCATGTGTAGACATGGCCTCGGAACACATGAGACCGAAAGGTCGAGCATGAATCGTATAGTTGATATGATTAGCATAGAGATGCTTACCACTGAAACTATTCTCGACTCACGTGATGATCGGACTTGAGATAGTGGATTTGGATCATGTACCACTCAAATAACTAGAGAGATGTACTTTTTGAGTGGGAGTTCTTAAGTAATATGATTAATTGAACTAATTGTCATGAACATAGTCTAATGGTCTTTGCGAATTACGATGTAGCTTGCGCTATAGCTCTACTGTTTTTTATATGTTCCTAGAGAAAATTTAGTTGAAAGTTGATAGTAGCAAACTTTGCAGACTGAGTCTGTAAAACCGAGGGTTGTCCTCGTTGCTGCGCAGAAGGCTTATGCCCTTAATGCACCACTCGGTGTGCTACACCTTGAGCGTCGACTGTAGATGTTGTGAACATCCGACATACACGTTTCTGATGACTACATGATAGTTCAGTGCAAAATACTTAATGGCTTAGAAGCAAGGCGCCGAAGACGTTTTGAAACGTCACGGAACATAAGAGATGTTCTAAAGAGATGAAATTGTGATTTCATGCTTGTGCCCTTGTTAAGAGGTATGAGACCTCCGACAAGATTCTTTGTCCACGAAGTAAAGGAGAAAATCTCAATCGTTGAGCGTGTGCTCAGATTATCTGAGTACGACAATCGCTTGAATCAAGTGGGAGTTGATCTTCCAGATAAGATAGTGATGGTTCTCCAAAGTCACTGCCACCAAGCTGTGAGAGCTTCGTAATGAACTATAACATATCAAGGATAGATACAATGATCCTTGAGCGATTCGCGATGTTTGACACTGCGAAAGTAGAAATCAAGAAGGAGCATCAATAGTTGATGGTTAGTAAAACCACTAAGTTTCGATAAAGGCAAGGGCTAGAAGGGATACTTCGTGAAACGGCAAAGGAGTTGCTGCACTAAATGAAGAGACCCCAGATTAAACCCAGGCCCGGGACTAAGTGCTTCTGTTATGAGGGGAACGGTCACTGAGGCGGAGCAACTCTAGATACTTGGTAGATAAGAAGGCTGGCAAAAGTCGAAAGAAGTATATTTGATATACATGATGTTGATGTGTACTTTACTAGTACTCCTAGTAGCACGAGGGTATTGGATACCGGTTCGGTTGCTAAGTGATTAGTAACACGAAATGAAAGCTACGGCATAAACGGAGACTAGCTAAAGGCGAGGTGATGATACGTGTTGGAAGTGTTTCCAAGGTTGATATGATCAAACATCGCACACTCCCTCTACCATCGGGATTGGTGTTAAACCTAAATAATTGTTATTTGGTGCTTGCGTTAAGCATGGACATGATTGGATCGTGTTTATTGCAATACGATTATTCATTTAAAGAGAATAATGGTTACTCTATTTGCTTAAATAATCACCTTCAATGGTTTATTGAATCTCGATCGTAGTGTTACACATGTTCATGATATTGGTGCCAAAAGATACGAGGTAATGATGATAGTACCACTTACTTGTGGCACTGCCGCTTGAGTCATGTTGGTATAAATTGCATGAAGAGGCTCCATGTTGATGGATCTTTATACTCACTTGATTTTGAATCACTAGTGACATGCAAATCAAACCACATGAGCAAGGCCTTGTTTTCATTGAGATGAAACAAGATAGCAACTTGTTGAAAGTGATACATTTTGATGTATGCAGTCCGATGGGTGCTGAGGCACGCAGTGGATATCATTATGTTCTTACTTCAATGACGATTTGAGCAGATACAAGAGTATTTACTTAATGAATCACAAGTCTGAAATATTGAAAGGTTCAATTCTGTTTCAGGAGTGAAGTTCGTCGTAACAAGAGGATGAACTGTCAACGATATGATCATAGAAATGAATATCTAAGTTACGAGCTTTGGTACGCAGTTAAGACAATGTGGAAATTGTTTCGCAGTTCATGCCACCTGGAACATCATAGTGTGATGATGTGTCTGAACGTCATAGCCACGCACTATTTGGTATGGTGCATGCTATGATGTCTCTTATCGAATTACCACTATCGTTTATGGGTTATGCATTAGAGACAACCGCATTCACTTTAAAATAGGGCACCGCGTATTTCCGTTGAGATGACACAGTATAGACTGAGGTTTAGAGAAATCTAAACTGTCGTTTCTTGAAAGTTTGGGGCTTCGACACTTATGTGAAAAAGTTTCAGTCTGATAAGCTCGAACCCAAAGCGGATAAATGCATCTTCATAGGATATCCAAAACAGTTGGGTACATCTCCTATCTCAGATCCGAAAGCAAAGTGTTTGTTTCTAGAAACGGATCCTTTCTCGAGGAAAGGTTTCTCTTGAAAGAATTGAGTGGGAGGGTAGTAGAACTTGATGAGGTTATTGAACCATCACTTCAACCAGTGTGTAGCAGGGCGCAGGAAGTTGTTCCTGTGGTGCCTACACCAATTGAAGTGGAAGCTGATGATGGTGATCATCAAGCATCGGATCAAGTTACTACAAGCCTCGTAGGTTGACAAGGTCGCATACTACTACAGAGTGGTACGGTAACCCTGTCTTGGAGGTCATGTTGTTGAGCAACAGTGAACCTACGAGTTATGGAGAAAGCGATGGTGGGCCCAGATTCCGACAAATGGCTGGAAGCCATGAAATCCGAGAGAGGATCCATGTATGAAAACAAAGTGTAGACTTTGGAAGAATTACTTGATGGTCATAAGACTATTGAGTAAAATGGATCTTTAAAAGGAAGACAGACAATGATAGTGATAAGTCACTATTAAGAAAAGCTCGACTTGTCGCAAAGATGTTTTCGACAAGATCAAACAGTTGACTATGATGAGACTTTCTCACTCGTAGCGATGCTAAAGGTCTGTTAGAATTATGTTAGTTGTTGATGCATTATTTATGAAATATTGCACGTAGGATGTCAAAACATTGTTTTCTCGACGGTTTCCTTGTGCAAACATTGTATGTGATACAACCAGAAGGTTTTGTCGATCCTAAAGATACTAGCAAGTATGCAAGCTCCAGTGATCCTTCAATGGACTGGTGCAAGCATCTCGGAGTTGGAATATACACTTTGATGAGATGATCAAAGATTTTTGGTTTGTACAAGGTTTATGAGAAACTTGTATTTCCAAAGAAGTGAGTGGGAGCACTATAGAATTTCTGATAAGTATATGTGGTTGACATATTGTGGATCAGAAGTAATGTAGAATTTCTGTAAAACATACAAGATTGTTTGAAAGGAGTTTCCAAAGGAATACCTGGATTGAGCTACTTGAACGTTGAGCATCAAAGATCTATGGAGGTAGATCGAAAGCGCTTAATGGAAGTTTCAACAAGATGCATGCCTTGACAAGTTTTTGAAGGAGTTCAAAATAGATCAGCAAAGAAGAAGTTCTTGGTTGCGTTGTGAGGTGTGAATTTGAGTAAGACTCAAAACCCGACCCCAGCAGAATAAAGAGAATAGACGAAGGTCGTCTTCTATGCCTTAGCCGTAGAATCTAAAGTATGCCATGCTGTGTACCGCACCTGATGTGTGCCTTGACTCAAAGTCTGTTGAGAGGTACAGAGAGTGATCCATGATTGAATCACTAGCAGCGGTCAAAATTTATCCTTAGTAACAAATGGACTAAGGAATTTTTCTCGATTATGGAGGTGGTTAAAGAGTTCGTCGTAAAGGGTTACGTCGATGCAAGCTTTGACACTAATCCGAATAACTATGAGTAGTGAAACGGATTCGTATAGTAGAGTAGATATTTGGAGCATTTCCAAATAGCACGTAGTAGCAACATCTATAAGATGACATAAATATTTGTAAAGAACGCACGGATCTGAAAGTTTCAGAACCGTTGACTAAAACCTCTCTCACGAGCAAGACGTGATCAGACCCCATAACTATATGGGTGTTGGATTCGTTGGAATCACATGGTGATGTGAACTAGATTATTGACTCTAGTGCAAGTGGGAGACTGTTGGAAATATGCCCTAGAGGCAATAATAAATTAGTTATTATTATATTTCTTAGTTCATGATAATCGTTTATTATCCATGCTATAATTGTATTGATTGGAAACACAATACTTGTGTGGATACATAGACAAAACACTGTCCCTAGTAAGCCTCTAGTTGACTAAGCTCGTTGATCAAAGATGGTCAAGGTTTCCTGGCCATAGGCAAGTGTTGTCACTTGATAACGGGATCATATCATTAGGAAATCATGTGATGGACTAGACCCAAACTAATAGACGTAGCATGTTGATCGTGTCATTTTGTTGCTACTGTTTTCTGCGTGTCAAGTATTTATTCCTATGACCATGAGATCATATAACTCATTGACACCGAAGGAATGCTTTGTGTGTATCAAACGTCGCAACGTAACTGGGTGACTATAAAGATGCTCTACAGGTATCTCCGAAGGTGTTAGTTGAGTTAGTATGGATCAAGACTGGGATTTGTCACTCCGTGTGACGGAGAGGTATCTCGGGGCCCACTCGGTAATACAACATCACACACAAGCCTTGCAAGCAAAGTGACTTAGTGTAAGTTGCGGGATCTTGTATTACAGAATGAGTAAAGAGACTTGCCGGTAAACGAGATTGAAATAGGTATGCGGATACTGACGATCGAATGTCGGGCAAGTAACATACCGAAGGACAAAGGGAATGACATACGAGATTATATGAATCCTTGGCACCGAGGTTCAAACGATAAGATCTTCGTAGAATATGTAGGATCCAATATGGGCATCCAGGTCCCGCTATTGGATATTGACCGAGGAGTCACTCGGGTCATGTCTACATAGTTCTCGAACCCGCTGGGTCTGCACACTTAAGGTTCGACGTTGTTTTATGCGTATTTGAGTTATATGGTCGGTTACCGAATGTTGTTCGGAGTCCCGGACGAGATCACGGACGTCACGAGGGTTTCCGGAATGGTCCGGAAATGAAGATTGATATATAGGATGACCTCATTTGGTTACCGGAAGGTTTTCGTGCTTTACCGGAAAAGTTGCGGGCTCATCGGTAGTGTACTGGGAGTGCCGGGAGGGGTGCCGTGGACCATCAGGAGGGGTGTCACGCCCCAAGGGGTCTCATGGGCTATGGGAAGAGATAAACCAGCCCCTAGTGGGCTGGAATAAGTTCCCACTAAGGCCCATAAGGTTTGAGAAGGAAAAAAACACAAGGTGGAAAGAGTTTCCAAGTGGGAAGGTGGAATCCTACTCCAAGTAGGATTGGAGTAGGAATCCTCCACCTCCAATTTCGGCCAAACCTTTAGGTTTTGAGGCTGCCTCCTCCCCTCCCTCCCTCCTATATATAGTGGGGTTTTAGGGCTGATTTGAGACAACTTTTGCCACGGCAGCCCGACCACATACCTCCACGGTTTTACCTCTAGATCGCGTTTCTGCGGAGCTCGGGCGGAGCCCTGCTGAGATAAGATCACCACCAACCTCCAGAGCGCCGTCACGCTGCCGGAGAACTCATCTACCTCTCCGTCTCTCTTGCTGGATCAAGAAGGCCGAGATCATCGTCGAGCTGTACGTGTGCTGAACGCGGAGGTGCCGTCCGTTCGGCACTAGATCGTGGGACTGATCGCGGGACGGTTCCCGGGGCGGATCGAGGGACGTGAGGACGTTCCACTACATCAACCGCGTTCACTAACGCTTCTGCTGTACGGTCTACAAGGGTACGTAGATCACACATCCCCTCTCATAGATGGACATGACCATGATAGGTCTTCGTGCGCGTAGGAAAATTTTTGTTTCCCATGCAACGTTCCCCAACAGTTCTACCTCCATTGTTGACATTCTTAGAGCTTGCTTACTCTCAATCCCTCCAATGATTCTTGCTTGTTCTTGAGGGAAAAGAGAGAGGAGATCTAGATCCACATCTCCACCAATCACTTTCTCTCTATGTGAGGGGAACCCCTTGGATCTAGATCTTGGAGTTCTTTGTGAGCTCCTTGTTCTTCCTCTCATATTTCTCCATAGCTTTCGTTGTTGTGGAGGGATTTGAGTGTGAGGGACTTGACCACTTTGTGTGTTCTTGCCATTGCATTGGTTGCATCGGTTTAGTTCTCCACGGTGATACGTGGAAGTGAAGTTTGAGAAGCTTATTACCTTTGGTACTTAGTACCCTAGATATTGTTCTTCGTGGATGCTTTGGCGTCCTAGAAGCTTGGTGGTGTCTCGGAGCTCAATCATTGTGGTGTGAAGCTCCGGGAAAGCGTCAGGGTCTCCAATTTGGTTGTGGAGGTTGCCCCGAGCAATTTGTACAGGTACCGGTAACCTCCCCCAAGGGTTGCCACGTGTACGGGTTCGGTGACCGCCCCAAGGTTTGCCATTTGTACGGGTTCGGTGACCGCCCTCAAGGGTCCCTTAGTGGAATCACGTCATCTTGCATTGTGCGAGGGCATGAGGAGATTACGGTGGCCTTAGTGGCATTTTGGGGAGCATTGTGCCTCCACACCACTCCAACGAGATTAGCATCCGCAAGGGTGTGAACTTCAGGATACATCATCATCTCCCCGTGCCTCGGTTATCTCTTAGCCAAACCCTTTACTTATGCACTTTACTTTGTGATAGACATATTGTTTATTGTAATATATCTTGCTATCACTTAGTTGTTTATCTTGCTTAGCATAAGTTGTTGGTGCACATAGGTGAGCCTAGTTGTTTGTAGGTTTTGTGCTTGACAAATTAAACGTTAGTTTTAGTCCACATTTGTTCAAGCCTAAACCTTAATTATTTTAAAGCGCCTATTCACCCCCCTCTAGGCGACATCCACGTCCTTTCACCGAGGCCACCTATGTTTGAGACAAATGGTATGACACCGCGAAGAATTATCCTTGGGTTCATGACCATATTTCATCTTTGGGGAAGTTCATTGAGAGAACAACACTCCCCCTATGTCCATGCCTACATCTAGAGCAAAATGTAATGTAGAGTGAGGTGCAAAGTGCCTAGTTTCAATCCACATTACTTGAATCAATGATATTTAGCTCATGCCTTAACTCTCGGAACCTTGCTTCATCTAGGGGCTTAGTGAAAATATCTGCAAGTTGCTCTTCAGTGTTGATGAAGTGAATCTCAATATCACCTAGCTTGATATGTTCATGAATGAAGTGATGGCGAATATCAATGTGCTTGGTCTTGCTGTGTTGAACCGGATTGAGAGAAATCTTGATAGCACTTTGATTGTCACATAGGAGAGGCACTTTGTCACAAGTGACACCGTAGTCCTTTAAAGTTTGCCTCATCCGTAGCAACTGGGCACAACAACTTGCAGCTGCTACATACTCAGCTTCGGTGGAGGATAGTGAGACACAATTCTGCTTCTTTGAAGACCAACTTACCAGTGAACGACCAAGGAATTGGCATCCTCCAGAGGTTGACTTCCTCTCCACACAGTCTCCTGCCCAATCTGAGTCAGAATAGCCCACTAGGTTAAAGTTTGCTCCTTTGGGATACCATAGACCAAAGTTCGGGGTATGAGCCAAATATCGAAAGATTCGTTTGACAGCCATGTAATGGATTTCCTTTGGTGCGGATTGAAACCGTGCACAAATCCGTGCACTCAACATGATATCTGGTCTAGATGCACAAAGGTAAAGGAGGGATCCAATCATGGAGCGATATACCTTTTGATCCACTGCTTTACCATTGGGATCACTGTCAAGCTTGCATCGTGTTAGCATGGGAAACTTGACCGGCTTGACATCCTCTAGCTCAAACCTCTTGAGCATGTCTTGAGTGTACTTGGCTTGTTTGATGAAAGTCCCTTCTAAGCCTTGTTTGATCTCGAACCTGAGGAAAAACTTCAACTCACCCATCATAGACATCTCAAATTTCTCGGTCATCAGTGCAGCAAATTCTTCATTGAAAGATTCATTAAGAGAACCAAAAATGATGTCATCAACATATAGTTGGCATATGAACAAATCCCCTTTGACCCTCTTAGTAAAAAGAGTGGGATCAATCTTCCCAATTTCAAACCCACGATCTTGTAACAACTCAGTAAGATACTCATACCACGCACGTGGGGCTTGTTTAAGGCCATAGAGTGCCTTATTAAGTTTGTACACATGATTGGGGAGCTTGGGATGTTCGAACCCCGGGGGTTGTTTGACATAGACCAACTCATTTAAAGGACCATTAAGAAAGGCACTTTTCACATCCATTTGTTGTAATTTGAAATTATGATGAGAAGCAAATGCAAGCATCATGCGAATAGATTCTAGACGAGCAACAGGGGCAAAGGTTTCACCGTAGTCGATACCCTCGACTTGGGAGTAGCCTTGAGCCACCAATCTTGCCTTGTTTCGAATCACAATCCCATTGGCATCTTGCTTGTTTTTGAAGATCCATTTGGTCCCGATGACATTATGTTCCTCCTTTGGCCTTGGCACTAAATCCCAGACTTGATTGCACTCGAAGTTGTTGAGTTCTTCATGCATGGCCATATGCCAATCCTCATCATCGAGCACTTCCTGTACCTGTTGAGGTTCACAATACGAAACAAACGCGTGATGCTCACAATAATTCCAATTTTGTTGACGAGTGGATACTCCCCTTTTCAAACTACCAAGTACATTCTTCATAAGATGTGACTTGACTCTCAGCTTGTTCACAATCTTGGCTGCGCGACACTCCAAGAGTTCTTCATTTGATAACTGGGGGACATCGACTTGATTGCTTTCTTGCCCTTGCGTTTTGATCCTCCCTTGGCACGAGTACCCCTTTTAGGCGCCGCAGAAGGGAATTGAGAGACATCATCCTGATCAACTTGATCTTCATCTTGAGCGGGTTCACTAGTTTGTCCTTGTTCTTGTGGTTGCTCTTGATCTTGATCTTGTGCTTCTATTTGGTCTGGATCATGTGTTCGCACTTGATCTTGATCTTGAGCAGGTTCGGAACCTTGGGTGAGTGCTTGTACTTCATGGGACACGTCACCATCTTTAGGAAATTGGTCTTGATCTTGAGTTTCTTCAACTTGTTGAGGGTCTTCTCTTTGTTCATCGGAAGTGTGTGGGACTTGTGAGGATGATGGCTCCACTTGAGTAGTGCATTGTCCTTCTCCTTCGGCCACAAGGGGTTCCTCAATGGGGAGTATTTGACCAATCCCCGTTCTTCTTATGGCTTGGGGAGGAACTTCATCACCTACATCACAAAGACCACTTTGCTCCACTTGGGAGGCATTATTTTCATCAAACTCCATGTTACATGTCTCCTCAATGAGTCTGGTGGACTTGTTGAGGACACGGTAAGCATGAGAGTTTGTAGCATAACCAACAAAGATGCCCTCATGTGCTCTAGAATCAAATTTAGCTAAACGTGCACCTTTCTTGAGAATGAAACACTTACACCCAAATACCCGGAAGTACTTGAGATTGGGTTTGTTTTCGGTGAGAATCTCATATGGGGTCTTGTTCAAGCCTTTGCGGATATAGAGCCGATTGGACGCATGACATGCTGTGTTGATGGCTTCAGCCCAAAAGTTATATGGAGATTTGAATTCCGCCATCATTGTTCTTGCAGCGTCCATCAATGTCCGGTTCTTCCTTTCCGCCACACCATTTTCTTGAGGGGTATATGGTGCCGAATATTGATGTTTTATTCCCCCATCTCCTAGAAACTCATCCAAGGTGTAGTTCTTGAACTCTGTGCCGTTGTCACTTCTGATCATCAAAATCTTTGCTTCATGTTGACGTTGAGCCTCATTAGCAAAGTTGATGACAGTTTGTTGAGTCTCACTCTTCCTCTTGAAGAAATATACCCAAGTGTATCTTGAGTAATCATCAACAATCACCAAGCAGTACTTTCTGCCCCCAAGACTATCAAATGATGGAGGACCGAAGAGATCCTTATGAAGGAGCTCCAACGGTCTCTTAGTGTAAATGAGAGTCGTTGGACGATGAGCAGTTTCATGGATTTTTCCTTCAATGCAGGCACTGCAAGCACGATCTCTGGCAAAACTCACATTTGTTAGTCCACGAATATGGTCCCCTTTAAGGAGACTTTGCAAAGATCTCATATTGACATGAGCTAGTCGGCGATGCCAAAGCCAGCCCACATCAACTTTAGCCATTAGACATGTCGCAGTCTTAGTGGGTCGCCTTGAAAAGTTCACCACATAGAGACCATTTTTGACATGTCCAACATAGGCTACTTTAAGAGTCTTGCTCCACAAAAGGACCATAGTATCAAGATTAAAGAATGTGGAAAAGCCCATAATTGCAAGTTGATGAACCGAAAGTAAATTATAAGCAAGGGACTCAACAAGCATGACCTTCTCAATAGATAACTCTTGAGAGATGACCACCTTACCAAATCCCAATACCTTTGACGATGATGCATCGGCGAATTGGACATGGGTGGGCATAGATGGGGAAGGGTGCACATCCACAACTAAGTCCTTGCTTCCGGTCATATGATTTGTTGCTCCACTATCGAGCAACCATGACACCCCTCCGGAAGCAAACTCTTGCAATAGATCAAGGCTTGGTTTTAGGTACCCATTTTTGAATGGGTCCTTTAATTTTAGAGACAAGGGTCTTAGGAACCCAAATAGCACATTCAATGTACTCATAGTAAGAACCAACAAATCTGGCATAAACATGCCCATCACCAGCACGACATAAAACATAGGAAGGATTTAGTTTGCCGGTTGTGTTGGTAGGAATGGTTTTGCCCTTCTTGATGCTCCCATTTTCCACCTTGTTCATGTTCACCTCCAGAGTCCCTTCTCCCTCTTTGACAAAGATGTCCATGAGGGTGGGGGATCTATTGTTCCTGTTCTTCCTTTTTCTTTTAGACTTAGATGTAAGTCCAAGCCCCTCCTTTCCTACCACACCCTTTTGATTGCTCAAAAGGTCGTTCAGGCTCAAGGCCCTTCTCAAGTTTATCCTTCAACTTGGCATTTTCCTCCATAAGATGTACATGCTCACAACAAGGTTTAGTTGTACAAGCATTATCAATTAAAACAAAAGGAGGACAGGTAGAGATTTCTTTGGTAAGCTTTGCTTGAAGTTGATCATGAGACTCTTTCAGGGAGAAATGACTACCTTTCAAGACCTTGTGAGCCTTGTCAAGTGTGTCAAACTCCATTTTGAGTCTGTCATGGTCAACCCCAAGAGCATCCTTTTCATACTTAAGCATACGAGTAAGAACAGTAGCATGATCTAGTTTCTTTTGCAATTTAGCGCAGTCATCGTTGTATGACTCCTCAGGAGCCAAACAAAGAGTGCGCTCCGTTTCTAGTGCAATAGAAAGTTCAGCAATCTCATCGGCATAGTCATGAGTATGACCTTGCATCTCGGAGATGGTCTCCTCATGAGACTCGATGAGGTCATTAGCCTCACCCAATTGTTCCAAAAGGGCAACAAAGTGCCTCTTGGTTTCTCCTTTGATAGTACACATAAATTTTTCAAGATCATGCTCATTAAGTTCCACAACATCACTATCATCAACACAATTCAACAATGAGGGAGCACTAGTGATGTTGGTCTTAATGCTGGGTGTTACCTGATTGATACCTTTGTCCATGAGGCACTTGGCGATGTGATTATCGTTGGGGCGTTGAAGAGAGACACATTCTTGGGAGAAGGAGTGGCGATAGCGACAGTCGCAGTTGCCACCATATCATCATCATCATCATCAGAGGGGTACTCTTCAAGTGCCACCATACCCTTTGGATGGGGTTTCTTGACAAAGTTGTTCTTGCTTGGGAATGACTTTGTTTTGTCTTTGCGAATGAGCTTGACTCCGTTGTCTTCGGTCTTCTCATAAGGACATTCCGCCACGAAGTGGCTCACATTACCACAGTTATAGCATGTCCTCACTCGCTGCTTGGGTTTGAACCCACTTGAGTTGTTCTTGGTGAAGTTGGGTCTTGAGTTCCTCTTGTTGCCCCAGAATTGCCTCGATGCAAGAGCCATGTGCTCGTGATAAGCATACTTAGTATCTTCAGGGCAGCTCTCCTCTTCCTCATCCTCCTCTTCTTCTTCAGAAGCAGCCTTTGCCTTCAAAGCAAGGTTAGGTGAAGCTGTCTTTGACCGAACTCGAGCAAGTGCATTGTCAGCAGTCTCGTTCATGATTGACATTGCAATGAATTCATCCAACACCTCATTGGAAGACAAGGAGTGGAAATCTGGTTGTTGGCGAATGACTGATGACATGGCTTTGTTGAACGCAATGATGGCCTCGAGAAACTTGCGCTTGACCCATGTGTCATCCACATCCTTGCTCCCATGATCCTTGAGAGCAACAACAATAGTAGTCACCCTCCGATAGAGATCACGAGGGTCCTCATCTTCCTTCATTACAAACTCATCGGCCTTATCAAGTACCACTTCATAGTTTGACCATTGAATGCTAGAGCTTCCCTTGTATAGCACCATAATGTGCTCCCAACAGTCCTTGGCCAGAGAGAAGGGGCGCAAGTGAGGAAGATCTTCAGGCGGTACTGCGGACTGTAGAATAAACAATACGGAGTGATTATATTGATTGTCCGTTTCTTCTCTTGGAGTGAGGTTGCTTGGATCATGAGGATAGTAGCCTTGCTCGATGATTCTCCATAAATTTGTTGAGCTGTGATTCAAATGAGACTTAATAGAAAACACCCAGTTAGCAAAATCACCCTTAACAAGCTTAGGAGGAGGACCAACATGATTAAGACGCGGTGTGGGAACAGGTCCTCCATAGACCATGGGAGGTGAAACTGAGGCATAGGTTCCAGTCCCATCCTTTTCGAGAGATGAGGAAGGTCGCATACCTTTAGCCGCTTCCTTAGAGGAATTGGCCTCCGAATCGGTGATGGTGGGTTTAACCACTAACGCCGGTTCGGGTGAACTTTTAATTCCCTCAATTAACTCTTTAAGCATGGTCTTGACTTCGTTCGTCAAGGACGTCTTGAGGGCGGCCATAGACGTATTCAAGTCGTCCCTTGTGACCGAAGTCAAGTCCATGGCCTCGGGTTGCCCATGGGGAACTCCCTCTTCGCCTTCCATACTCTTCGGGTGGTGAAACCCTTAATAAAGAGACGTGGCTCTGATACCAATTGAAAGGATCGATATGGTTGACTAGAGGGGGGGGGGTGAATAGGCAACTACCAATTTTTAGCTTTTCTACATAAATAAGGAGTAGAAATCATAAAGGTTCACTAACATGACACTAGGAGGACGACCTATATGAAGCTACTTAGCAACGAGTAAAGAAGCACGTAGGAGATACTCTACAACACCAATAAATACAAAGTAAAGGTAAGAGATAACCACAAGTGGAACCGATGAAGACGAGGATGTGTTACCGAAGTGTGGAGGCACAATGCTCCCCAATAAGCCACTAGGGCCACCGTATTCTCCTCACTATAGGTGCTCTTGAAGGCGGCGACCGAACCTTTACAAACAAGGTTGGGGCAATCTCCACACAAAGCTTGGAGGCTCCCAACAAGACCACGGAACTTCACCACAATGGAATGTGGCTCCGAGGTGACCTCAACCGTCTAGGGTGCTCAAACACCCAAGAGTAACAAGATCCGCAAGGGATTAGTAGGGGGAATCAAATATCCTTTGGTGGAAGTGTAGATCAAGGCCTTCTCAAGCAATCCCTAGAAAATCAACAAGGTTGATTGGCTAGGGAGAGAGATCGGGCTAAAATGAGCTTGTGGAGAAACAATGGAGATTAGAGAGGTTAAAGGTGGGCTCTAGGAAGAAGAAGATGCCTTTATATAGTTGGGGACTGTTACCCACCTACCACATTAATGCACGAGCGGTACTATCGCTCCTGGAGCGGTACTACCGCTACCCAGAGCGGTACTACCGCTCGTGGGAGCGGTACTACCGGTCAGCTCCTCACCAAGCACGGTAGTACCAGGGTACTACCATGCCACCACCTCCGTGGGAAAGTATGCGAGAAAAAAGCCCGTCGGTGCGGTAGTAAATTAATACTACCGCACTGAGGGCGGTAGTACCGCCCTTGGAGCGGTAGTAAAAAACTACTACCATACTTCGGGCGGTAGTACCGCTCCTGGAGCGGTAGTAAAAGTTTACTACCGCACCTGGGACGGTAGTACCGCTCCTGGAGCGGTAGTAAAAATTTACTACCGCTCTGAGAGCGGTACTACCGCTTACCCTTTTTCGCATAGGCAAAGAAAACACAATGCTGCTCCATTGAAGCCAAAATATGGGTGGGTGCATGAGGTGTGTGCGTGAGGAACGCGGACCCCCTCTTGGTAAGAAGACTTTCCTATGACTCAAACTAGGAATAGAAATGTAGAAGAAAATCCATCTTCGAGAACCTCCGAGGGGCGTCGAGTCATCTTGTGGCTAGAAGAGAATATTCTGAAATGCTGAGGACACAAGATTAGTCCGCACAACAATTGTCATCAATCACTAAAACCACTTAGGAGAAATATGCCCTAATAGTTGGCCAAACAAAACCCAAGACTCGGAGAGACTTACAAGGATATCAAATCATGCATATAAGAAATCAGCAAAGACTCAAATATATATCATAGATAATCTCATCACAAATCCACAATTCATCGGATCTCGACAAACACACCGCCAAAGAAGATTATATCGGATAGATCTCCATGAAGATCTTGGAGAACTTTGTATTGAAGATCCAAGAGAGAGAAGAAGCCATCTAGCTACTAACTACGGACCCGTAGGTCTGAAGTGAACTACTCACCAGTCATTGGAGGGGCGATGATGATGATGAAGAAGCCCTCCAACTCCAAATTTCCCTCCGGTAGGGTGCTGGGAAGGGTCTCCAGATGAGATCTCGCGGAAACGGAAGCTTGCGGTGGCGGAAAAGTATTTTCGAGGATCCCCTAATTTTTTGCGGAATATTTGGGAATTTTTAGGCCAAAGATCTAGGTCAGGGCGCGCCCAGGGAGGCCACAAGCCTGCCCACTGCCGCCTCCCCCCCGGTGGCGGAGTGGGGGCTTGTGGGCTCCCTGAAGCCCACCTGGCTTGGCCCAAAGGCCCCCTGATCTTCTTCCGTTCGGGAAAAAGTTATTTCGGGGTTTTTCTTCCTTTTGGACTCCGTTCCAAAATCAGATCTGAAAAGAGTCAAAAATACGGAAAAAACAGGAACTCGCACTTGGCACTGAATTAATAAGTTAGTCCCAAAAATATATAAAAGGTACATAAAACAACCAAAGAAGACAAGATAACAGCATGAAACCATAAAAAATTATAGATACGTTTGAGACGTATCAAGCATCCCCAAGCTTAACTCCTGCTCGTCCTCGAGTAGGGAAGTGATAAAGAATGAATTTTTGATGCTTTCATGCTACCTAGCATAGGTGAATGTTCAGATCCATTAGATTCAAAACAATAGTTTGCTATTGACGTGGAAACAATAATAATTCAAGCAAACTAGCAAAGTAATCATGAACTTTCAAAATAACAAGGCTAAAAGAAAGTTATCCCTACAAAAGCATATAGTCTGGCTATGCTCTATCATCATTGCACAGTGAATTGAAATCATGCACAACCCCAGTATTGGCCAAGTAATTGTTTCACACCTTTACTTTCTCAAACCTTTTCAACTCTCACGCAATACATGAGCGTGAGCCATGGTTATAGCACTATAGATGGTGTGGAATGTAGTAGAGGTTGCAAGACAAAAAGGAGAAGATAGTCACATTAACTAGGCATATCGATGAGATGTGGAGATGCTCATCAATATATATCAATGTGAATGAGTAGGGATTTCTATACAATTGATGCACTAGAGCTATGAGTATGTGAAAGCTCTTAAATAAAACTAGTGGGTGTGCATCCAACTTGCTTGCTCACGAAGACCTAAGGCAATTTTGAGGAAGCCTATCATAGGAATATACAAGCCAAGTTATATAATGAAAATTTCCCACTAGCTATATGGTGGTGACAAAACTAGAGACTCTCAATCATGAAGGTCATCGTGCTTAATATGCACAAGTGTGGAAAAAGTGGTAGCATTGTCCCTTCTCTGTTTTTCTCTCTTTTTTTTAAAATTTTGGTGGGCTCTTTGGCCTCTTTTTTTAGTGGGCTTCTTTGGCCTATTTTATTTCCTCACATGGGACAATGCTCCATTAATGATGATCATCAGACTTTCAACTCAAAACTTAGAGCAACTATGACTCTATATGGAATGCCTTCGGTAGTTTACCGTGGCAATGATCTAGCATGGCATAGACATCAATGGAAACATCATGCTAGCTATCTTACGATCATGCAATGGCAATGTAGACGTGGTGGCACATGTCATGGTGGTAGTTGCATGGCAATATATCTCGGAATGACTTTGAAAAAGCCATAGTAGGTAGGTATGGTGGCTGTTTTGAGGGAGGCTAATGGTGGGTTTTGTGCACCAGCGAAAGTTGCACGACACTAAGAAGATAGTGATGGTGGAAGGTGAAAGTGCATATAAACCATGGACTCAACATTAGTTATGAAGAACTCATATGCTTGTTGCAAAAGTTTTAGTAGTAATCGAAACAAAGCATTCAACGCATACTCCTAGGGGAAGGGTTGGTAGGTATAAACCATCGCGCGATCCCGACCTCCACGCAAAGGATGACAATCAATAGACTAATCATGCTCAGATTTCATCACATAGCGGTTCACCATACATGCATGCTACGGGAATCACTAACTTCAACACAAGTATTTCTAGATCCACAACACCTTACTAGCATGACTTCAATATTGCCATAACCACAACTCAAAACTAATTGAGATGAATCAAACTTCTCTAACTATTCAATGCACATGAAGGTGGAAGTTTTTGTATCCCTTTTGATAACTACCCCTTTTTGAGACTACTTTCAAAGCATAGATCAACTACCAAGCCACGCACCGCTGTGCTCTAAAAGATATAAGTGAAGCACATAGAGCAAAAGTATCTAGCTCAAAAGATATAAGTGAAGCACATGTGAGCTGAATTGTCTACCAAAAGATATAAGTGAAGCTCGACAAAATCACGGTGTGTGCATGTCTCTCTCTCTAGGTGTGCAGCAAGGATGATTGTGACACAAAAAAATAAAAGAATCCTACGATACAAGACGCTCCAAGCAAAAACACATAACATGTGGTGAATAAAAATATAGCCCCAAGTAACATTACCGATGGATTGAAGACGAGAGGGGGGATGCCTTCCCGGGGCATCCCCAAGCTTAGGCTTTTACGGCATCCTTTAATCTCTTGGGGTGCCTTGGGAATCCCCAAGATTGAGCTCTTGCCACTCTTTATCTCTTTGTTCATAAGAACTTCACCCAAAACTTGAAAACTTCACAACACGAAACTTAAACAGAAACTCGTGATAACATTAGTACAAGAAAGCAAACCACCACTTCCTTAGGTACTGTAGAAAACTTAAATTATACTTCAACTGTACTTTCAATCTTCCAAGGCTAATACCCCCCGATACTATCCATAGTTTCATCAAAATAAGCAACCAACACAACAAAAACAGAATCTGTTAAAAGCAGACCAGTATGTAGCAATCTGTATATTTCGTATACCTCTGGTACTTCAAAAATTCTGAAAAATTACGCCAGTCTGGAGAATTTGCGTAGAAATCAGCAGCAAAACGAATCAACTCCAACGCGCTTACAGAAAAAAATGAAAATTCTTTTCGTGAGCAGAAAGTTTCTGTCTTTTCCAGCATGACCAAACGATCATCCTCAAGACTAATCATAACGGTTTTTCTTGGCACAAACGCAAAAAGAAGCACAAAAAACACAATCATAACAGAATTATGAAAGTGTGGAAAACACAAAACAGAAAGAAAAAGGATAGATTCGTTGGGTTGCCTCCCAACAAGCGCTTTTGTTTAACGCCCTTAGCTAGGCGAAAGTGATGGAATCACGTATAGTCATCTTTGGTGCTCAAACCATAGGTAGCCCTCATCATAGATTCATAAGGCAATCTTATTTTCTTTCTAGGAAAGTGCTCCATGCCCTTCTTTAAAGGAAATTGAAATCTAATATTCCCTTCCTTCATATCGATGATAGCACCAATAGTCCTTAGGAAAGGTCTACCAAGAATAATGGGACATGAAGGATTGCAATCTATGTCAAGTACAATGAAATCCACGGGTACATAGTTCTTATTTGCAACAATAAGAACATCATCGATCCTCCCCATGGGTTTCTTGACAGTAGAATCCGCAAGATGCAAATTAAGAGAACACTCTTCAATCTCATGAAAACCAAGAATATCACATAAAGACTTTGGAATCGCGGAAACACTAGCACCCAAATCACAGAAAGCATTGCACTCATAGTTTTTGATCTTGATTTTGATAGTAGGTTCCCACTCATCACGAAGTTTTCTAGGTATAGACACTTCTAGTTCGAGCTTCTCTTGAAGAGATTTCATCATAGCATCTACGATATGCGCGGTAAAGGTTTTGCTTTGGCTATAAGCATGTGGAGAGTTTGCAATGGATTGCATCAAAGAAATTCATTCAAACAAGGAGCAATTATCATAATTGAATTCCTTGAAATCCAAAGTGGGAGTTTCATTACTACCCAAAATTTTGACTTCTACTCCACTCTCCCCACCTTTATCATCAAGATAGGTGGGCTCCGAATCATTGGGGCGTTTTTCAACCAAAGTGGATTCATATCGAACCCCTCCATAAGTAGGTTTGACACGCGAAAACAAAGATTCAAGAGGAGACACACCAAGCACTTTAAGATCTTCGTGATTTGCATCACTAGAACGCACCCTTTTAAACCATTCATGTCTAGCGCGAATTTGGGCGGTTATTTCTTTGCTCTCATTCATGGAGATACGCATAGCTTTCAAAGTTTCATCCAAGTTGACCTTGGGAGGAGCGCATCTAACTTTCAAAGCATCAATATCACAAGACATCCTATCAACGTTCTTAGCTAAATCGTCTATTTTGAGTAGTTTTTCCTCTATGGACGCATTGAAAATCTTTTGAGAGTTGTTGAACTCTTTGATATTACTCTCTAAATCAGAGGGTAATTTGTTATGATTTCCATAAGTGTTGCCATAGGAATTGCCATAATTGTTCCTACCAACAAAATTCACGTCCAAACTAGCGTTGCTACTCTCAATCAAAGAAGATAGTGGCATGTCATTAGGATCTACGGTAGCATTTCTACTAGCAACCAAATTCATCAACTCGTCCATCTTAGCACAAAGCGAGTTAATATCTTCTATAGCGTGCACCTTTTTGCTAGCAGGCGACCTTTCAGTGTGCCACTGAGAGTAGTTGGTCATGATATTGTGTAGGAGTTTTGTAGCGTCCCCTAACGTGATTTCCATGAACGTTCCACCTGAGGTGGAGTCCAAGATATTGCGAGAAGCGAAATTGAAGCCAACATAAAAGATTTGTATAATCATCCACGAACTTAAGCCATGAGCGGGACAATTTCTAATCATAAGCTTCATCCTCTCCCAAGATTGTGCAACGTGTTCATGATCAAGTTGCTTGAAATTCATGATATCGTTACGTAAGGAGATGATCTTAGCCGGCGGAAAATACTTGGATATGTAAGCATCTTTGCACTTATCCCAAGGATCGATACTATTTTTAGGCAAAGAAGAAAACCAAGTTTTTGCGCGATCTCGCAACGAGAAAGGAAAAAAGTTTCAACTTAATCACGTAATTATCCACATCTCTTTTCTTTTGCATATCACAAAGCTCAATGAAGGTATTGAGATGGGATGCAGCATCTTCACTAGGAAGGCCAGAGAATTGCTCTTTCATAACAAGATTCAACAAAGCTGCGTTGATTTCGTACGATTCCGCACTAGTGGCGGGAGCAATCGGAGTACTAATAAAATCATTATTATTAGTGCTCGAGAAGTCGCAAAGTTTGGTGTTTTCATCCATGATGACTTCAACAAACAAACAAGCACACAAGCAAGCAAGAAAACCGGCAAGGGCGAAAGAAAACCGCGAAGGAGAAAGGCAAATGAAAACGGCAAATGTGAAGTGGGGGAGAGGAAAACGAGAGGCAACTGGCAACAAAAGTAAATGCAAGAGAAGAGTTTGTGAGACCTACTTGGATAGATCTTGATTTCTCCTCCCCGGCAATGGCACCAGAAATACTTCCGATGTCATCTGTGTATCCCTGGTAACGGCGCCAGAAATACTTCTACTACTGCAACAAAAGACCTTCCAGTGGCGCCAGAAATAGGCACGTCGACGGGAGAATACTTGGCTTGATCCTTCTGCTGCGGCTACGCCTTAAGGGACTTCCTAGGCAAGTATGCAAAGGATTTCGCCCGTGGCCTTGGAGACTTGCGTTGGTGTTCCCTCGAAGCGGAAAGGGTGATGTAGCGTAGCGGTGGTAAGTATTTCCCTCAGTTTGAGAACCAAGGTATCAATCTAGTGGAGGAGTATCTCAAGATCCTGCACAAACACAAAAACTTGCTCCCAACGCTATAAAGGGGTTGTCAATCCCTTATAGATTGTTTGCCAAGCGAGAACTGAAAGCAACAAAGTAACAAAGCAAAGTAAAAGCGGAGATGTAAACGATGGATGTGAATAGACCCGGGGACCGTAGTGTTTACTAGTGGCTTCTCTCATGAAAGCAAGTAGACGGTGGGTGAACAAATTACTGTCGAGCAATTGATAGAACCACGCAAAGTCGTGACGATATCTATGCAATGATTATTTCTATAGGCATCACATCCAAAGCAAGTACACCGATACTGTCTGCATCTACTACTATTACTCCACACGTCGACCGCTATCCAGCATGCATCTAGTGTATTAAGTCCATAAGAACAGAGTAACGCCTTAAACAAGATGACATGATGTAGAGGGATAATCACAAACCAATGATAAAAACCCCATCTTTTTACCCTGATGGCAACTACTTGATGTGTGCCTTGCTGCCCCTACTGTCACTGGGAAAGGTCACCACATGGCAGAACCCAAAACCAAGCACTTCTCCCATTGCAAGAATCATAGATCTAGTTGGCCAAACAAAACCCAAGACTCGGAGAGACTTACAAGGATATCAAATCATGCATATAAGAAATTAGCAAAGACTCAAATATATATCATAGATAATCTGATCACAAATCCACAATTCATCGGATGTCGACAAACACACCGCCAATAAATATTACATCGGATAGATCTCCATGAAGATCATGGAGAACTTTGTATTGAAGATCCAAGAGAGAGAAGAAGCCATCTAGCTACTAACTACGGACCCGTAGGTCTGAAGTGAACTACTCACGAGTCATTGGAGGGGCGATGATGATGATGAAGAAGCCCTCCAACTCCAAAGTCTCCTCCGGCAGGGTGCCGGGAAGGGTCTCCGGATGAGATCTCACGGAAACGGAAGCTTGCGGCAGCGGAAAAGTATTTTCGAGGCTCCCCTGATTTTTTGCGGAATATTTGGGAATTGATAGGCCAAAGATCTAGGTCAGGGGGCGGCCAGGGAGGCCACAAGCCTGCCCACCGTCGCCTCCCCCTGGTGGCGGAGTGGGGGCTTGTGGGCTCCCTGGAGCCCACCTGGCTTGGCCCAAAGCCCCCCTGATCTTCTTTCGTTCGGGAAAAAATCATTTCAAGGTTTTTCTTCCGTTTGGACTCCGTTCCAAAATCAGATCTGAAAAGAGTCAAAAACACAGAAAAAACAGGAACTGGCACTTGGCACTGAATTAATAAGTTAGTTCCAGAAAAGATATAAAAGGTACATAAAACAACCAAAGAAGACAAGATAACAGTGTGAAACCATAAAAAATTATAGATACGTTTGAGACGTATCAAGATGTAGTGAGCAGCAAGTTTTCCCTCACACGAAACTGTAAGGTTTATCGAACCAAGAGGACTCCTAGGCTCAACAAGTAGGTGTTTCCCACCCTGGCGCTAGCAGAATACATGGATCTGCACACACACAAATAACTTTGCTCCCAACGAGTACAGAGAGGTTGTCAATCTCTCCGGTCTTGTAGTTTGCAAAGGATCAAAACACAAGCGGGAAAAGTGATAGTGATTGCAACGGAAAAGTAAATGAAAATGGTAAATGATGGAGGTGTAAGCGATGATGGTGATATGGACCGGAGTCACATGATGTTCACTAGTGATGTCTGTCTCCCAAAAGACGATAAACAACTATGCTTGGCTAAACAAATCACAGTTGGGCGATTGACAGAATTATGAACGCACCGCAATGCTAATTATGCTACTTGATAGTTAGAGGTTCAATGGTAATGGACAGTACGCCAAGACAAGTAGATTGTTTATTCATCAGCATCTACTTACTAATCATCGACCTAGAGATATCTATCCAGAACATCTCGCCGGTATTAAGTTGCGAGCCCCACCCAAAGTGTAAACTCAAAGCAACGGACAACTGCATTAACCAAATATGTGAAAGGTAAACAATCCTTGCAACCTTGGTCACAAGCACCGTTGTTTTCTCCCTGGTGGCAACAACACATCCCCTAGTCTCATGTTTCTGCCACTCAAGCTAGAGATCGAGGGGCATGAATCCACAATCATGCATAACGCTCCCTCTTGGAGTTACAATCTACTAGTCGGCCAAAGCAATAAATAGCAACGAAGAACATGCATGAATCACTTAGGAACATAATATAAAAGGGTAATCAAATATATAACTCATAACAATCTGAACATAATCTCATAATCCATCGGAGACCAACAAACCGAGCATAGCAATAGCAAGAGGACTCCTAGGCTCAACAAGTAGGTGTCTCCCACCCTGGTGCTAGCAGAAGACGTGGACCTGCACACACACAAATAACTTTGCTCCCAATGAGTACAAAGAGGTTGTCAATTTCTTCGGCCTTGTAGTTTGCAGAGGATCAAAACACAAGCGGGAATAGTAATGGTGATTGCAACGGAAAAGTAAATGAAAACAGTAAATGGTGGAGGTGTAAACAATGATGATGATATGGACCGGAGTCACATGATGTTCACTAGTGATGTCTCTCTCCCAAAACACGATAAACAACTATGCTTGGGTAAACAAATCACAGGTGGGCAATTGACAGAATTATGAACGCATCGCAATTCTAATTATGCTACTTGATAGTTAGAGGTTCAATCTGATTATACTGCTGAATAGCAAGACCCTGCGGATTCGAGAACTATGTAGACATGACCCGAGAGACTCCTCGGTCAATATCCAATAGCGGGATCTGGATGCCCATATTGGATCCTACATATTCTACGAAGATCTTATCATTTGAACCTCAGTGCCAAGGATTCATATAATCCCGTATGTCATCCCTTTGTCCTTCGGTATGTTACTTGACCAAGATTCGATCGTCAGTATCCGCATACCTATTTCAATCTCGTTTACCGACAAGTCTCTTTACTCGTTCCGTAATACAAGATCCCGCAACTTACACTAAGTCACATTGCTTGCAAGGCTTGTGTGTGATGTTGTATTACCGAGTGGACCCCGAGATACCTCTCTGTCACACGGAGTGACAAATCCCAGTCTCGATCCATACTAACTCAACGAACACCTTCGGAGATACGTGTAGAGCATCTTTATAGTCACCCAGTTACGTTGCGACATTTGATACACACAAAGTATTCCTCCGGTGTTAGTGAGTTATATGATCTCATGGTCATAGGAACAAATACTTGACACGCAGAAAACAGTAGCAACAAAATGACACAATCAACATGCTACGTCCATTAGTTTGGGTCTAGTCCATCACGTGATTCTCCTAATGACGTGATCCAGTTATCAAGCAACAACACCTTGTTCATAATCAGAAGACACTGACTATCTTTGATCAACTAGCTAGCCAACTAGAGGCTTGCTAGGGACAGTGTTTTGTCTATGTATCCACACATGTATATAAGTCTTCATTGAATACAATTATAGCATGGATAATAAACGGTTATCTTGATACAGGAATTATAATAATAACTATATTTATTATTGCCTCTAGGGCATAATTCCAACAGTCTCCCACTTGCACTAGAGTCAATAATCTAGCCCTCACATCATCATGCGAATTACATTGTAATAAATCTAACACCCATACAGTTCTGGTGTTGATCATGCTTTGCCCGTGGAAGAGGTTCAGTCAGCGGGTCTGCTACATTCAGATCCGTGTGCACTTTGCATATATTTACGTCCTCCCCTTCGACGTAGTCGCGGATGAGGTTGAAGCATCGTTTGATGTGTCTGGACTTCTTGTGAAACCGCGGTTCCTTTGCTAGAGCAATGGCACCTGTGTTGTCACATAACAAGGTTATTGGATTCAGTGCGCTTGGCACCACTCCAAGATCCGTCATGAACTGCTTCATCCAGACACCCTCATTAGCCGCCTCCGAGGCAGCTATGTACTCCGCTTCACATGTAGAATCTGCTATGACGCTCTGCTTGGAACTGCACCAGCTTACCACACCCCCATTAAGAATAAATACGTATCCGGTCTGCGACTTAGAGTCGTCCGGATCTGTGTCAAAGCTTGCATCGACGTAACCTTTTACGGTGAGCTCTTCGTCACCTCCATACACGAGAAACATCTCCTTAGTCCTTTTCAGGTACTTCAGGATATTCTTGACCGCCGTCCAGTGATCCACTCCGGGATTATTCTGGAACCTATCTGCCATACTTATGGCCAGGCTAACGTCCGGTCTAGTGCACATCATTGCATACATGATAGAACCTATGGCTGAAGCATAGGGGACGGTGCTCATATGCTCTCTATCCTCATCAGTTGACGGGCACTAAGTCTTACTCAATCTCGTACCTTGTAAAACTGGCAAGAACCCTTTCTTGGACTGTTCCATTTTGAACCTCTTCAAAACATTATCAAGGTATGTGCTTTGTGAAAGTCCTATCAGGCGTTTTGATCTATCCCTGTAGATCTTAATGCCTAGAATGTAAGCATCTTCTCCTAGGTCCTTCATAGAGAAACTTTTATTCAAGTAATCCTTTATGCTCTCGAAAAACTCTACATTATTTCCAATCAGCAATATGTCATCCACATATAATATTAGAAACGCCACAGAGCTCCCACTCACTTTCTTGTAAATACAAGATTCTCCAACCACTTGTATAAACCCAAATGCTTTGATCACCTCATCAAAGCGTTTGTTCCAACTCCGAGATGCTTGCACCAGTCCATAAATGGATAGCTGGAGCTTGCACACCTTGTTAGCATTCTCAGGATCGACAAAACCTTCGGGTTGCATCATATACAACTCTTCCTTCAGGAAACCGTTAAGGAACGCCGTTTTGACATCCATCTGCCTGATTTCATAATCGAAAAATGCAGCTATTGCTAACATGATTCTGACGGACTTAAGCATCGCTACGGGTGAGAATGTCTCATCGTAGTCAACTCCTTGAACTTGTGAAAAACCCTTTGCCACAAGTCGAGCTTTATAAAAGGTCACATTGCCATCAGCGTTCGTCTTCCTCTTAAAGATCCATTTGTTCTGAATAGCCTTGCGGCCCTCAGGTAGTACTTCCAAAGTCCACACTTTGTTCTCATACATGGATCCTATCTCGGACTTCATGGCTTCTAGCCATTTGTTGGAATCTAGGCCCACCATTGCTTCTTCATAATTTGCAGGTTCATTGTTGTCTAACAACATGATTGACAAGACGGGATTACCGTACCACTCTGGAGCAGCACGTGGTCTCGTCGACCTGCGTGGTTTGACAGAAACTTGAACCGGAGTTTCATGATCATCATCCTTAACTTCTTCCTCAACCGACGTCGCAACGACAGAGGTTTCCCCTTGCCCTGCGCCACCATCTAGAGGGATGAGAGGTTCGACAACCTCATCAAGTTCTATCTTCCTCCCACTCAATTCTCTCGAGAGAAACTCCTTCTCGAGAAAAGCTCCATTTTTAGCAACAAATACTTTGCCCTCGGATTTGAGATAGAAGGTGTACCCAACTGTCTCTTTTGGGTAACCTATGAAGATGCACTTTTCCGCTTTGGTTTCCAGCTTTTCAGGCTGACGCTTTTTGACATAAGCATCACATCCCCAAACTTTAAGAAACGACAACTTTGGCCTTTTTCCATACCACAGTTCGTATGGTGTCGTCTCAACGGATCTTGATGGTTCCCTATTTAAAGTGAATGCATCTGTTTCTAATGCATAACCCCAAAACGATAACGGAAAATCGGTAAGAGACATCATAGATCGCACCATCTCTAGTAAAGTACGATTACGACGTTCGGACACAGCATTACGCTGTGGTGTTCCAGGCAGTGTCAACTGTGAAACAATTCCACATTGTCTTAAGTGAGCACCAAACTCGAAACTCAGATATTCACCCCCACGATCAGACCGTAGCAACTTGATCTTCTTGTTACGATGATTTTCAACTTCACTCTGAAATTGCTTGAACTTTTCAAATGTTTCAGACTTGTGCTTCATTAAGTAGACATAACCATATCTACTCAAATCGTCAGTGAAGGTGAGAAAATAACGATATCCGTCGTGTGCCTCTATGGTCATCGGACCACACACATCGGTATGTATGATTTCCAACAAGTCACTTGCACGCTCCATTGTTCCGGAGAACGGAGTTTTAGTGATCTTGCCCATGAGGCATGGTTCGCACGTGTCAAGTGAATCAAAGTCAAGTGACTCCAAAATTCCATCGGCATGGAGTTTCTTCATGCGCTTTACACCAATATGACCTAAGCGGCAGTGCCACAAAAATATGGTGCTATCATTGTTAACTCTAACTCTTTTGGTCTCAGTGTTATGTATGTGTGTATCATTATCAAGATTCAATATGAACAATCCTCTCACATTGGGTGCATGACCATAAAAGATGTTACTCATAGAAATAGAACAACCATTATTCTCTGACTTAAAAGAGTAACCATCTCGCAATAAACCAGATCCAGATATAATGTTCATGCTCAACGCAGGCAGTAAATAACAATGATTCAAGTTCATAACTAATCTTGATGGTAACTAAAGTGAAACTGTGCCGACGGCGATTGCATCAACCTTGGAACCATTTCCTACGCGCATCGTCACTTCATCTTTCGCCAGCCTTCGTCTATTCCGCAGTTCCTGTTTCGAGTTGCAAATATGAGCACCAGAACCGGTATCGAATACCCAGGCACTACTACGAGAGCTGGTTAAGTACACATCAATAACATGTATATCAAATATACATGATTTTTCTTTGGCCTCCTTCTTATCAGCCAGATACTTGGGGCAATTGCGCTTCCAGTGACCCATACCATTGCAATAGTAACACTCTGTTTCAGGCTTAGGTCCAGCTTTGGGTTTCTTCATCGGATTGGCAACAGGCTTGTCGCTCTTGTTTGAATTACCCTTCTTGCCTTTGCCGTTTCTCTTGAAACTAGTGGTCTTATTCACCATCAATACTTGATGTTCTTTACGGAGTTCAGACTCTGCGACTTTCAGCATCGCAAACAACTCGCCGGGTGACTTGCTCATCCCTTGCATGTTGTAGTTCAACACAAAGCCTTTATAGCTTGGCGGCAGTGATTGAAGGATTCTGTCAGTGATAGCCTCTTGCGGGAGTTCAATCCCCAGCTCAGCTAGACGGTTTGAGTACCCAGACATTTTGAGCACATGTTCACTGACAGACGAGTTCTCCTCCATCTTGCAAGCATAGAATTTATCGGAGGTCTCATACCTCTCGATCCGGGCGTTCTTCTGAAAGATAAACTTCAACTCCTGGAACATCTCAAATGCTCCATGACGCTCAAAGCGACGTTGAAGTCCCGGTTCTAAGCCATACAAGACTGCACATTGAACTACTGAGTAGTCCTCCTTACGTGCTAACCAAGCGTTCTTAACATCCTGGTCAGCCGTAGCGGGTGGTTCATCTCCTAGCGCAGCATTAAGGACATAATCCTTCTTACCAGCTTGTAAGATTAGCTTAAGATTACGAGCCCAGTCTACAAAGTTGCTTCCATCATCTTTCAACTTAGCTTTCTCTAGGAACGTATTAAAATTCAGGGTGACTGTCGCGTGAGCCATGATGTACAACACAAATATATTCAAAGTGGACTTAGACTATATTCAAGATAATTAGAGTCTAACTTAATCAAATTACTCGCTAAACTCCCACTCAAAAAGTACATCTCTCTAGTCATTTGAGTGGTTCATGATCCACTTACACTAGCTCAAGTCCGATCATCACGTGAGTTGAGTATAGTTTCAGTGGTAAGAATCCCTATGCTAATCATATCATCTATATGATTCATGATCGACCTTTCGGTCTCATGTGTTCCGAGGCCATGTCTGCACATGCTAGGCTCGTCAAGCTTAACCCGAGTGTTCCGCGTGCGCAACTGTTTTGCACCCGTTGTATGTAAACGTTGAGTCTATCACACCCGATCATCACGTGGTGTCTCGAAACGACGAACTGTAGCAACGGTGCACAGTCGGGGAGAACACAATTTCGTCTTGAAATTTTAGTGAGAGATCACCTCATAATGCTACCGTCGTTCTAAGTAAAATAAGGTGCATAAAAGGATTAACATCACATGCAATTCATAAGTGACATGATATGGCCATCATCTCGTGCTCCTTGATCTCCATCACCAAAGCACCGGCACGATCTTCTTGTCACCGGCGCCGCACCATGATCTCCATCAATGTGTCGCCATCGGGTTTGTCGTGCTACTCATGCTATTACTACTAAAGCTACATCCTAGCAAAATAGTAAACGCATCTGCGAGCACAAACGTTAGTTTAAAGACAACCCTATGGCTCCTGCCGGTTGCCGTACCATCGACGTGCAAGTCGATATTATCTATTACAACATGATCATCTCATACATCCAATATATCATATCACATCGTTGGCCATATCACATCACAAGCATACCCTGCGAAAACAAGTTAGACATCCTCTAATTTTGTTGTTGCATGTTTTACGTGGTGACCATGGGTATCTAGTAGGATCGCATCTTACTTACGCAAACACCACAACGGAGATATATGAATTGCTATTTAACCTCATCCAAGGACCTCCTTGGTCAAATCCGATTCAACTAAAGTTGGAGAAACTGACACTTGCCAGTCATCTTTGAGCAACGGGGTTACTCGTAGCGATGAAACCAGTCTCTCGTAAGCGTACGAGTAATGTCGGTCCAAGCCGCTTCAATCCAACAATACTGCGGAATCAAGAAAATACTAAGGAGGGAAGCAGAACGCACATCACCGCCCACAAAAACTTTTGTGTTCTACTCGAGAAGAGATCTACGCATGAACCTAGCTCATGATGCCACTGTTGGGAAAACGTCGGATGGGAAACAAAAATTTTCCTACGCGCACGAAGACCTATCATGGTGATGTCCATCTACGAGAGAGGATGTTCGATCTACGTACCCTTGTAGACCGCACAGCAGAATCGTTAAGAAACGCGGTTGATGTAGTGGAACGTCCTCACGTCCCTCGATCCGCCCCGCGAACCGTCCCGCGATCAGTCCCATGATCTAGTGCCGAACGGACGGCACCTCCGTGTTCAGCACACGTACAGCTCGACGATGATCTCGGCCTTCTTGATCCAGCAAGAGAGACGGAGAGGTAGATGAGTTCTCCGGCAGCGTGACGACGCTCCGGAGGTTGGTGGTGATCTTATCTCAGCAGGGCTCCACCCGAGCTCCGCAGAAACGCGATCTAGAGGTAAAACCGTGGAGATATGTGGTCGGGCTGCCCTGGCAAAGTTGTGTCAAATCAGCCCTAAAACCTCCGTATATATAGGGGGAAGAGGGGGAGCCTTGCCTTGTGGTCCAAGGACCCCCAAGGACTTCGGCCGAGCCAAGGGGGGCATACCTCCCCTTCCAAACCGAGTCCAACTAGGTTTGGAAGGAGGAGTCCTTCCCCCTTTTCCCACCTCCTCTTTTTTTTCTCTTTGATTTTCTTCCTATGGCGCATAGGGCCTTCTTGGGCTGTCCCACCAGCCCACTAAGGGCTGGAGCGCCACCCCCAAGGCCTATGGGCTTCCCCGGGGTGGGTTGCCCCCCCCGGTGAACACCCGGAACCCATTCGTCATTCCCGGTACATTCCCGGTAACTCCGAAAACCTTCCGGTAATCAAATGAGGTCATCCTATATATCAATCTTCGTTTCTGGACCATTCCGGAAACCCTCGTGACGTCCGTGATCTCATCCGGGACTCCGAACAACATTCGGTAACCAACCATATAACTCAAATACGCATAAAACAACGTCTAACCTTAAGTGTGCAGACCCTGCGGGTTCGAGAACTATGTAGACATGACCCGAGAGACTCCTCGGTTAATATCCAATAGCCGGACCTGGATGCCCATATTGGATCCTACATATTCTACGAAGATCTTATCGTTTGAACCTCAGTGCCAAGGATTCATATAATCCCGTACGTCATTCCCTTTGTCCTTCGGTATGTTACTTGCCCAAGATTCGATCGTCAGTATCCACGTACCTATTTCAATCTCGTTTACCGGCAAGTCTCTTTACTCATTCCGTAATACAAGATCCCGCAACTTACGCTAAGTCACATTGCTTGCAAGGCTTGTGTGTGATGTTGTATTACCGAGTGGGCCCCGAGATACCTCTCTGTCACACGGAGTGACAAATCCCAGTCTCGATCCATACTAACTCAACGAACACCTTCGGAGATACCTGTAGAGCATCTTTATAGTCACCCAGTTACGTTGCGACGTTTGATACACACAAAGTATTCCTCCGGTGTCAGTGAGTTATATGATCTCATGGTCATAGGAACAAATACTTGACACGCAGAAAACAGTAGCAACAAAATGACAAGATCAACATGCTACGTCTATTAGTTTCGGTCTAGTCCATCAGGTGACTCTCCTAATGACGTGATCCAGTTATCAAGCAACAACACCTTGTTCATAATCAGAAGACACTGACTATCTTTGATCAACTGGCTAGCCAACTAGAGGCTTGCTAGGGACAGTGTTTTGTCTATGTATCCACACATGTATATAAGTCTTCATTCAATACAATTATAGCATGGATAATAAACGATTATCTTGATACAGGAATTATAATAATAACTATATTTATTATTGCCTCTAGGGCATAATTCCAACAGGAGAGTGCAACGAAGTAAAAAGTGTAGGATGAAAATATGGTGTGGAGTAGACCCTGGGGGCCATAGTTTTCACTAGAGGCTTCTCTCAAAATAGCAAGTAATACGTTGGGTGAACAAATTACTGTCGAGCAACTGATAGAACCGCGCAAAGTCATGACAATATCCAAGGCAATGATCTAGCATATAGGCATCACGTCCGAGACAAGTAGACTGATACTTTCTGCATCTACTACTATTACTACACACATCGACCGCTCTCCAGCATCCATCTAGTGTATTGAGTTCATGACGAACAGAGTAACGCTTTAAGCAAGATGACATGATGTAGAGGGATAATCTCAAACCAATGATGAAAACCCCATCTTTTTACCCTTGATGGCAACAACACGATACGTGCCTCGCTACCCCTTCTGTCACTGGGTGAGGTCGCCGCATGGTATGAACCCAAAACCAAGAACTTCTCCCATTGCAAGAATCATAGATCTAGTTGGCCAGACAAAACCCACAACTCGAAGAGAATTACAAGGATATGAAATCATGCATAAGAGAGTTCAGAAGAAACTCAAATAAGATTCATAGATAATCTTATCATAAATCCACAATTCATCGGATCTCGAAAAACACACCGCAAAAGAAGATTACATCGGATAGATCTCCATGAAGATCATGGAGAACTTTGTATTGAAGATCCAAGAGAGAGAATAAGCCATCTAGTTACTAACTATGGACCCGTAGGTCTATGGTGAACTACTCACGCATCATCGGAGAGGTCATGGTGTTGATGTAGAAGCCCTCCGTGTCCGAATCCCCCCTCCGGCAGGGCACCAGAACGTGCCCCAGATGGGATCTTGCGGAGACAGAAGCTTGCGGCGGCGGAAAAGTGATTACGATGCTCCCTTGATTTTTTTGGGAATATTTGGGAATTTATAGGCGCAAGGTCTAGGTCAGGGGACCTCCAGGGGGCCCACAAGCCTGCATGGCGCGCCCCCTGGCCGCGGGGTGGGGGCTTGTGGGGCCCCTGGGGCTCTTCTGGCTTGGCTCCCAAGTCCCCCGATCTTCTTCCGTTCCAGAAACAATCTTTTCTGGGATTTTCTTCCGTTTGGACTCCGTTCCAAAATCTCCTCTCAAAGGGGTCAAAAACATGGGAAAACAGGAACTGGCACTTGGCACTGGATTAATAAGTTAGTCCCAAAAAATAAATAAAAGGCATGCAAAACATCCAAAGTTTGACAAGATAATAGCATGAAACCATAAAAAATTGTAGATACGTTGGAGACGTATCAAGCATCCCCAAGCTTAACTCCTGCTCGTCCTCGAGTAGGGAAGTGATAAAGAATGAATTTTTGATGTGGAATGCTACCTAGCATAGTTGTCCTTTGCAACTTCTTTCACGTGGCATGAATGTTCAGATCCGTGCGATTGAAAACAATAGTTTGCTATTGACATGAAAACAGTAATACTTCAAGCAAACTAGCAAAGTAATCATGAACTTTCAAAATTACAAGGCCAAAGAAAGTTATCCCTACAAAATCATATAGTCTGGCTATGCTCCATCATCCTCACACAACTAATGTAAGTCATGCACAACCCCGGAACTGGCCAAGTAATTGTTTTCGCACTCTTACTTTCTCAAACTTTTTATAACTATCACGCAATACATGAGCGCGAGCCATGGATATGGCACTATAGGTGGAATAGAGTGTGGTGGTGGTTGTGAGACCAAAAAGGAGGAGATGGTCACATTGACTCGGCGTATCAATAGGCTATGGAGATGCCCATTAATAGATATCAATGTGAATGAGTAGGGATTGCCATACAAGAGATGCACTAGAGCTATAAGTATGTGGAAGCTCAAAAGGAAAAGTAGTGGGTGTGCATCCAACTTGCTTGCTCACGAAGACCTAGGGCAATTTTGAGGAAGCCCATCATTGGAATATACTAGCCAAGTTATATAAAAGATTCCCACTAGCATATGGTAGTGACAAAGCAAGAAGCTCTCAATCATGAAGAACATGGTGCTAATATGAAGCACAAGTGTGGAAAAAGATAGTAGCATTGTCGCTTCTCTCTTTTTCTCTCATTTTTTTTATTTGGGCTCTTAGGCCTCCTTCTTTTCTTTTCTCACTTTTTTTTTGTTTTTTGGGATCTTTGGCCTCTTTTTTATTATTTCCTCACACGGGACAATGCTCTAATAACGATGATCATCACATTTTAGTTACTCAAAGCTCAAAGATCACAATGATGATGACTCCATAGGAAATGCCTCTGGCAGTGTACCGGGATGTGCAACGATCTAGTACGATCATGCAATGGCAATATGAGAGTGACATCACAAGTCATGAGACGGAACGGTGGTAGTTGCATGGCAATATATCTTGGAATGGCTATGAAAATGCCATAGTAGGTAGGTATGGTGGCTGTTTTGAGGAAGGAATTTGGTGGGTTTGTGCATCGGCGAGAATTGCGCGGCACTAGAGAGGCTAGCAATGGTGGAAGGTGAAAGTGCATCTATACCATGGACTCAACATTAGTCATAAAGAACTCACATACTTGTTGCAAAAGTTTTTATTAGTAATCAAAACAAAGTGCTAAACGCATACTCCGAGGGGAAGGGTTGGTAGGTGTAAACCATCGCGCGATCCCGACCTCAACACAAAGGATGACAATCAATAGATCAATTATGTTCCGACTTCCTAACATAGTGGTTCACCATACGTGCATGCTACGGGAATCACTAACTTCAACACAAGTATTTCTAGATTCACAACACCCTACTAACATAGCTTTTAATATTCCCAAATCCATGTCTCAAAACTAATTGAGAGGAATCGAAACTTTTCTTTCTACTCAATGCACATGAAGATGGAGGTTTTTGCATCCTCTTTGGGTACCTAGCACATGGGACTACTTTCATAGCATAAGCCAACTACCAAATCACGCACCGCCGTGCTCTAAAGATATAAGTGAAGCACTATGAGCAAAAGTATCTAGCTCAAAAGATATAAGTGAAGTACTAGAGAAAAGGTATCTAGCTCAAAAGATATAAGTGAAGCACTAGAGCAAAAGTATGTAGCTCAAAAGATATAAGTGAAGCACTATGAGCATTCTAGCAAAATCACGATGAGTGCATGTCTCTCTCTCTCAAAAAGGTGTGCAGAAAGGATGATTGTGACACAACAAAAAGAAAATACTCCTATAATACAAGACTCTCCAAGCAAAACACATATCATGTGGTGAATAAAAATATAGCTCCAAGTAATGTTACCGATGGATTGAAGACGAAAGAGGGGATGCCTTCCCGGGGCATCCCCAAGCTTAGGCTTTTTGGTGTCCCTGAATTTGGCTTGGGGTGCCTTGGGCATCCCCAAGCTTGAGCTCTTTCCACTCCTTATCTCTTTCTCCATGAGAACATCACCCAAAACTTGAAAACTTCACAACACAAAACTTAAATAGAAACTTGTGATAAAATTAGTACAAGAAAACAAACTACCACTTCTTTTGGTACTGTAGGAAACTTGAATTCTATCTATATTGATGATGGGCTACTGTATTATCACTTTCCCATGTCTAGTACCCCCTAATACTAACCATAGTTTCATCAAAACAAGCAACCAACTGAACAAAAACAGAATCTGTCAAAAACAGACCAGTCTGTAGCAATCTGTATACTTCGTTTACTTATGTTACCTCAAAAAATCTGAACAATTACGACGGTCTGCGAGAAAACGCATATCAATCAGAAACAAAAAGAATCAACTCAAAAGCTCTTTCTGAATAAAAATGAAAAATCATCTCGTGAGCGAAAAGTTTCTGTCTTTTTCCAGCAGGATCAAACAACCATTACCAAGAGTAATCATAAAGGCTTTGCTTGGCTCAAACACAAAAAGAAACACAAAAAACACAATCACAACAGAATTATGAAAGTGTGGAAGCAACAAATCAGAAAGAAAAAATAAAATTCATTGGGTTGCCTCCCAACAAGCGTTATTGTTTAACGCCCTTAGCTAGGCATAGAAGCGATAGAATCACGTATCGTTGTCTTTGGTGCTCAAACCATAAGTGGCCCTCATCATGGATTCATAAGACAATCTTATTTTATTCCTTGGAAAGTGTTCCATACCCTTCCTTAAAGGAAATTGAAATCTAATATTCCCTTCCTTCATATCGATGATAGCACCAATAGTCCTTAGGAGAGGTCTACCAAGAATAACAGGGCATGTAGGATTGCAATCAATGTCAAGCACAATGAAATCCATGGGTACATAGTTCCTATTTGCAATAATAAGAACATCATTGATCCTTCCCATGGGGTTCTTGACAGTAGAATCAGCAAGATGCAAATTAAGAGAACACTCTTCAATCTCATTAAAACCCAGAACATCACATAAAGACTTTGGAATCGCAGAAACACGAGCACCCAAATCACACAAAGCATTGCACTCATAGTTTTTGATTTTTATTTTGATGGTAGGTTCCCACTCATCATGAAGCTTTCTAAGGATAGAGACTTACAATTCGAGTTTCTCTTCAAGAGTTTTTATCATAGCTTCGACGATATGATCGGTAAAGGCTTTGTTTTGGCTATAAGCGTGTGGAGAGTTCAACATGGATTGCATCAAAGAAATGCATTCAATCAAGGAGCAACTGTCATAATTGAATTCCTTGAAATCCAAGGTAGTAATTTCATTACTACTCAAAGTTTTAACGTCTTCTACTCCACTTTTAATGATTTTAGCATCAAGATAGATGGACTCCGCATCATTGGGGCACTTTTCAACCAAAGTAGATTCATATACAGCCCCATAATCATTTGGTTTTACACAAGAAAACAAAGATTCAATGGGAGTCACACCAAGCACTTTAAGATCTTCGTGATGAGAATCACGAGAACACGACTTTTTAAGCCATTCATGTCTAGCACGAATTTGGGCGGTTCTTTCTTGGCTCTCAATCATGGAAACACGCATAGCTTTCAAAGTTTCATCAATGTTGATTTTGGGTGGACCACATCTAACTTTCAAAGCATAAACATCACAAGAAATCCTATCAACGCTCTTAGCCAAATCGTCAATTTTGAGTAGTTTTTCCTCTATGGATGCATTGAAAATCTTTTGAGAGTTGATGAACTCTTTGATATTACTCTCTAGATCAGAGGGTAATCTATTGTAATTTCCATGAGTATTGTTGTAGGAGTTGCCAAAATTATTAGAGGAGTTACTAGGAAAAGGCCTAGGAACATAGTTCCCTCTAAAAGCATTATTGTTCCCAAAGTTATTCCTACCAACAAAATTAACGTCCAAGCTAGCGTTGCTACTCTCAATCAAAGAAGACAAAGGCATATCATTAGGATCCAAAGGAGCACTTCTACTAGCAACCAAATTCATTAACTCATCCATCTTAGCACTCAACGAGTTAATTTCTTCTACCACATGTATCTTCTTACTAGTAGGTGACCTTTCAGTGTGCCATTGAGAATAGTTTGTCATGATGTTGTCTAAGAGCTTTGTGGCTTCTCCTATCGTGATTTCCATGAATGTTCCACCTGAGGCGGAGTCCAAGATATTTCTAGAAGCGAAATTCAAGCCAGCGTAAAAGATTTGAATAATCATCCAAAGGCTCAAGCCATGAGCGGGACAATATCTAATCATTAATTTCTTTCTCTCCCAAGCTTGTGCAACATGCTCATGATCATGTTGCTTGAAATTCATGATATCATTACAGAGAGAGATGATCTTAGCCGGCGGAAAATACTTGGATATATAAGCATCTTTGCACTTATCCCAAGAATCAATACTATTTTTGGGCAAAGAAGAAAACCAAGTTTTTGCGCGATCTCGCAACGAGAAAGGAAAAAGCTTCAATTTAATCACGTCATTATCCACATCTTTTTTCTTTTGCATATCGCAAAGCTCAATGAAGGTATTGAGATGGGATGCGGCATCTTCACTAGGAAGGCCAGAGAATTGCTCTTTCATAACAAGATTTAGCAAAGCGGCATTGATTTCGTATGACTCCTTACTAGTGGCGGGAGCAATCGGAGTACTAATAAAATCATTATTATTAGTATTCGAGAAGTCACAAAGTTTGGTGTTTTCGTTCATGGTGACTTCAGCAAGCAAGTACACAAGCAAACAAAAAGCGGGCGGGAAAAAGGGCGAACGAAAAAGGAAAATTGGTGAAGTGGGGGAGAGGAAAACGAGAGGCAACTGGTAAACAAAGTAAATGCAAGAGATGAGTTTGCGACACTTACTTGGATGAGTTCTTGACTTGATCTTCCTCCCCGTCAACGGCGCCAGAAATCCTTCTGCTACTTCTCAAAGAACAGCGCCAGAAATTGACAGTTGACGGAGATTGGGCTTGCGTTGATTTTTCCCTTGAAGAGGAAAGGGTGATGCAGCACATGAGCAATAAGTATTTCCCTCAGTTTGAGAACCAAGGTATCGATCCAGAAGGAGGGTCTCGTCAAGTCCAGTGTACCTGCGCAAACACAAACAAGCTTGCACCCAACGCTTCAAAGGGGTTGTCAATCCCTTCAAGATTGTTTGCAAAGTGAGATCTGAAGGCGGAAAGTGCAACGAGTAAAAAGTGTAGGATGAAAATATGGTGTGGAGTAGACCCTCGGGGCCATAGTGTTCACTAGAGGCTTCTCTCAAAATAGCAAGTAATACGGTGGGTGAACAAATTACTGTCGAGCAATTGATAGAACCACGCAAAGTCATGACGATATCTAAGGCAATGACCTAGCATATAGGCATCACGTCCGAGACAAGTAGACCGATACTTTCTGCATCTATTACTATTACTCCACACATCGACCGCTATCCAGCATGCATCTAGTGTGTTGAGTTCATGACAAACACAGTAACGCTTTAAGCAAGATGACATGATGTAGAGGGATAATCTCAAACCAATGATGAAAACCCCATCTTTTTACCCTTGATGGCAACAACACGATACGTGCCTCGCTACCCCTTCTATCACTGGGTGAGGTCACCGCACGGTATGAACCCAAAACCAAGCACTTCTCCCATCGCAAGAATCATAGATCTAGTTGGCCAGACAAAACCCACAACTCGAAGAGAATTACAAGGATATGAAATCATGCATAAGAGAGATCAGAAGAAACTCAAATAAGGTTCATAGATAATCTGATCATCAATCCACAATTCATCGAATCTCGACAAACACACCGCAAAATAAGATTACATCGGATAGATCTCCATGAAGATCCTGGAGAACTTTGTATTGAAGATCCAAGAGAGAGAGGAAGCCATCTAGTTACTAGCTATGGACCCGTAAGTCTATGGTGAACTACTCACGCATCATCGGAGAGGTCATGGTGTTGATGAAGAAGACCTCCGTGTCCGAATCCCCCCTCCGGCAGGGCACCAGAACGTGCCCCAGATGGGATCTTGCGGAGACAGAAGCTTGCTGCGGCGGAAAAGTGATTACGACGCTCCCTTGATTTTTTTGGAATATTTGGGAATTTATAGGCTCAAGATCTAGGTCAGGGGACCTCCAGGGGCCCACAAGCCTGCATGTCGCGCCCCCCTGGCCGCGGGGTGGGGGCTTGTGGGGCCCCTGGGGCTCTTCTGGCTTGGCTCCCAAGTCCCCCGATCTTCTTTCGTTCCAGAAAAAAATCTTTTTGGGGATTTTCTTCCGTTTAGACTCTGTTTCAAAATCTCCTGTGAAAGGGGTAAAAAACATGGAAAAAACTGGAACTGGCACTTGGCACTGGATTAATAAGTTAGTCCCAAAAAATAAATAAAAGGCATGCAAAACATCCAAAGTTTGACAAGATAATAGCATGAAACCATCAAAAATTATAAATACGTTGGAGACGTATCAGGTCTGCACACTTAAGGTTCAGCGATGTTTTAGTATAGTTGAGTTATATGTATGGTTACAGAATGTTGTCAGGAATCCCGGATGAGATCACATACATCACGAGGGTTTCCGTAATGGTCCAGAAACGAAGATTGATATATAGGATGGTTTCATTTGGTCACCGGAAAGTTTCTGGCAATTTCGACAGTGTACCGGGAGTGACAAATGGGTTTCGGGTGTTCACCGGGAGGGGCCCATCCACCCGGGAGTGAGCCCAAGGCCCTAGGGTGGCGCCACAAGTCCTTAGTGGCTCGTGGATTCAGCCCAAGAGGGCTATGGCACCACATAATAAAATACCAAAAGAAAAGAAAAAGGAAAAGGAAAGAGGGAGGTGGGAAGGAAGAGGAGGACTCCTCCTTCCCAAACCGAATTGGAGGAGGAGTCCTCCTCCTCCTGGCGGCCGGCACACCTTCAGGGACTTGTCCCTCAAGGCTAGCCCCTCCCCTCCCTTCTATATATAGTGGTGGTTTAGGGCTTTTTGAGAGACAACTTTGCCACGTGCAACTCTAGCCTATACCACACAGTTTCACCTCTAGATCGGATTCCTGCGGAGCTCGGGCGGAGCCCTGCTGGAGTAGATCATCACCACCACCGGAGCACCGCCACGCTGCCGGAGAACTCATCTACTTCTCCGTCTTGCTTGTTGGATCAAGAAGGCCGAGATCATCGTCGAGTTGTACGTCTGCTGAACGCGGAGGTGCCGTCCGTTCGGCACTAGATCGGAACGGATCGTGGGACTGATCGCGGGATGGTTCGTGGGACGGTTCGAGGGACGTGAAGACGTTCCACTACATCAACCGCGTTTCTTAACGCTTCCCGCTGTGCGATCTACAAGGGTACATAGATATAATCTCCACTCGTAGATGGACATCACCATGATAGGTCTTCGTGTGCGTAGGAAATTTTTTGTTTCCCATGCAACGTTCCCTAACAAGTCCAAATATGTGTAAAATGATATAGAAATGTAGCAAAACATATAACATTGTCACCCAAAATATCATGGAACAAGCAGAAATTAAAGATACGTTTGGGACGTATCATCTACCCCTTTGCTCGTTGCTAGTTTCTCCATAGATAGATCCTTGCATGACATAGGATTTTTTTTGAAATTGCTACGTTCCCCAACAGTAGCATCCGAGCCAAGGTTCTATGGTAGATTCTATGCACGAGTAGAACACAAAAGTTGTGGGTGCTGATTTTGTCAATTGCTTGCCGTTACTAGTATTATCTTGATTCAGCGGCATCATGCGATGAAGCGACTCGGACCGACTTTACACGTACTCTTATGTGACACTGGTTCCACCGACCGACATGCACTTGTTCCATAAGGTGGCTAGCGGGTGTCTGTCACTCCCACTCTAGTCGGATCAGATTCGGTGAAGAGGGTCCTTGTGAAGGGTAAATAGCATTGGCATATAAACGTTGTGGCTGTCACGTAGATAAGAAGCATTCTTGCTAGAAACCCTAACCAGCCACGTAAAACTTGCAACAACAATTAGAGGACGTCTAACTTGTTTTTGTAGGGTATTCTATGTGATGTGATATGGCCAAAAGGATGTGATGATACATATGTGATGTATGAGATTGATCATGTTCTTGTAATAGGATTCATGAATTGCATGTCGATGAGTATGGCAACCGGCAGGAGCCATAGGAGTTGTCTTAATTTATTATATGAGATGCAACACCATGTGATTACTTTACTTTATTGCTAAACGTTAGCTATAGTAGTAGAAGTAATAGTTGGCGTGACGACGTCACGGAGACACAATGATGGAGATCATGGTGTCATGCCGGTGACGATGATGGTCATGGTGCCCCGAAGATGGAGATCAAAGGAGCAAGATGATATTGGCTATATCATGTCACTATATGATTGCATGTGATGTTTATCATGTTTTTCATCTTATTGCTTAGAATGACGGTAGCAAAGATAAGATGATCCCTCATTAAAATTTCAAGATATGTTTTCCCCTAAGTGTGCACCATTGCGAAGGATCGTTGTCTCGAAGCACCACGTGATGATCGGGTGTGATAGATTCCAACGTTCGCATACAACGGGTGTAAGCCAATTTACACACGCAAAACACTTAGGTTGACTCGACGAGCCTAGCATGTACAGACATGGCCACGAATACAGGAGACCAAAAGGTCGAACATGAGTCGTATGGTTGATACGATCAGCATGGAGATGCTCACCATTGATGACTAGTCCGTCTCACGTGATGACCGGACACGGGCTAGTCGACGTGGATCATGTAACACTTGGATGACTAGAGGGATGTCGATCTAAGTGGGAGTTCATTAGTAATTTGATAAGATGAACTTAATTATCACAAACTTGTTCTAAAATTGTCTTTAGAAATGTTGTAGATCCAATGGCCAACGTAAATGTCTCATTCAACTTCAACGCGTTCCTAGAGAAAACCAAGCTGGAAGATGATGGGAGCAACTATGTGGATTGGGCTCGTAACTTAATGCTCATCCTCACTGCTTCCAAGAAGGCACATGTCCTTAATGCACTGCTAGGTGATCCTCCCGTTCCCGCGGCAACCCAGGACGTTAGGAATGCCTCGCAGCCGCGGAGTGATGACTACTCTTTGGTTCAGTGTGGCATGCTTTACAGTTTAGAACCGGGGCTCCAAAGGCGTTTTGAGCAACACGAAGCATATGAGATGTTTGAGGAGGTGAAACTTGTTTTCCAAGCTCATGCCCGGGTCGAGAGATATGAAGTCTCCGACAAGTTCTTTAGCTGTAAGATGGAGGAGAATAGTTCTGTCAGTGAGCACATACTCAGAATGTCTGGGTTGCACAACCGCTTGACTCAACTCGGAGTTGAACTTCCGGATGAGGCGGTCATTGACAGAATCCTCCAGTCGCTTCCACCTAACTATAAAGGCTTTGTGATGAATTACACCATGCAAGGGATGGAAAAGACTATTCCCGAGTTGTATTCAATGCTGAAATCTGCGGAGGTAGACATCAAGAAAGAACATCAAGTGTTGATGGTAAATAAGACCACCAGTTTCATGAAAGGCAAAGGTAAAAAGAACTTCAAGAAAGACGACAAAGCAATTGCCGCGCCCGGTAAACCAGTTGCCGGGAAGAAGCCAAATAAAGGACCTAAGCCTGAGACTGAGTGCTATTACTGCAAGGGAACCGGTCACTAGAAGCAGAATTGCCCTAAGTACTTAGCGGACAAGAAGGCCGACAACGTCAAAGGTATATGTGATATACTTGTTATTAATGTGTACCTTACCAGCGCTCATAGTAGCTCCTGGGCATTTGATACCGGCGTTGTTGCTCACATTTGCAACTCTAAGCAAGAACTGTGGAACAAACGTAGGTTGGCTAAGGACGAGGTGACGATGCGCGTCGAGAATGGTTCCAAGGTCGATGTGATCGCCGTCGGCACGCTACCTCTACATCTACCTTCGGGATTAGTTTCAAACCTTAATAATTGTTATTTAGTACCAGCTTTGAGCATGAACACTGTATTGGGATCTCACTTGATGCAAGATGGCTACTCATTTAAATCTGAGAATAATTGTTGTTCTATTTATGAGTGGTATGTTTTATGGTCATGCCCCGCTGATCAATGGTTTATTCTGTTGGGGAATGTAGCATGGGAAACAAAAAAAATCCTACGCACACGCAATACCTATCCATGGTGATGATCATCTATGAGAGGGGAGAGTGAATCTACATACCCTTGTAGATTGCTAAGCGGAAGCATATATAACGCGGTTGATGTAGTGGAACATCTTCGTGATTCAAATCACAGCCCGTCCCGCGATCTCATCACGATCCGTCCCGCGATCCCATCCCGATCCATCCCGATATAGTGCCGAACGGACGACACCTCCGCGTTCAGCACACAGACCCCCGCCTTCTCGATTAAGCAAGAGCGACGGGGAAGTAGAAGAGTTCTCCGGCAGCATGACGGCGCGCCGGTGATAGTGATGATCTATTCCTGCAGGGCTTCGCCTAAGCACCGCAGAAATCCGATCTAGAGGAAGAACTACAAACTAGAGGAGAGGGTAGCACGTGGCTGAAATTGTGTGTCTCAAAAACCCTCAATACCTCTAGTATATATATAGGAGGGAGGGAGGGGAGGAGGCAGCCTCAAACCCTCAAGGTTTGGCCGAAATTGGAGGTGGAGGAGTCCTACTCCAATCCTACTAGGAGTAGGATTCCTCCTTTCCACCATTTCCAGCTTTGGGTTTTTGCCTCTCAAACCTCAGGGCCTTAGTTGGAGCTTATGTCAGCCCATTAGGGGCTGGCTTGTATCCTCCCACATCCCATAAGGCCCCTCGCGGCGTGACACCCCTCCCGATGGTCGCAGTACCCTCTCGGCATTCCTGGTACACTACCGATGAGCCCGAAACTTTTCCGGTGACCAAAACAGGACTTCCTATATATGAATCTTTACCTTTGGACCATTCCGGAGCTCCTCGTGGCATCCGGGGTCTCATCCGGGACTCCGAACAACTTTCAGTTACCAACACCTATAACTCAACTAAACCGAAACATCGCCGAACCTTAAGTGTGCAGACCCTGCGGGTTTGAGAACTATGCATACATGACCTGAGATATTTCTTCGGTCAATAACCAATAGCAGGACGTGTATGTCCATATTGCCTCCTACATATTCTACGAAGATCTCTATCAGTTGAACCTCTATGTCAAGGATTTAGTTAATCCCGTATGTCTTTCCCTTTGTCCTTCGGTATGTTACTTGCCCGAGATTCGATCGTCGATATCTCCATACCTAGTTCAATCTCGTTACCTGCAAGTCTCTTTAATTGTTTCGTAATACAAGATCCCATAACTAACTCCTTAGTCACATTGCTTGCAAGGCTTGTTGTGATGTTGTATTACCGAGTGGGCCCCGAGATACCTATTCGTTACACGGAGTGACAAATCTCAGTCTTGATCCATGCCAACCCAACAGACACTTTTGGAGATACCTGTAGAGCACCTTTATAGTCATCCAGTAACGTTGCGACGTTTCATACACACAAGGTATTCCTCCGGTGTCCAGGAGTTGCATGATCTCATGGTCATAGGAATAGATACATTGACATGCAGAAAAATAGTAGCAATAAACTGACACGATCATATGTTACGTTTATAGTTTGGGTCTTGTCCATCACATGATTCTCCTAATGATGTCATCCCATTATCAAGTGACAACACTTGTCTATGGCCAGGAAACCTTGACCATCTTTGATCAACGAGCTAGTCAACTAGAGGCTCACTAGGGACAGTGTGTTGTCTATGTATCCACACATGTATTTGAGTTTCCAAGCAATACAATTCTAGCATGGATAATAAACGATTATAATGAACAAGGAAGTATAATAATAACCAATTTATTATTGCCTTTAGGGTATATTTCAAACAGTCTCCCACTTGCACTAGAGTCAATAATCTAGTTCACATCACTATGTGATTGTAATGAATCTAACACCCAAACAGTTTCGGGGTTTGATCATGTCTTGCTTGTGAGAGAGGTTTTTAGTCAACAGGTCTGAACCTTTCAGATTCGTGTGTGCTTTACAAATCTCTATGTCATCCCATAGATGCTGCTAGTACGTGCCATTTGGAACTATTCCAAATGACTTCTCCACTATACGAATCGAGTTTACTACTCAGAGTTATTCGGATTAGTTTCAAAGCTTGCATCGACGTAACCCTTTACGATGAACTCTTTAATAACCTCCATAATCGACAAAAATTGCTTAGTGCACGAGTTACTAAGGATAACTTTGACCGTTGTTCAGTGATTCAATCCTGGATCACTCTTTGTACCCCTTGACAAACTCATGGCAAGGCACACATCAGGTGCGGTACACGTCATGGCATACTTTAGAGCCTACGGCTAAGGCATAGGGGACGACCTTCGTCCTTTCTCTTTCTTCTGCCGTGGTCGGGCTTTGAGTCTTACTCAAATTCACACCTTACAACACAGCCAAGAACTCCTTCTTTGCTGATCTATTTTTAACTCCTTCAAAAACTTGTCAAGGCATGCATTTCATTGAAAGTTCTATTTAGCGTTTTGATCTATCTCTATAGATCTTGATGCTCAATGTTCAAGTAGCTCTATCCAGGTTTTCCTTTGAAAAACTCCTTTCAAACAACCCTTTATGCTTTCCATAAATTCTACATTACTTATGATCAACAATATGTCAACCACATATACTAATCAGAAATTCTATAGTGCTCCCACTCACTTCTTTGGAAATACAAGTTTCTCATAAACCTTGTATAAACCCAAAAGCTTTGATCATCTCATCAAAGCGTATATTCCAACTCCGAGATGCTTGCACCAGTCCATAGAAGGATCGCTGGAGCTTGCATACTTGTTAGCATCCTTAGGATCGACAAAACCTTCTGGTTGTATCACATACAACCTTTCCTCAAGGAAACCGTCGAGGAAACAATGTTTCACATCCTATCTGCAATATTTCATAAATAATGCAACAACTGCTAACATAATTCCAACAGACTTTTAGCATCGCTACGAGTGAGAAAGTCTCATCATAGTAAAATCTTTGAACTTGTCGGAAACATCTTTTCGACAAGTCGAGCTTTTCTTAATGGTGACTTTTCACCATCATCGTCTGTCGTCCTTTTAAAGGTCCATATGTACTTAATAGTCTTACAACCATCAAGTACTTCTTCCAAAGTCTACACTTTGTTTGTATACATGGATCCTCTCTCAGATTTCATGGCCTCCAGCCATTTGCCGGAATCCGGGCCCACCATCGCTTCTCCATAGCTCGTAGGTTCATTGTTGTTCAACAACATGACCTCCAAGACAGGGTTACCATACCACTCTGTAGCATTACGCGACCTTGTTGACCTACGAGGTTTGTAGTAACTTGATCCAAAGCTTAATGATCACTATCATCAGTTTCCACTTCAATTGGCGTAGGTGCAACAGGAACAACTTCCTGCGCCCTGCTCACACTGGTTGAAGTGACGGTTCAATAACCTCATAAAGTTCCACCACCCTCCCACTCAATTCTTTAGAGAGAAACTTTTCCTCGAGAAAGAACCCGTTTCTAGAAACAAACACTTTGCTTCCGGATCTGAGATAGGAGGTATACCCAACTGTTTTGGGTGTCCTATGAAGATGCATTTATCTACTTTGGGTTCGAGCTTATCATGCTGAAACTTTTCCACATAAGCATCGCAACCCCAACTTTTAAGAAACGACAACTTAGGTTTCTCCAAACCATAGTTCATACGGTGTCATCTCAACGGAAATATGTGGTGCCCTATTTAAAGTGAATGCAGTTGTCTCTAATGCATAACCCATAAACGATAGTGGTAATTCGATAAGAGACATCATAGTATGCACCATATCAAATAGGGCGGCGCTATGACGTTCGGACACACCATCACACTACGGTGTTCTAGGTGGCATGAGATGTGAAACAATTTTCACATTTGTCTTAATTGTGTACCAAACTCGCAACTCAGATATTCATCTCTATGATCATATCGTAGACATGTTACCCTCTTGTCACGACGATCTTGAACTTCACTCTGAAACTACTTGAACCTTTCAATAATTCAGACGTGTGTTTCATCAAGCAAATACACTAGTATCTACTCAAATCATCGGTGAAATAAGAACATAACGATATCCACTGCATGCCTCAGCACTCATTGGACTGCCTACATCCAAATGTATTACTTACAATAAGTTACTTTCTAGTTCATCTCACTGGAAAACGAGGCCTTCAGTCATCTTGCCCATGTGGTATGATTTGCATGTCTCAAGTGATTCAAAATCAAGAGAGTCCAAACGATCCATCTGCATGGAGTTTCTTCATGCGTTTATACCAATAGGCATGGTTTGCATGTCTCAAACGTCTCAAAAATGAGTGAGTACAAAGATCCATCAGCATGGAGCTTCTTCATGCATTTTATACCAACATGACTCAAGCGGCAGTGCCATAAGTAAGTGGTACTATCATTACTACTCTGTATCTTTTGGTTTCAATATTATGAACATGTGTAGCACTACGATCAAGATTAAATAAACCATTGAAGGTATTTATTCAAGCAAATAGAATAACCATTACTCTCTTTAAATGAATAATCGTATTGCAATAAAAACGATTTAATCATGTTCATGCTCAACGCAAACACCAAATAATAATTATTTAGGTTTAACACTAATCCCGTTGGTAGAGGGAGCGCGCGATGTTTGATCACATCAACCTTAGAATTACTTCCAACACACATCGTCACCCCACCCTTGCTAGTATCCATTTAATCCGTAGCTATAATTTTGAGTTACTAACACTTAGCAAGTGAACCGGTATCTAATACCCTCGTGCTACTAGGAGTACTAGTAAGGTACACATCAGTATCAGGTATATCCAATATACTTTTGTCGACTTTGCCAGCCTTCTAATCTACCAAGTATCTAGGGTAGTTCCGCCTGAGTGACCATTCCCCTCGTAACAGAAGCACTTAGTCTCGGGTTTGGGTTCAACCTTGGGTTTCTTCACTAGAGCAGCAACTGGTTTTCTGTTTCATGAAGTATCCCTTCTTGCCCTTGCCCTTCTTGAAACTAGTGGTTTTACTAACCATCAACAATTGATGCTCCTATTTGATTTCTACTTTCGCGATGTCAAACACTATGAATAGCTTAAGGATCATCATATCTATCCTTGATATGTTATAGTTCATCATGAAGCTCTAGTAGCTTGGTGGCAGTGACTTTGGAGAACCATCAATATCTCATCTGGAAGATTAACTGCCACTTAATTCAAGCGATTGTAGCACTCAGACAATCTGAGCACATGCTCAACGATTGAGCTTTTCTCCCTTACTTTGTAGACAAAGAATCTTGTCGGAGGTCTCATACCTCTCAACAAGGGAACAAGCATGAAATCCCAATTTCATCTCTTGGAACATCTCGCATGTTCTGTGACGTTCAAAACATCTTCGGTGCCTCAATTCTAAGCCATTTAAGCATTACACACTGAACTATCATGTAGTCATAAAAAAACGTGTATGTCACATGTTTGCAACATCCACAGACGACGCTCGAGGTTCAGTACACCGAGCAGTGCATTAAGGACATAAGCCTTCTGCGCAGCAATGAGGACAATCCTCAGTTTACGGACCCAGTGCACATAATTGCTACTATCATCTTTCAACTAAATTTTCTCTAGGTACATATCAAAAACAGTAGAGCTACAACGCAAGCTACAACATAATTTGCAAAGACCTTTTGACTATGTTCATGATAATTGAGTTTAGCTAATCATATTACTAATAACTCCCACTCAAAATAGACATCCCTCTAGTCATTCGAGTGGCGTGTGATCCAAATCCACTAAGTCAAGTCCGATCATCATGTGAGTTGAGTATAGTTCCAGTGGTGAACATGTCCATGTCGATCATATCAACTATATGATTCATGCTTGACCTTTTAGTCTCTTGTGTTCCGAGGCCATGTCTCTACATGCTAGACTCGTCAAGTTTAACCCGAGTGTTCCGCGTGTGCAACTGTTTTGCATCCGTTGTATGTGAACATTGAGTCTATCACACCCGATCATCACGTGGTCTCTCGAAACGACGAACTGTCGCAACGGTGCACAATTGGGACAACACAATTTTATCTTGAAATTTTAGTGATGGATCACCTTATAATGCTACCGTCGTTCTAAGCAAAATAATCTGCATAAAAGGATTAACATCACATGCAAATCATAAGTGACATGATATGGCCATGATCTTGTGCTTCTTGATCTCCATCACCAAAGCACACGTATGATCTTCATCGTCACCGGCGCCACACCATGATCTCCATCATTGTGCCGCCATCGATCTTGTCGTGCTATCTATTCTATTACTACTAAAGCTACTACCTAGCAATATAGTAAATGCATCTCCAAGCACAAACGTTAGTTTAAAGACAACCCTATGGCTCCGACCAGTTGCCGTAGCATCGACGTGCAAGTTGATATTTAACTATTACAACATGATCATCTCATACATCCAATATATCATATCATGTCTTTGGCCATATCACATCACATGCATACCCTGCAAAAACAAGTTAGACGTCCTCTAATTTCTTGTTGCATGTTTTACATGGCTGTTATGGGTATCTAGTATGATTGCATCTTACTTACGCAAAGCCACAACGGTGATATGCAATTTGCTATTTAACCTTCTCCAAGGACTGCCTCGGTCAAATCCGATTCAACTAAAGTTGAAGAAACATACACCCGCCAGTCATCTTTATGAAACAAGTTGCATACTAGTCGATGAAACCGGTCTCTCGTAAGCGTACGAGTAAGGTTGGTCCGGGCCGCTTCAATCCAACAATACCGCCGAATCGAAAAAAGACTAAGGAGGGCAGAAAATCGAACATCAACGCCCACAAAATATTTTGTGTTCTACTCGAGATATCATCTACGCATGAACCTAGCTCATGATGCCACTATTAGGGAACGTAGCATGGGAAACAAAAAAAATCCTACGCACACGCAATACCTATCCATGGTGATGATCATCTGCGAGAGGGGAGAGTGAATCTACATACCCTTGTAGATCGCTAAGCGGAAGCGTATATAACGCGGTTGATGTAGTGGACCATCTTCATGATTCAAATCTTAGCCTGTCCCGCGATCTTATCACGATCCGTCCCGCGATCCCATCACGATCCATCCCGATCTAGTGCCGAACGGACGACACCTCCACGTTCAGCACATGTACAGCTCGATGACGACCTCCGCCTTCTCGATACAGCAAGAAAGACGAGGAAGTAGATGAGTTCTCCGGCAGCGTGATGGCGCGCCGGTGATGGTGGTGGTCTATTCCTGCAGGGCTTCGCCTAAGCACCGTCGAAATCCGATCTAGAGGAAGAACTACAAACTAGAGGACAGGGTAGCACGTGGCTGAAATTGTGTGTCTCAAAACCCCTCAATACCTCTAGTATATATATAGTAGGGAGGCAGGGGAGGAGGCAGCCTCAAACCCTCAAGGTTTGGCCGAAATTGGAAGTGGAGGAGTCCTACTCCAATCCTACTAGGAGTAGGATTCCTCCTTTCCTCTTGGAAACTCTTTCCACCTTTGGATTTTTGACTCTCAAACCTCATGAGCCTTAGTGAGAGCTTATGTAATCCCACTAGGGGCTGGTTTGTATCTTCCCACAGCCCATAAGGCCCCTCGGGGCGTGACACCCCTCCCGATGGTCCCGGTTCCCTCCCGGCACTCCCGGTATACTACCCATGAGCCCAAAACTTTTCCGGTGACCAAAACAGGACTTCCTATATATCAATCTTTACATTCGGACCATTCAGGAGCTCCTCGTGACGTCCGGGATCTCATCCGAGACTCCGAACAACTTTCGGTTGCCAACACCTATAACTCAACTATACCGAAACGTCACCGAACCTTAAGTGTGCAGACCCTGCGGGTTCGAGAATTATGGAGGAATGACCTGAGACATTCTCCGTTCAATAACCAATAGCAGGACCTGGATATCCATATTGGCTCCTACATATTCTACGAAGATCTCTATCGATTGAACCACTATGTCGAGGATTCAGTTAATCCCGTATGCTGTTCCCTTGGTCCTTCGGTATGTTACTTGCCCGATATTCGATCGTCGGTATCTCCATACCTAGTTCAACCTCCTTACCTGCAAGTCTCTTTACTCGCTCCGTAATACAAGATCCCGTAACTAACTCCTGAGTCACATTGCTTGCAAGGCTGGTTGTGATGTTGTATTACCGAGTGGGCCATGAGATACCTCTTCGTCACACGGAGTGACAAATCCCAGTCTTGATCCATGCCAACCCAACAGACACCTTTGGAGATACCTGTAGAGCACCTTTATAGTCACCCAGTAACGTTGCGACATTTGATACACACAAGGTATTCTTACGGTGTTCGGGAGTTGCATGATCTCATGGTCATAGGAACAGATACATTGACATGCAGAAAAATAGTAGCAATAAACTTACACGATCATATGCTACGTTTATGGTTTGGGTCTTGTCCATCACATCATTCTCTTAATGATGTGATGCCATTATCAAGTGACAACACTTGCCTATGGCCAGGAAACCTTGACCATGTTTGATCAACGAACTAGTAAACTAGAGGCTCACTAGGGACAGTGCGTTGTCTATGTATCCACACATGCATTTGAGTTTCCAATCAATACAATTCTAGCATGGATAATAAACGATTATTATGAACAAGGAAATATAATAATAACCAATTTATTATTGACGCTAGGCATATTTCCAACATATTCTGTTGGAATTATGCCCTAGAGGCAATGATAAATAAGTTATTATTATAATTCCTGTGTCAAGATAATCGTTTATTATCCATGCTATAATTGTATTGAATGAAGACTTAGATACATGTGTGGATACATAGACAAAACACCGTCCCTAGCAAGCCTCTAATTGGCTAGCCAGTTGATCAAGGATAGTCAGGGTCTTCTGGCTACGAGCAAGGTGTTGTTGCTTGATAACTGGATCACGTCATTGGGAGAATCATGTGATGGACTAGACACAAACTAATAGACGTAGCATGTTGATCGTGTCATTTTGTTACTACTGTTTTCCGCGTGTCAAGTATTTATTCCTATGACCATGAAATCATATAACTCACTGACACCGGAGGAATGCTTTGTGTGTATCAAACGTCACAACGCAACTGGGTGGCTATAAAAATGCTCTACAGGTATCTCCGAAGGTGTCCGTTGAGTTAGTATGGATCAAGACTGGGATTTGTCACTCCGTGTGACGGAGAGGTATCTCGGGGCCCAGTCGGTAATACAACATCACACACAAGCCTTGCAAGCAATGTGACTTGGTGTAAGTTGCGGGATCTTGTATTACGGAACGAGTAAAGAGACTTGCCGGTAAACGAGATTGAAATAGGTATGCGGATACTGACGATCGAATCTCGGGCAAGTAACATACCGAAGGACAAAGGGAATGACATACGGGATTATATGAATCCTTGGCACTGAGGTTCAAACGATAAGATCTTCGTAGAATATGTAGGATCCAATATGGGCATCTAGGTACCGTTGTTGGATATTGACCGAGGAGTCCCTCGGGTCATGTCTACATAGTTCTCGAACCCGCAGGGTCTGCACACTTAAGGTTCGACATTGTTTTATGCGTATTTGAGTTATATGGTTGGTTACCGAATGTTGTTCGGAGTCTGGGATGAGATCACGGACGTCACGAGGGTTTCCGAATGGTCCGGAAACGAAGATTGATATATAGGATGACCTCATTTGATTACCGAAAGGTTTTCGGAGTTACCGAGAATGTACCGGGAATGACGAATGGGTTCCGGGAGTTCACCGGGGGGCAGCCCACCCCGGGGAAGCCCATAGGCCTTAGGGGTGCCGCACCTGCCCTTAGTGGGTTGGTGGGCAAGCCCAGAGAGGCCCCTGCGTAGGAGATAAGAAAATCAAAGAGAAAAGAAAAAAGGGGAAGTGGGAAGGAAGGGAAGGACTCCACCTTCCAATCCTAGTTGGACTAGGATTGGAGGAGGAGTCCTCCTCCCCCCATCAGCCAAACCCCTTGGGGCCTCTTGAGCCCCAAGGTAAGGCTCCTCCCCTCCCACCTATATATACGGAGGTTTTAGGGCTGAGTTGAGACAACTCGGCAGCCCGACCACATACCTCCACGGTTTTTCCTCTAGATCGCATTTCTGCGGAGCTCGGGCGGAGCCCTGCTGAGATTAGATCACCACCAACCTCCGAAGCGCCGTCACGCTACCGGAGAACTCATCTACCTCTCCGTCTCTCTTGCTAGATCAAGAAGGCCGAGATCATCGTCGAGCTGTACGTGTGCTGAACATGGAGGTGCCGTCCGTTCGGCACTAGATCGTGGGACGGATTGCGGGACGGTTCGTGGGACAGTTCGCGGGGCGGACCGAGGGACGTGAGGACGTTCCACTACATCAACCGCGTTCACTAATGCTTCTGCTGTGCGATCTACAAAGGTACGTAGATCGAAAATCCCCTCTCGTAGATGGACAGCACCATGATAGGTTTTTGTGCGCGTAGGAATTTTTTTGTTTCCCATGCGACGTTCCCCAACAGTGGCATCATGAGCTAGGTTCATGCGTAGATGTCTTCTCAAGTAGAACACAAAAGTTTTTGTCGACGGTGATGTGCTATTTGCTGCCCTCCTTATTCTTTTCTTGATTCCGCGGTATTGTTGGATCGAAGCGGCTCGGACCAACATTACTCGTACGCTTATGAGAGACTGGTTTCATCGCTACGAGTAACTCCGTTCCTCAAAGATGACTGGCGGGTGTCGGTTTCTCCAACTTTAGTTGAATCGGAATTAACCGAGGAGGTCCTTGGATGAGGTTAAATAGCAATTCATATATCTCCGTTGTGGTGTTTGCATAAGTAAGATGCGATCCTACTAGATACCCATGGTCACCACGTAAAACATGCAACAACAATTAGAGGACGTCTAACTTGTTTTTGCAGGGTATGCTTGTGATGTGATATGGCCAACGATGTGATATGATATATTGGATGTATGAGATGATCATGTTGTAATAGATAATATCGACTTGCACGTCGATGGTACGACAACCGACAGGAGCCATAGGGTTGTCTTTAAACTAACGTTTGTGCTTGCAGATGCGTTTACTATATTGCTAGGATGTAGCTTTAGTAGTAATAGCATGAGTAGCATGACAACCCCGATGGCGACACGTTGATGGAGATCCTGGTGTGGCGCCGGTGACAAAGAAGATCGTGCCGGTGCTTTGGTGATAGAGATCAAGAAGCACGTGATGATGGCCATATCATGTCACTTATGAATTGCATGTGACGTTAATCCTTTTATGCACCTTATTTTGCTTAGAACGACGGTAGCATTATGAGGTGATCTCTCACTAAAATTTCAAGACGAAATTGTGTTCTCCCCGACTGTGCACCGTTGCTACAGTTCGTTGTTTCGAGACACCACGTGATGATCGGGTGTGATAGACTCAACGTTCACATACAACGGGTGCAAAACAGTTGCACAGGCGGAACACTCGGGTTACGCTTGACGAGCCTAGCATGTGCAGACATGGCCTCGGAACACATGAGACCGAAAGGTCGATCATGAATCATATAGTTGATATGATTAGCATAGGGATGCTTACCAGTGAAACTATCCTCAACTCACGTGATGATCGGACTTGAGCTAGTGGAATTGGATCATGAACCACTCAAATGACTAGAGAGATGTACTTTTTGAGTGGGAGTTTAGCAAGTAATTTGATTAAGTTAAACTCTAATTATCTTGAACATGGTCTAAGTCCACTTTGAATATATTTGTGTTGTAGATCATGGCTCACGCGACAGTCACCCTGAATTTTAATACGTTCCTAGAGAAAGCTAACTTGAAAGATGATGGAAGCAACTTTGTTGACTGGGCTCGTAATCTTAAGTTGATCCTACAAGCTGGGAAAAAAGATTATGTCCTTGATGCTGCGGTAGGAGATGAACCACCCGCTACGGCTGACCAAGATGTTAAGAACGCTTGGTTATCACGTAAGGAGGACTACTCAGTAGTTCAATGTGCAGTCTTGTATGGCTTAGAACCGGGACTTCAACGTCGCTTTGAGCGTCATGGAGCATATGAGATGTTCCAGGAGTTGAAGTTTATCTTTCATAAGAATGCCCGGATCGAGAGGTATGAGACCTCCGATAAATTATATGCTTGCAACATGGAGGAGAATTCGTGTGTGAGTGAACACGTGCTCAAAATGTCCGGGTCCTCAAACCGTCTAGCTGAGCTGGGGATTGAACTCCCGCGAGAGGCTATCACTGACAGAATTCTTCAATCACTGCCGCCAAGCTATAAGGGCTTTGTGTTGAACTACAACATGCAAGGCATGAACAAGTCACCCGGCGAGTTGTTCACGATGCTGAAAGTCGCAAAGTCAGAACTCCGTAAAGAACATCAAGTGTTGGTGGCGAATAAGACCACTAGTTTCAAGAGAAACGGCAAAGGAAAGAAGGGAAATTCAAAGAAGAGCAGCAAACCTGTTGCCAATCCGACGAAGAAACCCAAAACTGGACCTAAGCCTGAAATGGAGTACTATTATTGCAAGAGTATGGGTCACTCGAAGCGCAACTGCCCCAAGTATCTGGCTGATAAGAAGGCGGCCAAAGAAAAATCAGGTATATTTGATATACATGTTATTGATGTGTACTTAACCAGCTCTCGTGGTAGTGCATCGGTATTCGATACCGGTTCTGTTGCTCATATTTCCAACTCAAAACAGGAACTACGGAATAGGCGAAGGATGGCGAAAGATGAAGTGACGATGCGCGTGATAAATGGTTCCAAGGTTGATGCAATCACCGTCGGCACAGTTTCACTTCAGTTACCATCAGGATTATTTATGAACTTGAATAATTGTTATTTAGTGCCTGCGTTGAGCATGAACATTATATCTGGATCTTGTTTATTGCGAGACGGTTACTCGTTTAAGTCAGAGAATAATGGTTGTTCTATTTAAATGAGTAATATCTTTTAAGGTCATGCACCCAATGTGATAGGATTGTTCATATTGAATCTTGATAGTGATAACACACATATACATAACATTGAGACCAAAAGAGTAAGAGTTAACAATGATAGCGCCGTGTTTTTATGGCACTGCCGCTTAGGTCATATTGGTGTAAAGCGCAAGAAGAAAGTCCATATCGATGGACTTTTGGAGTCACTTGACTTTGATTCACTTGACATGTGCGAACCATGCCTGGGCAAGATGACTAAATCTCCATTTTCCGGAACAATGGAGCGTGCAAATCACTTGTTGGAAATCGTACATACCGATGTGTGTGGTCCGATGAGCGTGGAGGCACGCGGCGGATATTGTTATTTTCTCACCTTCACTAACGATTTGAGTAGATATGGTTATGTCTACTTAATGAAGCACAAGTCTGAAATATTTGAAAAGTTCAAGCAATTTCAGTGTGAAGTTGAAAATCATCGTAACAAGAAGATCAAATTCCTACGGTCTGATTGTGGGGGTGAATATCTGAGTTTCGAGTTTGGTTCTCACTTAAAACAATGTGGAATTGTTTCACAGCTGACACCGCGTGGAACACCACATCATAATGGTGTGTCCGAACGTCGTAATCGTACTTTATTAGAGATGGTGCGATCTATGATGTCTCTTACCGATCTGCCGTTATCGTTTTGGGGTTATGCATTAGAAACAGCTGCATTCACTTTAAATAGGGCACCATCAAAATCCGTTGAGACGACACCATACGAACTGTGGTATGGCAAAAGACCAAAGTTGTCGTTTCTTAAAGTTTGGGGATGTGATGCTTATGTCAAAAAGCTTCAGCTTGAAAGGCTGGAACCCAAAGCGGAAAAGTGCATCTTCATAGGTTACCCAAAAGAGACAGTTGGGTACACCTTCTATCTCAAATTCGAGGGCAAAGTGTTTGTTTCTAAGAACGGAGCTTTTCTCAAGAAGGAGTTTCTCTCAAGAGAATTGAGTGGGAGGAAGATAGAACTTGATGAGGTTGTCGAACCTCTCATCCCTCGGGATGGTGGCGCAGGGCAAGGGGAAACCCCTGTCGTTGCGACGCCGGTTGAGGAGGAAGTTAATGATGATGATCATGAAACTCCGGATCAATTTCCTATCGAACCTCGTAGGTCGACGAGACCGCATACTACTCCAGAGTGGTACGGTAATCCCATCTTATCAATCATGTTGTTAGACAACAATGAGCCTGCGAATTATGAAGAAGCAATGGTGGGCCCGGATTCCAACAAATTGCTGGAGGCCATGAAGTCCGAGATAGGATCCATGTATGAAAACAAAGTGTGGACTTTGGAAGTACTACCTGAGGGCCGCAAGGCTATTCAGAACAAATGGATCTTTAAGAAGAAGACTGACGTTGACGGTAATGTGACCGTTTATAAAGCTCGACTTGTGGCAAAGGGTTTTCAAAAGTTCAAGGAGTTGACTACAATGAGACATTCTCACCCGTAGCGGTTCCTAAGTCAGTCAAAATCATGTTAGCAATAGTTGCATTTTTCGATTATGAAATCTGGCAGATGGATGTCAAAACAACGTTCCTTAACGGTTTCCTTAAGGAAGAGTTGTATATGATGCAACCCGAAGGTTTTGTCGATCCTAAAAATGCTAACAAAGTATGCAAGCTCCAGCGATCCATTTATGGACTGGTGCAAGCATCTCGGAGTTGGAATAAACGCTTTGATGAGGTGATCAAAGCATTTGGGTTTATACAATTGGTTGGAGAATCTTGTATTTACAAGAAAGTGAGTGGGAGCTCTGTGGCGTTTCTAATATTATATGTGGATGACATATTGCTGATTGGAAACAATGTGGAGTTTTTGGAAAGCGTAAAGGATTACATGAATAAAAGTTTCTCTATGAAGGACCTAGGAGAAGCTGCTTACATTCTAGGCATTAAGATCTATAGGGATAGATCAAAATGCCTAATAGGACTTTCACAAAGCACATACCTTGATAAAGTTTTGAAAAGGTTCAAAATGGAACAGTCCAAGAAGGGGTTCTTGCCAGTTTTACAAGGTACGAGATTGAGTAAGACTCAGTGCCCAGCAACTGATAAAGATAGAGAGCATATGAGCACCGTCCCCTATGCTTCAGCCATAGGTTCTATCATGTATGCAATGTTGTGCACTAGACCGGACGTTAGCCTGGCCATAAGTATGGCAGGCAGGTTCCAGAGTAATCCAGGAGTGGATCACTGGACGGCGGTCAAGAATATCCTGAAGTACCTGAAAAGGACTAAGGAGATGTTTCTCGTGTATGGAGGTGACGAAGAGCTCGCCTTAAAAGGTTACGTCGATGCAAGGTTTGGCACAGATCCGGACGACTCTAAGTCACAAACCGGATACGTATTTATTCTTAATGGGGGTGCGGTAAGCTGGTGCAGCTCCAAGCAAAGCGTCGTAGCTGATTCTACATGTGAAGCGGAGTACATGGCTGCCTCGGAGGCGGCTAAGGAGGGTGTCTGGATGAAGCATTTCATGACGGATCTTGGAGTGGTGCCAAGCGCACTGAATCAAATAACCTTGTTCTTTGACAACACGGGTACCATTGCCTTAGCAAAGGAACCACGGTTTCACAAGAAGACCAGACACATCAAACGACGCTTCAACCTCATCCGCGACTACGTCGAAGGGGAGGACGTAAATATATGCGAAGTGCACATGGATCTGAATGTTGCAGACCCGCTGACTAAACCTCTTCCACGGGCAAAGCATGATCAACACCAGAACTCTATGGGTGTTAGATTATTGACTCTAGTGCAAGTGGGAGACTGTTGGAATTATACCCTAGAGGCAATGATAAATAAGTTATTATTATAATTCCTGTGTCAATATAATCGCTTATTATCCATGCTATAATTGTATTGAATGAAGACTTAGATACATGTGTGGATACATAGACAAAACACCGTCCCTAGCAAGCCTCTAATTGGCTAGCCAGTTGATCAAGGATAGTCAGGGTCTTCTGGCTATGAGCAAGGTGTTGTTGCTTGATAACTGGATCACATCATTAGGAGAATCATGTGATGGACTAGACCCAAACTAATAGACGTAGCATGTTGATCGTGTCATTTTGTTGCTACTGTTTTCTACGTGTCAAGTATTCATTCCTATGACCATGAGATCATATAGATCACTGACACCGGAGGAATGCTTTGTGTGTATCAAACGTCACAACGTAACTGGGTGGCTATAAAGATGCTCTACAGCTATCTCCGAAGGTGTCCGTTGAGTTAGTATGGATCAAGACTGGGATTTGTCACTCCGTGTGACGGAGAGGTATCTCGGGGCCCACTCGGTAATACAACATCACACACAAGCCTTGCAAGCAATGTGACTTAGTGTAAGTTGCGGGATCTTGTATTACAGAACGAGTAAAGAGACTTGCCGGTAAACAAGATTTAAATAGGTATGCGGATACTGACGATCGAATCTCGGGCAAGTAACATACCGAAGGACAAAGGGAATGACATACGGGATTATATGAATCCTTGGCACTGAGGTTCAAACGATAAGATCTTCGTAGAATATGTAGGATCCAATATGGGCATCCAGGTCCTGCTGTTGGATATTGTCCGAGGAATCCCTTGGGTCATTTCTACATAGTTCTCGAACCCACAGGGTCTGCACACTTAAGGTTCGACGTTGTTTTATGCGTATTTGAGTTATATGGTTGGTTACCGAATGTTGTTCGGAGTCCCGAATGAGATCGCAGACGTCACGAGGGTTTCCGAAATGGTCCGGAAACGAAGATTGATATATAGGATGACCTCATTTGATTAACGGAAGGTTTTCAGAATTACCGAGAATGACGAATGGGTTCCAGGAGTTCACCGGGGGGCAGCCCACCCCGGGGAAGCCCATAGGCCTTAGGGGTGCCGCACCAGCCCTTAGTGGGCTGGTGCGCAAGCCCAGATAGGCCCCTGCGCAAGAGATAAGAAAATCAAAGAGAAAAGAAAAAAAGGGGAAGTGGGAAGGAAGGGAAGGACTCCACCTTCCAATCCTATTTGGACTAGGATTGGAGGAGGAATCCTCCTCCCCCCATCGGCCGAACCCCTTGTGGCCTCTTGAGCCCCAAGACAAGGCTCCTCCCCTCCCACCTATACATACGGAGGTTTTAGGGCTGATTTGACACAACTTTTCCACGGCAGCCCGACCACATAGCTCCACGGTTTTTCCTCTAGATCGCGTTTGTGCGGAGCTCGGGTAGAGCCGTGCTGAGATTTGATCACCACCAACCTCCGGAGCGCCGTCACGCTTCCGGAGAACTCATCTACCTCTCCGTCTCTCTTGATGGATCAAGAAGGCCGAGATCATCGTCGAGCTGTACGTGTGCTGAACACGGAGGTGCCGTCCGCTCGGCACTAGATCGTGGGACGGTTCGCGGGACGGATCGAGGGACGTGAGGACGTTCCACTACATCAACCGCGTTCACTAACACTTATGCTGTGCGATCTACAAAGGTACATAGATCGGAAATCCCCTCTCGTAGATGGACATCACCATGATAGGTTTTCGTGCGCGTAGGAAATTTTTTGTTTCCCATGCGACGTTCCCCAACATATTCCTCATGTATCTCGATCGTTATGTTACACATATTCATAGTGTGAGTACCAAAAGATGTAAGGTTGATAATGATAGTCCCACATACATGTGGCACTGCCGCCTTGGTCATATCGGCTTAAAGCGCATGAATAAAATCCATACAGATGGACTTTTGGAGTCACTTGATTTTGAATCATTTGACACATGTGAACCATGCCTCATGGGAAAGATGACCAAGACTCCATTCTCTGGAACAATGGAGCGAGCAACCGACTTATTGGAAATAATACATACCAATGTATGCGGTCCAATGAGTGTTGAGGCTCGCGGTGGCTATCGTTATGTTCTCACCCTCACTGATGATTTAACTAGATATGGATATGTCTACTTAATGAAGCACAAGTCTGAACCCTTGGAAAGGTTCAAGGAATTTCAGAGTGAGGTGGAGAATCAACGTGACAAGAAAATAAAGTTCTTACTATCTGATCGTGGAGGAGAATATTTGAGTCACTAGTTTGGCACACACCTAAGGAAATGTGAAATTGTTTCACAACTCACGCCGCCTGGCACACCACAGTGTAACGGTGTGTCTGAACGTCGTGATCGCACTTTATTGGATATGGTGCGATCTATGATGTCTCTTATCAATTTACCGCTATCATTCTGGGGATATGCATTGGAAACTGCCGCATTCACTTTAAATAGGGCACCTTATAAATCCGTTGAGACGACAACGTATGAATGATGGTTTGGCAAGAAACCTAAGCTATCATTTCTTAAAGTTTGGGGCGGCGACGCTTATGTGAAGAAACTAAAACCAGAGAAGCTCGAACCCAAAGCGGAAAAATGCGTCTTCATAGTATACCCTAAGGAAACTATTGGGTATACCTTCTATCTTAGGTCCGAAGGCAAAGCCTTTGTTGCCAAGAACGGATCCTTTCTAGAGAAAGAGTTTCTCTACAAAGAAGTAAGTGGGAGGAAAATATAACTTGATGAGGTAACTGTACCTCCTCTCGAACCGAACAGTAGCGCAGCGCAAGAAAATGTTTCTGAGGCGCCTGCACCAGCTAGAGAAAAGTTAACGATGATGATCATGATACTTCAGATCAAGTTGCTATTGAACCTCGAAGGTCGACAAGGGTACATTCCACACTAGAGTGGTACGGCAACCCTGTCATGGAAATCATGTTGTTGGACAACAGTGAACCTTCGAACTATGAAGAAATGATGGCGGGCCCGGATTCCAACAAATGGCTTGAGGCCATGAAATCCAAGATAGGATCCATGTATGAGAACAAAGTATGGACTTTGGTGGACTTGCCCGATGATCGGCGATCCATAGAAAATAAATGGGTCTTTAAGAAGAAGACTGATGTGGATGGTAATGTGACCATCTATAAGGCTCGACTTGTCACTAAGGGTTATCGAAAAGTTCAAGGGATTGACTACGATGAGACCTTCTCACCCATAGCAATGCTAAAGTCAGTCTGAATCATGTTAGCAATTGCCGCATTTTATGATTATGGAATCTAGCAAATGGATGTCAAAACGGCATTCCTGAACGACTTTCTTAAGGAAGAATTGTATATGATATAGCCGGAAGGTTTTGTCGATTCTAGCAATGCTAACAAGGTATGCAAGCTCGAGCGCTCCATCTATGGGCTGGTGCAAGCATCTCGGAATTGGAACATTCAGTTTGATGAAGTGATCAAAGTATTTGGGTTTGTACAGACTTATGGAGAAGCCCGCATTTACAAGAAAGTGAGTGGAAACTCTATAGAATTTCTCATATTATATGTGGATGACATGTTGATGGGAAATGATATAGAACTATTGGAAAGCATAAAGGCCTATTTGAGTAAGAGTTTTTCAATGAAGGACCTTGGAGAAGCTGCTTACATATTAGGCATCAAGATCTATAGAGATAGATCGAGGCACCTCATAGGTCTTTCACAAAGCACATACCTTGACAAGATATTGTAGAAGTTCAATATGGATAAGGCTAAGAAGGGGTTCTTGCCTGTATTACAAGGTGTGAGGTTAGTACGACTCAACGCCCGACCACGGCAAAAGATGGAGAAAAGATAAGTACCGTCCCCTATGCTTCAGCCATAGGCTCTATTATGTATGCCATGTTGTGTAACAGACCTGATGTGAACCTTGCCATAAGTTTGGTAGGGAGGTACCAGAGTGATCCAGGGGTGGATCATTGGACAGCGGTCAAGAACATCCTTAAGTACCGAAAAGGACTAAAGATATGTTTCTCGTTTATGGAGGTACCGAAGAGCTCGTTGTAAAGGGTTACGTCGATGCTAGCTTCGACACACATCCTAATGACTCCAAGTCACAAACCGGATACGTGTATATTTTGAATAATGGGGCAGTCAGTTGGTGCAGTTGCAAGCAAAGCATCATGGCGACATCTACATGTGAAGCGGAGTACATAGCTGCTTTGGAAGCAACACATGAAGGAGTCTGCACGAAGGAGTTCATCACCGACCTAGGAGTGATTCCAAGTGCGTTGGGCCCGATGCCTCTGTTCTGTGACAACACTCGAGCTATTGATATTGCAAAGGAGCCCAGGTTTCACAAGAAGACCAAGCACATCAAGCGTCGCTTCAACTCCATTCATGGATACATCTAGGATGGAGATATAGATATTTGTAAAGTACATACGGATCTGAATGTCGTAGATCTGTTGACTAAACCTCTTCCACGAGCGAAAAATGATCAGCACCAGAACTCTATGGGTGTTCGATTGATCACAATGTAACTAGATTATTGTCTCTAGTGCAAGTGGGAGACTGTTGGAAATATGCCCTAGAGGCAATAATAAAGTGGTTATTATTATATTTCCTAGTTCATAATAATTGTCTATTATTCATGCTATAACTGTATTAACCGGAAATCGTAATACATGTTTGAATATAGATCACAATGTGTCCCTAGTGAGCCTCTAGTTGGCTAGCTCATTGATCAATATATGATCATGGTTTCCTGATCATGGACATTGGATGTCATTGATAACGGGATCACATCATTGGGGAATGATGTGATGGACAAGACGCAATCCTAAGCATAGCACTACATTGTGTTGTTCGTCTGCTAAAGCTTTTCTAATGTCAAGTATCGTTTCCTTAGACCATAAGATTGTGAAACTCCCGGATACCGTAGGAGTGCTTTTGGTGTATCAAACGTCACAACGTAACTGGGTGATTATAAAGGTGCACTACAGGTATCTCCGAAAGTATTTGTTGGCTTGTACGAATCGAGATTGGGATTTGTCACTCCGTGTGACGGAGAGGTATCTCTGAGCCCAATTGGTAATCCATCATCATTTTGTGCTCAATGTGACTAAGGAGTTAGCCACGGGATGATGTGTTACGGAACGAGTAAAGAGACTTGCTGGTAACGAGATTGAACAAGGTATAGGGATACCGACGATCGAATCTCGGGCAAGTATCATACCTGTAGACAAATGGAATTGCATACGGGATTGATCGAATCCCTGACATCGTGGTTCATCCAATGATATCATCATGGAAAATGTGGGAACCAACATGGATATCCAGACCCCGCTGTTGGTTATTGACCGGAGAGGTGTCTTGGTCATGTGTGCATGCTTCCCGAACCCGTAGGGTCTACACACTTAAGGTTCGATGACGCTAGGGTTATAGGGGAATATTGTACGTGGTTACCGAAGGTTGTTCGGAGTCTCGTATGAGATCTCGGAAGTCATGATGAGGTCCGGAATGGTACGGAGGTAAAGATTCATATATAGGATGTGAGGATTTGGTCATCGGAAGTGTTTCGGGCGACACCGGTAATGTACCAGGACCACTGAAAGGGTTCCGGGGGTCCACCAGGAAGGGCCACCAGCCCCGAACTGCTACATGGGCCAAAAGTGGATGGGAACCAACCCTTGGTGGGCTGGTGCGCCACCACTAAGGGCCCATGGCGCAGCAAGGGGTGTAGGGGGCCAAACCATAGGTGTGGGCAGGCCACCTTGGGCCTCAAGGCCCACCCTAGGGCGCCTCCACCTTGTTCGCCGCCCCAAGGGCCATCTTGGCAATAGAATGGATGAGGCTCATGGGCCTGTAGTCAAAGATGCCCTCTGCACCCTCCTTGTTGGGACACACCCGCCGGCGGTCGTTAGTCCTGGCGTAATCTATACTGGCCTCACATATCAATACTAGTCTTTTCTTCGCACTTTGTGCTTACTCATGCGCACGTGGGATCAACTTCTCGGTCGGTCACCCATCCTAGAACTACTCCAAGTCGAGCACGCTTAACCTCGGAGTTCTGTTCCAATGGGCTCCCGGAAAAGAAGGAATTCCTTATTTTTATGAGTAGTCTATCATCCCTAATATGCCAGGCTATCAGATACACCACCACTCAGAGGAACCGATGTCCTCGTCGAGCCATAGGAGTGTTCCCTCTTGGCACAAACTTCTGTGCATCCAGTCCAGTACATGTGCCATGTCGTGTGCCACGACGGGTCACAAACGTCATGAACAACATGACCGCACACCTGTGTGCAAACATCCGTGTAACCACGAGGGTCGGCTCTACTACCAACTTGTAACGCCCCAGACACACCCGCCGACGGTCGTTCCTCATGGCGGGATCTAGACTGGCCCAACATATCAATACTAGTCTTTTCTGCGCACTTTGTCCTCACTCATGCGCACCCGGGATCAACTTCCTGGTCGGTCACCCATCCTAGAACTACTCCAGGCCGACCAAGCTTAACCTAGGAGTTCTGTTCGAATGGGCTCCCAGAAAAGAAGGAATTCCTTATTGATATGAGTAGTCTATCATCCCTAATAAGCCAGGTTATCACACCTTATCACTAGGCATGTCATTGATAGCGGCTCTCACTTCCACCTCAGATATGGCCTCCTCAAGCTCATGTAAATCCTTTGGAACGATGTTGAGATCAACCCAATTGAAGTCTTTGTTAATGTAGCTCCATTTTCCAATAACATTCAAGAAAGATCGTGAATGATGGACTCCTTAGCCTCATTCTCATTCACCCATCCAAGCCCATGCTTGATTCCATGCATATGATTCATTCATATTCTTGCACTAATGTCTCAGTAGAAAAAATTGGAGTTTGCATCACCCTCCTTCAGGTTTGAGATCCTCGCACGTTGATTTTTTCTGAGCTCTTACAAGGATGGCCACGCTCACCACCCTCCTCTAGAGACTAGCACGCTAGTTATCCTCATCGGCAGATAGCAGCCAGTTATCGTGAGCAATGTCCACATGTAGGATCACAAAATTGGCTGCATGAAGATGGATCTTGGCTTTAGAGAATAGACGTTTACTCCATTAGGCTAACCGCGTGACCTTCTTTTTTAAGTTGTGTAACAATACTAGGCACGGCTCTATGTGCCCCATGGGATCAGCCCAAGCTTTTTGAAAGCAAACCTGGCAAACCCATGAGTTGCCTCATTAGTCTCTCAATTACGCTCACCATAAGTAACATAATTGAAAGCCTTTCTACTACCTCATCAATGCGAGTTCCTCCTAGTAGAAATTGTACACCTCAAATCTATAAGTATCTATTGGGGAATGTTGCATGGGAAACAAAAAAAATTCCTACACACACACAAGATCTATCCATGGTGGTGAGCATCTACGAGAGGAGAGATTGGATCCACATACCCTTGTAGATCACTTAGCAGAAGCGTTAAGAAATGCGGTTGATGTAGTCAAACGTCTTCGCGATCCTATGACGATCTGTCCCGCGAACTCCCGATCAAGTGGTGAACGTACGCACCTCCGCGTTTGGCACACATACATCTCGATGACGACTCCGCCTCCTTGATCCAGCAAGTGAGGGTGGAGTGGTATAAGAATTCCCTGGCAACACGATGGCGTGATAGTGGCGGTGGTGGTGCTATCTCGGCACGGCTACGCCTAGCGCTACCGAAACCGCGAACGGAGGGGAAATCGATATAGGAAGAGAGAGGGGCCTAAGGGCTTCGTGTGTACTCTTGGAGCGCCCCCTCCCCTCTATATATAGGTGGATGGGCATGCGGAACAACCCCTCCAAGCCCTAGGGCGGAGCCAAGGGTGGAGGAGGTGGAATCCTAGTGTCCCCCTCTTTCCCTTCCATAGAAAGGTTGACTTTCCACCTTTCCCAACTGCATGGGCCTTGAGGGACTTGTGCGCTTGGCCCAATACGGCCACGATGTCTCCCCTCAGACCATGCAAACCCTTGATACATGGTGGAACCCTTGGTGGACTTCCAGACTCCATTGGAAGGTTCTGGAACCTTCTAGAAGCTTCCCGATACAATACCGGGAAAACCTGAAACTTTTCTCGTAGCCAAAATATGACCTCGCATATATAAATATTTATTTTCGGGCCATTCCGGAGCTCCTCGTGACATACGAGATCTCATCCAGGACTCCAAACAACATTTGGTTACCATCGTACATAAGTCACTAATACCAAATAATCACCAAACCAGAAGTGTGCACACCCTGCGGGTTCGAGAACTATGCACACATGACCGAGACACTCTCTGGCCAATAACCAATAGCGGGACCTAGATGTCCATATTGGTCCTACATATTCTATGAAGGTCTTTATCGGTCGAACCAGGATGTCAAGGATTTAATCAATCCCGTATACTAGTCCCTTTGTCTATCGGTATGTTACTTGCCCGAGATTCGATCATCGGTATCTCTATACCTAGTTCAATCTCGTTACCGGCAAGTCTTTTTACTCGTTCCGTAATACAAGATATAGTGACTAACTCATTAGTCACATTGCTTGCAAGCTTCTTGTGATGTTGTAATACCGAGCGGGCCCTAGAGATACCGTTCCGTCATATGGAGTGACAAATCCCAGTCTTGATTCACGCCAACCCAACAGACACCCTCAGAGATACGTGTAGAGCACATCTATATTCACCTAGTTACATTGTGACGTTTGATACACACAAGGCATTCCTGCGGTGTCCGGGAGTTGCATGATCTCATGGCCATAGGAACAGATACTTGACATGCAGAGAATAGTAGCAATAAACTGAGACGATCACATGCTACGTTCATAGTCTGGGTCTTGTCCATCACATCATTCTCCTAATGATGTGATCTCATTATCAAATGACAAATCTTATCTATGGTTAGGAAACCTTGATCATCTTTAATCAACGAGCTAGTCCATTAGAGGCTCACCAGGGATAGTGTGTTGTCTATGTATCCACACATGTATTTGAGTTTCCATCAATACAATTCTAGCATGCATAATAAAGATTGACATGAACAAGGAAATATAACAATAACCAATTTATTATTGCTGCTAGGACATATTTCCAATAGTATCCCACTTGCACTAGAGTCAATAATCTAGTTCACATCACCATGTGATTCACACCCAATAAGTTTTGGGGTTTAATCATGTTTTGCTTGTGAGAAAGGTTTTAGCCAATGGGTCTAAAATGTTCAGATCCGTGTGTACTTTACAAATCTTTGTGTCATACTATAGATGGTGCTATTATGCTCCACTTGGAACAATTCTAGCTGACTGCTCTACTATACGAATCCGGTTTACTACTTAGAGTCATCCGATTAGTGTCACTGCTTGCATCTTCGTAACCCTTTCCGACGAACTCTTTTATCACCTCCATGATCGAGAAAATTCCTTATTCCACTAGTTACTAAGGATAACTTTGAACGTTGTTCAGTTATTCATTCCTGGATCACTCTTTGTACCCCTTCAAAAAATCATGGCAAGGCACACATCAGGTGCGGTACACAACATGTCATACTATAGAGCCTACGACTAAGGCATAGGGGACGACCTTCGTCCTTTCTCTTTATTGTGCCATGGCCGGGCTTTGAGTTTTACTCAAATTCACACCTTATAATAAAGTCAAGAACATCCTTTTTGACTGATCCATTTTGATCTCCTTCAAAAAAATTGTCAAGTCATGACTTTATCGAATGTTTTATCAAGCGTCTTGATCTATATGTATAGATCTTGATGCTCAATGTTCAAGCAGCTTAATTCAGGTTTTCCTTTAAAAACTCCTTTCAAGCAACCCTACATGCTTTCCAGAAATTATACATCATTCCCAATCAATAATATGTCAACCATATATACTTATCAGAAATTGTATAGTGCTCCCACTCACTTTATTGTAAATACAAGTTTCTCATAAACTTTGTATAAACCCAAAAGCTTTGCTCATCTCACAAAGCATATATTCCAACTCCGGGATGCTTGCTCATGTCCATAGAAGGATTGCAGGAGCTTGCATACCTGTTAGCATCCTTAGGATCGACAAAACCTTCTAGTTGTATCACATACAACCTTTCCTCAAGGAAATGATGTTTTGACATCCATCTGCGAGATTTCATAATTGAAAAATGCGTCAACTGCTAACACAATTCCAACAGACTTTAGCATCGCTACACGTGAGAATGTCTCATCGTAGTCAACTCCTTGAACTTGTCGGAAACCTCTTTGCGACAAGGCGAGCTTTCTAAATGGTGACATTTACCATCATCGTATGTCTTCCTTTTAAAGATCCATTGGTACTTAATAGCCTTACGACCATCAAGTAGATCTTCCGAAGTCCACACTTTGTTTTACATACATGGATCCTATCTCGGATTGCATGGCCTCTAGCCATTTATTGGAATCCGGGCCAACCATCGCTTCTTCATAGCTCATAGGTTCATCGTTGTCCAACAACATGACTGTTAAGACAGGGTTACCATACCACTCAGGAGTTGTGCGTGCCCTTGTCGACCTACGAGGTTCGATAGCAACTTGATCCAAAGCCTCATGATCATTATCATTAGCTTCTTCTTCAACTAATGTAGGCTCCACAAAAACATATTTCTGCTATATGCTAGTCTGTGGTTGAAGTAAGGTTCTACAACCTCATCAAGTTCTATGTTCCTCCCACTCAATTCTTTCGAGAGAAACTATTTCTCGATAAAGCACCTGTTTTAGCAACAAACACTTTGCCATTGGATCTTGAGGTAGAAGGTATACCCAATTGTTTCCTTAGGGTATTCTATGAAGACACATTTGTCCGCTTTGGGTTCCAGCTTATCAGGTTGAAACTTTTTCACATAAGCATCGCAGCCCCAAACTTTAAGAAACAACAGCTTAGGTTTCTTGCAAAACCATAATTTATACGGTGTCATCTCAATAGACTTTGATGGTACCCTATTTAAAGTGAATGTGGTTGTCTCTAATGCACAAACCCGAAACAATAGTGGCAAATCAGTAAGAGACATCATAGAACGCACCATATCCAATAGGGCACGACTACGACGTACGGACACACCATCACACTTTGGTGTTCCTGGTGGCATGAGTTGTGAAACAATTTCCACATTGTCTTAAATGTATGCCAAACTCGTAACAAAGATATTCTTCTCTACGATCACATCGTAGAACCTTTATCTTCTTGTTACGATGACTCTCGACTTCACTCTGAAATTGCTTGAACTTTCAAATGTTTCAGACTTGTATTTCATTAAGTTAATATCCTCATATCTACTCAAATCAGCAGTGAAAGTTAGAAAACAACGATATCCACTGCGCTACAACATTTATTGGACTACATACATCAAAATGTATTATTTCCAATAAGTCAATTGCCCGTTCCGTCTTACTGACAAACGAGGCTTTCAGTCATCTTGCTCGTGAGGCATGGTTCGCATGTCTCAAGCGATTAAAAAATCGAGTGAGTCCAAAGATCCATTATCATGGAGTTTCTTCATGCGCTTCACACCAATAGGCATGGTTCGCATGTCTCAAGTGATTCATAATCAAGTGAGTCAAAAGATCCATTAGCATGGAGTTTCTTCATGCGTTTTACACCAATATGACTTTAGCGGCAGTGCGACAAGTATGTGGTACCATCATTATTAATTTTGCATATTTTGGCATCAATATTATGAACATTCGTATCACTATGATCGAGATTCAATGAACCATTCACATTGGTGCATGACCATTGAAGGTATTATTCATATAAGCAGAATAACTTTTATTCTCTAACTTAAATGAATAATCGTATTGCGATAAACATGATCTAATAATGTTCATGATCAACGCAAACACCAAATAACATTTACTTCGGTTCAACACTATTCCCGATGGTAGAGGGAGCGTGCGATATTGATCACATCAACCATGGAATCACTTCCAACACATATCGTCACCTCGCCCTTAGCTAGTATCAGTTTATTCCGTAGCTTTAATTTCGAGTTACTAACACTTAGCAACTGAACCGGTATCTAATACCCCGATGCTACTAGGAGTACTAGTAAGGTACACAGCAATAACACATATATCCAATATACTTCTGTCAAGGACAATTCCTCTTCAATGACCGTTCCCCTCATAATAGAAGCACTTAATCTTTGGTTTGGGTTCAACCTTGGGTTTCTTCACTAGAGCGGCAACTGGCTTTCCATTCATGAAGTATCCCTTCTTGCCCTTACCCTTCTCGAAACTAGTGGTTTTACTAACCATCAACAGTTGATTGTCCTACTTGATTTCTACTTTCGCGGTGTCAAACATCGCGGATAGCTCAGGGGTCATCTAGTTCATTACAAAGCTTCAGTATCTTGGTGGCAGTGACTTTGGAGAATCATCACTATGCCATCTGGAAGATTAACTCCCACTTGATTCAAGCGATTGTAGTAGCCAGACAAAATGAGCGCATGCTTACCAATTGATCTATTATTGTTCATCTTTGTAGGCAAAGAACTTGTCGGAGGTATCATACCTCTCAACACGGGCACGAGCCTGAAATCCCAATTTCAGCTCTTGGAACATCTCATATGTTCCATGACATTCAAAACGTTTTGGAGCCTCAATTCTAAGCCGTAAAGCATGACACGCTGAACTATCATGTAGTCATTAAAACGTGTTTGTCAGATGTTCGCAACATCCACAACCCACGCTTGGGGGGCAGCACACCGACTGGTGCATTAAGGACATTAACCTTCTGTGCAGCAATGAGGACAATCCTCAGTTTACGGACCCAGTCCGCATAATTGCTAATATCATCTTTCAACTTAGTTTTCTCTAGGAACGTAAAAAATAGGGAGCTACATCGCGAGCTAGTGATCTACGACATACGTTTACAAAGAAATTTTGACTATGTTCATGATAATGAGTTCAATTAATCATATTACTTAAGAACTCCCACTCAACTCAACATCCCTCGGGTTGTTCGAGTGATACATAATGCAAATTCACCAACCCAAGTCTGATCATCATGTGAGGTGAGTTGGCTTCAATGGTGAACATCTCCATGTTGATCATATCTACTATATGACTCATGTTCGAACTTTCGGTCTCTTGTGTTCTGAGGCCATGTCTGTACATATTAGGCTCGTCAAAGTTAACTCGAGTGTTTCGCGTGTGCAAAACTGTCTTGCACCCGTTGTATATGAACGTAGCGTCTATCACACCCGATCATCACCTGGTGTCTTAAAACGACGAACTTTCGCAACGGTGCACACTCGGGGAGAACACAATTTGTCACACCCCAAATTTTGGCTTTCCTGACTAAGTAACTTGTTTCAAAATTTAGGACCAATTAAAATTTTTGTGAATACTTGTGATGCTTGAAGTGACTATTGTTGCCCTTGCTTGTTTGCATGATTGTGTTTGATACCTAATAGATCCTGTCACTCTCCTAATCACCACCTTACTCCATGATCTCCTGCCTAATGATCATGCCATGTGTCTAGAACAAATATCTATATCTACCAAATATTATTTTCACCAAAAAGCTTTTCTTTGAATTTAACTTTCAAACCCCTGAGATGAGGTTTGTACTACAAGTCCTCAAATTAGGGAATTTCTTTTGCACCAAAACTTTCATTTAAAACCTATTATCAAAATGACTTCCAAAAAACCATGTTATTATTATTTTAAAAGTTATTTTAGTATTTTATTTAAAAGCCCTTCTCTGAGGCCAGAAATGGTCTCCTACGAAGGAAAGTTATTTTTATTGCTTTCAAAATATTTAAGAAAATTTAGGGAAACTCAGTGGATATATTTACTCCATATTTATGAGTTTCAACACATGGTCATGTTCAAAATATTGGGCAAATCCCTCCAAAACCATTCCTGCCTATTTCAAGCTTTTGGAATATTTCTATAAGAAATATTCTCAATAAATTCCAGTAAAATTCTAACATGTCACCTATGATATTATTGATGATCTTGCCAAGTTTCATTTCAATCCAAGTTGATTTGACTCCCCTAATCACTCTAAAACCCTATCTGTCCAGAATCAAATTTGAGCAACTCTACATTGTGAAGTATCTCCAATTGTGCTCAAATTTGGTGGACATGTTCCAGTACTCCAATGAGGAATCCACACCAAGTGGTACACCAAGGAGAATAGAGGAACTTGTCCTAAAACCCTCAAAACCCTCTCTGTTGATTTCTGACTTTGACAAACTTTACATTGTAAAGTTTGTCCAATTGACCTCAAACTTTTTGTGCATGCCTTAATGCTCAAATAATGCCCCTACACCAAATATTGGATTTGTGGGAATTTATTTGAATAGGGTTCTAAACAGAAACCCATTTCTGCCCATTTCTAGGGTTTTCCAAGTCTACATTGGAAAACTTATCCAGCAAATCCCAAATTTGGTGTGCAAGCCTATTTTCATCTATTATTTGATCCTGTTAAGTTTCATAGCCATTGGAATCCATCTGATAGCCTAACCACTGATCAAACACCTTGTGTGCACTCACTAATTTGGCTTCTATTGCCCCTTCCACTTTATTCCTTGAGCTCAATTTTCTACCACAGCCTCACATAGTTACATTTCACCTCCAGTAACTTTCCCATGACCACTGGTCAATTATTGGGGAAGGACCCTTTGTAACTTTCTCTCATTTTCACCCTTGGCAACACTGTTTTACCCTTCTTCCCAATCTTCTGCTTAGGCCATCACCCCCAATTCTTTCCAGAGCCTCTCTAGTGTCTCAATGCATCATTTCAAATCAATTAATGGCATGCTCATGTAGGAAAAATGAGCAGCACCTCCTCAAGTTGAATTCTGGCTTAAATATAGGATTGCACTACAAGTACTAGCTAGGCTCACTCTCCTGAGCTGAAATTTGGCAGGCTAGTAGTCCTTCCTTAAACAAGAGTGCTGGACATGGTTTACCTCCAGTTAACTACCTGGGCAAACTAGTTTTGCTAGCACTAAGTTTGCTGCTGCAAACTAAATCAAAGTCAGCAGCCATTCAAACCACCTTAACTAGTTGCCAAACTCCAGAGTTACCTTCCTGCATGTGTGCCTTGCGTGCTGGACATTTTTTGCTGGTCTTTGCAAACCTGCGGGCATGAGTGACCCTGGTGACCACCTTCTGGACATGCAGAACTGGTGCTCTGCACCTTGTCTTCCTCCTACAGGCTGTGTGTGGCCACTACATCATGTCTCAGCATGCCACATACTTCCATTTGACCAGTCCAGCAGCTCCCCAACGCCAGCTAGCCTCCAAGACGTCCCTGGGACACATGTCTACCCCATGCTCTCAGAGCTCCAAAGAGTCCCGAGCTCTCTCGGCCTCTCCCTTCCTATCTCCCTCCACCTCTATCATTGCCTCCTCCTCCCCTTGACCATTCAAAGCCTCTCCACCCACGGGCTAGCTTCTAAAGTCCCTCGGGGACGTGTGGCACCATGCCCACGGGTGCACCCGAGAGCTTCCAAGCTCTCCTCCCTTCTCCTTCTCTCTTATCTCTTCCTTCCCGAGCATCTCTGGCTCCCCAAGCCCTCCCCCTCTCTCCCTGGAGCCCTCTCATCCTCCCTGCTCCCTCCCCTCGCTCCCTCCTCCTACTGCCATAGCCATGGCCGAAGCTCCCGAGAACCTCCGCGCGAGCCTAGCCAACCCAGGGGGTTCTCCTTGCCCCTAGGCTCTCTGGTGAGCTGCAGTGGCCGCGCACTCCTTCCCTCGAGCCCCTCCGGGCTCTCCTCCTCGCTGCAGGCGCCGAGGGCAACGGTGTCGTCGGCCTTCCGTGGGTGCGCGATGGCTCCCCATGGCAGCCCTCCACAGAGGCCGTGTATGGGGGAATGGAGGAGGCGAGGTGCAGCAAGCTCGCCGGCGCTTCACCTCGGGCAGGGAACGGCCGGGGACACGGCGCCGCGCAGCCTCCTCTTCCTCCCGCGGCCGGTCTACCCCCTTCCCTGCATGCGAGCCTGAGGAAGGAGGAGACCCTGCAGACGGGGCCCTCTGGTCAGCCACTCTAGCCGGCCAGCTGGAGTAAGTGGCCGCGCCCCGTCCCGCGGGCGTTTTCCCCGCGCGGAGGCGCCTTCCCTAGAATACGTGTCCGGCGTGGCCGGGTGCTCGCGGCTGGAGCCATTGGGCCGACCCGAAGGCCTACCTGGCGCCAGTGGCGCAAGATAACTTCCCCTAGAGGCTGAGCCCTTCCCTTTTCATTTTTTCTTAAATCATAAATTCCATTGCAAATTCATTCTAACTCCAAATCTTTTGATTCAAACTCCTGCAGGCTCCTAAAATCAAGCTCTATCTGAATATGTGCCTTGCACATTTTTCCAAGAAAGCTTTCTGTGGTATTATTATTCAAATGCATATTTGAATATATTTAGCCCACCTTTGTAAAATCCCATAGGCCTCATATCAACTCCAAATGGAGAGATTCAAATTTCCAGAACCTTCTTAAATCATTCTCCATTTTTAGAACCCTAGTCAACATTTTTTGTGTGACTTATTTTTGTTGCTTGTAATAAATAGCTCCCTATTGCTATTTATCCCACATTAGAAATTCCTAGTAAATTCATTTCAACTCCAAATCCAGTGAAACCACTTCCTAAATATTTCTAAAATCCTTCTCTGTTAAATGGGTGCCTCCACTCATTTTTAACAGAAAGATTTCTGTTGGCTTGTTCAATGGCCATCCATTGCTCTTTCCATCCATTCAAAAATCATTGATGACCCAAATATCCTATATCAAGCTTCAGGTATTTTTATTATGACCAGAGAGGTCCAAGAAAAATATAACCTCTATTTATAGAACATTTTATTCTGCTGGATATGTGGCTTACTATGGTTATTTCCGACGTAGTTGACTATAGACGGAGTACTCGGGGACGGAGCGGAAGACCCCGAAGACCCCGAGGACTTACGTGAGCAAGGCAAGCATGCCCTTTTGCCAGGACTTAAGTCATTAAAATTATGCATGCTAGAATAGCAAGTACTTTCCGTTGCATGTGATCACAGTGCCGGTTCATCATTGATGTGATGGTACCGAAGGCTTCTTCAAGGCCCTTGCATGTTGATGATGTTATTTACATGGCTCCTCGGAGCATGAGCATGATGAGCTTGATCTTACCATCTATGAGGATCATGCTACTGTCATGTTGACTAGTAAAGTTATAGGATCATTGCATTGAGCTTGACCCTACCCCGTGAGGGTCATGTCATACCATGTTGACAAGTAATAATAGAGCATTTTATCATGAGCATGATGATGAGTTAAATAAAGAGTTTATGAAAACCCCGTCGGGTGCCACTAATGCCCGAGGGTGATGATGAGTTGGTGATCACTTTTGGAGAAGTGATGCACCGGTGATTTTGGTGTGAGTATGGTTTCGGAAATGGATTAGATTTATGATGTGTTGACCGTCCCAACCTTACCCAGTACGACCACGATACCCCTTTATGGGACGGGGCTTTGTTGATTACTCTGGTCGGTGCTAGCAAAGAGCCACATTACTAGTGGCGGGAGTGATCGGTGTCACTCTCGTGATGGGGTCGTGCCAGGTAGGACGACTATGCCATTATTATGAGTTCCAGGCACACCGTTGGTCCCTGCATGGTTGATACAGTCCAGAGTCGGTGCTCGTAAGACGTACAACATGTGGGCTGGGTACCAATCGAGTGGATATCTTTGTCTAGTATCGTCAGGGGAAAGATGATGATCGGGTACTTACCTCGGGTATATGTGATATACCGCGAGTCGTGGATGACACGGAAGTTTCCCGTTTCTCGTTGGTCCAGCGTACTACCTTTGCAGAGTATAAACTATTCGAATAGCCGTGTCCACGGTCAAGGACAGTTGGGTGGTGCTGCTTAAACTACGTCCTGAGTTTCCGCATAAACCAAGTGTGTGTGTGTGGTGTTAAAAAGGTGTTGTTATAATCATGATAATCTCAATAATATGATCAAGTTCGGTGACTTGACATATAGGGTAAACCCGGATGGTTTAGCCCTCATTAATACATTGAGATTAAGACAAGTCTGATGACTTGGCATGTAGGGTGAACCCGGATGGTTTAGCCCTCATTAATACATTGAGATTAAGACAAGTCCGATGACTTGGCATGTAGGGTGAACCCGGATGGTTTAACCCTTAGTTAATATATTGAGGTTATGACAAGTCCGATGACTTGGCATACAGGGTGAACACGGTGTGTTCAACCCTTGACAGATCATTCCACCCAGTTGAGTTACACTAAAGATGCATGATACTGTTATCCTTCACCTTCATTGTTCGTATCATGGACTGTTTGTGAGTACATTCAAAGTACTCATTGGCTTGCCACTGGTTATTTCATTGACCAGGTGTGAGAGACATGATACGGTGAAGATTAACTCGGTGACGTTCTTGCGAGCTAGGATGCTTCCCAGTCAGAATGCCTGTAGGTTAAGGCTGATGGCATGGGTTCACGCTTTCAACTAATAACTCCGCTATTGGTATAGTTTTGTGCTTTGGCCTTTAAGGCCCTATGTATGTAAGACTCGACCGAAGAGGTCATTTATTGTATCAAACGGTATGTATGGATGTAAGACTCTATTATTCAGTATCTGTGTTCAGTGAGCATTGATCCTTGGGATCACTGGGCACGGCGATCTCGACTTACTAGTCGGGGAGCCCACACAATTTTATCTTGAAATTTTAGTGAGGGATCACCTTATAATGCTACCGTCGTCCTAAGCAAAATAAGGGGCATAAAAAGGATTAACATCATATGCAAATCATAAGTGACATGATATGGCCATGTTCTTGTGCTTTTGATCTCCATCTCCAAAGCACCGGCATGATCTCCATCGTCACCGACACAACACCATGATCTCCATAATCAGGATCTCCATCATTGTGCTGCCATCGAGGTTGTCACGCCAACAATGCTTGTACTACTATTGGTACCATTTTAGCAATAAAGTAAAGCATCACTAAGAGCTAAATAATTAAAGACAACCCTATGACTCGTGCCGGTTGTTGTAGCATCGACATGAAAGTCTATATTAACTATTACAACATGATCATATCATACATCAAATATATATATCATCATGTCTTTGGCCATTTCATATCACAACATACCCTGCAAAAAAAGTTAGATGTCCTCTAATTTGTTGTTGCATGTTTTACGTGGCTGCTATGGGTATCTAGCAAGAATGCATCTTACTTACGCAAACCCCCAACGGTGATACACAAGTTGCTATTTAACCTTATCCAAGGACCGCCTTTGCCGAATCCGATTCAACTAAAGTAGGATAGACGGACACCCGACATCCATATTTATGCAACAAGTTGCATGTCAGTCGATAGAGCCGGTCTCTCGTAAGCCTACGAGTCAGGTTGGTCCTGGACGCTTCATCCAACAATACCGCCGAATCAAGAAAAGACTAAGGAGGGAAGCAATCTGAATATCAACGCCCACAAACTCCTTTGTGTTCTACTCGAGATGTCATCTACTCATAGACCTAGCTCATGATGCCACTGTTGGGGAACGTTACATGGGAAACAAAAAATTTCCTACGCACACACAAGATCTATCCATGGTGATGAGCATCTACGAGAGGAGAGATTGGATCCACATACCGTTGTAAATCACTTAGCGAAGCGTTAAGAAACGTGGTTGATGTAGTCGAACGGGTATCCATGGTGATGTAGTTGATGACGTCTCCGCCTCCCCGATCCAGCAAGCGAGGGTGGAGTGTTATAAGAATTCCTCGGCAACACGAGGTGTGATGGCGATGGTGGTGGTGCTATCCCGGCGGGACTACGCCTAGCGCTGCCGAAAACGCGAATGGAGGAGACATCAATCTAGGAAGAGAGAGGGGCGCCAAGGGCTTCGTGTGTACTCTTGGGTCGCCCCTCCCCTCTATATATAGGTTAACGGGCGTGGGGAACAACCCCTCCAGGTCCTAGGGCGCAGCCAAAGGTCGAGGAGGTGGAGTCCTGGCCCCCCTCCTTCCCTTGAATAGCAAGGTGGACTTTCCACCTTTCCCAACTGCATGGGCCTTGAGGGACTTGTGCGCTTGGCCCAATAAGGCCACAACGTCTCCCCTCAGCCCATGCAAACCCTTGGGACAGTGGAACCATTGGTGGACTTCCGTACTCCTCCGGAAGTTTCTGAAACCTTCTAGAAGCTTCCCGGTACAATACCGGAAAAACCCGAAACTTTTCTGGTAGCCAAAATATGACTTCCCATATATAAATATTTACCTCCGGACCATTCCGAAGCTCCTCATGACGACATTCGTTTAACATCACACATAACTCACCAATACCAAATCATCACCAAACCTGTCACATCCCAAGATCCCTAACTAGGGTTTAGTATTTGTGCTCATGTTTTCTTCCATTGCATTCAAGAATTTGAAACAAACTCCAAAGAACTGGTGAAACTCAAACCAAAAACCCTAGCCACTTCTTATTCAAAGGAAATTCAAATCTTACCAAAATCAATGAACCCAAAATGGCCTTCTTAAAAGTTCAATATTTCTGATAAATAATGAAAACAATTTATTAGGGGAGAAAACTATTTTCAAAACACCCTTGGCATTTATTTTTAATTCAGAAAGCCCCTGAATTCAAACTTAAATTTGAATTCAAATATTTTCAAGTTTCAAAAATGTTGCAAACCTCAGGAGTAGTTGGGAATATTCCAACTAACACTCAGGGCTATTCAAACTAATTTTTGAATTTGTTTTTGAAGCCAAAATAAATAGAAAATAAAATAGAAAATAGAAATAGAAGAAAAAGAAAAAAAACCTAAGCTACGCTCACCTGCGAGGCCCAGCCCACCAGGGGCAGGGTCGTCTTCTTCCTGTGCCTTCTGGCAGAGGAGAGATCGACCGGCGGCCTCCTCCACCTCCTGCTTCGCCGTGGCGTTCTCCGGAGCCCCCAGGATAGCGCGACAGCGGGGATGACTTCCCCGAGCACGTCTGTATCCATCCCCGCTCTCCATTCCTCCCCCTCCTCTCGGTTTCTTCCCCTCTCCTCCTGCCGCCATTGACAGGAGCTTGAGCTCGAGGAGGCGAGCTCTCTGGCCACAGGGAAGCCCCCCCCCCCGAGTGCTCCATCCTCTCCGCAACATCGAGATCGACGTGCACGTCAACGGAACCGTCCTCCCCGAGCCCTGCAACGCCCCAGTGCCGTTGTCTTCAACTTCCGACCGCCGGCAAATCGACGGTGGCTCGCCGACTACATGTTGGAAATATACCCTTGAGGCAATAATAAATTAGTTATTATTATATTTCTTAGTTCATGATAATCGTTTATTATCCATGCTATAATTGTATTGATTGGAAACACAATACTTGTGTGGATACATAGACAAAACACTGTCCCTAGTAAGCCTCTAGTTGACTAGCTCGTTGATCAAAGATGGTCAAGGTTTCCTGGCCATAGGCAAGTGTTGTTACTTGATAACGGGATCACATCATTAGGAGAGTCATGTGATGGACTAGACCCAAAACTAATAGACGTAGCATGTTGATCATGTCATTTTTGTTGCTACTGTTTTCTGTGTGTCAAGTATTTGTTCCTATGACCATGAGATCATATAACTCACTGATACCGGATGAATGCTTTGTGTGTATCAAACGTCGCAACGTAACTGGGTGACCATAAAGATGATCTACAGGTATCTCCGAAGGTGTTCGTTGAGTTAGTATGGATCGAGACTGGGATTTGTCACTCCGTGTGATGGAGAGGTATCTCGGGGCCCACTCGGTAATACAACATCACACACAAGCCTTGCAAGCAATGTGACTTAGTGTAAGTTGCGGGATCTTGTATTACGGAACGAGTAAAGAGACTTGCCGGTAAACAAGATTGAAATAGGTATGCGGATACTGACGATCGAATCTCGGGCAAGTAACATACCGAAGGACAAAGGGAATGACATACGGGATTATATGAATCCTTGGCACTGAGGTTCAAACGATAAGATCTTCGTAGAATATGTAGGATCCAATATGGGCATCCACATCCCGCTATTGGATATTGATCAAGGAGTCACTCAGGTCATGTCTACATAGTTCTCGAACCCGCAGGGTCTGCACACTTAAGGTTCGACGTTGTTTTATGCGTAATTGAGTTATATGGTTGGTTACAGAATGTTGTTCGGAATCCCGGATGAGATCAAGGATGTCACGAGGGTTTCCGGAATGTTCCGTAAATGAAGATTGATATATAGGATTACCTCATTTGATTACCGGAAGGTTTTCGGAGTTACCGAGAATGACGAATGGGTTCCGGGTGTTCACCGGGGGGGGGGGGGGGGGCAACCCACCCCGGGGAAGCCCATAGGCCTTGGGGGTGGCGCACCAGCCCTTGGTGGGCTGGTGGGACAGCCCAAGAAGGCCCTATGCGCCAAGGATAGAAAATCAAAGAGAAAAGAAAAAAAAGAGGTGGGAAAAGAGAGAAGGACTCCACTTTCCAATCCTAGTTGGACTAGGATTGGAGGAGGACTCCTCCTCCCTTGGTGGCGCAGCCTTGGGGCTCCTTGAGCCTCAAGGCAAGCCTCCCCTCCCTCCTCCTATATATATGGAGCAATTAGGGCTGATTTGAGACAACTTATAAGGCAGCCCGACCACATACCTCCACGGTTTTACCTCTAGATCGCGTTTCTGCGGAGCTCCGGCGGAGCCCTACTGAGATTAGATCACCACCAACCTCCGGAGCGCCATCAAGCTGCCGGAGAACTCATCTACCTCTCAGTCTCTCTTGCTGGATCAAGAAGGCCGAGATCATCGCCGAGCTGTACGTGTGCTGAACGCGGAGGTGCCGTCCGTTCGACACTAGATCGTGGGACGGATCGCGGGACGGTTCGCGGGGCGGATCGAGGGACGTGAGGAAGTTCCACTACATCAACCACGTTCACTAACGCTTCTGCTGTGCGTTCTACAAGGGTACGTAGATCGGAAATCCCCTCTCGTAGATGGACATCACCATGATAGGACTTCGTGCGCGTAGGAAAATTTTTGTTTCCCATGCGACGTTCCCCAACAGTGGCATCATGAGCTAGGTTCATGCGTAGATGTCTTCTCGAGTAGAACACAAAAGTTTTTGTGGGCGGTGATGTGCGTTTTGCTGCCCTCCTTAGTATTTTCTTATTTCCGCGGCATTGTTGGATCGAAGCGGCTCGGACCGACATTACTCGTACGCTTACGAGAGACTGGTTTCATCGCTACGAGTAACTCCGTTGCTCAAAGATGACTGGCGGGTGTCGGTTTCTCCAACTTTAGTTGAATCGGATTTGACCGAGGAGGTCCTTGGATGAGGTTAAATAGCAATTCATACATCTCCGTTATGGTGTTTGCGTAAGTAAGATGCGATCCTACTAGATACCCATGGTCACCACGTAAAACATGTAACAACAATTAGAAGACGTCTAACTTGTTTTTGCAGGGTATGCTTGTGATGTGATATGGCCAATGATGTGATGTGATATATTGGATGTATGAGATGATCATGTTGTAATAGTTAATATCGACTTGCACGTCGATGGTACGGCAACCGGCAGGAGCCATAGGGTTGTCTTTAAACTAACATTTGTGCTTGTAGATGCGTTTACTATATTGCTAGGACGTAGCTTTAGTAGTAATAGCATGAGTAGCACGACAACCCCGATGGCGACACATTGATGGAGATCATGATGATGGAGATCATGGTGTGACGCCGGTGACAAGAAGATCGTGCCGGTGCTTTGGTGATGGAGATCAAGAAGCACATGATGATGGCCATATCATGTCACTTATGAATTGCATGTGATGTTAATCCTTTATGCACCTTATCTTGCTTAGAACGACGGTAGCATTATGAGGTGATCTCTCACTAAAATTTCAAGACGAAATTGTGTTCTCCCCGACTGTGTACCGTTGCGACAGTTCTTCGTTTCGAGACACCACGTGATGATCGGGTGTGATAGACTCAACGTTCACATACAATGGGTGCAAAACAGTTGCACACGCGGAACACTAGGGTTAAGCTTGACGAGCCTAGCATGTGCAGACATGGCCTCGGAACACATGAGACCGAAAGGTCGAGCATGAATCGTATAGTTGATATGATTAGCATAGAGATGCTTACCACTGAAACTATTCTCGACTCACGTGATGATGTGTCTGAATGTCATAGCCACACACTATTTGGTATGGTGCATGCTATGATGTCTCTTATCGAATTACCACTGTCGGTTATGGGTTATGCATTAGAGACAACCACATTCACTTTAAATAGGGCACCGCGTATTTCCGTTGAGATGACGCAGTATAGACTGAGGTTTAGAGAAATCTAAACTGTCGTTTCTTGAAAGTTTGGGGCTTCGACACTTATGTAAAAAAAATTCAGTCTGATAAGCTCGAACCCAAAGCGGATAAATGCATCTTCATAGGATATCCAAAACAGTTGGGTACATCTCCTATCTCAGATCCGAAAGCAAAGTGTTTGTTTCTAGAAACGGATCCTTTCTCGAGGAAAGGTTTCTCTCGAAAGAATTGAGTGGGAGGGTGGTAGAACTTGATAAGGTTATTGAACCATCACTTCAACCAGTGTGTAGCAGGGCGGAGGAAGTTGTTCCTGTGGCAACTACACCAATTGAAGTGAAAGCTGATGATGGTGATCATCGAGCATCGAATCAAGTTACTACAAATCTCGTAGGTTGACAAGGTCGCGTACTACTGCAGAGTGGTACGGTAACCCTGTCTTGGAGGTCATGTTGTTGAGAAACAATGAACCTACGAGTTATGGAGAAAGCAATGGTGGGCCCGAATTCCGACAAATGGGTGGAGGCCATGAAATCCGAGAGAGGATCCATGTATGAAAACCAAGTGTAGACTTTGGATGAACTACTTGATGGTCATAGGACTATTGAGTAAAGATGGATCTTTAAAAGGAAGACAGACGATGATGGTGATAAGTCACTATTAAGAAAAGCTTGACTTGTCGCAAAGATGTTTCCGACAAGATCAAACAGTTGACTATGATGAGACTTTCTTACTCGTAGCGATGCTAAAAGTCTGTTAGAATTATGTTAGTAGGTTCTGCATTATTTATGAAATATTGCACATAGGATGTCAAAACATTGTTTCCTCGACGGTTTCCTTGAGCAAACATTGATACAACCAGGAGGTTTTGTCGATCCTAAAGATACTAGCAAGTATGCAAGTTCCAGCGATCCTTCAATGGACTGGTGCAAGCATCTCGGAGTTGGAATATACACTTTGATGAGATGATCAAAGATTTTGGGTTTGTACAAGGTTTATGAGAAACTTGTATTTCCAAAGAAGTGAGTGGGAGCACTATAGAATTTCTGATAAGTATATGTGGTTGACATATTGTGGATCAGAAGTAATGTAGAATTTCTGTAAAGCATACAAAGTTGTTTGAAAGGAGTTTTCAAAGGAATACCTGGATTGCGCTACTTGAACGTCGAGCATCAAAGATCTATGAAGATAGATCGAAAGCGCTTAATAGAAGTTTCAACAAGATGCATGCCTTGACAAGTTTTTGAAGGAGTTCAAAATAGATCAGTAAAAAAGGAGTTCTTGGTTGCATTGTGAGGTGTGAGTTTGAGTAAGACTCAAAATCCGACCCCGGCAGAATAAAGAGAATAGACGAAGGTCGTCTTCTATGCCTTGGCCGTAGAATCTGAAGTATGCCATGCTGGGTACCGCACCTGATGAGTGCCTTGACTCAAAGTCTGTTGAGAGGTACAGAGAGTGATCCATGATTGAATCACTAGCAGCAGTCAAAATTTATCCTTAGTAACTGATGGACTAAGGAATTTTTCTAGATTATGGAGGTGGTTAAAGAGTTCGTCGTAAAGGGTTACGTCGATGCAAGCTTTGACATTAATCCGAATAACTATGAGTAGTGAAACGGATTCGTATAGTAGAGTAGATATTTGGAGTATTTCCGAATAGCACATAGTAGCAGCATCTATAAGATGACATAAAGATTTATAAAGAACACACGGATCTGAAAGTTTCACAACCGTTGACTAAAACCTCTCTCACGAGCAAAACGTGATCAGACCCCATAACTATATGGGTGTAGGATTCGTTGGAATCACATGGTGATGTGAACTAGATTATTGACTCTAGTGCAAGTGGGAGACTGTTGGAAATATGCCCTAGAGGCAATAATAAATTAGTTATTATTATATTTCTTAGTTCATGATAATCGTTTATTATCCATGCTATAATTGTATTGATTGGAAACACAATACTTGTGTGGACATAGACAAAACACTGTCCCTAGTAAGCCTCTAGTTGACTAGCTCGTTGATCAAAGATGGTCAAGGTTTCCTGGCCATAGGCAAGTGTTGTTACTTGATTACGGGATCACACCAATAGGAGAATCATGTGATGGACTAGACCCAAAACTAATAGACGTAGCATGTTGATCGTGTCATTTTTGTTGCTACTGTTTTCTGCGTGTCAAGTATTTGTTCCTATGACCATGAGATCATATAACTCACAGACACCGGAGGAATGCTTTGTGTGTATCAAACGTCGCAACGTAACTGGGTGACTATAAAGATGCTCTACAGGTATCTCTGAAGGTGTTCGTTGAGTTAGTATGGATCGAGACTGGGATTTGTCACTCCGTGTGACGGAGAGGTATCTCGGGGCCCACTCGGTAATACAACATCACACACAAGCCTTTCAAGCAATGTGACTTAGTGTAAGTTGCGGGATCTTGTATTACGGAACGAGTAAAGAGACTTACCGGTAAACGAGATTGAAATAGGTATGCGGATACTGACGATCGAATCTCGGGCAAGTAACATACCGAAGGACAAAGGGAATGACATACGGGATTATGTGAATCCTTGGCACTGAGGTTCGAACGATAAGATCTTCGTAGAATATGTAGGATCCAATATGGGCATCCAGGTCCCGCTATTGGATATTGACCAAGGAGTCACTCAGGTCATGTCTACATAGTTCTCGAACCCGCAGGGTCTGCACACTTAAGGTTCGATGTTGTTTTATGCGTATTTGAGTTATATGGTTGGTTACCGAATGTTGTTCCGAATCCCGAATGAGATCACGGACGTCACGAGGGTTTCCGGAATGGTCCGGAAACGAAGATTGATATATAGGATGACCTCGTTTGATTACCGGAAGGTTTTCGGAGTTACCGGGAATGTACCGGGAATGACGAATGGGTTCCGGGTGTTCACCGGGGGGGCAACCCACCCCGGGGAAGCCCATAGGCCTTGGGGGTGGTGCACCAGCCCTTGGTGGGCTGGTGGGACAGCCCAAGAATGCCTTATGCGCCAAGGATAGAAAATCAAAGAGAAAAGAAAAAAAAAAGAGGTGGGAAAGGAGGGAAGGACTCCACTTTCCAATCCTAGTTGGACAAGGATTGGAGGAGGACTCCTCCTCCCTTGGTGGCGCAGCCCTTGGGGCTCCTTGAGCCTCAAAGCAAGCCTCCCCTCCCTCCTCCTATATATATGGAGCAATTAGGGCTGATTTGAGACAACTTTTAAGGCAGCCCGACCACATACCTCCACGGTTTTACCTCTAGATCGCGTTTCTGCGGAGCTCGGGCGGAGCCCTGCTGAGATTAGATCACCACCAACCTTCGAAGCGCCGTCACGCTGCCGGAGAACTCATCTACCTCTCCGTCTCTCTTGCTGGATCAAGAAGGCCGAGATCATCGTCGAGCTGTACGTGTGCTGAACGCGGAGGTGCCGTCCGTTCGGCACTAGATCGTGGGACGGATCGCGGGACGGTTCGTGGGACGGTTCGCGGGGCGGATCGAGGGACTTGAGGACGTTCCACTACATCAACCGCGTTCACTAACGCTTCTGCTGTGCGATCTACAAGGGTACTTAGATCGGAAATCCCCTCTTGTAGATGGACATCACCATGATAGGACTTCGTGCGCGTAGGAAAATTTTTGTTTCCCATGCGATGTTCCCCAACACTACAGCCCCTCCCCGAGCAGTCTGAGCCCAGCTTCGTCTCCACCGTGAGCTTGCGAGCATTTCCCCTCTGTTTCCCCTCTCTCTCCAGCACTCTAGCCACGGGACCGACGAGCCCGAGCTCCGGCAACCGCCTCGGCTCGACGCCCGCATGCTCCGGCCACCTATAGCCCCTCCTGATGCCCGTAGAGGATGAGGCCGAGCCTGGGGATCATCCCAGTGCTCTCGGCACTCGATTCCGAGCACCACGGCAAGATCTGGTGCATCTTCGGCGAAGATCCGCCATGAATCTCGTCGCCGCCGGTCAGTCTCCGGCGGGGGACGACGTGGCCGGCCTAATCCCGGTGGTTTAACGCTAATTAGCCACTGACAGTGGGCCCTGGTAGTGGGTCAAACCCACTTAGGGGCTGGTCAGCACGGGATTAACTCCTGAGACACTGACCAGTGGCCCCCACCTGTCAGGTTTGACCTGACCAGGTCGGTTGACCTGCTGACGCAGTGCGACGCAATAAAGAGATTTTCTGATTTAAAAGAATTCCAGAAAATGGCCAAAACTTCTAAAATTCATAGAAAATAATTTGTAACTCCAATGAAAATAATTTATATATGAAAAAGTATGAGAAAAATCCAAGGAATCTGATTTTGATATTTTCAAACATGTTTGGAAATGTTAACATCACCAAACAGGTTAAATGATGAATAGGATAACCTTATTAAATATTTATGAGTTGGAATTTAAAATCCATTTGAATTCCACCTCAACTATTATGACCAAACAATGATCAAGAACAATCAGCACCTCAAAATACCATCTTCATGCATGCTAAAACAAGATTACCTGAGCATCAGGTCGAATCAATTAAAAGGGTATTTGAAAATACCTTGTTTGAAGTGATATTTGAATCTTGATTCAAATCAACTTCAACTTAAGAAATGGTAGCTACATTAGCCTACCACCTTTAATTTTCATGCCATGCTCATGCATCATCTTGTTGCATATGATTGTTATTGATTGATATTGTTTTTACCGGTAGGCCCCGCTCCTCCGGATTCCTTCGAATATCCGACTGATGGATATTGTCCCTCTGCTGAGCAACAAGGCAAGCAACCATTTTGATCATCCCGATAAATCCCATGTACTCGCTCCTGCTCTTATTTCTTGCATTAGGACAAATGCTTTCACTGCATTTACCACGTTAGTTGAACCCACTTCCTTTGCATGACCTATCTTTGTCACAGTAAATAGCTGAACCTTGCAACCTAGCATACCTGGTAGATGCTTGAACCATGATGTGCCTTATCCTGGTATGCCTGCTACGCTTAGAGTTGTGTATGGTCTGTCATCTGGGTGATGAACAGAATTGTGTGAATGTGTTCAGTAAGTAAAGGTTTTGTGTTGAACCTGATTTGGTAAAGGTACCGGTGAAAGGCTATGTAGGAGTACATGGCGGGTTGTTTCATTGGAACTGTCATTAGGAACTGAGTTCCGTGTATGTAATCCAAGACGAGATACTACCACGTGCTGGGCCCTGAAATATGACCCCTCTCGACTTATTAATCGCTTAATACTCGGTCCAGGAGTTGCAAGTAGTTTGTGGTGTTTATAGTCATGCTGGAGGCCGTGCGTAGTGCTGACCTTAGAGTTGGGCTATGATGCGGTAGGCATTGACACGGTGTACCAAGTGGCGCCTGGATGGTGGGCTTGGGAACCCTGCGCACATCGTTTGGGGCCGTGGCGGAAACCTCGGCCGGACTTCTGTGCGGGTTACCCTCAGATAGGCCATAGACCTGGACCAAGTATTAGCGTGGTTAATGGTCGTGGCCGACTCCCTCGCTGGGCTTCCGCTTGAAGGTTGCCGAGGTGCATGACTTGCACATGGCGATAAGTGGCGAGAGGGTGTGTGAAGAAGTACACCCCTGCAGGGTTATGATCTATTTGAATAGCCGCGTCCGCGGATATGGACTACTTGGAAACATATGTTGTTCATAGATAACTTTAATGGCAACTCATAAAATTGGCAAGATAAGCGTGAGTGTCGTGGACGGCATTTTCGTATGGTGACGGAATGATTCCACGATGGAGTATTGTTGTGGTGTTAGTGGACTCGTGTGCGAGAAATCAAAGTTGTCAAAACTATTTAAAATGCAAGTTGTCTAGCCACGAGTCAAATGCTAGCTTTCTGCATGAAACCCCACAACTCCTTATTGATACATTGCATGAGTAGACAGTTTATCCTAAAGTCTTGCTGAGTACTTTTGTACTCACGTTTGCTTAATAAATTGTTGCAGACGTTGTTAATGACCCTAATGGAGGGTTCTACCTAGACATCGATGACGACGAGTAGCTGGTATCCCAGCTACGATCTGGCCCTAGGACGGGTCTGTAGATAGTCAGGCCATGTGCCTTTATCTTTCCATCTGTCTGTACTCAGAAAGTTTAAATCTTCCGCTAGCTTGTAAGAATTGTGTGTATGACTTGATGATGATGGGTTGTGAGACCCCTACCTTGTAATATTATGTGTGTGGCTCTTCCGAGCCTTCTAAATAAAGTTTGTATGTTTATGGTTATGTTGTGATGCCATCGATGTATCTATACATATCGGTATGTCATGCGTACGTGTGTTATACTTGATATGTATGGGGTTCGAACACCTAGCCGTAGGCCTTAGTAGCACTCCTTACAGGGAAATGCCCCTTTGTGATTCCAACGAGCCATGGTAGTTCGCTACTGCTCCGGACACATTGGTTGACCGGCATGTGTCCTTCTTAGCTGTTGTGTCTGTCCCTTTGGGGAAATGTCACGCGATGTAATGGAGTCCTTGTAGCTTGCTACGACTCGTCTATATTCGCTGGTGATCGACACCTGCTTTGCTGGGTCATGTATGCATGTCCCTGTGGGGAACTGCCGCTTTGGTTTATGACTAGACATGTCGATCTGGGTTCTTTGTCATTGGATTGCTAGCGACACAATTGCATACGTGAGTCAAAAGGCGCAAACGGTCCCGGCTAAGGTAAGGCTGCAGCCGTGGGGATAACCGTGCGTGAGACCGCAAAGAGATGTGATGTGTTACGGGCTGGATTCCTATGGCTAAGGATCGGGTTCCCGACAGCGTTGGTATCAGAGCCTGACTGATTGTAGGATTACTAAGCCAAACTGGTCGAAGTTGAGTCTAGAATTGCTTTAGTTATATATAAGGGAATTGTTTGTGGAAGGGAACGTAAGACTCTTGTTTCTCTTCTCAAGTTATTCTATTCTGGTCATCCTCGTCTTTTCTGCAAGGATTAAGGACTAGGTTACTTACCTTCTCTTAGGCTCGTGTTTCTGATCGGTAGATTATAGGACAACGGGTCGAGAGTTATTTCGGGTTTCTTTTATCCCTAGGAAAAGGAAGTAAGTTTTGATGATCAGAGAATTGAACTTGATAGTTGAGTGGTTACGCTATCCTATTTGATGGGTTGTCTCAAAATTGTTTTTGAGCATTTACAGTCGTTATGCTGCCCAATTTTGTCTTCAGAGCTCTAATGCTTTTGCATTACTCTCTATTTTCAGATGCCTGGCCGTCCTTCTCCTCAGGTGGTTCGTCTGACTAGGTGCATTGATGTGCCGGGTCATACGACCATGCTAGTCAGGATGATGTCAGTGTTCGGTTACCGCTGGTACCCAGAGTACACAGTGGAGGAGCAGTACCGAGATTTTAACCAGAGTTGGTATCTCTGCACTGTTAGGGTATTCCCATATTACCGTGGAGCTAAGGAGCTGATCCATTGGTCTTATGGATTGGGGGTCACTGTTGACATGGCAGTACAAGATGCTGCCTATTCAATGCTGACCATCATGAGGGCTAGACATGCACTGCTGCAGAATTCAGAGTTCTGCTATGTTCCTGCCTCTCACCAGGTGACGAAGGATACCTCAGTGGGGTCTACTTTGATCCTCTATGGAGGATCCGCTGCTGCAGTCCACTGCTGAGATGCTAGAGAATAGAGACATGGATGCTCGTGCCCTTCGTATGGAGCTCTATGCTATACGTGCCCGTCTGTGGACGGCTTTGACACAGCTGGCACCTGTAGTCCAGACAGGGTATGGAGATATGGAGAAGCTGAACCCTGTTAGGACCCATCTTCGGGCTCATGTTGACTGGCCTACTATAGGAGGAGTCACCCCTCTTCGAGGACCTCTACTACCACCAGTTAGGGGACCAAGGCCACACCCGTGTCGTTACGGATCCCAGGGGTCTCAGGCTGGAGTATTTCCTAGTCCGCAGGTTGAGCTTCCATGCCATGGAGGCAATCTTTATGAGATGTTCTATGCGGATGCTTGAACCGTGAGTGGATGGATAGTATGGTGGTAGTTGTACATTCACAGTCCTGTGTGACTTGTGAAGTATGCTTGTGTCGTGAAATGAATTCCGGAGGCATAGATAAATAATGTATAGGAAGCTTGGAAGCCTCTGATGAGTATTTTCATGTTTTCAGTAGTTTTCACTTCAGTTAAGGTTGTAGTGAACTATGTAATGGTGTGTATGAACCATGGTGTATATATAGCAGTTGCTTGTTACCATGTTGTTCGAATATTCATTTCCGCATTCCATGTGTTCAGTGCATTCTTAATCCATAGTTAGTATTGATGTTGATATTGGTCTAAGATGTGAGTTTGTTTGTCAGGATGGTGTTCACCGGGTTGAACCGTGCCCCTGCTCATGAGCAAGGCGAGGGTAGTCAAGCATCGCAGGAGGAACTGCCTCACCCGCCCTCTCTGGCGGAAGTTATGCTTGAGGCAGAGAGAAACAAAAGGGAGACCAACCGTCTGTTAGAGCGTATTGAGAAAAATACGGCTCGTCAGCCTAGGAATGCTGCAGTGTCCCTCAATGACTTTGTGAAGCTAAATCCTCCAAAGTTCCATCACTCTGTCGATCCCCTCGACGCTGATGATTGGATGTGCAGTATATCGCGCAAGATTCGCTCTGCGAATGTTTCTCAGGCCGACAAGGTGACCTTTGCGGCATACTTTCTGGAAGGACCCGCCAATCTGTGGTGGGCGAACTTTGAAGCTATGCGTCCTACTGAACCAACAGCCACATGGGTGGACTTTAGTGCAGCCTTCCGTCTGCACCATATTCCAGAGGGCCTGATGGACAGAAAGAGAGAGGAGTTCTGTGCATTCACCCAGGGGAAGTTGACCATGGATGCCTATAGCCGCGAGTTCGGTAACCTCGCCCGCTATGCAACAAAGGAGGTGTCTACTGATGCCGAGAAGCAAGCAAGATTCCGTAAGGGTCTGAGCCCTGAGCTTCATCGTGATTTGCGCCTCCACGAATGTACAAGCTTCCAAGCCCTGGTCAACAAGGCGATCAATGCTGAGACTGGTCATACCGACTATGAAGCCACAAAGAAGCACTCCCGTGATTTTTGCTCGTCATCTGGTTCCACGTTTCCAAAACGCGGGTTATGGGTTCCAAATAGTTCTCTGCCGCCAAGATACACTCCGAGGCCATCCTATGTGGCGCCTCAGATGAATCAGACCAACCCTCCAGCAAAAACCTATGGTGGTCCAGCTAGCAATGCTGCACCACGTGCCAATCAAGTGATTTGTTACAAGTGTGGAGAATCAGGGCACTATTCCCGAGAGTGTCCTCAGAATGTGGGTGCCAAGCAACCCGGAAAGTCCGTTGGGCAAAGCAAGTCGGGAAAAGCTTATTATGTGAAGCCAACTCCTGCACATGGCCGTGTGAACTATGTTTCAGCTGAAGAAGCTGCAGAGGATCCCGACATCATACTGAGTACGCTCCTTCTTAATCATCACCCAGCGTCTGTTCTTTTTGACACTGGGTCTTCTCATTCCTTTATTTCAGAAAGTTATGCACATTTGCATAACATGTCTTTCTGTGATATGCCAATCCCATTGGTTGTCCAAACTCCTGGTAGTAAGTGGGAAACCTCTAGGATAACCTATGACAATGAAATTCCAGTAGACAGGCTAGTTTTTCTAGCATCCTTGATAGCCCTGAAATCTTCGAATATCAATATCATCTTGGGTATGGACTGGATGTCAGCCCACTATGCCAAGATTGATACTCATTCTAGAAATGTTCAGCTTACCCATCCCTCGGGTGAGATAGTAAATGTCTCTACTCGAGTTGCCAAATGCCAACTCTATTCCCTCAATGCCAACCCTCTTCCGGAACTTGAAGACATTCTGGTAGTCCGTGACTTCCCGGATGTTTTTCCAGAGGAATTGCCAGGAATTCCACCTGACAGAGATGTAGAGTTTGTGATAGATCTTGTTTCGGGAACCGTTCCAATAGCCAGAAGACCATATAAGATGGCACCCCTGGAGCTAGCCGAACTTAAGAAGCAACTAGATGAGGCCTTGAATAAAGGTTTCATTCGTCCTAGCTCTTATCCTTGGGCTTGTCCCGTCCTCTTCGTCAAGAAGAAAGACGGAACGGATCGGATGGTTGTAGATTACCGACAATTTAATCTGGTCACCATAAAGAACAAGTATCCGCTCCCCAGGATCAACGATCTGTATGATCAGCTCGCTGGATCCTCAGTCTTCTCAAAAATGGATTTGAGGTTGGGATACCATCAGATCAAGATCAAGAACGGGGACATTCCAAAACCGGCTTTTGTCACTCGTTATGGCCAATACGAGTACACCTTCATGTCCTTCGGTTTAACCAATGCCCCAGCCACCTTCTCTCGCTTGATGAATTCAATCTTCATGGAGTATTTGGATAAATTCGTCGTAGTATACCTCGACGATATTCTCATCTACTCGAAGAACGAACAAGAACATGACGAGCATCTAAGGTTGGTATTGATGAAACTTCGAGAGCATCGCCTTTATGCCAAGTTTTCAAAATGTTAATTTTGGTTACCCCAAGTGACCTATCTAGGTCACGTAACCTCTAGTAAGGGTATTGTTGTCAATCCCGAGAGAGTTCAAGCTGTCCTTGATTGGACTCAACCTGAATCGGTTAAGCAAGTTAGGAGTTTTCTTGGTCTAGCGAGCTACTGTCGCCGCTTTGTCGAGAATTTCTCCAAGGTTGCAAAGCCTCTAACTGAACTCCTCAAGAAAGGTAAAAAGTTCGAGTGGACACCACAGTGTGAGCATAGTTTTCAGGAACTGAAAAAACGCCAGACTTCCGCATCTGTGTTGCTACCACCAGATTTCTCTAAGGACTTTGTTATCTACTGCGACGCCTCGCGACAAGGTTTAGGTTGCATTCTCATGCAAGATCGTCATGTGATTGCATACGCATCTCGACAGTTGCGTCCACGTGAGGATAATTATCCCACACATGATCTTGAGCTTGCAGCTGTAGTCCATGCACTTAAAACCTGGCGACATTACCTTCTTGGTAATTGTTGCGAATTTTTCACTGATCACCAAAGTCTAAAATATATCTTCACCCAGCCGGATTTGAATCTGAGGCAAAGACGGTGGGTTGAGTTGATCACGGATTACGACTTAGGAATAACTTATACCCCGGGAAAGACCAATGTTATGGCTGATGCACTAAGTCGTAAGTCCTATTGTAACAATTTGATGCTACAACGAGGTCAACCACATCTCTATGAGGAATTTTGGAAGTTAAATCTTCATATTGTTCCTCAAGGATTCCTTTCTACCCTGGTGGCGAAGCCTACTCTTTAGGATCAAATCATAGCTGGCTAGAAGCGTGATAAAGGTATATCACGGATCAAAGAGAATATTATTAGCGGAAACGCTAATGAATTCTCCATGAATGATCAAGGTGTTGTGTTCTTTCAGAATCGTCTAGTGCTTCCTAAGAATCCACATCTAAGGCAGTTAATCCTTAAGGAAGCTCATGATTCTCCTCTCACCATTCATCCTGGTAGTACTAAGATGTATCAGGACCTACACCAGAGGTTTTGGTGGACTAGGATGAAGAGAGAAATTGCTGAGCTCATTGCCAACTGCGACGTTTGTCGTCGAGTTAAGGCAGAACATCAAAGGCCTGCTAGCACCCTTCAACCTTTAGCTATTCCTGAATGGAAATGGGATAAAGTCAGTATGGATTTCATTACCGGATTTCCCAAGACCAAGAAAGGAAATAATGCTATCTTTGTGGTCATTGACTGTCTCTCCAAAGTAGCTCATTTTCTTCCAGTTCGTGAGAGTATAACAGCTAGCCAGCTAGCAGAGTTATATATCTCTCGAATAGTGTCTCTTCATGGTGTTCCCCTGGAGATTAACTCAGACCGTGGAAGTATCTTTACTTCTCGCTTCTGGATGAGTTTTCAGAATGCTATGGGGACTCACTTATCTTTTAGCACTGCTTTCCATCCTCAATCAAGTGGTCAAGTAGAAAGAGTGAATCAAGTCCTAGAAGATATGCTCCGAGCTTGTGTTATATCGTTTGGTATGAATTGGGAGAAGTGCCTTCCATTCGCTGAATTTGCTTATAACAATAGTTATCAATCAAGCTTGGGCAAAGCTCCTTTTGAAGTTCTCTGTCGACGAAGATGTCGAACACCTCTTAATTGGTCAGAAACCGGAGAGAGGCAACTCTTTGGCCCGGATATGATCCAGGATGTAGAAGAGCAGGTTCACATTATTCGTGAAAAGTTGAAAACAGCCCAGTCTCGTCAAAAGAGCCAATATGATAGTCATCATAAGACTATGACCTTTGAAGTTGATGATAAGGCTTACCTTCGGGTTACACCTTTGAAGGGTACCCATCGATTCGGTATCAAGGGCAAGTTGGCTCCTCGTTACATTGGTCCTTTTTGCATTCTTGCCAAACGAGGAGAAGTTGCCTACCAGTTGGAACTCCCTCCGCATCTTTCCAAGGTTCATGATGTTTTCAACGTCTCGCAACTCAGGCGTTGCTTTTCGGATCCTATCCATGAAGTGGACCACGAAACGCTTGTTCTCCAAGTTGACCTTTAATACTGAGAATACCCTGTGCGTATTCTTGATCAAGCTGAGCGTACCACTCGACGTCGAAACCTCAAGTTTCTTAAAGTTCAATGGTCAAATCATTCTGAAAAGGAGGCAACATGGGAAAGAGGGGATTGTCTCCGACTTGAGTATCCCGCGCTATTCCCGACGACTTCCAAATCTCGGGACGAGATTCTTTTGAGTGGGGGTGAGTTGTCACATCCCTGGATCCCTAACTAGGGTTTAGTATTTGTGCTCATGTTTTCTTCCATTTCATTCAAGAATTTGAAACAAACTCCAAAGAAGTGGTGAAACTCAAACAAAAAACCCTAGCCACTTCTTATTCAAAGGAAATTCAAATCTTGCCAAAATCAATGAACCCAAAATGGCCTTCTTAAAAGTTCAATATTTCTGATAAATAATGAAACCAATTTATCAAGGGAGAAAACTATTTTCAAAACACCCTTGACATTTATTTTTTATTCAGAAAGCCTCTAAATTCAAACTTAAATTTGAATTCAAATATTCTCAAGTTTCAAAAATGTTGCAAACCTCAGGAGTAGTTGGGAATATTCCAACTAACACTCAGGTCTATTCAAACTAATTTTTGAATTGCTTTTTGAAGCCAAAATAAATAGCAAATAAAATAGAAAACAGAAATAGAAGAAAAATAAAAAAAACCTAAGCTACGCTCACCTGCGAGGCCCAGCCCACCAGGGGCAGGGTCGTCTTCTTCCCCTGCCTTCTCGCACAGGAGAGATCGACCACGGCAGCCTCCTCCACCTCCTACTTCGCCGTCGCGTTCTCCGGTGCCCCCAGGACAACGCGACAACAGGGATGACTTCCCCGAGCGCGTCCCTATCCATCCCCGCTCTCCATTCCTCCCCCTCCTCTCGGTTTCTTCCCCTCTCCTCCTGCCTCCATTGACAGGAGCTTGAGCTCGAGGAGTCGAGCTCTCTGGCCACAGGGAAGCCCCCCCCCCCCCGAGTGCTCCATCCTCTCTGCAACATCGATCTCGATGCGCACGTCAACGGAACCGTTCTCCCCGAGCCCTTCAACGCCCCAGTGCCGTCGTCTTCAACCTCCGACCACCGGCAAATCGACGGTGGATCACCGGCTACAGCCCCTCCCCGAGCAGTCTGAGCCCAGCTTCGGCTCCACCGTGAGCTTGCGAGCATTTCCCCTCTGTTTCCCCTCTCTCTCCGGCACTCTAGCCACGGGACCGACGAGCCCGAGCTCCGGCAGCCGCCTCGGCTTGTCGCCGACATGCTCTGGCCACCTATAGCCCCTCCTGATGCCCGTAGAGGATGAGGCCGAGCCTGGGGATCATCCCAGTGCTCTCGGCACTCGATTCCGAGCACCACAGCAAGATCTGGTGTATCTCCGGCGAAGATCCGTCACGGATCTGGCCGCCGCCGGTCAGTCTCCGGCGGGGGACGACGTGGCCGGCCTAATACCGGTGGTTTAACGCTAATTATCCACTGATAGTGGACCCTGGCAGTGGGTCAAGCCCACTTAGGGGCTGGTCGGCCCGGGATTAACTCCTGAGACGCTGACCAGTGGCCCCCACCTATCAGGTTTGACCTGACCAGGTAAGTTGACCTGTTGACGCAGTGCTGACGTGGTTATAACGCAATAAAGAGATTTTCTGATTTAAAAGAATTCCAGAAAATGCCCAAAACTTCTAAAAATCATATATTCCACGATGGCATTTTCGTATGGAGACGGAATGATTCCACGATGGAGTATTGTTGTGGTGTTAGTGGACTCGTGTGCGAGAAATCAAAGTTGTCAAAACTATTTAAAAATGCAAGTTGTCTAGCCACGAGTCAAATGCTAGCTTTCTGCATGAAACCCCACAACTCCTTATTGATACATTGCATAAATAGATAGTTTATCCTAAAGTCTTGCTGAGTACTTTTGTACTCACGTTTTCTTAATAAATTGTTGCAGAGGTTGTTAATGACCCTAATGGAGGGTTCTACCTAGACATCGACGACGACGAGTAGCTGGTATCCCAGCTACGATCTGGCCCTAGGACGGGTTTGTAGATAGTCAGGCCATGTGCCTTTATCTTTCCATCTGTGTGTACTCAGACAGTTTAAATCTTCCGCTGGCTTTTAAGAATTGTGTGTATGACTTTATGATGATGGGTCGTGAGACCCCTACCTTGTAATATTATGTGTGTGTCTCTTCCGAGCCTTCTAAATAAAGTTTGTATGTTTATGGTTATGTTGTGATGCCATCGATGTATCTATACATATCGGTATGCCATGCGTACGTGTGTTGTACTTGATATGTATGGGGTTCGAACACCTAGCCGTAGGCTTTAGTAGCACTCCTTACAGGGAAATGCCCCTTTGTGATTCCAACGAGCCATTGTAGTTCGTTACTGCTCCGGACACATTGGTTGACCGGCATGTGTCCTTCTTAGTTGTTGTGTCTGTACCTTTGGGGAAATGTCACGCGATGTAATGGAGTCCTTGTAGCTTGCTACGACTCGTCTACATTCGCTAGTGATCGACACCTGCTTTGCTGGGTCATGTATGCATGTCCCTGTGCGGAACTGTCGCTTTGGTTTATGACTAGACATGTCGATCCGGGTTCTTTGTCATTGGATTGCTAGCGACACAATTGCATACGTGAGTCAAAAGGCGCAAACGGTCCCGGCTAAGGTAAGGTTGCAGCCGTGGGGATAACCGTGCGTGAGACCGCAAAGAGATGTGATGTATTACAGGTTGGATTCCTATGGCTTAGGATCGGGGTTCCGACAAAACCTTTAGTGTGCACACCCTGCGGGTTCAATAACTATGCAGACATGACCGAGACACTCACCGGCTAATAACCAATACGGGACTTGGATGTCCACATTGGCTCCTACATATTATACGAAGATCTTTATCACTCGAACCACGATGTCAAAGATTCAATCAATCCCGTATATATCCCCTTTGTCTATCGGTATGTTACTTGCCCGAGATTGGATCGTTGGTATCTCTATACCTAGTTCAATCTCGTTACCGGCAAGTCTCTTTACTCATTCCGTAAAACAAGATCTCGTGAATAACTCCTTATCACATTCCTTGCAAGCTTATTGTAATGTTGTATTACCGAGTGGGCCCAAGAAATACCTCTCCATCATATGGAGTGACAAATCCCAGTCTTGATTCACACCAACCCAACAGACACCCTCATAGATACATGTAGAGCACCCTTATAGTCACCCAGTTACGTTGTGCCATTTAGTACACACAGGGCATTCCTCTGGTGTCCGGAAGTTGCATGATGTCATGGTAATAGGAACGGATACTTGACATGCAGAAAACAGTAGCAATAAATTGAGACGATCACATGCTACGTTCATCGTTTGGGTCTTGTCCATCACATGATTGTCCTAATGGTGTGATCATGTTATCAAATGAAAACTCTTGTCTATGGTCAGAAAACCTTGACCCTCTTTGATCAACGAGCTAGTCCATTAGAGGCTCACTCGGGACAGTGTGTTGTCTATGTATCCACACATGTATTTGAGTTTCCAATCAATACAATTCTAGCACGGATAATAAATGATTATCATGAACATGCAAATATAATAATAACCAATTTATTATTACCTCTAGGCATATTTCCAACGGTATCATACTTATATATTTTTTGTGTAAAAGATATCGCACTGTTGTAAATGCACAAGAAATGGTACAAATATTAGTAAAGTGAAGCTAAAAATAAAATTCATTTACTATACAACTGAAATATTTCTTCTCAAGCATGCAACCATTCATTTACTATACAACATGGCTAATTGTAACTATCATCATTCTTTTTGTTCTTGTGCAGTGACTTGGTAGGTCTCTTGCTTCTACTCACAAACAGTGGCGGCCCCATAGAAGTCCTACTACATATCGCTCTTCATGTTCTACTGTGAACGTGGAGTGCCCGTGTTGCATATGTGCCGCTTGCCTAGTGACTTCCATGGTGCCATAGTGCTAGGGATCCGAGGCTGAGGCCGCTCTTTGATGCACTCGGCACGTGAAGGAGAGCTACCGGGAGTACTGGCGTGTCAAGATGACTCTTAACAACTTCAACACCTTGAATAAATATAGTGAATACAACCTGATAATGCAGCACCCCGGTATGCAGAACCTAACACACGTCTTCAGCTTCGACCACCACCCACTAGTCCATTATGGCACCATAAGTAAGTTCTAAAATTAGAAGTAAAGTTTACACCTTGAATTTCATATAATGCTTGCTTACATATCAAATCTATTCAAAATGTGTCTCCATTTGCCACTTGCACTTTTGCCTGGTTGCAACTTCAAGACACTCTTTGCTTTAATTACTAGTTGAGGAGTCATGCAATGAAAGCTAATTCCTCAAGTACAAGGTCACATTAGCCAGTGGAGAAAAACTATATTGAGGTCGAGGGGGGCGCTGCCCCCCCCCCGGTAGAAATTGCACACCTCAAATCCACTTTAGTGAGGCCTTAATAACATGGAATCTAGAAGTATCATACTTATATGTGTTTGTGTAAAAGATATTGCACTTATGTAAATGCACAAGAAATAGTACAAAGTTCAGTAAGGAGAAGCTAAAAATAAAATTCATTTACTATACAACTGAAATATTTCTTCTCGAGCATGCATCCATTCATTTACTATACAACAAGGCTAATTCTAACTATCATCATTCTTTTTGTTCTTCTTCAGTGACTTGCCATGTCTCATGCTTCTACTCGCAAACAATGGTGGCCCCACAGAAGTCTTGCTATGTGATGCTCTCCATGTTCTACATAAGCGTGATCGTGGAGTGCCCGTGTTGCATCTGTGCCGCCTACCCAGTGATTTCCATGGTGCCGCAGTGCTAGGGATCCAAGGCCTAGTCCGCTCTACGATGCACTCGACACGTGAAGGAGAGCTACCAGGAGTACTAGCGTGTCAAGATGGCTATTAACAACTTCAACACGTTGAAGAAATATAGTGACTACAACCTAATGGTGCAGCACCGCGGTATGCAGAACCTGACACAAGTCTTCAGCTTCAACCACCACCCACTAGTCCGTTATGGCACCATAAGTAAGTTCTAAAGTTAGAAGTAAAGTTTACACCTTGAATTTCATATAATGCTTGCTTAAATATCAAATATATTCAAAATGTGTTTGCATTTGCCACTTGCACTTTTGCATGGTTGCAATTGCAAGATACGGTTTGCTTTAATTACTAGTTGAGAAGTCATGGAATTAAAGTTAATCCTTGAGTACAAGGTGACATTAGCCACTGGCGAAGCTATATTGAGGCCCAGGGGGGCTGTGCCCCCCCCCCCCAGTAGAAATTGCACACCTCAAATCCACTTTAGTGAGGCCTTAATAACATTGAATCTTGAAGTGTCATACTTATATTCTTTTTTGTGTAAAAGATATAGCACTTATGTAAATGCATAAGAAATAGTACAAAGTTGAGTAAAGAGAAGCTAAAAATAAAATTCATTTACTATACAACTAAAATATTTCTTCTCGAGCATGCAGCCATTCATTTACTATACAACAAGGCTAATTCTAACTATCATCATTATTTTTGTTCTTGTTCACTGACTTGCCGGGTCTCGTGTTTCTACTCAAAGACAGTGGTGGCCCCACAAAAGTCTTGCTACATGTCGTTCTCCATGTTCTACAGTAGCGTGATCGTGGAGTGCCCACATTGCATCTGTGGTGCCTGCCTAGTGACTTCCATGGTGCCGCGGTGCTAGGGATCCAAGGACAAGGCCTTCTTCGATGCACTCAACACATGAGGGGAGCTACCGGGAGTACAGGTGTGTCAAGATGACTGTTAACGACTTCAACACGTTGAAGAAATATAGTGACTAGAACCTGATAGTGCAGCACCCCGGTATGCATAACCTGACACAAGTCTTCAGCTTCAACCACCACCCGCTAGTCCATTATGGCACAATAAGCAAGTTCTAAAGTTAGAAGTAAAGTTTACACCTTGAATTTCATATAATGCTTGCTTACATATCAAATCTATTCAAAATGTGTCTTCATTTGCCACTTGCACTTTTGCTTTGTTGCTTTTGCAAAATACGGTTTGCTTTAGTTACTAGTGAGTAGTCATGGAATGAAAGCTAATTCCTCGAGTACAAGGTGATATTAGCCACTTGCGAAGCTATATTGAGGCCGAGAGGGGCGCTGCCCCCCCCCCCCTCCCCGCGTTGGACCAAACTCTGAAGGAAAATTTGAGGGAGGGATTAGATTAGATTTTTTGTAATTTACACCTCTTAATACTCATGTTTTTACCTCCTCCCCCCCAACCCCGTATTTCTACCAAGATCCGCCACTCACATTAACATTCATGTTGTGCATTGCTTGATCAAATGGGTTAAAAGGTTTTTCCTTCCTTTACGCCTAAAGAAATGCAATTATTGTCGTTGTTCAGCATTGCCGAAGCATGGCCATCTGTTGATTGCGCATCCAACGTCTTAGCTATCTCCTTACCACTTCAAGGCAAGTTCATGAAGTGTTCGACATCGATTTCCCATCCAACGGTTGTGGTCACTCCAATAGACACTTTTTGAATTCAACTGTACTTTAGCTTTGTTTTTTACGCAGCCACTCAGTTGTTTGTATTCTTCCTTTCTCCTTCTTTATAACCTGGATCCCTCTATGTTTGGACCACATTATTGTATTCAGTATTAAACCCTAGCCGTCTCCTAGGAGGGACAGACCTATCTTCCTCTGTAATAGACATCTAAACTAGTAGACCGATCTTTGAATTTCAGCTTATTTCCATGTGCTCATGTTCGTAATTTCTCGAGAAACAATAGTTGTAGACTTGGTTATGTCAGTGATTAAGTTTTGAAAGGTTGACACAAGGCTACTATTTCTCTTCTATAAATACATATGCATATAACATAGGTATCATAAATTCTCAATTGTTGTGGACTAAAATAAAGATTTTGCAGATGACACGTAGTTGTTCTGGGGCTCCCCGACTTCAACAAGATGTTGCTGCAGGACAGTAATGTGCTGACGGATATCCTACCGAGGATGCACGAGGTGAACACCTTTGATCAGGTTGGGCGTTCCCGAGGAAGATGTACTTCGACGGCGGTGAGTGCACGATGCCACTACCTCACGACTACCCGAGGAAGATGGTCCTTGCAATTTTTGTTGTTTATCCTCCTGTTGGACTCACTATTTTTATTGTAGTCCTCTACAACATTCTCCTAGTAAACCTCCCCCTTTTTGTTGTTTCCATCAATGGAGTCTATGGAGTTATTCAACCAATAACTTATGTGCAATAAAAGAATTATATACCAAAATATTTCTTGAATAAAAAATTGAACTTATTAAATGTGGAAATGATGTAGTTATTCTACCAACTGTTAATCTTCCTAAAAATTGATTATATTTCTACAAGTTTGTAAAAATTATATGTGTGTACAACTTACTCGTAGGAAAGAAAATTGTATGTCTACTAGTTACTTGACGAAAAAAATGTTTAAATATAGAACTGATGGAATTACTTAATCAATTGCCAATAAGTGATAGCATTGATTGAATTTCTACTTGTTCCTAAATAAAAAATGTGGAATAGATGGATTTTTGTTAATGAAACACTTATATTAAACGGATTTTATTACCAATGAGTTTGTGATAAATCAAATTTATTTCAACATGTTTAAAAAACTATAGCAATAAAGTACTTGATGGCTACTCACCAATCTAATGTTGTCTTCCTCGGTCCATGCTAGACGTCGGCCTCGGCTATCTTCTTCATTGTCATCGTCGTCATGGCCTTGGCCATTGGTAGCATTGTGTTGCATACTAGGAGCATAACCGTAGGCGCAATATCCATTAGAATCTAAATGTTGAGACATATGTAGTTGGCAAGACAAATTTACTGGATAATTAGGATGTGGATACATTTCTGGATTTTCTTACTCGGAGCTAGCGAAAGCAAGCCAGTCGTTCCTGAAGGGATTCATTGGAAAGTTATGATGTGTATGAACAAAAACTTGTATCAGATATGAGTAGGATTGTCCTATGTATGAGCAGAAAATTTTGAGATGTGCGTGGAACTGGAACCCACAAGTAGGAATATATATAGCTAGATAGATTCACTCCATGCATGATTTAGTTAGCACTGCATGCATGATTTATTTAGGCCGATTTAACCGTGTGTGACTAAACGAATGGTTGAAGTAACTTCATATTTTTTTTATAACTTTATTATTAGTGTGGCACGCACGCAAGGCTAATCGGAGCCGACATAAAATAGAAGGAATACCTACCCTCCTTCGTCGCTCCCGTGAGCGACGGGGAGGGGACCCTAGCTGCGGAAGGGGAAAAGGGTTGTGTCTTCCCTGATCCATCGGGGCTGACTGGACACGCGGGCGTGGATACCTCCTACTGTGGAGGCGTCGACCCAAACTATATGGCTAATATCGGGCTAGGAGTGAAAGGACAAACCTTTTACTCCTCCTACTGTGGTGGTTGCACCGTAGATTATTTGTGCTTCATCCCTTGCCATGTTTAACAACATTTAATATTTCTGTGTAAATAAATGGGAGTAAACTAAATAATTAAATGTGGAGTTCCGTCAATATGCAATGAGTTGCATATTGAGCTTCACTTAATGTGTAGTGTTTGACTGTTGTGAATTGCCATGCCCTGCCTTGCATATTTGAACTTATCATCTGATCATCCATCAAATGTGAATTGCATCATGTCATGCATGTGCCGTGGTGAATACCGTGTGTTGATTGTTGTTTCTGGTTTGCTTCGTCTCGTAGAGTTCCGCAAGCGTGTCAGAATGTGATGATCTGTTCGACTACGTCGTTTCGTCTGCTTCACGAAGTCGTTTTTCTTCCAAGCGGGATCTCAGGCAAGATGATCATTTCCCCATGAATTATTACTATATTGCCATGGTAGTTGTTTCATTTCTATCGGTATGTCTCGCTTCCTACCACCTGTTAAATATCAGCCTCCCAACATTGCCATGAAAACCTTCAATCTTTCTACAACCTAGCAAACCACTGATTGGCTATGTTACCGGTTGCTTAACCATGTGTAAGCGTTGCTAGTTGCAGGTGCAGTTGCTTCCATGTCTAAACATGGGTTCCTTGTTATATCACCGTATTATTGCTAATTAATTTAATGCACCTATATACTTGGTAAAAGGTGGAAGGCTCGGCTTTCTAGCCTGGTGTTTTGTTCCACCTTTGTCGCCTTAGTTTTGGCTACTGAGCACTCCTAACATGCTTGGGGTTGTTATGGGGACCCCCTAGATTCTCATTTTTGGATAAAGCTTGTCTGGCAAGGCCCAACATTGGTACAATATTTGCCCTATTTGCCCAACATAATAATTCTGTTAATATTGGAAAACATAGGGTGTCATGAACCCGAGGATTAATTCAACATAATACAGGGAGGGACAACTTGGGGGAACTCGGGATATTTCTATCAGGCCATTGTACGTGTCGCTCATCCGTCGTGTCCTGAGAACGAGATACACGGCTCCTATCGGGATCGTCGACATGCCGGGTGGCCTTGCTGGACTTGTTTTACCTTTCTCGAGCATCTTGTGCGAGGGATTCCAAGGATGCTTTGGGTTATCTCGAGGTTTAGCTTTTCCAATAGGAACCCGAGGAGATCACGGGTTTCCCTGATCGAGGTCATTTTGTCTTAGTGTGTGGTAGTTTGTGATATACTAGTTGGAGCACCCTTACAGGGTTAAATCTTTCGGAAAGTCGTGTCCGCGGATATGTGGCAATGCGGAAACTTTGTTTAACATCCGGTTCTATATAACTTGAAGTAAACTTATTTAAAACCTTGCCAACTTTGTGCGTAACCTTGATTGTCTCTCTCGTGATTTCCTTTGTCCGAGTGAGGACATGGCGGGGTTATGTATGACGTAAGTAGGTGTTCAGGATCATTCATTTGATCATCAGTAGTTCACGTGAGCTATGCGTAGATCATCTCCCTCTTATTCTTGTACTCGTAAGTTAGCCACCTCAAAAAATGCTTAGTTGCTTGCTGCAGCCTCACCACTTAACCATACCTCACCTATTAATCTTTGCTAGTCTTGATATCTTTGGAAATGAGATTGATGAGTCCCGTGTGGCTCACGAATTACTACAACACCACTTGCAGGTACGGGTAAATATTTACTTTGACGTGAGCGCGCTGATTGTGCTATTTAGAGTTTCTTCTTCTTCTTCATCATCAATCTAGGATGCGTTCTCGGCCGGCAACCTGGGATAGCAAGGATGGACGTCATTCTTTTATCATTTGTTTTCGTCAGTAGCCGGACGCTGCTCTTCCTCATGATGACTTTATATTGTTGTATTGATGTGAACTTGATGTAGCTTGTGGCGAGTGTAAGCCAATTCCATATACTCATCTCTTCAGTACATGTACTTGTAACGATATCCATTCTTGCGAAACACGAGATGTGTTTCTATCACTGTCGAGGCCCTCGCGCCAAGATAAGGAAATGACCGCATCTTGGGTGTTACAAGTTGGTATGAGAGCAGTACCGACCTAGGAGCGACCTTGATTGATCGAACTTAGCCGAGTCGAGTCTAGTGAAAAACTACTTTGAGTCTAGTTATATATCGGAGAGTAGGATTCTTTTTTATCCTCTTCTATGCTCTCGTGAGGAATCCTGAGATAATAATTTTAATTCCACTCCTCTTCTCACTCAAAAAAATTTAGGATCACGCCGATATTTTTGGAATCTATATGATGTCGATGTGACGGAATTCTGACTTGGTGCCTCTTGTTGTGTTGATTTTATTCCAGGGAGTTGAGCTCCACGGGATTCTTGAGCACATCGTTATCACTCATATTTCGTAGTATCTCAGGACGGAGGATGTTCGAAATTGCTTCAATACTAGTAGTGGCGAGATAAGCCCAACATCCCGAGTACTGATGCAGAGAGTTCGGGGTTACCGCCATACTTAGTATCGTTGTGATTACGAGGGTCTGAGGTAGATGAGGTTCCGGGATTCTGGTTATGTGTTGACGGACGTGATACACTAGATGGATTAGTGTTATTGCTAGGAGTTGAGTGATGGATTTTACTCCTTGTATCCATGGACCCGATTGCATGACCAGAAATTTTGGGAGTTCTTAGGTCGGAATTCAAGTAGATACTTATAGGACAATGTTCCAACAAATGCTTGATGTGAGGTTGGGGTTCAACATCTAGTGGTTTCGTTTGTTCACGGTCGTCTTACAGTGGTTCTCATTGTGTCTTATAGAGTCCTTGTAGCTTGCTACGACTCGGGGACACTTCGTATGTCGTGTGCACTCCCTTGTACATGATGGCTACTCTAGGATAGAGCCCGTGCCATCCTATCCACGAAAATATCAAATGGAATCTCTGTCATGAATTTATTCTGGCTTGTTTAGTAAGCCACATCCTTGTTTTGTTGGAGTATGGTAATTCGAGTTGCTTCGATGTCAAGTGGTGAATTCATATCTTTCCAAGAGGTGTTCAAATCTGTTTATGGGGATGCTGATTCTTTTGCTCAATCAAGTTATTTTATCAATTCATTTCAACTGGAGTTGTCATACCAATTCTTTTCCACCCGGTGTGCTTCTCTTCAAGTGAATTCAATCCTCTCCAATTTTGCAAGATTAGTCTCTCATTTCTTTCCGGAGTTCATCTCATAGGTCCCAAGTTGTCTTTGTTTTCCCCGCCCTCCCGCCCTTTTCTTCAGTGATTCAATTCTCATCCAAGTATCTTCTTTTCAGTGTTGCTTCCCCTATCTTATCTTCTGTGTTGCTTCTGGTGATTCTTGGTGAAGATCCTCGGGAGTTTCAATTTCATCATTATTCATTCTTGTTCTCTTTCCCGTGGATGCAATTCAAGCTCTCGGTGTTCATCATATCCTTTCTTTTGTTCAATGATTCTTGTGCTGGAAATTCTTATCGAGTCCTTCTTGTTGTTAGCTCTATCTATTTTATTTGGAGTGCTGAAGATATCTCAGAGTTTCTTGTTCTCAATCCTTTTAATTATTTCGAGGGTCTCACCCCATCAAGTTTTCATTTGTATCGGTGCATTCTCTCTTTTCTAATCAACTATTTCAAAGGTGTTTTGTTTTAGTGGGCCCATAACCCACAGGTTTTCCCACAATATTTCCTGGCTCTTCTAATCTTTTTCTCGGAGATCTCTAATCCTTTTCAATTATGATGTAAGCATGAATTTCATCAGTCATATTCCTTCTCCAAGATTGCTGCAAAATTTATTCTCATCATTGGCTCAACCTTTTTATATTCTTATTCTGGAGTGTCTTAGTTATTCTTGGTCGTGTTCTCCTCATCATTTTCAGCTTGGAAGACCGGCGTGTTTCTCTCAAATCTTGGTCCATTCTCCTAAAGATTCATCATTTCAGGTTTGTGTTATCATCTTGAATTTTCCCCAATCATGAGAATCCCTTCCACATCTATCTAGTGCTTTCAGAATGTTTTGTTTTCTTGATCCCTCGATGGCCATCATTTCAGAAGATTTCTTCGTTCTCAGCTTTTAGCTTTCATCCTCAATTCTTCTCAATTGTTGTCTCTTCGTTCATCTCTCAATTATTCCGGGGCCTTCTTCAAGTTTTTCTCTCACATGGATCATGGTTTCTTCATTCTCAAGGTGTTCTTCAAGATTCTTGTGGTAGTACCTCAAGTATTATTTCTCTTGCATGTCAAAGTGAAACTCTTCCTCCTTTATCCTTTGTGGTGGTATTATAGCATTTTGTTAGTGGAGGAGTCTCGAAGAGATTTGTTTCAAGAATGAGATATTTAAATCCACCAATTCCTTTATCATGAGTTATTGTAACCCATGGTTTCTTCATTGAGTTATCTTGGATTAGATTTCACCTAAAGCTTTTCCTAAGGATTGTTGCTATTATGGTGATTATCGTTGATCCTAGTTCTCAATGTTTCCTCTTGGTGTAAGAAGTTGTGCATATCTTGTTGATCCCAATCTCTATTTCTGTTAGTGGTTGGTTGTCACCTCATAATGGTTGAGATGGTTTTCATAAGTCCACTACAAGCTTGTTCTTTCCGTTGTTGGTTTTCCAACAACTCCGTTCAACTCTTCTTGCAAGGTTGCTTGTCAAATTCAATTGTGGTAGTAGTTGTCATTTTCTTCTTAATTCTTTCTTCTCAATGATCTAGTTTCTATTCTCTTGTTCAGGAGTTGTTGTGATGTTGCTATCTTCAGTCTATCATCTTGTTCTATCAAGATCATGTTCTCTCCTTGCTTATTCAATTTAGTTAGTTTGTTGTGAATCTTCTCAAGATCTTTCCATCTTATCAAATTTTTGTCCTCAATTTCCTACCGAAGTGATGCCGAAATTTCTATTGAATTCTTGCTTGTTCCTCATATCATTATTCATCTCTTTGTAACCTTCAAGGATTGTTGAGTTCACTCGTTTCTCAGAGAAACGACCAAGTTTTACCACTTGCTCTTTCTCTTTCTCTTTCCCTTTTCATTCTAAGATCTCGGTGTGAGATCTCTCGTTAGTGTACTAGAGTTGTGAGAGCCCGAGATCGACGCTCCAGAAGATTCCCCTTTTATTCAGTTGTCGTCGTGTGATTTATTTGGTAGTTGCACTCATCATCGCATCATTCGCATCATCTACATTGCATCGGCACGCCGTTGCGTCAATTTTCAAAACTTGCATCTGTTAGTAGTTGCCGGTTCTTTCCGTTTTCGTCGTTGGCCGTTTCGAGACCAACCAAACACACACGCGCCCGCGGCATCGTTAAATCTTGTTTTAAAACTGTGTATAAAACTTTCTCGGATTGGGTTGAAAGTTGGCATGCGGTCTTATTTTTATGTAGATGGGTCGCCTGCCAATTTTCGTTGCAATCGGAGGTCGCTTGATACCCGTACCATTTATTATATAGCGCACCTATAGTCGGTTTAATTGTCGGATGTTCGGTGTTTTAAAAACTCTGTCACGGGCCACACCATTTCGCTCTCATCTCTACATAGCCCAACTACACAGCCCATTAAACCCATCTAGCCACTTCCTCCGCTCGTGGTCGTCGGAACGCGATGGGACGGACGAGGTCCACCCCACCATAGCCCAACCCTATATAAGAACCACCCAATGGAGAGAGCTCTCTCACTTACTAGGGTTTATCCCTAGGCAAAATTGCAGCCACCCCCTCAAAAACCCCACCAGCTAGCTCCTCCTCCTCTCTCTCCCGAAATCCATCTCTCGGTCAGATCTGGACCATTGGATCGCCATCCAATGGCCCCAAATCGCCTAAGTCCCCACCTACCGGACATCTCCGCGGCCAACTCGGACATGTCCGGGCAACCACAGAACAATGCAGCCCCCCGCAGCCATGGACGAGCCCTGATACGTCTCCAATGTATCTACTTTTCCAAACTCTTTTGCCCTTGTTTTGGACTATAATTTGCATGATTTGAATGGAACTAACTGGACTAACGCTCTTTTCAGCAGAATTGCCTTGGTGTTATTTTTGTGCAGAAATCAAAGTTCTCCAAACGTCGTGAAAATTTACGGGTAGCAGTTTTGGAAAATATCAAAAATATCTGCGCCAAGTTCCACCTCAGGGGGTGGGACAGTGGGCCACAAGCCCCTGCTCCGCCACCACCCCCCTTGGTGGCGGTGGGCAGGCTTGTGGGGCCCACAGGCACCTGCCACCCCCAACTCCAGCTCTATAAGTTGTCTTTCGTCCCAGAAAAAATAAAAAGAGAAGTTTTCATTGCATTTTTGATACGGAGGCGTCGCCACCACCTGTTCTTCATCTGGAGGGCAGATCTGGAGTCCGTCTTGGGCTCCGGAGAGGGGAAATCGTCGCCATTGTCATCATCAACCTTCTTCCCTCTCCAATTCCATGAAGCTCTTCATCGTTCATGAGTAATCTATTCGTAGGCTCGCTGGGCGGTGATGAGTAGGATGAGATCTATCTTGTAATCGAGTTAGTTTTGATGGGGATTGATCCCTAGTATCCACTATGTTTTGAGATTTGATGTTGCTACTACTTTGCCATGCTTAATGCTTGTCACTAGGGCCCGAGTGCCATGATTTCACATCTGAAATTATTATGTTGTCACCAACATATGTGTGTTTTAGATCCGATCTTGCAAGTTGTAGTTACCTACTATGTGTTATGATCCGGCAACCCCGGAGTGACAATAACCGGAACCACTCCGGTGATGATCATAGTTTGAGCAGTTCATGTGTTCACAAAGTGCCAATGCGTTGGTCCGGTTCTTTATTAAAAGGAGAACCTTAATATCCCGTAGTTTCATTTTGGACCCCGCTGCCACGGGAGGGATGTACAATGGATGTCATGCAAGTTCTTTTCCCTAAGCACGTATGACGACACACGGAATGCATGCCTACATCACATTGACGAATGCGAGCTAGCCACTTATCTCTCCGTGTTATAGCTGTGGCATGATGAATATCATCCAAACAAATCACTAACACATTGCCTACGAGTTTGTCCTACTGTTGCTACTGCTGTTACTTGTCTTGCTCTGCTGCTACTACTGTTCCTACTGTTGTTACTTGTCTTGCTATGCTGCTGCTACTACTGTTGTTACTGTTGTTACTTGTCTTGCTCTGCTGCTGCTGCTACTACTGTCACTAGCTACTGTTGCTACTTGCTACTGCTGTCACTACTGCTATTCCTTGCCAATGCTATTGCTCGTTACACTGCTGCTACCTGCTACACTGTTGATTCACCGACCGTTGACGGGAACTGACTACTTCCGTCGACGCAACAACGGAGGCGCCATTGATACAATCATTAGGAATAGTCTGTTGTCAACAGATCATTTCTGACACCGTTGTTATCATACTACTTTGTTGTTACTACTGTGCTTGCAGATACTAATCTTTCAGGTGTGGTTGAATCTGACAAATTCAGCTGCTAATACTCGAGAGTATCCTCTCACCTCCTTTAGGAGATCAACAAATTTGGGTCAAATACTCTACCCTCGAAAACTGCTGCGAACCCACGCGCTGGTGGGCCATCAACAACATTCTTCCAGTTTCATTGTCGGGGAGTGCTATCAGCATTCTTCTGGTGCCATTGCAGGAGAAGGTTAGTTGTCGTAAGCATTCGTCTAGCTAACGCCAGAGATTGCAGGATCATCCCTTTTCTGGAGCCATTGCCAGGGAAGCACAGCTGACGATCAGCATTTTTCTGGCGCCGTTGCCGGGGAGGTATTGCTATATTCTCTGAGTTACTTGGGATTTATATGTGCTGATCACTATGAAGAATCTGAAGGATCCGAAGACCAAAGTCTTGCCCTCAACTACGAGGGGAGGTAAGGAATTGCCATCTAGCTCTGCACTTGATTCACCTTCAGTTATGAGTAAGTTTGCGACATCACCTCCTGCTAGAAATCTTGATATGTCGCATGTGCTTGATGATGCTTGTGATACTACTGCTAGAGATGATATGCTTGATACTATGCCTGATGATACTATGCTTGATACTATGCCTGATACTGCTAGATATGTTATGCTTGATACTATGCCTGATACTGCTACAGATGCTATGCTTGATACTGCTTTGCCTGATGATGCTAGAGATGTTATTTTGCCTGATGATGCTATGCTTGATACTGCTAGAGATGCTCCTTTGCCTGTTCCACTAGGAGTTTTCCTTGATGCTCATATTGCTAGAGTTACTGCCAATGCTTGTGATGCTTCTGAAATTGCTGATGCTATTGAGATAGAACCTCTTTTGCTCCTGCTAGATCTAGCTCTCCTAGATGTGAATTGCCTGATATACCTGAGGGTTACGTTATGGAGGGAGAGATAGCTGAGGATTTTCTTGCGTGTAAGGGTGCATATGATGCTGAGAAATTAGTTCTCAAGTGGAAGGAAAAATCTCGGGAAGTTAGGATGAAAAATGATCCGGAGTTTGCCACTTCGCCTATCTTTGTCACCGATAAGGATTATGAATTCTCTGTCGACCCTGAGATAATCTCTCTAGTCGAATATGATCCTTTTCACGGTTATGAGTCTGAGACGGTCATAGCCCATCTTGCCAAACTAACCGAAATAGCCAACCTTTTCACTAATGAGGAGAAGATCCGCCACTACTATATCCTTAAGCTGTTTGCTTTCTCTCTAAAGGATGACGCTAAAGCCTGGTTCATCTCTCTTGCTCCTGGATGTGTGCGTAGTCCCCAGGAGATGGTCTATTACTTCTGCGAGAAATATTTCCCTGCCCATAAGAAGCAAGCTTCCTTGCAGGAAATATACAACTTTGCTCAACTCCAAGAAGAGAGTCTTCCACAAGCTTGGGGGAGGCTCGTCCAGCTACAGAATGCTATGCCTGATCACCCTCTAAAGAAGAACGAAATACTTGATATCCTCTATAACGGACTTACCGATGCCTCTAGAGACCACCTAGATAGTTGTGCCGGTTGTGTTTTTAGGGAACGAACTGTAGAACAAGCTGAGACCCTACTGAATAACCTCTTGATCAACGATAATGCTTGGACTATTCCCGAACCACCTCCTAAGCCAACTCCTAAGAAAAGAGGTATTCTATTCCTCAGTCCCGAAGATATGCAAGAAGCCAAGTAATCTATGCAAGAGAAAGGCATTAGATCTGAAGATGTCAAAAATCTACCACCTATCGAAGAGATCAACGGTCTCGATAACCCGATACAGGTAGTAGAAGTGAATTCTCTGCGTAGGTTTGATGAGAGTGATATTCCTTTTGATAAACCTGCTAGCCTATGCTTTGATGAATTTGACAACTTCGTTGCCAAACAACAGAGTTTCAATGATTATGTTAGCAGACATTTGGAACAAAGTACTCGTATGCTTAGCCATCTAAGTGCTTGTGTAGACAGAAATGTCAATGCTCTGAAGCTTCTGAGTAAACATGTCTCTATGATTACTACTCAGGTAGAACAAGTACTTAAAGCTCAAAATGACCTGCTCAATGAATTAAATGACAACTCTGTCAGAGTCATTACTAGAGGAGGCAAAATGACTCAGGAACCTTTCTATCCTGAAGGTCATCCTAAGAGAATTGATCAAGATTCTCAAGGAATCAATGCTGATACACCTAGTCATCCTAAGGAGAAGAAGAAGGATGATAGAAACCTGCACGCCAGTTCACCAAATACTATCACACCTGAAGAACCTAATGATATTTCTGCGTCTGATGCAGAAACACAATGAGGTGATGAACATGAACCTGGTGACAATGTGGACAGTGATATTCATAATAATGCTCAACCTAGCCATGATGAGGATGTGGAGATTGAACCTACGGTTAATCCTGATAATCCACAACCTAAGAGATACGACAAGAATGACTTCACTGCTAGGAAGCATGGTAAAGAAAGAGAGCCATGGGTTCAGAGACATATGCCCTTTCCTCCTAAGCCATCCAAGAAAAAGGATGATGAGGATTTTGAGCGCTTCGTTGAGATGATAAGACCCGTCTTTCTGCAGATGTGGTTAACTGATATGCTCAAGATGTCTCCGTATGCCAAGTACATGAAAGATATCGTGACTAATAAACGGAAGATACCAGATCTTGAGATCTCCACCATGCTTGCCAATTACACTTTTAAAGGTGGAACTCCTAAGAAAATTGGTGATACCGGAGTGCCCACTATACCTTGCTCCATTAAAGGAAACTACGTAAGAACTGCCTTATGTGACCTTGGAGCCGGTGTTAGTGTTATGCCACTCTCTCTTTATCGTAGACTTGAGTTGGATAAGTTGACACCCACTGAAATTTCTGTGCAAATGGCCGACAAATCAACTGCTTTCCCTATCGACATTTGCGAGGATGTGCCTGTTGTGGTTGCTAACACCACTATCTTAACAGACTTTGTTATCTTGGATATTCCCGAGGACGATGCCATGGCTATCATCCTCGAAAGACCCTTTTTAAACACTGCAGGGGCTGTTATAGATTGCAACAAAGGCAATGTCACTTTTCATGTCAACGGTAACAAGCACACAGTGCACTTCCCGAAGAAACGATATCCAGTACATTTCATCAATGCTATTGAAAAGACTTCATCGATTCTTATTGGGAGCTTTGAATGCCATATTCCTCGTGTCAAGATGAAGTATGATTTGCTTGTTGGGGAGATCCATATCCCCATTGAGGTGACTTAGTGGCTATTCGAAAATTCTCCGTTCTCTCTTGCAATTCGAGAAGGTTTTGTCATAAGGACTTGATTAATCCCATTGACGGATTTCTTTCGATGACCATGAGACGGATGAATCAAAGAGTCACATACCTTTGTTTTGAGCTTTCCTTTTCTGTTGCTTAGAAGAAAAATGATAGAATGAGTTTAGTTTCTCCTGTTTTCTGTTCTAGCGTCCCGGAGAAAAATACCTCGAAAATAAAAGTTCTCCGATGGTCCTGAAAATTTAGTATGATTTTTTCTGGAATTTTTGAAAAATTATAGGCCTGAGAGCTGGTCACGGGGCCTGACCAGTGGGCCACAAGCCCCCCCCACCGCCACCTACCCCCTGGTGGCGGGGTGCAAGCTTGTGGGGCCCACAGGCATCCCCTCCACTCATTCCAGCTCCCAGCATCTTCTTCCACCTCGAGAAAAAATTGTTTCGCAGCTCAAACCCGTGTTCTTGCTCATTTAGCTGTGATTTTCGATCTCCTTGCTCAAAGCACCATTCTCTGAACCATTTTGGGGAAATTACTCCTTGGTAAGTGACTCCTCCATTGGTCCAATTAGTTTTTGCTCTAGTGCTTTATCCTCCGCGAATTCTTGCTACCTTGATGACCCTGTTCTTGAGCTAGAAAAGTTGATTTTAGCTGGTCCCAAGTAGTTTTAGCGCGTGATACGGTCTCTAGGCACTAGTAGGAGTAGTTGCTACAAGGTGTGGTGGGTCTTTATTCACTTTTCTCTTGAACTTCAAAAATTTCAGCAAAAGGAAATTATGTTCAGGAGGAAGTTTCATGGTGGTTCCTCAAGTAAGAAGGGTCCCCGTCTCTCTTTTCGGGAGCTCGAACCTTTTCAACTAAGGGACGCACCGGTGCAACCATGTGAATGGCCTTCCGATGAGTTCATGATCGAAGCAGGCTTCAAGGATGAGTTTGATGCACTTGTCTGTAATGCCTGGTTAGAAGAATTCCTCTCAGATAAATGTGAACAATATTCTATGCTCACTGCCTCTTTCATGCGTAGATTTAAATTTTTAGTTGGCCATGACTCGTCCATACTGTTTGATCTGTACGATAAATCCTATACCGTGGGTCTGGAGGATTTCAATAGGATTTGCAAGATACCCGATGGAGGTAGTGTTAATGATCCTCCTAAGTCTTCGGCCAGAGACTTTGTCTCTAGTATAACTGTTGGAGAAACCAGAGATATTACGCAAGCCACCATAGGAAGCATCCATTTCCCTGCCTTGCACTACCTTGCCCTCTTCATAGGTAGGTGCGTTAACGGTAAGGGTGCACATTGTCACCTATGTGCTTCCGACCTTAATATCCTTAAGAGCACAATAACAGGTGACAGGAGCTTCAATATGGGAGCCATTATAGCAAGGAGGCTGAATAAAAATGCCAGTGAGGGAGATTTCTTTGGTGGAGTTTACGCTACACGCTTAGCAAATTTTCTTGGGGTATCCATCCGTCCAGAAGACCCTCCTCTCCGTACAGCCTACCTTGATCGTGTCGCTCTAACACGCTACCAGTTCCTTGAGAGAGATCATGGATCCCTCCTATACCGCTTGATATTTAACCGGCAGCGTGTTTTCCATATTACCCTTCCTGCTCCTACTTTCTTTGACTTTTAGGTTAAACGAAGATACTACATAACCATAGGAGAGGCTGAGGAGTATGAGAGGGAGGCGACGACTGCTCGACTTCGTGAGGCAGCTATTCAGGTAGTGGTTGCAGCACTTCCGTGTAACACCCATTATGACTTTGGGTTTCGCCAGGATCATCCTTGGGAGTAGACCAAGCTAGGACAAAAGCCTAAGCTTGGGGGAGTATGTGTTCTCACCGACTTTACATTCATGCTCGTTCGCTTTGTTAGCCGGTGTTTACACTTTGCCACTGTATTATCCATGCTAGTTTATTTTCATTTTCTTGTTTTCTTGTTTTGTGTCCTTTTGAGAAAACCCAAAAAGATTTTTCTTTCTTCTTTTGCTTGTTGGGAGCTTTCTCGTGTAAATAGTTTTCTTTTTCTTTGTGTTAAGGTAGAAGATATTGGTTACAATGCTTAGTGGTTCTTACATGCTTACCTGTTTAGCTTTCAAAGAGCCATATTATTTTGTCTTATCCTTTGTGTTTGCCTGCAGATTCAGCTTAGTCCAATGTGCTTATTATCGTTTTCATCATTCGATCGTGCAAATGAAAGTCAACAATGATGATATATGATGAAGTGACTGAGACTGAAAAGCTGGTATGAACTCTATCTATTTTGTTTTTGTAAATATGACTAGCTTGTCGACCCAGATTTAGCTTTGTTGTGAGAGAACCATGTTTGCAATGACAACTTAGAGATCATAGTTTCTGATGCCATGCTTATTTAGCTGAGAGCTTATAATGGTTTGTCTTGACTGCCAACATAGATTTTGAGATGACTATGATGTAGTATGATAGGATGGTATTCTCCTTTGAATGTTTCAAGTGGCTTGACTTGGCGCATGTTCATGCATGTAGTTGAAACAAAATCAACATAGCCTCTATGATGTTCGTGTTCATGGTGATTTATATCCTGTTCATGCTTGCATTCAATGTTAGTCAAACTCAATGCATCGTGATGACTGTTGTCGCTCTCTAGTTGGTCGCTTCCCAGTCTTTTGCTAGCCTTCACTTGTACTAAGCGGGAATGCTGCTTGTGCATCCACTTCCATAAACCCAAAAGTTTTTCCATGAGAGTCCACCATACCTACCTATTTGCGGTATCTACCTGCCGTTCCAAGTGAATTTGCATGTGCCATTCTCTAAACCTTCAAGAAATAAATCTGTTTTGCATGCCCGAACCGCTCATGTGGTGACAGAGGGCTATTGGTATCTTCCATGCTAGGAGTGTTATCCTCGACATGTGTTTATTCACAGTCCTTCACGAGAAAGGGGCCGGTATTTGGGATGCCCAGTTCCATGCTTAAATCGAAAACATAACTATAAAACAAGACTCCCCCCGGATTGATGTTAGTATGGACGGTACCCGAGGATTCGGCTAGCCGTGGATTGTGAATAATTGGCGGTGGGGGAGTTAAAACTTTACTTTTCTGTTTGGGAACCGCCTATATCATAAGTAGCGTGGAAGATATTGAGAACTCTTGGTCATTGCGTTGACAATGAAAGCATGCCACCCAAAATTATTATCTTTGTTTTCAAAGCTTGAGTTGTGGCACCTCTGCAAATCAATGCTTCCCTCTACGAAGGGCGTGTCTATTTATTTTCTTGTCGAGTCATCCTCCTCTTATATAAGCACCAATTAGAGAGCACCTGTGTCATTTTTATGCTTTACTTTTGATTGATATTGAGTATAATATGACTGGATCTTCGTTGCTATGAATTACAATGTTTAGTCAGCCCTCGATCTTTGAAAGTGCTCTGCATTTATGTTTTGCGGTCTCGGAAAGAGCTAGCGAGATACCACCTATTCATATTGCTTCATGCTTGTTTTGATTGAAGTGTTGGTATTTGAAACTCGTTATTATTTGCTCGTTAGCTGATTATGCCATCGATATTAGTTTACCGTGAGACCTTTGTGTCATTTGCTTATGTGGTTAACTTGTGATCTTGCTGAAATTCTGGTTGTGAGTTAGACATAGTTGCAACAACAAGATCAAACAGAGTTTGTCAAAGTTTTTCTTTCTCTCTCAGTTTGTCAACTGAGTTGCTTGAGGACAAGCAAGGTTTTAAGCTTGGGGGAGTTGATACGTCTCCAATGTATCTACTTTTCCAAACTCTTTTGCCCTTGTTTTGGACTATAATTTGCATGATTTGAATGGAACTAACCTGGACTGACGATGTTTTCAGCAGAATTGCCTTGGTGTTATTTTTGTGCAGAAATCAAAGTTCTCCAAACGTCTTGAAAATTTACGGGGAGCAGTTTTGGAAAATATCAAAAATATCTGCGCCAAGTTCCACCTCTGGGGTGGGCTAGTGGGCCACAAGCCCCTGCTCCGCCACCACCCCCCTGGTAACGGTGGGCAGGCTTGTGGGGACCACAGGCACCTGTCGCCCCCAACTCCAGCTCTATAAGTTGTCTTTCGTCCCAGAAAAAATAAAAAGAGAAGTTTTCGTCGTGTTTTCGATACGGAGGCGCCGCCACCGCCTGTTCTTCATCTAGAGGGCATATCTGGAGTCCGTCTTGGGCTCTGGAGAGGGGAAATCGTCGCCATCATCATCATCAACCTTCTTCCCTCTCCAATTCCATGAAGCTCTTCGTCGTTTGTGAGTAATCTATTCGTAGGCTCGCTAGGCGGTGATGAGTAGATGAGATCTATCATGTAATCGAGTTAGTTTTGATGGGGATTGATCCCTAGTATCCACTATGTTCTGAGATTTGATGTTGCTACTACTTTGCCATGCTTAATGCTTGTCACTAGGGCCCGAGTGCCATGATTTCACATCTGAAATTATTATGTTGTCACCAACATATGTGTGTTTTAGATCCGATCTTGCAAGTTGTAGTTACCTACTATGTGTTATGATCCGGCAACCCCGGAGTGACAATAACCGGAACCACTCCCGGTGATGATCATAGTTTGAGGAGTTCATGTGTTCACCAAGTGCTAATGCGTTGGTCCGGTTCTTTATTAAAAGGAGAACCTTAATATCCCGTAGTTTCCTTTTGGACCCTGCTGCCACGGGAGGGATGGAAAATAGATGGCATGCAAGTTCTTTTCCCTAAGCACGTATGACGACACACGGAATGCATGCCTACATCACATTGACGAAAGGGAGCTAGCCACTTATCTCTCCGTGTTATAGCTATTGCATGATGAATATCATCCAAACAAATCACCGACCCATTGCCTACGAGTTTGTCCTACCGTTGCTACTATTGTTACTTGTCTTGCTCTGCTGCTACTACTGTTGCTACTGTTGTTACTTGTCTTGCTCTGCTGCTGCTACTACTACTGTTACTTGTCTTGCTCTGCTGCTCCTGCTACTACTGTTGCTACTACTATCACTTGCTACTGTTGCTACTTGCTACTGCTGTCACTACTGTTGTTACTTGCCACTTCTATTTCTCATTACACTGATGCTACCTGCTACACTGTTGATTCACCGACCGTTGATGGGAACTGACAACTTCCGTCGACGCGGCAACGGAGGCGCCATTGATACAATCGTTACGAATAGTCTGCCGTCAACAGATCATTTCTGACACCGTTGTTATCATACTACTTTGTTGTTACTACTGTGCTTGCAGATACTAATCTTTCAAGTGTGGTTGAATCTGACAAATTCAGCTGCTAATACTCGAGAGTTTCCTCTCACCTCCTGTAGGCGATCAACAAATTTGGGTCGAATACTCTACCCTCGAAAACTGCTGCGAATCCACGCGCTGGTGGGCCATCAACAACATTCTTCGACTTTCATTGCCGGGGAGTGCTATCAGCATTCTTCTGGTGCCGTTGCAGGAGAAGGTTAGTTGTCATAAGCATTCGTCTAGCTAATGCCAGAGATTGCAGGATCATCCCTTTTCTGGTGCCATTGCCTGGGAAGCACGGCTCACGATCAAGCCCAAGCTCCCTAGACGGCACGTGCCCCTGCTAGCCTCGTCGGGCCACCGTCGGCCGGCCATCGGAGGGTCGCCGGAGCGCCGCCACCTCACTGGAACACCACCATGCCAGGCCCCTTGCTTCTCTTCCTCCTCCCATCTCTTCACTCCTCCTCTCATCTAAGCTCTCTCCCTCCCCATGTTCTTCATGCTGGTGCTACCATGGAAGGGAGCTCCGACAGGGCCAGGACCCGTGCCCCATCTTCGCCCCGTCTCCTTCGTTCAGCAAGCAATAGGAGGTCGTGCCCGAGCTCTAGCAGCCAAATGGTGACCCTAAGCTCCAAATCAAGAGCAGCCATGCCCTTGCTCCCCCCCCCCCCCCCCGCATCCACCTCCTCTCGGGCGGACCCAGCGCCACCATGCTTGTGCTGGCCTTCGACCCCCTCCGTCCAGCGCTATCCCCAACTAGATCCCGCATGTAGCAGGTTCGTGCCCGTCACATCTGCCATGGTTGCTCTTTGTTGTTGTTATGTGCGATTGGGGAGAAGAAGACACACGCTTTGTTTAGTTTAAGTGGCTTCCCTCGGCTAGTAGACCACGAGATCAACCACACCCGAGCTGGATAGCACCTCTCGGTTCCATTCAATGAATCTGGGGTTCGAATCTTTGTAGCCCAACTAGTCAGTGAACAACACTAGCACCAGGAGGTCTTGGGATCAATTCCCACACAAGTCTCAATTCAAGCACATGTATATTTTTTCCCTGCTGTGATTTATATTATTTTTTAAGGAATGCACTATTGCAGTTTTTCTCACTGTTTTAGAATGCCTTTAGCTAATTATCCGTGCATCGAATGAAAATAAATTATATACGTAAAAGGTGTAGATTTTCACGTAGATTAATATTTTTCCAACTCTCATGCCTAATTAAAACTATTAGTCATGTTGTTTGCATTGGTTTGCGTGTCGACGTGTTAAAAATGGTTTAATTCGTAACTAGTGAACCGTAGCTTCGTTGGAGATGAACCATATATCTAAATGGACTAGAACGATGAGTAGAATCACGTGAACCAATTTGTTTTGTCGTTTAACAAACATAAAATGTCATTAGTACAAATCTGGACAGAATTAGAATGTAACGCATGGGGGCAGTTTGGAGATGCTATATGTCGTTTCCGACCTCATTTATTTGTGTTACACCCATTGCCATGTTCAACAACATTTAATATTGTCGTGTAAATAAAGGGGAGTGAACTAAATAATTAGATGTGGAGTTTCTTCAATAAGCAACGAGTCATGCCCTGCCTTGCATATTTGAACTAGTCATCCATCATATGTGAATTGCATCATGTCATGCATGTGCCGTGGTGAATACCATGTGTTGATTGTTGTTTCCGGTTTGCTTCGTCTCGATAGAGTTCCGCAAGCATGTCGGAATGTGAGGATCTGTTTGACTACGTAGGTTTGTCTGCTTCACGGAGTCGTTCTTCTTCCAAGCGGGATCTCGGGGAAGATGATCATTTCCCCAGATATCATTACTATCATTGCCATGCTAGTTGTTTCGTTTCTATCATTATGTCTTGCTTCCTACCACTTGTTAAATATCAACCTCCCAACATTGCCAAGAAAACCTTCAACCTTTCTACAACCTAGCAAACCACTTATTGGCTATGTTGCCGCTTGCTTAACCATGTGTTAGCGTTGCTAGTTGCAGGTGAAATTGCTTCCATGTGCAAACATGGGTTCCTTGTTATATCACCATATTATTGCTAATTAATTTAATTCACCTATATACTTGGTAAAAGGTGGAAGGCTCGTCTTTCTAGCCTAGTGTTTTGTTCCACCTTTGTCGCCTTAGTTTCGGCTACCAGTGTTATGTTCTATAAATGAGCGCTCCTAACATGCTTGGGGTTGTTACGGGGACCCCCTAGATTCTCGTTTTGGGATAAAGCTCGCCTAGCAAGGCCCAACATTGGTACTATATTTTCCCAACATAATAATTTTGTAAATACTGAAAAACATAGGTCATCATGAACCCGAGGAGTAATTCAATATAATACAGGGAGGGCCAGTGCTGGTCCAAAACAGAGCACTGTGCGGGGCCAACCCGGGGCAACTCGGGAGATTTCTACCAGGAGACTGTACGCATCGTCATCCATCGTGTCCTGAGTACGAGATATGCGACTCCTATCGGGATCGTCGACGCGCCGGGTGGCCTTTCTAGACTTGTTTTACCTTTCGCGAGCGTCTTGTGTGAGGTATTCCAAGGATGCTTTAGGTTATCTTGAGGTTGAGGTTTTCCAATAGGAACTCGAGGAGATCACGTGTTTCCCTGATCGAGGTCATTTTGTCGCAGCGTGTGGTAGTTTGTGATGGACTAGTTGGAGCACCCCTGCAGGGTTAAATCTTTCGGAAAGTCGTGCCCGCAATTATGTGGAAATGTGGAAACTTTGTTTTAACATCCGGTTCTAGATAACTTGAAGTAAACTTATTTAAAACCTTGCCAACTGTGTGCGTAACCGTGACTGTGGCTCTCGTGAGTTCTTTTGTCCGACTGAGGACACGGTGGGGTTATGTCTGACGTAAGTAGCTGTTCAGCATCATTCATTTGATCATCATTGGTTCACATCCGCTATGTGTAGGTCATCTCCCTCTTATTCTTGTACTCGTAAGCTAGCCACCTCAAATAAATTCTTAGTTGCTTGCTGCAGCCTCACCACTTAACCATACCTCACCCATTAAGCTTTGCTAGTCTTGATACCTTTGGAAATGAGATTGTTGAGTCCCCTGTGGCTCAATGATTACTCTAACACCAGTTGCAGGTACAGGTAAAGAGTTACTTTGACGTGAGCACGTTGATTGTTCTATTTGGAGTTTCTTCTTCTTCTTCATCATCATCAATCTAGGATGGGTTCCAGGCCGGCAGCTGATACATCCCAAACGTATCTATAATTTCTGCTTGTTCCATGATCTTTTAGGTGACATTGTTATATGTTTTGCTACACTTTTATATCTTTTCACACATATTTGGACTAACCTACTAACTCAGTGCACCCAGTGCCAGTTTCTGTGTGCTGATGTCTTTTTTGCAGGGGCTTTTACCCAATTTTCCAGAGCCCCAAAAATCCCGATAAAACTATATAAAAATCAGCGCACAAGAAGCTTCAGGAAGCACGGAAGGGGGCCAGAGGGGGGCCAAGAGCCGCCCAGGCTACCTGTAGGCGCGGCCCACCACCAGGCCGCGCCGGAAGGCCGCCTGGGTGGGCCCACGCCCTCCGGTGCCCTCCTTTCACCTATATTTACCCCTCGACAAGGAAACCCCTATATGAGATCCAGAATCACGAATTTCTACATCGTTCCGCCGCCGCAGCGCTTCCGAGATCGGGAGCGTCAAGAGACCTCTTCCCGACACCCAGCTGGAGGGAGGATTGACCTCCGGGAGCTTCTCCACCGCCATGGACGCTTCCTGGACGTGCCGTGAGTAGTCCTCCTTGGACCATGAGTCCATGACCAGTAGCTATGTGAAGTCTTCTCTCTAATCTCGTGCTTCCATGATTAGCCCTTGTGAGCTGTCCTACATGATAAAGGCATCTATGTAATTTTCATGCTATTGCTATGCTCGGTTTGTTGGGATCCGATGGATTATGAGATTATGTTCAGATTGTCATGAGTTATATATTTGATTATCCTTTTATATTATGTTCTTTAGTGATTCATGCATGTTCTCCGTTGCTTTGTATTGCTTTGGTCGAGTAGTAGATTGTAACTCCAAGAGGGAGCGTTATGCATGATTGTGGGTTCATGCCCCCCGATGTCTAGCTTGAGTGAGAAACATGAGACTACGGGATGTGCAGTTGCCACCAGGGATAAAATAATGGTGCTTGTGACCACGGTTGCAAGGATTGTTTACCTTACGCATAGTTCATTAATGCAGTTGTCCGTTGCTTTGAGTTTACACTTTGGGTGGGGCTCGCAACTTAATACCAGCGAGATGTTCTGGATAGATATCTCAAGGTGGATGATTAGTAAGTAGATGCTGATGAATAAACGCTCTACTTGTCTTGGAGTACTGCCCATTACTATTGAGCCTCAAACTTTCAAGTCGCATAATGAGCATTGCGGTGCGTTCATAATTCTGTCAATTGCCCAGCTGTAATTTGTTCACCCAAGCATAGTTGTTATTGTCTTTTGGGAGAGAGACATCACTAGTGAACATCATGTGACTCCGGTCCATATCACCACCATTGCTTATACCTCCATCATTTACTTCCTTCATTTGCTTTCCTGTTGCAATCACTATTACTATTCCCGCTTGTGATTTGATCCTTTGCAAACTACAAGGCCGGAGAGATTGACAACCTCTCTGTACTCGTTGGGAGCAAAGTTATTTGTGTGTGTGTGTGTGCAGGTCCACGTCTTATGCTAGCGCCAGGGTAGGAGACACCTACTTGTTGATCCTCGGAGTCCTCCTGGTTCGATTAACCTTACAGTCTCCATGTAAGGGAAAACTTGTTGCTGACTACATCTCAACCTTCCACTTGGGGTAACCAACGAGGAGCGAGAAGTATATACATCATCTCGTCATCAAGCAAGTTTTCTGGCGCCATTGCTGGGGACTCGAGTCTTCAAGATAGGGGAGTTGCACACTATCTTTTACCTTTGATTTTTAGTATTGTTAGTTTGCTTTCTAGTTTTTGCTTTAGAGTCTTATACCAAAAACCACAAAAAAATTAGTTGCTTTGATCTTGCTTGTTGCTGCTGCTATGGGTTCCACTGAGAACACCAAGTTGTGTGACTTCACTAGTCACAACAACAATGACTTTATCTGCACTCCTATTTCTGCTCCCGCCACCGGGGATACCTCCTATGAGATTAAACCTGCTTTATTGAACCTTGTTATGAAAGATCAATTCTCCAGTGCTGGAGATGATGACGCCTTGCACTTGAACAATTTTGTTGAGCTTTGTGATATGCAAAAATATAAAGAAAGATGGTGATATTGTTAAACTTAAGCTTTTTCCTTTCTCCTTGAGAGGAGGAGCTAAAGTGTGGCTTCCATCTTTGCCTAGGAATAGCATAGATTCTTGGGATAAGTGCAAAGATGCTTTTATTGGGAAGTATTACCGCCTGCTAAGATTATCCAGTTAAGAGGTAACATTATGAATTTTAGGCAAGTGGATAATGAACACGTTGCTCAAGCTTGGGAACGTATGAAATCTCTTTTTAAGAATTGCCCTACACATGGTTTGACTACTTGGATGGTTATCCAAACTTTCTTTGCAGGATTGAACTTTACCTCGCGGGATCTGTTAGACTCGGCCGTGGGAGGAACCTTTATGTCAACTACACTTGGTGATGCCACAAAGCTATTGGATGAGATGATGACAAATTATTCTCAATGGCACACCAAGAGAGCTCCAACGGGTAGGAAGGTAAACTCAATTGAGGAGATCTCCTCCCTTAATGATAAGGTTGACATGATCATGACTTTACTTACTAAGAAAGCCCCTATTGATCCTCATGATGTTCCTTTAAATTCTTTGGTTGCTCAAGAAAGATAGCAAGTTGATGTTAATTTTATCTCTGCAAACAACTTTAATAATAATGCTTATAGGAGCAATTTTGGTAGCAATCCTAGACCTTTCCCATCCAACAACTATGCGAACAGCAACACCTATAGTTACACTCCTAATGATAGAAGAATGCCTAGTTATGAAAAACTTTTAGAGATAGAGAAGGCTACAAAGAATTATATGCACACCCAATATGAACAAAACAAGGCCTTTTCTAGACAATTAGATGAGCATTCTTCTATTTTGCGAAACATTGGAAGACAACTTGAGAGCCTGAACAGTGAGATTTCCAATTTCCAAACTAGACTCACCACCAGGGAGACCCAAGTCTCCAATATGTCTCACACACAGGCCACTTTGATAAATCAAATTGCGGCCAAACCCGAAGTGGTTGTATCTATAGAAGAGGAAGATGGGATTAAGAGCCTTCCTACACACACTACCATTGCTACTATAGAAGTTGTTGAGGATCTCAAAACTTTCAGCACCCATCACACCCCTAGTCCCAATGGACCTATTAATGGTGATGCTAATACCTCAACTATAGGACAAGAAGGTCCTTTGAATTTAGAGACTACCAAAAGAATGAGCTTAGATGACATTATTACCACTTTAATTAATGGTAGTAACCTTGATTTTGACAATTGTAGTCTTTCCGAAGTTATCACTTTTTTGCAAAGAATGGCTAAAGACCCCCACACTAGTACACTCAATATTTCCTTCACCGAGCATATTACCAATGCTCTAATCAAAGCTAGGGAGGAGAAGCTCAAGCTAGATACTTCTATTCCTAGGAAACTAGAAGATGGTTGGGATCCTATGGTCAAGATTAAATTGAATAATATCTCTTGCTTTGCTTTCTGTGATGTTGGAGCTAGTGCCTCCGTTATGCCCAAAATAATGTACGATATGCTTGATTTGAAACCTTATCATCAATGTTATTTTCGTGTTCATCTTCTTGATTCTTCCGTAAAGAAACCTTTAGGGAGAATTGATGATGTTCTTATTGTTGTCAATGATAATTATGAGCCCGTTGATTTTATTTTTATGGACATTGAGTGTGATCCCTCGTGTACAATTATTTTGGGACGTCCTTTTTGTTGGGGAACGTTGCATGGGAAACAAAAAAAACCTACGCACACAAAGACCTGTCATCGTGATGTTCATCTACGAGAGGGAGATCGGATCCACATACCCTTGTAGATCGCTAAGCGGGAAGCATTGAGAAACGCGGTTGATGTAGTGGTACAGCTTCGTGATTCAAATCACCGTCGTCCCACGATCCATCCCACGATCCGTCCCGATCTAGCACCGAACGGACGGCACCTCCGCGTTCAGCACACGTACAACTCGATGACGATGTCCGCCTTCGTGATCCAGCAAGAGAGACGGGGAACTAGATGACTTCTCGAACAGTATGACAGCGCGTCGGTGATGGTGATGATCTATTCCTGCAGGGCTCCACCCAAGCTCCGCAGAAATCCGATCTAGAGGAAGAACTACGAGGTATAGGTTTGAGTTGCACGTGGCAAAGTTTTGTCTCAAAAACTCTAAAACCTCTAGTATATATAGGAGGAGGGGAGGGGCTAGCCTTGGGGCTCAAGGGATCCCCTAGGGCGCCGGCCGAAGTGGAGAGGAGGACTCCAACTCCAATTCCAATTCGGTTAGGGAAGGAGGAGTCCTCCTCTTCCTTCCCACCTCCCTCTTTTTTTCTTTTGGTTTTATTTCCTAGCGCCATAGCCCACTTGGGTTGGCCTCACCGGCCCACTAAGGGCTGGTGCGCCACCCTAGGACTATTGTGCTCACTCCCGGGTGGGTGGGCCCCTCTTGGTGAAGATCCAGAACCCATTCGTCACTCCCAGTACACTGCCGGTAATGCCCAAAATCCTCCCGGAGACCAAATGAAACCATCTTATATATCAATATTCGTTTCCGGACTATTCCGAAAACCCTCTTGATGTCCGTGATCTCATCCGGGACTCCGAACAACCTTCGGTCACCAACACCTATAACTCAACTATATCGAAACGTCACCGAAACTTAAGTGTGTAGACCCTGCGGGTTCGAGAACTATGCAGACATGACCTGATACACTCCCCAGTCAATATCCAATAGCGGGACCTGGATGTCCATATTGGATCCTACATATTCTACGAAAATCTTATTGGTTAAACCTATGTGCCAAGGATTCATATAATCCTGTATAACATTCCCTTTGTCCTTGGGCATGTTACTTGCCCGAGATTTGATCATCGGTATCCCTATACCTATTTCAATCTCGTTACCGGCAAGTCTCTTTACTCGTTCCGTAATACAAGATCCCATGACTAACACATTAGTCACATTGCTTGCAAGTCTTGTGTGTGATGTTGTATTACCGAGTGGGCCGCGAGATACCTCTCCGTCACACGGAGTGACAAATCCGAGTGTTGATCCATGCTAACTCAACAGACACCTTCGGAGATACCTGTAGAGAACCTTTATAGTCACCCTGTAACGTTGTGACATTTGATACACACAAGGTATTCCTCCGATGTCAGTGAGTTACACGATCTCATGGTCATATGAATGAATACTTGACACGCAGAAAACAATAGCAACAAAATGACACGATCAGATGCTACGTTCATAGATTGGGTCTTGTCCATCACATCATTCTCCTAATGATGTGATCCAGTCATCAAGTGACAATACTTGCATATGGTCAGAAAACCTTAACCATCCTTGATCAACTGGCTAGTCAACTAGAGTCTTACTAGGGACATTGTTTTGTCTATATATCCACACATGTATCTATGCTTTCATTCAATACAATTATAGCATGGATAATAAACGATTATCTTGAAACAGGAAATACAATAATAACTATTTTATCATTGCCTCTAGGGCATATTTCCAACACTTTTCTCTGCACCATTGGTAATATCATTGACATTAAAGAAGGGACCATTAGGTTCCAATTTCCCCTTAAAAAGGGAATGGAACACTTCCCTCAAAAGAAGATTAAGTTACCTTATGAGTCCATCATTCGGGCAAGCTATTCTTATGGAGTTGATAATACTTGATCTTTTTGCATCATGCCTAGCTCAAAGGCATAAAAGAAAGCGCTTGTTGGGAGGCAACCCAATTTGTTTTTTTACTTTCACTTTTAGTGGTATTGATGCTTGTTACTACTGTAGCAAAATCATTGTATCTTTATTTTCAAGCTTTGTGCCAAGTTGAAAGTTCAAAAGTTGTGACATGTTGTTCAGAAACAGATTCTGTCTGCTTGACGGAAAAAATCGTCAAAAATCACCAGATCATCTTTCTGATCTGAATGTTTTTGACAGCATGTTCTATATAATTGTATTTCTGGCATCTGTTCTGAGATTTTTTTTATTTGAGTTGTAGAAGTACCCCGAAACAATTATTTACTACCTGTTGTTCTGTTTTTCACACATTCTGCCTCGTTTTGCGTTTTCATCATGTTGCAAATCTTAAGCTTGCTTTTCCTTTGCAAAAACCTTTTGTAAATCATGAGAAACAGTAGCTTTTCATGAAAATTATTATTTCTAGTAGGTAATTAATTATTTTATCTTGGGTACTAACCACTCTAATCAGCTTATGATGAGTTTGGTATGAAGGGAGTTTTCAAGTATGCGATGGAAGATGATGAAAGAAGATCCACGAGTGTCAAACGCTGAAGCTTAGGGATGCCCCCATGCACCCCAAAGAAATATTCAAGAAGACTCAAGCGTCTAAGCTTGGGGATGCCCCTGTGCATCCCCTTCTCTATCAACAATCATTAGTTCGTCCATCTCCATGCTATATTTTTATCACTTCATATGTTATGTGCTATACTTGGAGCATCCCGCTCTTTAATTTTTAGTTTTTTTAGTTTTGCTTGATGGTCATAACAAGTCGGAACCTAGCCTACCTTGTTTGGGAGAGAAACACGCTCCATTCCACTCTAGAACACAACATAGGTTTTCATGCTTATCTTTTTTGTGTGTTCTTTATCTTTTCATAGCTACTGTCATGCTTAGGTCTTATTTTTAATGCTATATCTTTTTCAGAGATTTTATTTCGGTTGCTTTTGGAACTCTCTTGAGTTATCATGCTTATCTTGTTTAGAGAGTTGGCTTGTTGCACTGAGTTGTGTGTCTTGCATGAGTAGGTAATTGAGGTTGCTATTTAAGTATAGTAGTAACTTGCAATAGTTTTGAGGTATTGATTTGAGTAATCTTTGGACTATTGGTGCCAAGAGCTTGAGCCTATTAGTGATAGGTGTCGTATTTTGGGAAATCTGTGTGCTTTTCAATAACTAAAAATTAGTTGAGAACTCTAGCTACTAAATTGATCGCTAACCTCTGGAGGGGTTGGAATATATAGAGTACCCTTGCGTTACCATAAGTCGAGGATGCGCAAGGATAACCAAACCCCCAAACACTCCTCCTCAGGGTACTTGTCTCTTTGTGAATTTCCTAACTAGATAGAGAGTTACCGATAATAAGTGTATGAGTTCTTCTGACTAATGTGAGTATTCGATTGTTGGCACTTCCACCATCCATATTTTGCTAGCCTCTTCGGTACCATGCATTGCCCTTTCTCACCTTCAGAGTTGGTGCAAACTTCGCCAGTGCATCCAAACCCTTGGCATGATACGCTCTGTCATCATAAGCCTCATTATATCTTTCCTCAAAACAGCCACCATACCTACCTATTAAGGCATTTCCAAAGCCTTTCCGAGATACATTGCCATGAAACATCCACAATCTCATGACTTGATATTCATGTCATACATGCTTTTGCTTGGTCGAGGAGCCGCATGCTAGTTGGGCCTTGCCCTTATTATTGCTACATGACGCACTAGTATCATTGCATATCCTTCTACACTGGCAAAGGCATACATTTGCATACATCATGATAGTTTTCACTTGTCTTTATGTTGAGTACTTCTTATAAAGGGTGATGATCTTCTTTTCATTCTTGTAAAACATAGAGTGTTGCCCTTAAGTGAGGAAAAGATCCCAAAGAGGACAAATTAAAAGATCCCAAAGAGGACAAATGAGAAATAAAAAGAAATAGCCAAAGAGGCCACAAAAAATAAAGAATAAAAGAGAAAATAAAAAAAGAAAAAAAGAAAAAGAGAGGGGGGGGCAACACTATTATTCCTTTTGAAAGATCCACACTCGTACTCCATTGCTATATTTGTACTACATAGAGATTATCATTCATGAATAACTATGTAGGGACCCTTACACTATAGAACTGGGCTTGCATATTCCAATGATGAGCCTCCTCAAATGAGCTCTAGGTCTTCATGAGCAAGCAAGTTGGATGCACCCCCACTAGCTCCATTAGAGAGCTTACCTTAGCTCATATGTGCATCCGTTGCATGTCAATCCCTACTCCTCACATCATATCTATCATTTGGCTTTCTCTCGCCTGTGGTTGTCCTCACTGATATGATCCTTTCATACCTTTTTGTCTTCCTTACCCGTCATTATTCTATTTTCCATCCTAAGTGCCAACATATCTTGCTTACACTCATCCATTGCATGAGTGCTCAAAGTCCAAAGGGAGAGGATCATTTTGACTTGTGCCTGACTAGTGGTCTCGGGATGAGTCAAAATAAGATTCCGAAGGAGACCAAGTGTGAGGTTTAGTAGATTGAGTTCTGCTACGGTGACAGAGATCTTCTGTCGTCTCTTGAGCTTGCATTGGTTTTTCCCTTGAAGAGGAAAGGGCGATGCAGCACAGGAGCAGTAAGTATTTCCCTCAGTTTGAGAACCAAGGTATCAATCCAGTAGGAGAATCTCGTCAAGTCCAGAGTACATGCACAAACACAAAAGAGCTTGCACCCAACGCTATAAAGGGGTTGTCAATCCCTTCAAGATTGATTGCAAAGTGAGATCTGAAGGCGGAAAGTGCAACGAAGAAAAAGAGTAAGGCTCAAAATATAATGTGGAGTAGACCCGGGGGCCATAGTGTTCACTAGAGGCTTCTCTCAAAATAGCAAATATCACGGTGGGTGAACAAATTACTGTCGAGCAATTGATAGAACCGCGCAAAGTCATGACGATATCTAAGGCAATGATCATACATATAGGGATCACGTCCGAGACAAGTAGACCGATACTTTCTGCATCTACTACTATTGCTCCACACATCGACCGCTATCCAGCATGCATCTAGTGTATTGAGTTCATGACGAACAGAGTAACGCCTTAAGCAAGATGACATGATGTAGAGGGATAATCTCAAACCAATGATAAAAACCCTATATTTTTACCCTTGATGGCAACAACACGATACGTGCCTCGCTACCCCTTCTGTCACGGGGTGAGGTCACCGCACAGTATGAACCCAAAACCAAGCACTTCTCCCATTGCAAGAATCATAGATCTAGTTGGCCAAACAAAACCCACAACTCGAAGAGAATTAAAATGATATGAAATCATGCATATAAGAGATCAGAAGAAACTCAAATAAGATTCATAGATAATCTGATCATAAATCCACAATTCATCGGATCTCGACAAACACACCGCAAAAGAAGATTACATCGGATAAATATCCATGAAGATCATGGAGAACTTTGTATTAAAGATCCAAGAGAGAGAAGAAACCATCTAGCTACTAGCTATGGACCCGTAGGTCTATTGTGAACTACTCACGCATCATCGGAGAGGTCATGGTGTTGATGAAGAAGCCCTCCGTATCCGAATCCCCCTCCGGCAGGGCACCAGAACGTGCCCCAGATGGGATCTTGCGGAGACAGAAGCTTGCGGCGGCGGAAAAGTACTTTCGATGATCTCCTGATTTTTTCTGGGATTTTAAGGAATATATAGGCGAAAAACCTAGGGCAGGGGAGCCACGGGGAGCTCACAAGCCTGCTAGGCCCGGGCCCCCCTAGGTCGGGCCTGGTGGGCTTGTGACCTCCTCCGAGGTCTCCGAGGTCTCCTGCCTTGGTTCTCAAGTCTCCCGCGTGTCTTCTGTTATGGAAAAAATCATTCCGCGGATTTTATTCCGTTTGGACTCCGTTTAAAATTCTCCTTGAAAAGGGTCAAAAACACGAAAAAACAGGAACTGGCACTTGGCACTGAGTTAATAAGTTAGTCCCAAAAAATATAAAAGGCATACAAAACGTCCAAAGTTTGACAAGATAATAGCATGAAACCATCAAAAATTATAGATACGTTGGAGACGTATCAAGCATCCCCAAGCTTAACTCCTGCTCGTCCTCGAGTAGGGAAGTGATAAAGACTAAATTTTTTATGTCGAAAGCTACCTAGCATAGTTGTCCGCTGCAACTTCTTTCATGTGACATGAATGTTCAGATCCGTAAGATTCAAAACAATAGTTTGCTATTGACATGAAAACAATAATACTTCAAGCAAACTAGCAAGGTAATCATGAACTTTCAAAATAACAAGGCCAAAGAAAGTTATCCCTACAAAATTATATAGTCTGGCTATGCTCCATCATCCTCACACAACTACTGTAAATCATGCACAACCATGGTATTGGCCAAGTGATTGTTTTCGCACTCTTACTTTCTCAAACTTTTTGTAACTATCACGCAGTACATGAGCGTGAGCCATGGATATAGCACTATAGGCGGAATAGAGTGTGGTGGTGGTTGTGAGACAAAAAGGAGGAGATGGTCACATTGACTCGGCGTATGAAAGGGCTATGGAGATGCCCATGAATAGATATCAATGTGAATGAGTAGGGATTTTCATACAAATGATGCACTATATCTATAAGTATGTGAAAGCTCAAAAGGATAACTAGTGGGTGTGCATCCAACTTGCTTGCTCACGAAGACCTAGGGCAATTTTGAGGAAGCCCATCATTGGAATATACAACCCAAGTTATATAATAAAGATTCCCACTAGCTTATGGTGGTGACGACACGAGAGGCTCTCAATCGTGAAGAACATGGTGCTATTATGAAGCACAAGTGTGGAAAAAGATAGTAGCATTGTCCCTTCTCTCTTTTTCTCTCTCCTCTTTTTCATTTGGGCTCTTGGGCCTCTATTTTTTTATTATTTATTTGGGCTCTTTGGCCTCTCTTTTTTCCTCACATGGGACAATGCTCCAATAATGATGATCATCACACTTTTATTTACTCACAGCTCAAAGCTTAGAATGATGATGACTCTATAGGAAATGCCTTCGGCAGTGTACCGGGATGTGCAACGATCTAGTTTGGCGTATGACGTTGAAACATCTCGCTAGCTATCTTACGATTATGCAATGGCAATATGAGAGTGACGGCACAAGTCATGAGACGGAACGGTGGGAGTTGCATGGCAATATATCCCGGAATGGCTATGAAAATGCCATAGTAGGTACGTATGGTGGCTGTTTTGAGGAAGGCATATGGTGGGTTTGTGCACCGGCGAGAATTGCGCGGTACTAGAGAGGATAGAAATGGTGGAAGGTGAAAGTGCATCTATACCATGGACTCACATTAGTCATGAAGAACTCACATACTTGTTGCGGAAGTTTTTATTAGTAATCGAAACAAAGTGCTAAACGCATACTCCTAGGGGAAGGGTTGGTAGGTGTTAACCATCGCGCGATCCCGACCTCAACACAAAGGATGACAATCAATAGATCAATTATGCTCAGACTTCCTAACATAGTGGTTCACCATACATCCATGCTACGGGAATCACTAACTTCAACACAAGTATTTCTAGATTCACAACACCCTACTAACATAACTCTTAATATTACCAAATCCATGTCTCAAAACTAATTGAGAGGAATCAAGACTTCTCTTTCTACTCAATGCGCATGAAGATGGAGGTTTTTGTATCCTATTTGGGTACCTATCACCTTTGGGACTACTTTCATAGCATAAGCCAACTACCAAGTCACGCACCGCCTTGCTCTAAAAGATATAAGTGAAGCACATAGAGCAAAATTATCTAGCTCAAAAGATATAAGTGAAGCACTATGAGCATTCTAGCAGAATCACGATGAGTGCATGTCTCTATCTAAAGGTGTGCAGAAAGGATGATTGTGACACAACAAAAAGAAAAGACTCCTACGATACAAGACGCTCCAAGCAAAACACATATCATGTGGTGAATAAAAATATAGCTCCAAGTAATGTTACCGATGGATTGAAGACGAAAGAGGGGATGCCTTCCCGGGGCATCCCCAAGCTTAGGATTTTTGGTGTCCTTGAATTTGGATTGGGATGCCTTGGGCATCCCCAAGCTTGAGCTCTTTCCACTCCTTATCTCTTTTTCCACGAGAACATCACCCAAAACTTGAAAACTTCACAACACAAAACTTAAACAGAAACTCGTGATAACATTAGCACAAGAAAACAAACTACCACCACTTTAGGTACTGTAGCAATCTTGATTTCTATTTATATTGGTGTTAGTCTACTATATTCTCACTTTCCCATGGCTAGTACCCCCCGATACTATCCATAGTTTCATCAAAACAAGCAACCAACTCAACAAAAACAGAATGTGTCAAAAACAGACCAGTCTGTAGCAATCTGTATACTTCGTATACTTCTGGTACCTCTACAATTCTGAAAAATTACGACTGCCTCGGCAAAAGGCATATAAACCAGCAGCAAAAAGAATCAACTCAAAATCTCTTTCTGAATAAAAATGAAAAATCATCTCGTGAGCGAAAAGTTTCTGTCTTTTTCCAGCAGGATTAAACAACCGTCACCAAGACTAGTCATAAAGGTTTTGCTTGGATCAAACACAAAAAGAAACACAAAAAACACAACCATAACGGAATTATGATGGTGTGGACGCAACAAAACAGAAAGCAAAATACAAAGATAAATTCATTGGGTTGCCTCCCAACAAGCGCTATTGTTTAACGCCCTTAGCTAGGCATTGATAATTCGATGATGCTCACATAAAAGATAGCAATCGAACACGAAGAGAGCATCATGAAACATGTGAAAATCACATCTAAGTCTAACATACTTCCTATGCATAGGCATTTTATAGGAAAATAGATTGTCAAGACAACCAATAGTTACCATATGCAAGGAAGAAGAGAGACACAATAGCAATCTCCACATAACGAGAGGTGATTTAGTGATATGAAAGTTTCTACCACAATATTTTCCTCTCTCATAACAATTACATGTGGGATCATAATCAAATTCAACAATATAGCTATCACAAAGGATATTCTTTTCATGATCCACAGGCATGCAAAGTTGACGCTCTTCAAAAATAGTGGGATTATCATCAACTAAAGTCATGACTTCTCCAATCCCACTTTCAATCTTATTGCAAACATCATAATCATCATGAGGCTTAAACAAATTTTCAAGATCATAAGAAAAATCATTACCCCAATCATGATCATTGCAACAAGTAGTGGACATAGCAAAACTAGCATCCCCAAGCTTAGGGTTTTGCATATTTTTAGCATGATTGACACTAATAGGATTTATAGTGAAACCATTGCAATCATGCTTTTCATTCAAGGAGCCCTCGTGAATCATTTCATAAATTTCTTCATCACGATTTTCAGACTCACGCATCTCAAGCAAAACTCCATAGAGAAAGTGAAGTGCACTCAACTCACTAGCAATTGGTTCCACATAAGTGGATCTCTTAAAGAGATTAGCAAGTGGGTGAGGTTCCAGCATGCATCTAGTGTATTGAGTTCATGACGAACAGAGTAACGCCTTAAGAAAGCTGACATGATGTAGAGGGATAATCTCAAACCAATGATGAAAACCCCATCTTTTAACCCTTGATGGCAACAACACGATACGTGCCTCGCTACCCCTTCTGTCACTGGGTGAGGTCACCGCACGGTATGAACCCAAAACCAAGCGCTTCTCCCATTACAAGAATCATAGATCTAGTTGGCCAAACAAAACCCACAACTCGAAGAGAATTACAAGGATATGAAATCATGCATATAAGAGATCAGAATAAACTCAAATAAGATTCATAGATAATCTGATCATAAATCCACAATTCATCGGGTCTCGACAAACACACCACAAAAGAAGATTACATCGGATAGATCTCCATGAAGATCACGGAGAACTTTGTATTGAAGATCCAAGAGAGAGAAGAAGCCATCTAGCTACTAGCTATGGACCCGTAGGTCTATGGTGAACTACTCACGCATCATAGGAGAGGTCATGGTGTTGATGAAGAAGCCCTCCGTATCCGAATCCCCCCTCCGGCAGGGCACCAGAACGTGCCCCAGATGGGATCTTGCGGAGACAGAAGCTTGCGGCGGCAGAAAAGTACTTTCGATGATCTCCTGATTTTTTATGGGATTTTAGGGAATATATAGGCGAAAAACCTAGGTCAGGGGAGCCACGGGGAGCTCACAAGCCTGCTAGTCCCGGCCCCCCCTAGGCCGGGCCTGGTGGGCTTGTGACCTCCTCCGAGGTCTCCTGCCTTGGTTCTCAAGTCTCCCGCATGTCTTCTGTTATGGAAAAAATCATTTCGTAGATTTTATTCCGTTTGGACTCCGTTTAAAATTCTCCTCTGAAAAGGGTCAAAAACACCGAAAAAACAGGAACTGGCACTTGGCACTGAGTTAATAAGTTAGTCCCAAAAAAATATGAAAGGCATACAAAACGTCCAAAGTTTGACAAGATAATAGTATGAAACCATCAAAAATTATAGATACGTTGGAGACGTATCAAGTTCTCAATTAAAAAATATTTTTATGCTCTAAACCCATCTCCCACTTCTTGCACGCAAACACCATTTGGAGACATTCGAGTCATGCACTGTGAGAGCTCTTGCAACTTTATGCTCTTACTTTGCTAATTTCAATACTAAATATAGACTCTTGCTTGTTATTGTTTTGACTTGAATTGCCTATCTCACTTGCTTTACTTTGAAGTTCTTATATGTATGTTAGCATGTCACCATAGATATTATTTGTGTTATCATTTACCTACTCGAGGACTAGCAGGAATTAAGCTTGGGGATGTTGATACGTCCCAAACGTATCTATAATTTCTGCTTGTTCCATGATCTTTTAGGTGACATTGTTATATGTTTTGCTACACTTTTATATCTTTTTACACATATTTGGACTAACCTACTAACTCAGTGCACCTAGTGACAGTTTCTGTCTAGTGATGTCTTTTTTACACGGGCTGTTACCCAATTTTCCGGAGCCCCAAAAATCCCGAGAAAAATATATAAAAATCAGCGCACCAGAAACTTCACGAAGCACGAAAGGGGCCAAAGGGGGCGAGGGGACGCCGAGGCGACCTGTGGGCATGGCCCACCCCTAGGACGCGCCGGGAGGCCGCCTGGGTGGGTCCCACGCCCTCTGGTGCCCTCCTTTCGCCTATATTTACCCCTCGACGAGGAAAACCCTATATGAGATCCCGAATCGCGAATTTCTCCATCGTTCCGCCGCCGCGGCACTTCCGTGATCGGGAGCGTCAGGAGACCTCTTCCCGGCACCCTGTCGGAGGGAGGATTGACCTTCGAGAGCTTCTCCACCGCTATGGATGCTTCCCGGACGTGCCGTGAGTAGTCCTCCTTGGACCATGAGTCCATGACCAGTAGCTATGTGATGTCTTCTCTCCAATCTTGTGCTTCCATGATTAGCCCTTGTGAGCTGTCCTACATGATCAAGGCATCGATGTAATTTTCATGTTATTGCTATGCTCGGATTGTTGGGATCCGATGGATTAGGAGATTATGTTCAGATTGTTATGAGTTATGTATTTGATTATCCTTTTATATTATTTTCTTTAGTGATTCATGGATGTTCTCTGTTGCTTTGTATTCCTTTGGCCGAGTAGTAGGTTGTAACTCCAAGAGGGAGTGTTATATATGATTGTGGGTTCATGCCCCCTAATGTCTAGCTTGAGTGACAAACATGAGACTAGGGGATTTGTTGTTGCCACCAGGGATAAAACAACTGTCCTTGTGACCACGGTTGCAAGGATTGTTTAGCTTACGCATATTTCGTTAATGCAGTTGTCCGTTGCTTTGCGTTTACACTTTGGGTGGGGCTCGCAACTTAATACCAGCGAAATGTTCTGGATAGATATCTCAAGGTGGATGATTAGTAAGTAGATGCTGATGAATAAATGGTCTACTTGTCTTGGCGTACTGCTCATTACTATTGAGCCTTAAATTGCATACACCACCATTGCTTACACCTCACTATTCCCGCTTGTGTTTTGATCCATTTCAAACTACAAGGTCGGAGAGATTGACAACCTCTTTGTACTCATTGGGAGCAAAGTTATTTGTGTGTGTGCAGGTCCATGTCTTCTGCTAGCGCCAGGGTAAGAGAAACCTACTTGTTGATCCTCGGAGTCCTCCTGGTTCGATAAACCTTACAGTCCCCGTGTAAGGGAAAACTTATTGCTGACTACATCTCAACCTTCCACTTGGGGTAACCAACGATGAGCGAGAAGTATATACATCATCTCGTCATCAGCAGGCTAGGATAGCAAGGATGGACGTCATTCTTTTATCGTTTGTTTTCGTCCGTAGCCGGACCCTGCTCTTCTTCATGATGATTGTATATTTTTGTATTGATATGAACTTGATGTAGCTTGTGACGAGTGTAAGCCAATTGCATATACTCATCTCTTTAGTATGTGTACTTGTAACGATATCCATTCTTGAGAAACGACGATATGCATTTCTATCCCTGTCGAGACCCTCGCGCCAAAATAAGGATAGGACCGCATTTTGGACGCTACAATTTGTGTGCTGTTTTTCTTGCTCTACGTGATGCACGCTTGTTTGGTAACCTTGGGAAGTGCAACTTTTGCATCGACCGAGTATCTTTTCTTGGCTACGTTGTTACTCCACGGGGAATTTAAGTTGATAATGCCAAGATTGAAGTTATTGAGAGTTGGTCGCAGCCCAAAATGTTCACACGAGTGAGGAGTTCTCTTGGTCTCGCTGGTTTCTATAGATGTTTTGTGAGAGATTTTAGCACCATTGTTGCACCTCTCAATGAGCTTACAAAGAAGGATGTCCCTTTTGATTGGGGTACCGCACAGGAAGAAGCCTTCACGGTATTGAAAGATAAGTTAACACATGCTCATTTACTCCAACTTCATGATTTTAATTAGACTTTTGATCATGAATGTGATGCTAGTGGAATTGGATTAGGAGGTGTGTTATTATAAGATGGTAAACTTGTGTCATACTTTTCTCAAAAATTGAGTGGGCCTAGTCCGAATTATTCTACTTATGATAAGGAATTATATGCTCTTATTCGGACTTTGGAAACATGACAACATTATTTATGGCCCAAAGAATTTGTTATACATTCTGATCATGAATCTTTGAAACATATTAAAAGTCAAGCCAAACTGAACCGTCGACATGCTAAATGGGTTGAATTCATTTAAACTTTCCATTATGTCATTAAACACAAGAAGGGTAAAGAAAATGTTATTGTTGATGCATTGTATCGTAGTTATACTATGCTTTCACAACTTGACTTTAAAATATTTGCTTTGGAGACCATCAAAGATCAATATGTGCATGATGCTGAATTTAAAGATGTGTTGCAGAATTGTAAAGAAGGGAGAACATGGAACAAGTTTGTCATTACTGATGGATTTGTGTTCCGTGCTAACAAGCTACGCATTCCATCTAGCTCTGTTCGTCATTTGTTGTTGCAGGAGGCGCATGGAGGAGGATTAATGGGACACTTTGGCGTGAAGAAGACAGGGGACGTACTTGCTACACATTTCTTTTGGCCACACATGAGACGGGATGTTGAGCGTTATGTTGCTCGTTGTACTACATCTCAAAAAGCTAAGTCACGACTCAATCCTCATAGTTTATATATGCATTTGCCTGTACCTAGTGTTCCTTGGGAGGATATATCTATGGACTTTGTTTTAGGTTTACCTCGAACAAAGAAGGGGAGGGATAGCATATTTGTTGACGTGGATAGATTTTCAAAAATGGCACACTTCATACCATGTCATAAAAGTGATGATGCTGCTAATGTTGCCGATTTCTTGTTTCGTGAAATTATTCGCTTGCATGGTGTGCCAAATACAATTGTTTCAGATCGTGATGTTAAATTTCTTAGCCACTTTTGGAGATGTTTATGGGCTAAGTTGGGGACTAAATTAATTTTCAGTACTACATGTCACCCCCAAACTGATGGACAAACTAAAGTAGTCAATAGATCATTGTCCTCTATGCTTAGGGCTGTTTTGAAGAATAACTTGAAAATGTGGAAAGAATGCTTGCCTCATATTGTATTTGCTTATAATCGTTCATTGCATTCTAATACTAAGATGTGCCCTTTTAAAATTGTGTGTGACTTCATACCTCGTGCACCTATTAATTTGTTGCCTCTTCCATCTACAGAGAAGGTTATTTTGATGCTAAACAACGTGCTGAATTGATATTAAAAATGCATGAGGTAACTAAGGAAAACATTTAGTGTATGAATGCTAAATACAAACTTGCTGGGGATAAGGGTAGAAAACATGTTGTCTTTGCACCTGGAGATCTTGTTTGGTTGCATTTGCGTAAGGATAGATTTCCTGATTTGCGCAAGTCAAAGCTAATGCCACGTGTTTATTTTCCTTTTAAGGTGCTAGAGAAAATAAATGATAATGCATATAAACTTGAGTTGTCTGCAGAGTTTGGGGTTAGTCCCACTTTTAACTTTGCAGATTTGAAGCCTTATTTGGGTGAGGAAGATGAGCTTCCATCGAGGACGACTTCAATTCAAGAAGGAGAGGATGATGAGGACATCAATACCATTGTTACACCTGCTAAGCTTACTGAACCAGTTACTAGAGCTCGTGCATACCAATTGAATTACCAGGTACTTTCATTTCTTGGAAATCCTTCTAATGTTTATGAACATATCATGCTGCCTAAATTAGGTACTTTTGTTTTGCTTATGAATGAAGGATCTAGCATGGACAAGGAGGATGGCCATTGGAGCGGGATCAAGCATGGAGGGAAAGGTGCACGCGCGGGAAAGAACAAGGGAGCTTTTAGTGGTGATTTTCGGACTTTGAAGCCACCATAGGGAAAGCATGAAAGCTTGGACGAAATATACAAGATTTCACTTCAAAAATTTCGTCCATAGGCTATTATAGGTGTTGCGTCACCTTATTTTTGGGCCACACCCATGTATCGAAATAATACTACATAGGTTGTTTTTAGAGTCCGTATGTGTAGGGAAACTGTTAGGGTCGTTTTTGGACCCCTCCTCCAAGGGTCACGAAAATCTCTCGCTATTCCCTCATATATACAGCCCTTAGGGAACCATTTAGACTTGGATGTTGTTTAGATTACAAGTTCGCCATAGCTGCAACTTCGCGTCCTTCGTTTGTGTTCTACGATGAGACCAAGACGTCACAGAACCCCACTTTCATCAATAAAGTTTTCCTCTTATATTCGCACTATCCATATTGCAATTTCTGTTTCTTGCTTGTTCTTCGCTTGCGTGCAGGAGACAGACCCTCGTGGTCAAATTGATCATGCTCCTGCGTGGTTAATAACCTCTCGGAGCTGGTTTAGCGATTGCTAAGGCGCGACGTCTTCGCACGTTCGCAGTCGGATCGTCAAAGTATACTCCACCAAAAACGATAGCCACCATCTCAACGAAAGACAGGGACAACTTCGCCTCTATCAAAGACCTTGATTCTTGACAGGACCTTGACCTTCCAAATATGAATTTAATTGGGTATATGCACCGAATCTATGAGATCTAAACAGATAGATTTTACCGAAAAGATGCCATTCATATTCAACTTCCAATAAACATTGTCTCGCTCGTTAGAGATATTGGTAACCATCAACCTTGTGACAGGATGCAGCTACGCACTCCATCAATCTCCAACTAAAGATCTTCGGAATTGTATATTTAGAGACACATACTGTAATATTATAGCAACATCCGCTTCTTTACGTTGAACAATATTATAGAGATTTGGATACTAGGTGGCTAGAGGCGTCTCCTCTAACCATGTATCTTCTCAGAATCTCGTCGACTCTTTGTTTTCAATGATAAACTTAGTTCTATGAAGAAAGACTGCTTTTGTCCTCATCAAGCCCTTCCAAAAAGGCGAATCATTAGGTCTGACGGTAACCTCAGCTAAGGTCTTAGCTTGTAGGTACTTGATGACCCACAAGTATAGGGGATCAATCGTAGTCCTTTCGATAAGTAAGAGTGTCGAACCCAACGAGGAGCAAAAGGCTCTGATAAACGGATTCCAGCAAGGTAATAACTGCAAGCACTGAAAGTAGCGGTAACAAGTGATTGTGTAGCAAGGTGAAACGTAGCAAGCAAAGAGTAACAAGTAACAAGTAGTAGCAACGGTGCAGCAAGTGGCCCAATCCCTTTTGTAGCAAGGGACAAGCCTGAACAAAGTCTTATAGGAGCAAAAACGCTCCCGAGGACACACCGGAATTTTTGTCATGCTAGTTTCATCATGTTCATATGATTCGCGTTCGTTACTTTGATAGTTTGATATGTGGGTAGACCGGCACTTGGGTACTGCCCTTACTTGGACAAGCATCCCACTTATGATTAACCTCTCTCGCAAGCATCCGCAACTACAAAAGAAGAATTGAGACAAAGTCTAACCATAGCATTAAACTAGTGGATCCAAATCAGCCCCTCACGAAGAACGCATAGACTGGGGTTTAAGCTTCTGTCACTCCAGCAACCCATCATCTACTTACTACTTCCCAATGCCTTCCTCTAGGCCCAAATATGGTGAAGTGTTATGTAGTCGACGTTCACATAACACCACTAGAGGAAAAACAACATACAACATATCAAAATACCGAACGAATATCAAATTCACATGACTATTATTAACATGACTATTATTAACATGACTTATCCCATGTCCTCAGGAACAAAAGTAACTACTCACAAAACATAATCATAATCATGACCAGAGGTGTAATGAATAGCATCAAGGATCTGAACATAAACTCTTCCACCAAATAATCCAACTAGCATCAACTACAAAGAGTAATCAACACTACTAGCAACCTTACAAGTACCAATCTGAGTTGCGAGACGAAGATTAGTTACAAGAGATGAACTAGGGATTGGAGAGGAGATGGTGCTGATGAAGATGTTGATGAAGATGCCTCCCCTCCGACGAGAGGAGTGTTGGTGATGATGATGGCGACGATTCCCTCCTCCGGGAGGGAAATTTCCCTGGCAGGATCGTCCTGTCGGACCTCTAGATTGGATCTGCTCAAGTTCCGCCTCGTGGCGGCGGAGAAACCACGAAAAAGCTCCCGATTGATTTTTTTCCAGACCAGGACGCTTCATATAGCAAAAGAGGGGGGCTAGTGGACCTTCAGGCAGCCCACAAGCTTGCCCACCGCCACCAGGGGGCTGGTGGCGGAGTGGGGGCTTGTGGGGCCCTGGTGGCCCCCCTCCGGTAGTTCTTTCGTCTAGTATTTTAATATATTCCAGAAAAAATCACCGTAACTTTTCAGGGCATTTGGAGATGTGCAGAATAGTGGACTAGGATTTGCTCCTTTTCCAGTCCAGAACTTCAGCTGCCTGAATTCTCCCTCTTCAAATCAACCTTGCAAAATAAGAGAGAAAAGGCATAAATATGGTACCACAAGTAATATAACAGCCCAAAAAGCAATAAAAGTCAACATGAAAGCATGATGCAAAATGGATGTATCTGTACTCGTTCCTTATAATTTGTACCCACATGCCTTCATTCTCCACCGATAATCTAAACAGCCACTTGCTGAGCAGACACGTGTTTTTATCCTCTAAATTCTCAATTCCTAAGCCTCCTTGTTTCTTCGGCCTACAAATGATATCACATCTAGTAAGCCGATACTTTCTCTTGATCTCATCACTCTGTGAGAAGAACCGGGATTGATAAAAATCCAAACTTTTTCGCACCCCAACTGTTATCTCAAAAAAGGATAGGAGGAACATCGACATACTCATTAGCACTGAGTTAACCAGTATGAGGCTACCTCCATAAGATAAAAGTTTGCCCTCCTAGCAGCTTAATCAGAGTTGGTTGGAGTAGAGCTGCTTTAAAGTTCAACGATCAGCTGACAAGGCCACGGTGATACATATGTTTTTAGTCTACACTTATTCAGTTTTTTTATCTCGGCGTTCGTCATTCAAATCCACCAACACTTGGAATATGCATGCCAAAGTAATCCATGTGTCGATCTGCGCAGGTGTTGAAGAAGGCGAGCTTAGACATATGTGTAGGTACATGCTTGACGGTGACACCACGACGGAGAGGTGCAGAGGGCATTGTGATGCATTGGGCAGTATCTACAATCCCGAGTCCCGACGCAAGTTACATCCAATTCTATGACAAACCCTACACATGCGAGTGTTGCTGCGTCATGTACTGATGCACGCTAGCAAAATATTCATCCGATTGATGTGAAAGATTTAATAAAGAGTAGTACGTCTTCAAATTTTCACCACATAGCAAATTACTGCTTCGGGTTTTGTGGACACATATGGTCCGGTCTACCGTGAGGAACTCCTGTTCTGCAATTTTCTCTCTCAAATATTCCGTTTATCGTTCCACTTTCAACAGGTCGGTAGGTTTTCTTTAGTGTAGGTTCGATTTTTGGGCTTAGTTTTGCTGCGTTTTTGGCCTGATTCGTTTTCCCTCGTTTGACCCTGTCGTAGTCAGCCGCGACGAGCGACACAACCGACGGAAGTTGACGCTCTCCTGGGAGCATTACGGCTGCACGCTAACGATCATGCAGACATGCTGAGAATTTTGTCTAATTTGGCTTCAATTTATCATGCCATTTACGATGAGATTAACCGCTCATGTCTCATCTTTTATCGTGAGTGAACGAACCAATATGCGTTAGCTAATTCTGACCGGTCGATTGTTGTGCAAGTTTTTTTTTGAAAGGAGGTTAAGACCTCGGCCATGGTGCAAGTTAATTGCATCCATCGTAAATGCATCATGCGTGTTGTGCGCGAGGTTCATCCCAAATTCACACAAGATATCTGTCATATCTAACCTGCCCGATGGTCCAGACCTTGAGCACATCACAGAACAAACCACCATCCTTCACTTGCCTCAACAGACAAACACCGACAAGGAAACCCAGTATTGTTATTTGTGTGATTCTTCAGTGGCTCATTGCTACTACAACAAAAGACCTTCCAACGGCGCCAGAAACAAGCGTGCTGACGGGAGACTCTTCTTGTCTTGATACTCCTCAGCAACGGCACCAGGAATCCTTCTGCTACGGCTACACCTTTAGGGACTTCCTTGGCAAATATGCAAAGGATTCCCCCGTGGGCTTGGAGCCTTGCTTTGGTGTTCCCTCGAACCGGAAAGGGTGATGTAGCACAGCGGCGGTAAGTATTTCCCTCGGTTTTGAGAACCAAGGTATCGATCCAATGAAGGATTATCACAAGTACCTGCACAAACACAAAGAGCTTGCACCCAACGCTATGAAGGGGTTGTCAATCCCTTATAGATTGTTTTCCAAGTGAGAACTGAAAGCAAAAAGATACAAAGCAAAGTAAAAGCGAAAGTGGAAACAATAGGTGTGAATAGACCCGGGGGCCGTAGTGTTCACTAGTGGCTTCTCTCATGAAAGCAAGTAGACGGTGGGTGAACGAATTACTGTCGAGCAATCGATAGAACCGCCCAAAGTCGTGAAGTTATCTATGGCAATGATTATATCTATAGGCATCACGTCCAAAACAAGTAGACCGATACTTTCTGCATCTACTACTATTACTCCACACGTCGACCGCTATCCAGCATGCATCTAGTGTATTAAGTCCAAAAGAACAGAGTAACGCCTTAAGCAATATGACATGATGTAGATGGACAATCTCATATCTACGATAAAAGCCCATCTTGTTACCCTTGATGGCAACAACAGGATGTGTGCCTTGCTGCCCCTTCTGTCACCGGGAAAGGTCACCACATGGTATGAACCCAAAACCAAGCACTTCTACCATTGCAAGAATCATAGATCTAGTTGGCCAAACAAAACCCAAGACTCGGAGAGACTTACAAGGATATCAAATCATGCATATAAGAAATCAGCAAAGACTCAAATATATATCATAGATAATCTGATCACAAATCCACAATTCATCGGATCTCGACAAATACACCGCCAAAGAGGATTACATCGGATAGATCTCCATGAAGATCATGGAGAACTTTGTATTGAAGATCCAAGAGAGAGAACAAGCCATCTAGCTACTAACTACGGACCCGTAGGTGTGAAGTGAACTACTCACGAGTCATTGGAGGGGCGATGATGTTGATGTAGAAGCCCTCCAACTCCAAAGTCCCCTCCGGCAGGGCACTGGGAAGGGTCTCCAGATGAGATCTCGCGGAAACGGAAGCTTGCGGCAGCGGAAAAGTGTTTTCGTGGATTCCCTTATTTTTCTGTACTTTAGGGAATATATAGGCGAAGGAGCTAGGTCAGGGGGGCGCCAGGGAGGCCACAAGCCTGGTAGCGACTGCACCCCCCTGGTGGCAGCTACAGGGCTTGTGGGCCCCTGTGGCTCTCCTGCCTTGGCCCTCAAGTCCCCTGATCTTCTTCCGTTCTGGAAAATTTTATTTCGGGGATTTTATTCCGCTTGGACTCCGTTCCAAATTCAGATATGAAAAGAGTCAAAAACACAGAAAAAACAGGAACTGGCACTTGGCACTGAATTAATAAGTTAGTCCCAAAAAAGATATAAAAGGTACATAAAACATCCAAAGTTGACAAGATAACAGCATGAAACCATCAAAAATTATAGATACATTTGAGACATATCAAGCATCCCCAAGCTTAACTCCTGCTCGTCCTCGAGTAGGGAAGTGATAAAGAATGATTTTTTTATGCTTTCATGCTACCTAGCATAGATGTCCTTTTTAACTCCTCTTATGTGATGTGAATGTTCAGATCCATTAGATTCAAAACAATAGTTTGCTATTGATGTGGAGACAATAATAATTCAAGCAAACTAGCAAGGTAATCATGAACTTTCAAAATAGCAAGGCCAAAAGAAAGTTATCCCTACAAAATCGTATAGTCTGGCTATGCTCTATCATCATTGCACAACAAATTTAAATCATGCACAACCCCGGTATTGGCCAAGTAATTGTTTTCACACCTTTACTTTCTCAAACCTTTTCAACTCTCATGCAATACATGAGCGTGAGCCATGGTTTTAGCACTATAAGTGGTGTGAAGTGTGGTGGAGGTTGCAAGACAAACAAGGAGAAGATGGTCACATTAACTAGGCATATTAATGGCTGTGGAGATGCTCATCAATAGATATCAATGTGAATCAGTAGGGATTGCCATACAAAGGATGCACTAGAGCTAAGAGTATGTGAAAGCTCTTAAAGAAAACTAGTGGGTGTGCATCCAACTTGCTTGCTCACGAAGACCTAAGGCAAATTTGAGGAAGCCTATCATTGGAGTATACAAGCCAAGTTATATAATGAAAATTTCCCACTAGCTATATGGTGGTGACAAAACAAGAGACTCTAAATCATGAAGATCATGGTGCTTAATAAGCACAAGGGTGGAAGGATAGTAGCATTGTCCCTTCTCTCTTTTTCTCTCATTTTTTTGGTGTGCTCTATGGCCTCTTTTTTTATTTTTATTTTTTATTCTGGTGGGCATCTTTGGCCTCTTTTTGTATATGGGCTTCGTTGGCCTCTTTTATTTCCTCACATGGGACAATGCTCCATCAATGATGATCATCACACTTTCAACTCAAAACTTAGAACAATAATGACTCTATATGGAATGCCTTCGGTAGTGTATCATGGCAATGATCTAGCATGGCATAGACATTAATGGAAACATCATGCTAGCTATCTTACGATCATGCAATGGCAATGTAGAAGTGGTGGCACATGTCATGGTGGTAGTTGCATGGCAATGTATCTCGGAATGACTTTGAAAAAGCCATAGTAGGTAGGTATGGTGGCTGTTTTGAGGGAGGCTAATGGTGGGTTTTGGGCACCGGCGAAAGTTGCACGGCACTAAGAAGATAGTGATGGTGGAAGGTGAAAGTGCATCTAAACCATGGACTCAACATTAGTCATGAAGAACTCATATACTTGTTGCAAAAGTTTTAGTAGTAATCGAAACAAAGCATTCAACGCATACTCCTAGGGGAAGGGTTGGTAGGTATAAACAATTGCGTGATCCCGGCCGCCACACAAAGCATGACAATCAAAAGACTAATCATGCTCAGACTTCATCACATAGCGGTTCACCATACGTGCATGCTACGGGAATCACTAACTTCAACACAAGTATTTCTAGATCCACAACACCTTACTAGCATAACTTCAATATTACCACAACCAACTCAAAACTAATTGAGATGAATCAAACTTCTCTAACTATTCAATGCACATGAAGGTGGAAGTTTTCATATCCCTTTCGATAACTACCCCTTTTGAGACTACTTTCAAAGCATAGATCAACTACCAAGCCACGCACCGCCGTGCTCTAAAAGATATAAGTGAAGCACATAGAGCAAAATCAACTAGCTCAAAAGATATAGGTGAATCACATGTGAGCTGAATTGTCTACCAAAGGATATAAGTGAAGCTCGACAAAATCACGGTGAGTGCATGTCTCTCTCTCTAGGTGTGCAGCAAGGATGATTGTGACACAACAAAAATAAAAGACTCCTACGATACAAGACGCTCCAAGCAAAACACATAACATGTGGTGAATAAAAATATAGCCCCAAGTAACGTTACCGATGGATTGAAGACGAAAGAGGCGATGCCTTCTCGGGGCATCCCCAAGCTTAGGCTTTTACGGCATCCTTGAATCATATTGGGGTGCCTTGGGCATCCCCAAGCTTGAGCTCTTGCCACTCTTTATCTCTTTGTCCATAAGAACTTCACCCAAAACTTGAAAACTTCACAACACGAAACTTAAACAGAAACTCGTGATAACATTAGTATAAGAAAGCAAACCACCACTTCCTTAGGTACTGTAGCAAACTTAAATTCTACTTATGTTGATGTTGGGTTACTGTATTTTCAATCTTCCATGGCTAATACCCCCGATACTATCCATAGTTTCATCAAAATAAGCAACCAACTCAACAAAAACAGAATCTGTTAACAGGAGACCAGTCTGTAGTAATCTGTATACTTCGTATACTTCTAGTACTTCAAAAATTCAAAAAAATTACGACAGTCTGAAGAATTTTCGTAACAATCAGCAGCAATAAGAATCAACTCAAAAGCTCTTACAGAAAAAATGAAAATTCTTTTAGTGAGCAGAAAGTTTATGTCTTTTCCAGCATGACCAAACGATCATCCCCAAGACTAATCATAACGGTTTTGCTTGGCACAAACGCAAAAGAAACACAAGAAACACAATCATAACAGAATTATGAAAGTGTGGAAAACACAAAACAGAAAGAAAATGGATAGATTAGTTGGGTTGCCTCCCAACAAGCGCTATTGTTTAACACCCTTAGCTAGGCATTGATAAATCCATGATGCTCACACAAAAGACAAGAATTGAAGCACAACGAGAGCATCATAAAGCATGTGAAAATCACGTCTAAGTCTAACATACTTCCTATGCATAGGCATTTTATAGGAAAACAGATTGTCAAGACAACCAATAGTTACCATATGTAAGGAAGAAGAAAGAGACAATAGCAATCTCAACATGACGAGAGGTAATTTGGTAACATGAAAGTTTCTACCACAATATTTTCCTCTCTCATAGCAATTACATGTGGGATCATATTCAAAATCAACAATATAGCTATCCCATAGGATATTCTTTTCATGATCCACATGCATGCAAAGTTGACGCCCTTCAAAAATAGTGGGATTATCATCAACTAAAGTCAAGACTTCTCAAAACCCACTTTCAATCTTATTGCAAACATCATATTCATCATGAGGCTTAAACAAATTTTCATAAGAAAAATCATCGCCCCACTCATGATCATGGCAACAAGTAGTGGACATAGCAAAACTAACATCCCCAAGCTTAGGGTTTTGCATATTTTTAGCATGATTGTCACTAATAGAATTTATAGTGAAACCATTGCAATCATGCTTTTCATTCAAGGAGCCCTCGTGAATCACTTCATAAATTTCTTCATCCGATTTTCAGATTCACGTATCTCAAGCAAAACTCCATAGAGAAAGTCAAGTGCACTCAACTCACTAGCAATTGGTTCCACATAAGTGGGTCTCTTAAAGAGATTAGCTAGTGGATGAGGATCCATATCACTAGATTTTCAGCAAGCGAAGATGCAAGCATATTGAAGGCACATGGCACACAAGCGAACATAAAGCAAGTGCGAGAAAAGGGCGAACAAAAAAGGCAAACAAAAAAAAGAGAAATGAAAACGGCAAATGTGAAGTGGGGGAGAGGAAAACGAGAGGCAACTGGAAAAAGGTAAATGCAAGAGATGAGTTTGTGACACCTACTTGGATAGGTCTTGACTTGATCTCTCCTTCCCCGACAACGGCGCCAGAAATACTTCTGCTACTGCAACAAAAGACCTTCCAATGGCGCCAGAAACAAGCGTGCTGACGGGAGACTCTTCTTGTCTTGATACTCCCCAGCAACGGCACCAGGAATCCTTCTGCTACGGCTACGCCTTTAGGGACTTCCTTGGCAAATATGCAAAGGATTCCCCCGTGGCCTTGGAGCCTTGCGTTGGTGTTCCCTCGAAGCGGAAAGGGTGATGTAGCACAGCGGCGGTAAGTATTTCCCTCAGTTTTGAGAACCAAGGTATCGATCCAGTGAAGGATTATCACAAGTACCTGCACAAACACAAAGAGCTTGCACCCAACGCTATGAAGGGGTTGTCAATCCCTTATAGATTGTTTGCCAAGTGAGAACTGAAAGCAAAAAAGAAACAAAGCAAAGTAAAAGCGAAAGTGGAAACGATAGGTGTGAATAGACCCGGGGGCCATAGTGTTCACTAGTGGCTTCTCTCATGAAAGCAAGTAGACGGTGGGTGAACGAATTACTGTCGAGCAATTGATAGAACCGCGCAAAGTCGTGACGTTATCTATGGCAATGATTATATCTATAGGCATCACATCCAAACAAGTAGACCGATACTTTCTCCATCTACTACTATTACTCCACACGTCGACCGCTATCCAGCATGCATCTAATGTATTAAGTCCAAAAGAACAGAGTAACGCCTTAAGCAAGATGACATGATGTAGATGGACAATCTCATATCTACGATAAAAGCCCATCTTGTTACCCTTGATGCCAACAACACGATGCGTGCCTTGCTGCCCCTTCTGTCACCGGGAAAGGTCACCACACGGTATGAACCCAAAACCAAGCACTTCTACCATTGCAATAATCATAGATCTAGTTGGCCAAACAAAACCCAAGACTCGGAGAGACTTACAAGGATATCAAATCATGCATATAAGAAATCAGCAAAGACTCAAATATATATCATAGATAATCTGATCACAAATCGACAATTCATCGGATCTCGACAAATACACCGCCAAAGAGGATTACATCAGATAGATCTCCATGAAGATCATGGAGAACTTTGTATTGAAGATCCAAGAGAGAGAAGAAGCCATCTAGCTACTAACTACGGACCCGTAGGTGTGAAGTGAACTACTCACGAGTCATTGGAGGGGCGATGATGTTGATGTAGAAGCCCTCCAACTCCAAAGTCCCCTTCGACAGGGCACCGGGAAGGGTCTCCAGATGAGATCCCACGGAAACGGAAGCTTGCGGCGGCGGAAAAGTGTTTTCGTGGATTCCCCTATTTTTTGTATTTTAGGGAATATATAGGCGAAGGAGCTAGGTCAAGGGGCGCCAGGGAGGCCACAAGCCTGGTAGCCGCCGCCCCCCTGGTGGCGGCTACAGGGCTTGTGGGCCCCCTTTGGCTCTCCTGCCTTGGCCCTCAAGTCCCCTGATCTTCTTCCGTTCTGGAAAAATTTATTTCAGGGATTTTATTCCGTTTGGACTCCGTTCCAAAATCAGGTCTGAAAAGAGTCCAAAACACAGAAAATACAGGAACTGGCACTTGGCACTGAATTAATAAGTTAGTCCCAAAAAAGATATAGAAGGTAAACAAAACATCCAAAGATGACAAGATAAGAGCATGAAACCATCAAAATTATAGATACGTTTGAGATGTATCACTCATCTCATTTCTGACAAGTTGAATCTGTTCTATATCCATGGTGGGTTTCATCTCGCATGGTAGGTTTCATGAGAGTCTGTTCTATATCCAAGCAAGATAACTCAGATGGAAATACTCTCCCCGTTCCTAAATATAAGTCTTTTTAAAGATTCCACTACGAGCTATATAGGGATGTATATAGGTATTTTTTTGCAGGTGAAAACATTCATTCATTAACTGGGATCAAAAGAGTCCTTCGTACAAAGGGTAGAAATTTCTACCGGCGTACAACGAAGCCACACAGCCATTTGCTGATCAACCCGGCCGATCCGAGCAAGGGCATCGGCCACCTTATTCCTACTTCTTACTACATGTGATATCATATGTTCCCCCACCTCGTCTAGGGCATTCCTAATCTGCATCACAAGAGCCATGCATGGTGATCTATCGGTCTCTTCATGTATAATCATCTGCGCAGCCACCACACAATCCGTCTCAATGATCATAGGAAGCGAGCTCCAAGCTCTTGCAATTGCAATCCCTTCCGCACAGGCAGCAAGTTCCTCTTCCAGGGCAGATGAACAAGAACGAAGATATCGATAAGAGGAGAAGATCACCTGGCCATCCTTGCCACGGAGTACCATACCAGCTCGAGCAGTGTGTTGGTCTGGATTAAAAGCCCCATCAATGTTCAGTTTAGTCCGGCCCACCGGTGGCTTAACCCAGTTGACATCCAGCTCTTCCACCCGTTTCCTCCTCTCCTCTTTCGGCCCACGATCCCGATGATAAGAGACTGTCATCTTCCCTTTGGTAATGTCCGCCATATGGTTATATTTTATTCACAACAGGGTTTCCATGTAGCTACTAAGATATCGTGTGGAGGCTTCAATAGGGGGAGCTGTCTTGCCATGGGTGATCTCATTGTGCACATGCCAACTACGCCATAAGGTCATCAGCGTTGGTAGCCTCTCATTCGGTTGGCATTGATTCAGTAGGTGTAGTAACCATTCTGATCCGGTGTTGCATATGTTCTCCAGCTTGGGCATGCTCCAGAGTTTACCCATGTCCCTCCATAAGCGTTGCGCAAGCGGGCATCTACAGAGAGCATGAAAGGTATCCTCTGGTTCCATGCCATAGATAACACATGTATCAGTCAACCCAATGTTTCGTCGTTTCAAGTTAACCGCAGTGGCGAGTGAGTTGGTCGCGACACGCCATGCAAATACCCTGACTTTTGGAGGCGCAGGACATCCCCATAGTGATTTCCATATTGCTCTTGACCCATCAGGTGCCCTGCTCGAGGCACCCATAGCTGGCATGTTCTTTTCATCATGAGCTAGGCGGTAAGCAGTACGGATAGAAAAAAAAACCTTAGGATCTGGAGCCCATGCGATAACATCATGACCCAGTCTGTTCGGAGATGCCCTCACCTCAGAGATCGCCTTGACATCCATTGGCAGAAAGTATCGGCAGAGGGATACCATATCCCATTGCCCCCGTTCATCAAGCAGCTCGGAGACCCTACGGATCCGGCAGTTACCTGTGCTGGAGATGGGACGATAGGAGTGTGGGCGCGGTATCCATGGGTCTCTCCAAATCCGAATATGTTCCCCATTGCCGACACGCCAAATGAGTCCCTTCTTGAGCGGTTGTAGGCCATATGTGATAGCTTGCCAAGTTGATGATGCGTTCCTAGTAAAGACTGTATCTCCGAAAGCGCCATTTGGATAATATTTCCCCTTAATAACTTGTGCACACCGGGAGTCAGGTCGGGTTAGCAATCTCCAGGCTTGCCGCACCAAGAGAGCTTGGTTGAACAACCGGAAGTTGCGGAATCCTAGTCCTCCTCTACTCTTTGGATCACAGACTTTATCCCACGCTTTCCAGTGTGTTTTCCTTTTGCCATTTTTCGCTCCCCACCAAAAGTTCCTTACCAGTCGTGTTAGGTCCTCGCACACAGATGCATGTAGTTTGAAAACCCCCATAATATATGTGGGGATCCCCTGGGCTACCGCTTTGATCATAGTTTCCTTCCCCGCTTGTGAGAGGGTATCCCCCCATTCCAATATGCGTTTTGTAAGGCTCTCTTGCAGTTTCTGAAATTTACCTGTGTGCATTCTGCCATCTGGTGTAGGGAGCCCCAGATATTGTCCTTCAAAGTCCTGCTACTAAACATCAAGGATCTGGCGCACTACAAGTTGATTTGCTTCTAGACAAGCCTCCCCAAATTGAATAGAGCATTTCTGTGGATTGATGAGCTGACCTGTTGCTTGTGCATAGCTGTGGATAACCCCTTTGACAAACGTGGCTTGCTCACGATTAGCCTTGAAAAATAGGAGGGTGTCATCCGCGAACAGCAAATGAGAGACAACAGGGGCACGTCGGCATACCTTAATTGGTTCAATATTATCAGACAGCACCCCTTGTCAGAGGAGAGCAGAGAGGCCGTCAGCGACAAACAGGAACAAGAAAGGGGAAAGGGGATCACCTTGTCGTAGTCCACGTGAGGGTGTAAATGCATCCAGTATAGCTCCATTAAATTTGACAGAATAGCGCACGGATGTGACACAAGCCATAATCCATTGTACCCATTGTTGAGAGAAGCCCAGCTTTTCCATTGCTTGCTTTAGAAAGGTCCAATCCACACAGTCATAGGCTTTAGATAGGTCAAGTTTATAGGCACAGAAACTGTTCTCTAGATTTTCTCTTGGTGCATAAAATGTAAACACTCAAAGGCCAGCAACGCATTATCTGTGATCATCCTACCTGGCACAAAAGCACTCTGGGCTGGCGATATAATCTCATCCAGGATAGGTCTTAGTTTGTTAACTAGACATTTGGCCACAATCTTGTATATCACATTGCAGAGACTTATTGGCCTGAAATCTGTGAGGCAAGTAGGGTTAGATACCTTGGGAATTAGCACAATGATGGTCTCGTTAACGCCTGGAGGCATCACCCCTGAGTGGAAGAAGGATTTGACAACAGAGGTAATATCGTTCTACATAACCGCCCAATTTTTCTGGAAGAATCTTGCATGGAAGCCGTCCTTACCAGGGGCCTTGAGGGGGGCGATTTGGAACAGACTATCAGCTATTTCCTTATCAGAGAACGCCTTGCAAAGACAGTCATTCATCGCATGCGTGACTTTGGGCTCAAACAGGTTTAATAAGGGCTCACGAACCAAGCTATCTTGCTCTTTAAAGAGGTCCTGGAAATATGAATTGACCAAATCAATCATCGCCTTCTGCTCAGTATGGGAAACTCCGTGTGCAGCCACCAGGGCTTTAACTCGATTCTTGCGTGTGCGCCACACTGCCTTGCGGTGGAAGAATTTTGTGTTCTAATCGCCTTCTCGTAGCCAATCCACCCTAGATCTCTGCATCCAAAGAAGCTCCTCGCGATACAAGAGCTCATTCATGTGATCGGTTACCCTTCTAATCTCGTTCCTGTCAGCATTCATATTGAGTAGTTCTTCAAGCCTCGATCTGCTTTTTTCCAACTCCTGGGTCACGTGACCAAACTTCTCCTTACTCCAGAGTTGTAGCTTGTGCATGAGCTGATTTAAACCCTGCCTCACATCACCCAGATGCACCATTCGTCCAGTCTCTGCCCAAACGGAACCAACTGTTTCCTGGAGGCTCTGTTCCCTTTCCCAGGCAATCTCATACTGCTTATGGGAGGGGCGACATTGTTTATAGGGTTCCTTCTCACAGCATAGGGCAATTGGTAAATGATCTGAGCATGCACTAACCAGATGAGAGACCGCCACATCAGCAAATAAATCTCTCCAAGCATTGTCTGCAACCACCCTATCCAAACGGACCCTGACATTCTTCCTTCCGTCCCGCTTGTTATCGTATGTAAAGGGCAGTCCCGAAAACCCCAAGTCTTGTAGGCCACATACATCCAAGGTATCTCTCAAAGCAAGCATTTGTGGTTCTCCTCGTGGGGTTATAGACATGTGTTCAAAGGACCACATTGCTTCGTTGAAATCACCCATGACACACCAAGGAAGATCAGATTGCATTTTCAGATTCTGCATCGCAGCCCACATGTTGTGTCTATTTTCCACACGGGGTTCACCATAAACGCATTTAAGTATCCATTCAGGATCAGCTAGGGATAAGCGGACATACACATCAATAAACCTTTCGTTAACTTCTTTCACATCCACACAAAGCTTCTCACACCAAAATAGGGCTAACCCACCACTTAGGCCAACACTATCCAAGCCGACAAACCCTCTCAGCCCTAATCTACCACAGACACGATGAACCTTAGTAGCATTTTGTCTAGTTTCACATAGGAACACCATTCGGGCTTTAATCTTTTGTACAAGGCCCGCTAGTTCACAAACTATCGGTTTGTTGGCTACACCCCAACAGTTCCAAGTTAGGAAATTCATTGCTCCTGATGGGGCGCCACATCTGGCCCTGTTAGTTGACCGGCGGCCCCATGGCCGGTTGCCTCGTTTATCTCCTCACACATCAGGTTGTTGCCTCCCCCTGTATCATCTACTGGCAGTCGTTGTTCCTGCGCTGACTAATTGTCCATCTTCCCTTTCTTCTGCACCCCACCAGACGGTGCAAAGACAAAAGGCACCATAGCATTGGTAGCATCTGCGACAAGATCAAAACCTAGCATACCATCTACCAGGCGTTTCCCCAGAACTGAGTCTTGGTAGTCCATAGGCGCTGATGCACTCTTGGACGATCCAAGGGAGTTCAATCCACGGAGAGCTGGAATCATATCTTCTGACCCAATCGGTACGTCCCGGATCACAAGGTTGCCCGGGCGTCGTCCCTCCGTCAGCTTCTTTGGCACGCCACATTTCTTCTTTCTCTGCTTGCTCACACCTGCGCTGCCAGTAGCTGGAGCTTTTGCTTCAAAACTTTTAGCCATCTGTTGAAAGTTGCTAATCTCAGGTTTTTCCTTCTACAACAGTAGTTTCATTTTATCCACCTCCTTCGCCAGGGTCTGGTCGGCTGCAGCCGAGCCCGGTGTTTCCTCCAGTTCAAAGTTATCGTGGGCATCTACCCGCGTTGGAATCTCAGGGTCCTCCTGAAAAGGCCTCAATGACGCCTAGAGGGGGGTGAATAGGCTATTTAAAAACTTCTTCAGATTTGGCTTGAACCTAATGTGGAAATAAACTAAGAGGGTACTTGTCAAGCACAAATCCTAAATGCACTAGGCACTGCAACGTGTATCAACGACACGATCTACCAAGATGGACACAATACAGTTACTAACACGCACAAGTAAGTTACACAAACTTACTTGAGCTATATCACACGACAAGTAGGTGAACAACACAAGATACTAGATCACACTATATCAACACGATATATCAAGGGCTGCAAGTATGAACGTGTGGATATAGAGGGTATGCTTGAATGATTAATCTTGTACAAGAAATAGCCATCACAATATAATGGGCACAACCAATATGCAATGTATGTATGCTCAAATAACACAAGTACACCACAAGTAAGGAGTTAGGGTTAAGGATAACCAAGGTCACTGAGACGAAGATGTATCCCGATGTTCACTTCCTTGGAGGGAAGCTAGTCACCGTTAGAGAGGTGGATGTTACCACGAAGGCACACCAACGCCACGAAGGCTCACCCTATTCTCCCTTAGAGATAACACCACGAAGGCGTTTCTCAACCACTAGTGGTAAGCCTTTGAGGTGGCTTCCAAACCCTCACAAACTTTTCCGGGGGAAATCACACGGATTGATTCCTCTCCGAAGAACTCCTACCGCCTAGGAGTCTCCAACCTCCAAGAGTAACAAGATCACGAGGAATGCTCAAAACTTGCTCAAATCACAAATAGCTTGGGTTGAGAGAAGGAGAGGGAGACGATCTATCTTTTGATTGGAACAACTCTCAAAGGGGCTCACAAATGCTCTTGGGATCTAGGATTTGGAGTGAGAAAATGTGTGTGAGGTGGAAATGTGTTCTTATGAGGATAAGGCTGTGTTGGGCAACCCTCTCACGAAGTGGGAGGGGGGTATTTATAGTGGGGAGAGAAAAATAGCCATTGGAGGTACTTTAAGTCACACAGGGTCCGGACGTCCGATAGTTGCCTGAAGTCCGCACGTCCGCGAGGGTCGGACGTCCGACAGGGGTCGGTCGTCCGAGGCGTGTAGATATCACTGAAAATACTGCGGACACTTTAAGTTACACAGGATCCGGACGTCCGATAGTTGTCGGAAGTCCGGGCGTCCGCGAGGGGTCGGACGTCCGACAGGGGTCGGTCGTCCGAGGCCTCTAGATACGACTGAAACTATTTTGAATTAAACAGTGATCGGACGTCCGGAGAGGACCGGAAATCCGAGTTGTACAACTCAAATTCTACTGGTGGTAGGTTCCGGATTTCCGACGGGGGTCGGACGTTCGGCCCTCGGACGTCCGGAGGGAGCCGGAAATCCGAGTTATAGAGCTCATGTTCTTCTGGTGCAGGGCTCCGGATTTCCGAGGCAGACGGTCGTCCGGCCCTCGGACGTCCGGAGGAAGCCGGATGTCCGAGGCACTGGTTCTGTTTTCAGATAACAGCAAAGCAGTGGAGATGTGGTCTGAGCAGAAAGTGAAGTTGTAGTTTGAGCAAGTTCATCGCAAAACCTGTGATCCCCTCTTAATAGTGCGGGATCCCTAAGGACTCAAGAATCATAAAAGAGTACTGATGATCCATACTTGAGTGTATACTTTTATTCGCTGATCATCACTCCGCACCACTAATGTCAAAGGAACTGATACCTTTGAGTTAGCCCTTTCACCTGAGCTTGATGTTGTTGTTCCTTCTTGGCTCAAGTTGAAAGCAAGACATGATGAAGTCTTCAAGTAGCTTTCCCATACACAATGCGGAAAGCCTAGCTTATGTATTTATCTTCATTTGTCCACCATGTGAACATCCACAAGAATCAAGCATGTAGTGCTCAAGAATGCTTATCTTGATCTTGTCCTGTCCACCATGTGAACATCCACAAGAATCAAGCATGTAGTGCTCAGGAATGCTTATCTTGATCTTGTCATTGTTAGCACATGAGATTGTCCTTATCAACACATGATCATTGACAATAGTTTCAATGATATATTCGTGCTGATCCACTTGAACTTGCACACCAATCTTGATGACGATCACCACTTGACGTCATCCTTCATGGGTTGTATGAGATCTTCCTTTTGAAGCAAGCCCAATGGAAACACACCTAACCCCCACATAGGAGTCTCACAAAGACCATGGGTTAGTACACAAACACGTAATGGACAATGCTTACCATACCATGGGATCACTTGATCCCTCTCGGTACATCTTATACGCTTTGTGTGTTGATCATCTTGATTTACTCTTTATCTGAGATCTTGATCAACCTAGTGTTTCTATGACCATTCTTTGGATAATACCTTGAATAACATCTTGTTCAACATATAAACTCCTTGAACCCAACAGATGGGCTTCAAGAAGTGCCTATGGACAAATCCTATAAATATAACTTAAGGCAACCATTAGTCCATAGGAATTGTCATCAATTACCAAAACCACATATGGAGATATATGCTCTAACAATCTCCCCCATTTTGGTAATTGAAGACAACCACTTCAAGAGAGTTTATATAAGGAAATAAGCATAACCAAGCGCACACATACAAGGTAATAATGCATGTGAGCAAGATGTAAATGCTTACGCAATAAAAGCAAAACCCTCTAAACATATCCAAAGTAAACTCTCTAAACTTCTCCCCCATTGGCATCGATTGCCAAAATGGACGAAAAGTTTAGAAAGCAAATATAGTAGGTGGTCCTCCAAAAAGTGTGTACTTCTCAGCAAATGAGTGCAGAAAAAATACACAAATACAATGATAAGTAGTTGGAGGAAAACAAACTATATTGAGGACCCAAAAATTGCAAATAAAAGAATCGTATGCCACAAAGACATACAAAGATAGAGGCAAGCAATCAAAAGATTCCACATGGAACAAACAATCATATGGTCCTTCGAACCACATGAATAAAAGATATTATGATAAAGGCAACATAGTGATTTATCAAAAACTAGAGAAGCTCCCCATGATTTGTGCACTAATATGAGATTTTTGTATTTGACACAGGTCCACAAAATAGGATCGTTGCTCCCCCAGAATTTATAAAACACACAACGAGTGCAAGAGGATAGATGAGACACTAAGCATATCAATTGCACAAAACAAATGGTTGAGCAACATGTAATAGAAGCAACTTAAGAATAGGCTCAAACAAAGTAATGTGTATGAGTCATGGCAAAGCACTTGAGAAGACTAAGATAAGGATGAGCATCACTCATCAACATAGTCTTGATGAAATGAGATACAAAGTGCAAGACATATCATTCCCACACACACACATACTAGAAAATGGGTTCACAAGCTTACTAATAAACAAAATAGGAACCAACGCTTGTGACAACCCATTGTGAAGATAGGAAGTAAGAACCTTGTCAAGAGGAGGGATACTAATTGAAAATGGCAAAACCCTCATCAAGACAAGCATGAGGAAAAATAATCTTCACGGCCAAAGAGTGCATGAAGATGTAGGAAAATAAGATACGCACTCAAAACAAATCCTTTCACGAAGCCACCAAAAACTAGAAAAGGGGAATGTAACGATGGACGTGAAAGAAAAGAGGATATCAATTAGAGATGTAACTTCCCTCATGTGTAAAAGATTCTAATAGAAGACAATCATGATGAAATTTATCCACAAAGAAGGATATACACACAAAATGGTTACAAGAAGGAACAAACTAGATATCCAAAAGGAAGTCATAAATATATCAATGAGATCTTTTGCTTGGAAGCATAGCACATGGCCTAATATTTTCTTATTGTATAATATGAACTTCCAACATACGAACATCAAAGACATCCCAACTAGTAGTAAGACACCATCGTTCGGATGCTTTGAGAAAGCAAACAAGTACTACAAGAACGAATCAAGAGATTCATGCCATGATGCAACCTGGAAAAGAAAAGACAGGTTGGGTCCTTTGCAAGAAAAGAATGCATGAAGTGGATACTTGTTACCGAGACAACATTGGATTGATGTAGTAGATAGTTGTTCTTTGATCATCCTAACTTGGCTCCAATAATCACATGGTCTCAACATCTTCCTTATAGGTGAGCTGAGCATCCAATGCATCTCCAGTTGTTCCTGGAACAACAAAACAAACAAAATGGTGCCCAAACTCATTGGGACCAAAGAGTTAGAAAACCAGCAATACATAGGACAAACTCCACATACATATGTGCATATAGATATGAATTTGAATTTCATGCACACTTTAGCCAATTTATGACAAGGTGGAATTTTCCCTATATATTGGGTCAAAGAAGGAAAGCAAGCAAAAGAAGTTGTATATAGTAGATATGATATGCATGCTCAAGACTCTTAAGAATCAACTCAACACAAAGTTGATAAGTCACCAAAAGACAAGGTATCAAGTGATAATAAGATCCTAAAACAAAAAGAACTATCACTTGAAGGATATCAATTAAAAGATACCTCAAGGAATGAGATATCCATTGACACATGCCAAATAGAAGGCAACAAGAAACCAATTGAAGGAAAACAAACACGAGGTATCTAGTTTCCAAGAGAGAGCTAGGTTCCAAAAAAACAAAGCCCTCTACAAAATTTCATGATGGCGCAAAGCATCATAAAGAGCAAGACTTGACTCCCATCAACACACACTTGATGGGAATCAAATGATTTTATGATGGGTGAATAAAGAGAGTGTTTTAAAGAGAATAGGATAGCTCCCCCAAGGGACGTGCATTATATAAAATTTGCATTTGAATAAAAAACGCACACGATGGGATCATCACTTTCTCTATATATATAAAAAAACACTAGACATGTTAAAAATAGATTCATAAGAGGCAAGGAAGACAAACAAAACACAAAATCTAATGTAAAGATGATTAGCAATTCCAATCACATGATGGGAATACCAATTGTCAAGGACAAGAAGTATTTTTGAAATGATACTCATTGGTAGATCACAAATATATCCAAGATCATCTTTACCCATAAAACGCAAGCAGATGACACTTGTAGAGCTAACATGCCACCTAGGAACAAGATAATTTACAATATCAACACTAAGTGGCATTACGTCAAATGTACACATTTTCTAGGTTTGTAATATGCACATAGCATATTACTCCCCCATAATGTGATAAACCAATAACATTAACAAGTGGCAAATTAAAACCAACAAGAGATACTTAATGGACCATATAGAATTTGAATTTCTCATGAGTAAGACATACCACATAGACACTAGATAATCTTGAAGCATCAAAACTAAGTGGTATTCCCCATGTATACACATTTATAGGATTGTGAGGTGTGCAAAGCACTTCACTCCCCCACAATGGGATAATCCATTAATCTCTCACAAGAGCCAATAAAAATAAATATAAACAAGATGCAAAAAGGCTCAATACAAGACTCACATGTACATGATATGCAAACCAACATACCCATACTCGATTACTCAAGATAAGCAAGTTGGAAGCACAACATATACAAAGGCATGCAAGGTACAAAACCACAACATGCAAAGGGGCAAGCACCTAACAATGTAAAAAATTTAAGTATAAGTTACCGTAAGGAGGCACATTGGATATAAGATAGAAACTCGATAATCCAAATGACTTGGCTTGAGATAATATGAATGATGAAGACCCCTTAATTCTTCATTATGTATCCAAGTCTCTAATGTCCTCCATAGTCACCTATTGATCAAGTTTGAGCTTGTTGGTCCCCAACTACGTTGGGTCCTAAGAGGTTAATCACAATAGGCTTGGCAACCCAAATGGTTCTTTTCTTGACACCATTTTGAGTACCAACAAGCTTGGCAAACACATTGCCAACCTTATCCTTCCCAAGGGAATAGGTATCATCAATAGTGATTGGGTTGGATAATTTACCTCTCGTGCAAGACGAAGCGACGTGACCCTTCTCACGACATAAGTAGCAACATCTACCCTTTGTTTTCTTCCCAGTTGATTTCTCACCTTGGGGAGTGTTGGCTTGGGTCTTATTGGGAAGAGGCCTTCCTTCAACTTGTAGTTGAATATGTGATTGAGTTTGTGGCCGCTTCCCTTGTTGCTTGTGACTTTGAGACTTCGTCTTCAGAGGGCAAGATCTAACATGGTGCCCTTTAACTTTGCACTTGAAGCAAATGATTTTGGCCGAATTTTTGACTTGTTCTAGGACCCTCTTGTTCTTGTTTGAGTTTACTCCAACATCATTTTTGTCATTCGGAGATGTTTGCTCACACGGGACGTTGTTGAGTGTGGACATCCCTTCATGACACTGTTCCAAGTCTCTTCAAAGAAGTGACTTGGGCCTTGAGCTCTTCGATTTCCTCTGCACGGTTAGTATCAATGCAAGTACTAGAGGAAGTGTAAGCTTCAATGTTAGAGCAACAAGGCAAGGAAAGTAATTCATCACACGAGGTAGCAACATTATGAGTAGATGAATTACGAGGACTTGCACATGGAAATATAGTACTTTGACTAGAAGTAGTGCCATTGTCCACATGAGGCTCACTTGATGTTACCTTGGTGATGATAGCCTCATGAGTTAACTTTTGCACATTATGGGATGTTAGAAGATTGGCATAAGAGCTTGTGAGCATTACATGGTTTTCTTCCAACTTCCCATAATTGCTAGCTAGTAAATCAAGTTGAGCACGTAGCTCAATATTCTCCTTCAATGTTGATACTTCAAATGAGGTAGAGTTAGATGTACAAGTATCATCAACAACATGAGAGGAGTAAGTAGCAAATAGAGACTTCTCATGAGTAGATTGAAGCTCCTCATAGATCTTAGAGGTTTTGATGAGCTCTCCCTTGACATTATTGCATTCAAGGAGAAGGACCTCAAAATACTTTTTAAGTTTATCATGAGCAACTTCAATCTCTCCTTTTAAAGATCTTAAGTCTCTACATGCTTGATGACTCTTCTCAAGTTCATGTTCAAGTTGTTCACTTTTAGCTTGTTCATGATTAAGTGAATCATTACAATTTTCAAAGTAAGCAAGAACATCTTGGAATCTTTGAAGAGCGTTATTTTTAGCTTTATGAAGAATTTTACTGATCACACAGATATTTTCAGTCAAGTCATCATCATCATCCTCATCGCAAATATCATCGTTATTGCACAGGGAAGATGATACCTCATTATTACCTCTTGCCATGAGGCACATGTGAACTCGAGCAGTTGATGATGATTCTTTTGGTGAATCAGATTCTTCATTAGTCAAAAGTACTTCATATTTCTTGATTTCCCCTAAATGATTAGTCATAGAGCAACTAGGGAGAAACAAGATATTTTGATCAAGAGGACACGAGGAAGCAGGCGTATCACCACAGACATTTGTCGAGGAATCTTTAGGTGAAATGCATGACCTATCAGCACAATAATTTACACTATGTGTGGTGCTAGATATGCTCGTGTCCATAGAGGCTATGACATTTTCATCAACATATATTTCTTCACTCACCATGTCATTACCTTGTGAGATTGAAGATGCTAAGGTGTGCAAGCAATCGGATATGGAAGTAGTGGTGGACTCTTTAAGATCGAAAAGAGTGAATAGCTCATGCACCAACTCCTTCATCATAATACCGTCTTCATCAAGATTGGACCCACCATATATACCTTCAAGTTTCGTCCAAACTTCATGAGCTGACTTGCAAGTCGAGATAGACTTAAACACTTCAGGACTTATGGTTCGATGAATGGCAAGAAAAGCCTCACAATCAAGATACATTTCATTAGTAGATGAAGATGCATCATCCCTTTTGTCGGCAATCCCTACAAGAACAATTCATAAAGTATTTGGGCCCATGGCCCGAAAGTGACGAAGCATACGAATTCTCCATAGCGTATAATTTGTGCCATCAAAGTCAAAGATGCCATTGTGCACTAATCCAATAGTCGACATCGATACTCTCTAGGTCGTGAAACCTAATTAAAAAGAGACCTAGCTCTGATACCAATTGAAAAGGCCTCGATGACTTGGAAATATGCCCTAGAGGCAATAATAAAATGGTTATTATCATATTTCCTTGTTCATGATAATCGTCTATCGTTCATGCTATAATTGTATTAACAGGAAACAGTAATACATGTGTGAATGAATAGATCACAATGTGTCCCTAACAAGCCTCTAGTTGGCTAGCTCGTTAGTCAATAGATGATCATGGTTTCCTGATCATGGACATTGGATGTCATTGATAACGGGATCACATCATTGGGAGAATGATGTGGTAGACAAGACCCAATCCTAAGCCTAGCACTAGATCGTATTGTTCGTATGCTAATGCTTTTCTAATGTCAAGTATCTTTTCCTTCGACCGTGAGATTGTGCAACTCCCGGATACCGTAGGAGTGCTTTGGGTGTATCAAACGTCACAACGTAACTGGGTGACTATAAAGGTGCACTATGGGTACCTCCGAAAGTGTCTGTTAGGTTGGCACGAATCGAGATCGGGATTTGTCACTCCGTGTGACGGAGAGGTATCTCTGGGCCCACTCGATAGAACATCATCATGAGCTCAATGTGACTAAGGAGTTAGTCACATGATGACGTGCTATGGAACGAGTAAAGAGACTTACCGGTAACGAGATTGAACAAGGTATAGGTATACCAACGATCGAATCTCGGGCAAGTTCTATACCGACAGACAAAGGGAATCGTATACGGGATTGATTGAATCCTTGACATCGTGGTTCATCCGATGAGATCATCGTGGAGCTAGTGGGAGCCACCATGGGTATCCATACCCCGCTGATGGTTATTGGCCAGAGAGGTGTCTCGGTCATGTCTGCCTGTCTCCCGAACCCGTAGAGTCTACACACTTAAGGTTCGATGACGCTAGGGTTATAGGGAATTGTTATACGAGATTACCGAAAGTTGTTCGGAGTCCCGGATGAGATCCCGGACGTCACGAGGAGCTCCGGAATGGTCGAGAGGTAAAGATTGATATATAGGACGGATGGTTTCGGACACCGGAAGTGTTTCGGGCATCACCGGTAACGTACGGGACCACCGGGACCACCGGAGGTGTTCCCGGGGGACCACCGAAGTGGGGTGACGACCCCGGGAGGCTAGATGGGCTAAGTGGGGTAGGGAACGAGCCCCTAAGTGGGCTGGTGCGCCCCCCACCCAGCCCATGTGCACCAGAAAAAAAAAGGGGAAGGGGGGAACCCTAACTAAGGTGGGCCTTAGGCCCACCAGAGGGGTGCGCCACCCCTCCCCTTGCCCTGGCCGCCACCCCTCTCCCATCTAAGGGCTGCCGCACCCCTTAGGGGTGGGAACCCTAAGGGCTGCGCCCCCTCCCTCTTCCCCTATATATCGATGAGGTTCGGGGCTGTTTGAGACACGGTTGAATCTCTCTCTCTCGGCGCAGCCCTGCTCCTCTCCCTCCTCCTCTCTGCGGGCGCTTGGCGAAGCCCTGCCGGGAGACCTCGTCTCTCCACCGACACCACGTCGTCGTGTTTCTGGACTTCTTCCCCAACCTCTCCCTCCTCCTTGCTGGATCAAGGTGCGGGAGACGTCACCGGGCTGCACGTGTGTTGAACGCGGAGGTGCCGTCGTTCGGCACTAGATCGGAATCGCTGCGAGTACGACTCCATCAACCGCGTTCTAGCAACGCTTCCGCTTAGCGATCTTCAAAGGTACGAAGATGCTCTTACCCCTCTCTCGTTGCTGGTATCTCCATAGGAAGATCTGAATAAGCGTAGGAATTTTTTTTTGAATTTATGCTACGTTCCCCAACACTGGTATCCGAGCCAGGTTTTCTATGCGTAGATTCTATGCACGAGTAGAACACAAAAGTTGTGGGCGATGGTTTGTCAATTTGCTTGCCGTTACTAGTCTTATTCTTTTCCGGCGGTATTGTGGGATGAAGCGGCCCGGACCGACCTTACACGTACGCTTACGTGAGACTGGTTCCACCGACAGACATGCACATCGTGCATAAAGGTGGCTAGCGGGTGTCTGTCTCTCCTACTCTAGTCGGATTGGATTTGATGAAAAGGGTCCTTATGAAGGGTAAATAGCTTTGGCATATCATCGTTGTGGCTGTCACGTAGGTAAGAAGGCATTCTTGCTAGAAACCCAAATCAGCCACGTAAAACTTGCAACAACAATTAGAGGACGTCTAACTTGTTTTTGCAGGGTTTGACATGTGATGTGATATGGCCAAAGTTGTGATGTTGCATGTATGATGTATGAGATGATCATGTTATTGTAATAGGTTTCACGACTTGCATGTCGATGAGTATGACAACCGGCAGGAGCCATAGGAGTTGTCTTAATTTATTGTATGAGATGCAACGCCATGTGCTTACTATTTTACTTCATTGCTAACGGTTAGCCATAGTAGTAGTGATAGTAGTAGTTGGCGTGACGACTTCACGGAGACACGATGATGGAGATCACGATGATGGAGATCATGGTGTCACGCCGGTAATGATCATGCGATGCCTGAAGATGGAGATCGAAAGAGCAAAGATGATAATGGCCATATCATGTCACTATATGATTGCATTGTGATGTTTATCATATTTTACATCTTATTGCTTAAAACGACGGTAGCATAATAAGATGATCCCTCTTAAAATTTCGAGAACGTATTCCCCTAAGTGTGCACCGTTGCGAAGGTTCGTTGTCTCGAAGCACCACGTGATGATCGGGTGTGATAGATTCTAACGTTCGCATACAACGGGTGTAAGCCAGATTTACACACGCGAAACACCTAGGTTGACTCGACGAGCTTAGCATGTACAGACATGACCTCGAATACAAGAGACCGAAAGGTCGAACATGAGTCGTACGGTTGAATACGATCAGCATGAAGTTGCTCACCATGGTGACTAGTCCGTCTCACGTGATGATCGGACACGGGTTAGTCAACATGGATCATGTATCACTTAGATGACTAGAGGGATGTCGATTTAAGTGGGAGTTCATACCTAATTTGATTAAATGAACTTAATTGTCATGAACTTAGTCTAAAAGTTGTCTTTACAAATATTGTAGATGTCCAACGTCAACCTCAACTTCAACGCATTCCTAGAGAAAAACAAGCTGAAAGATGATGGTAGCAACTATGCGGACTGGGTTCGCAACCTGAAGCTCATCCTTGAAGCAGCTAAAAAGGCTTATGTCCTTAATGCGCCACTAGGTGACCCTCCCGCTCCCGCAGCAGCCCAGGACATTCTAAACGTCTGGCAAGCGCGGAGTGATGACTACTCTCTGGTCAGGTGTGGCATGTTATACAGTTTAGAAACGGGGCTCCAAAGACGTTTTGAGCAACACGGGGCATATGAGATGTTCCAAGAGCTGAAGCTAGTTTTTCAAGCTCATGCCCGTGTCGAGAGATATGAAGTCTCCGACAAGTTCTTCAGCTGTAAGATGGAGGAGAACAGTTCTGTCAGTGAGCACATACTCAAAATGTCTGGGTTACACGGTCGTCTGACTTCACTTGGAGTCGAACTTCCGGATGATGCCATCATTGACAGAATCCTCCAGTCTCTCCCACCAAACTACAAAGGCTTTGTGCTTAACTACAACATGCAAGGGATGGAGAAAACCATTCCCGAGTTGTACTCGATGCTCAAGTCTGCAGAAGTAGAAATCAAGAAGGAGCATCAAGTGTTGATGGTCAACAAGACCACTAGTTTCAAGAAAGGCAGGGGTAAGAAGAACTTCAAGAAAGACGGCAAAACTGTTGCCGCGCCCGGTAAGCTAGATGCCGGGAAGAAGAAAAAGAACGGACCCAAGCCTGAGACTGAGTGCTTCTACTGCAAGGGAAAAGGTCACTGGAAGCGGAACTGCCCCAAATACTTAGCGGACAAGAAGGCCGGCAACATTAAAGGTATATGTGATATACATGTTATTGATGTGTACCTTACCAGCGCTCATAGTAGCTCCTGGGTATTTGATACCGGTGCTGTTGCTCACATTTGCAACTCAAAGCAGGAACTGCGGAATAAGCGGAGACTGGCCAAGGACGAGGTGACGATGCGCGTCGGGAATGGTTCAAAGGTCGATGTGATCGCCGTCGGCACGCTACCTCTACATCTACCATCGGGATTAGTTTTAAACCTTAATAATTGTTATTTAGTACCAACTTTAAGCATGAACATTGTATCAGGGTCTTGCTTAATGCGAGACGGCTACTCATTTAAGTCAGAGAATAATGGTTGTTCTATTTATATGAGTGATATGTTTTATGGTCATGCTCCGCTGGTGAATGGTTTATTCTTGATGAATCTCGATCGTGACGTTACACATATTCATAGTGTGAGTACCAAAAGATGCAAAGTTGATAATGATAGTCCCACATACTTGTGGCACTGCCGCCTTGGTCATATCGGCGTTAAACGCATGAAGAAGCTCCATACTGATGGACTATTAGAGTCTCTTGACTCTGAATCATTTGACACATGCGAACCGTGCCTCATGGGCAAGATGACTAAGACTCCATTCTCAGGAATAATGGAGAGAGCAACCGACTTATTGGAAATAATACATACTGATGTATGTGGTCCAATGAACGTTGAAGCTCGCGGTGGTTATCGTTATGTTCTCACTCTCACCGATGATTTGAGTAGGTATGGGTATATCTACTTGATGAAACACAAATCTGAGACGTTTGAAAAGTTCAAGGAATTTCAGAGTGAGGTTGAGAATCAACGTGACAGAAAAATTAAATGTCTACGATCCGATCGTGGAGGAGAATATTTGAGTCACGAGTTTGGCACACACCTAAGGAAGTGTGGAATCATTTCACAACTGACGCCACCTGGCACACCGCAGCGCAACGGAGTGTCTGAACGTCGTAATCGCACTTTATTAGATATGGTACGATCTATGATGTCTCTCACCGACTTACCGCTATCATTTTGGGGATACGCATTAGAAACTGCAGCATTCACTTTAAATAGGGCACCATCTAAATCCGTTGAGACGACACCGTATGAACTATGGTTTGGCAAGAAACCTAAGTTGTCGTTTCTTAAAGTTTGGGGCTGCGATGCTTATGTGAAGAAACTTCAACCAGAAAAGCTCGATCCCAAAGCGGAAAAATGCGTATTCATAGGATACCCTAAGGAAACTATTGGGTATACCTTCTATCTTAGATCCGAAGGTAAAACCTTTGTTGCCAAGAACGGATCCTTTCTAGAGAAAGAGTTTCTCTCGAAAGAAGTAAGTGGGAGGAAGGTAGAACTTGATGAGGTAATTACACCCCCTCTCGAACAGGAAAGTAGCGCAACGCAAGAAGTTGTTCCTGTGGTGCCTACACCGACTGAAGAGGAAGTTAATGATGATGATCATGAAGCTTCGGATCAAGTTACTACTGAACCACGAAGGTCCACAAGGGTACGCTCCGCACCAGAGTGGTACGGCAACCCTGTGATGGAAATCATGTTGTTAGACAACGGTGAACCTTCGAACTATGAAGAAGCAATGGCGGGCCCAGATTCCAACAAATGGCTTGAAGCCATGAAATCCGAGATAGGATCCATGTATGAGAACAAAGTATGGACTTTGGTGGACTTGCCCGATGACCGGCGAGCCATAGAAAATAAATGGATCTTCAAGAAGAAGACTGATGCAAACGGTAATGTAACCGTTTACAAAGCTCGACTTGTCGCAAAGGGTTTTCGACAAATTCAAGGAATTGACTACGAAGAGACTTTCTCTCCCGTAGCGAAGCTGAAATCAGTCCGAATCATGTTAGCAATTGCCGCCTTTTATGATTATGAAATTTGGCAAATGGACGTCAAAACAACGTTCCTTAACGGGAATCTTAAGGAAGAGTTGTATATGATGCAACCAGAAGGTTTTGTCGATCCTAAAGGTGCTAACAAATTATGCAAGCTCCAGCGCTCCATCTATGGGCTGGTGCAAGCATCTCGGAGTTGGAACATTCGCTTTAATGAGGTGACTAAAGCGTTTGGGTTCATACAGGTTTACGGAGAAGCCTGTTTGTACAAGAAAGTGAGTGGGAGCTCTGTAGATTTCCTCGTACTATATGTGGATGACATATTATTGATGGGGAATGATATAGAGATGTTGGAGAGCATAAAGGCCTATTTGAACAAGAGTTTTTCAATGAAGGACCTTGGAGAAGCTGCATACATATTAGGCATCAAGATCTATAGAGATAGATCGAGACGCCTCATAGGTCTTTCGCAAAGTACATACCTTGACAAGATACTGAAGAAGTTCAATATGGAAAACTCAAAGAAAGGGTTCTTGCCAGTTTTGCAAGGTATGAGATTGAGTAAGACTCAGTCGCCGACCACGGCAGCAGATAGAGAGAAGATGAGTTCTATCCCCTACGCTTCAGCCGTGGGCTCTCTAATGTATGCCATGCTGTGTACCAGACCTGATATAAACCTTGCGATAAGCTTGGTAGGGAGGTACCAAAGTAATCCCGGTGCGGAACACTGGACAACGGTCAAGAATATCCTTAAGTACCTGAAAAGGACTAAGGAAATGTTTCTGGTTTATGGAGGTGACGAAGAGCTCGTCGTAAAGGGTTACGTCGACACTAGCTTCGACACAGATCCGGATGACTCTAAGTCACAAACCGGATACGTATATGTGTTGAATGGTGGGGCGGTGAGCTGGTGCAGCAGCAAGCAAGAAGTCGTGGCAGCATCTACATGTGAAGCGGAGTACATAGCTGCTTCAGAAGCGGCTCATGAAGGAATTTGGATGAAGGAGCTCATCACCGACCTTGGAGTGGTTCCAAGCGCGTCGGGTCCTATGACACTCTTGTGTGATAACACTGGAGCCATTGCCATAGCCAAGGAGCCCAGGTTTCACCGGAAGACGAAGCACATCAAGCGCCGCTACAACTCCATCCAGGACCATGTCTAGAGTGGAGTGATAGATATTTGTAAAGTACACACGGATCTGAATATTGCAGACCCGTTGACTAAACCTCTTCCACGAGCAAAACATGATCAACACCATAATGCTATGGGTGTTCGATACATCACAATGTAACTAGATTATTGACTCTAGTGCAAGTGGGAGATTGTTGGAAATATGCCCTAGAGGCAATAATAAAATGGTTATTATCATATTTCCTTGTTCATGATAATCGTCTATCGTTCATGCTATAATTGTATTAACAGGAAACAGTAATACATGTGTGAATGAATAGATCACAATGTGTCCCTAGCAAGCCTCTAGTTGGCTAGCTCGTTAGTCAATAGATGATCATGGTTTCCTGATCATGGACATTGGATGTCATTGATAACGGGATCACATCATTGGGAGAATGATGTGGTGGACAAGACCCAATCCTAAGCCTAGCACTAGATCGTATTGTTCGTATGCTAATGCTTTTCTAATGTCAAGTATCTTTTCCTTCGACCGTGAGATTGTGCAACTCCCGGATACCGTAGGAGTGCTTTGGGTGTATCAAACGTCACAACGTAACTGGGTGACTATAAAGGTGCACTACGGGTACCTCCGAAAGTGTCTGTTGGGTTGGCACGAATCGAGATCCGGATTTGTCACTCCGTGTGACGGAGAGGTATCTCTGGGCCCACTCGGTAGAACATCATCATGAGCTCAATGTGACTAAGGAGTTAGTCACACTATGACGTGCTACGGAACGAGTAAAGAGACTTGCCGGTAACGAGATTGAACAAGGTATAGGTATACCGACGATCGAATCTCGGGCAAGTTCTATACCGACAGACAAAGGGAATCGTATACGGGATTGATTGAATCCTTGGCATCGTGGTTCATCCGATGAGATCATCGTGGAGCTAGTGGGAGCCACCATGGGTATCCAGACCCCGCTGATGGTTATTGGCCACAGAGGTGTCTCGGTCATGTCTGCCTGTCCCCCGAACCCGTAGGGTCTACACACTTAAGGTTCGATGACTCTAGGGTTATAGGGAATTGTTATACGAGATTACTGAAAGTTGTTCGGAGTCCCGGATGAGATCTCGGACGTCACGAGGAGCTCCGGAATGGTCCAGAGGTAAAGATTGATATATAGGACGGATGGTTTCGGACACCGGAAGTGTTTCGGGCATCACCGGTAACGTACCGGGACCACCGGGACCACCGGAGGTGGTCCCGGGGGACCACCGAAGGGGGGTGACGACCCCGGGAGGCTAGATGGGCTAAGTGGGGAAGGGAACCAGCCCCTAAGTGGGCTGGTGCGCCCCCCACCCAGCCCATGTGCACCAGAAAAAAAAGGGGAAGGGGGGAACCCTAACTAAGGTGGGCCTTAGGCCCACGAGAGGGGTGCGCCACCCCTCCCCCTTGCCCTGGCCGCCACCCCTCTCCCATCTAAGGGTTGTCGCACCCCTTAGGGGTGGGAACCCTAAGGGCTGCGCCCCCTCCCTCTTCCCCTATATATAGATGAGGTTCGGGGCTGTTTGAGACACGGTTGAATCTCTCTCTCTCGGCGCAACCCTGCTCCTCTCCCTCCTCCTCTCTGCGGGCGCTTGGCGAAGCCCTGCCGGGAGACCTCGTCTCTCCACCGACACCACGCCGTCGTGTTGCTGGACTTCTTCCCCAACCTCTCCCTCCTCCTTGCTGGATCAAGGTGCGGGAGACGTCACCGGGTTGCACGTGTGTTGAACGCGGAGGTGCCGTCGTTCGGCACTAGATCGGAATCGCTGCGAGTACGACTCCATCAACCGCGTTCTAGCAACGCTTCCGCTTAGCGATCATCAAAGGTACGAAGATGCTCTTACCCCTCTCTCGTTGCTGGTCTCTCCATAGGAAGATCTGAATAAGCGTAGGAATTTTTTTTGAATTTATGCTACGTTCCCCAACAGCCTAGAGGGGGGATGAATAGGCTATTTAAAAACTTCTTCGGATTTGGCTTGAACCTAATGCGGAAATAAACTAAGAGGGTACTTGTCAAGCACAAATCCTAAATGCACTAGGCACTGCAACGTGTATCAACCACACGATCTACCAAGATGGACACAATACAGTTACTAACACGCATAAGTAAGTTACACAAACTTACTTGAGATATATCACACGACAAGTAGGTGAACAACACAAGATACTAGATCACACTATATCAATACGATATATCAAGGGCTGCAAGTATGAACGTGTGGATATAGAGGGTATGCTTGAATGATTAATCTTGTACAAGAAATAGTCATCACAATATAATGAGCACAACCAATATGCAATGTATGTATGCTCAAATAACACAAGTAAACCAGAAGTAAGGAGTTAGGGTTAAGGATAACCAAGGTCACTGAGACGAAGATGTATCCCGATGTTCACTTCCTTGGAGGGAAGCTAGTCACCGTTAGAGAGGTGGATGTTACCACGAAGGCACACCAACGCCAAGAAGGCTCACCCTATTCTCCCTTAGAGATAACACCACGAAGGCGTTTCTCAACCACTAGTGGTAAGCCTTTGAGGTGGCTTCCAAACCCTCACAAACTTTTCCGGGGGAAATCACACGGATTGATTCCTCTCCGAAGAACTCCTACCGCCTAGGAGTCTCCAACCTCCAAGAGTAACAAGATCACGGGGAATGCTCAAAACTTGCTCAAATCACAAATAGCTTGGGTTGAGAGAAGGAGAGGGAGACGATCTATCTTTTGATTGGAACAACTCTCAAAGGGGCTCACAAATGCTCTTGGGATCTAGGATTTGGAGTGAGAAAATGTGTGTGAGGTGGAAATGTGTTCTTATGAGGATAAGGCTGTGTTGGGCAACCCTCTCACGAAGTGGGAGGGGGGGTATTTATAGTGGGGAGAGAAAAACAGCCGTTGGAGGTACTTTAAGTCACACAGGGTCCGGACGTACGATAGTTGTCGGAAGTCCGGGCGTCCGCGAGGGGTCGGACGTCCGACAGGGGTCGGTCGTCCGAGGCCTATAGATATCACTGAAAATACTGCGGACACTTTAAGTTACACAGGATCCGGACGTTCGACAGTTGTCGGAAGTCCGGGCGTCCGCGAGGGGTCGGACGTCCGACAGGGGTCGTTCGTCCGAGGCCTGTAGATACGACTGAAACTATTTTGAATTAAACAGTGATCGGACGTCCGGAGAGGACCGGAAATCCGAGTTATACAACTCAAATTCTACTGGTGGTAGGTTCCGGATTTCCGACGGGGGTCGGACGTCCGGCCCTCAGACGTCCGGAGGGAGGCGGAAATCCGAGTTATAGAGCTCATGTTCTTCTGGTGCAGGGCTCCGGATTTCCGAGGCAGTCGGTCGTCCGGCCCTCGGACGTCCAGAGGAAGCCGGATGCCTGAGGCACTGGTTCTGTTTTCAGATAATAGCAAAGTAGTGGAGATGTGGTCTGAGCAGAAAGTGAAGTTGTAGTTTGAGCAAGTTCATCGCAAAACCTGTGATCCCCTCTTAATAGTGCGGGATCCCTAAGGACTCAAGAATCATAAAAGAGTACTAATGATCCATACTTGAGTGTATACTTTTATTCGCTGATCATCACTCCGCACCACTAATGTCAAAGGAACTGATACCTTTGAGTTAGCCCTTTCACCTGAGCTTGATGTTGTTGTTCCTTCTTGGCTCAAGTTGAAAGCAAGACATGATGAAGTCTTCAAGTAGCTTTCCCATACACAATGCATAAAGCCTAGCTTATGTATTTATCTTCATTTGTCCACCATGTGAACATCCACAAGAATCAAGCATGTAGTGCTCAAGAATGCTTATCTTGATCTTGTCCTGTCCACCATGTGAACATCCACAAGAATCAAGCATGTAGTGCTCAGGAATGCTTATCTTGATCTTGTCCTTGTTAGCACATGAGATTGTCCGTATCAACACATGATCATTGCCAATAGTTTCAATGATATATTCGTGCTGATCCACTTGAACTTGCACACCACAATCTTGATGACGATCACCACTTGACGTCATCCTTCATGGGTTGTATGAGATCTTCCTTTTGACGCAAGCCCAATGGAAACACACCTAACCCCCACATAGGAGTCTCACAAAGACCATGGGTTAGTACACAAACACGTAATGGACAATGCTTACCATACCATGGGATCACTTGATCCCTCTCGGTACATCTTATACGCTTTGTGTGTTGATCATCTTGATTTACTCTTTATCTGAGATCTTGATCAACCTAGTGTTTCTATGACAATTCTTTGGATAATACCTTGAATAACATCTTGGTCAACATATAAACTCCTTGAACCCAACAGATGGGCTTCAAGAAGTGCCTATGGACAAATCCTATAAATATAACTTAAGGCAACCATTAGTCCATAGGAATTGCATCAATTACCAAAACCACATATGGAGATATATGCTCTAACACCTCCTCTAGTTTGCTGCTTCCACTTGAGCGTATATGATCCCTGTTAATTGCTGAACCTTCACTACCAAAGGAGAAGCTCATCCCTCTTCATGCACGCGGTTGACCCGACGAGGGCGTATAAGCCGTCCTATGATCAAACTTCTTGTACGGGGAACATCTGAGTGTTGAGTCATAGGCCTTGGAAGGGAGTCCCAGGAGCTTCTTCTCACAAGCAAGCTTGTCGTGCCCCATAAACCCACAATGGAAAAAAAGTGTGGAACACGTTCATACTTTAGTTGGAATATGCTTCGTTTTACAACTCCTTGAGCTTTGTATTCAAAAATCACCTCCTTCTGCAAACGCCTGTTATAGGGGAGCTTTACTCTAATGCGGAGAAATTCATTCATGCCATGGCCTGTATCCGGTGCATCTACTTCAATAACTTCGCCCAACGTGCCTCCTATGGCCCTCCCATAAACCTTGGTCTGTCTTTTACATGGAACATCGAACACCCGCACCCACACCGGTACGGAATCAAGGACAGATTCTCATGGTCGCGTGTCGCCATCGAACGGAGCAACCAACAAAGCATTGCCATCGTAGATCCATGGCCCTCCTCTACCCACAAAGTTGAAGTCTCCTTCCCAAAAGAGCTTGATCACGAAGTGATTGCTCTCCATAGGTTGAAATTCCACCCCAGATTGTAGCTGCCAGATCTTTTAAAAGTGATTAGACAAAGTCTTTGCACTTGGACACTTCTGCGCTCGATACAAACCTAGTAACTTCACTGTTTCATCCACTTCTTCATCATCATCCTCAAAATCCACGGCAACGAAGGCCACATCATCCATGGCCACTTCACCGCCTAGTTGCGTGTCAGCGGATGCCGGCAGGCCATCCCCATATCTTGGCGCATCCCAATTGTTGTCCTCCTCATCCGGTCGCATCTCATAACCGTGTGTTCTCGCAGTCCTAGACGTCACCATGGCACGACCGCGCGTTGGCTTCGGGTGGGCAGGAACCTCACCGGTTCCCCCTTGATCACCCCCACCACCGGCAGAAGGCGACGGTAGCGACGACATCGGTACAGCTTGAACGGGGTCAGGATCAGGTGGCTCGGGGTCGGCGCATATAGATCTGCTGCTCAGGTTCCGGAAGTGGGGTCTATATGTAGGTGCAGCCCAGGTCGTCCCATCGTACCATCCTTGGACTCCGAAGGGTCGGGTAGGGGTAGGACTCTTAGATGGCGTAGACATCGGATACATGTGCCGGAGGGACACCTCATGTGGCTCCGATAGGCTTCCATCTTTGGGCGTCGGTGGCGCTGGTGGCAGGGTTTCGCCCATGTCACGGGAGCCAGACCTAAACCCTAGATGAGGCAGACAGTTTATCTCGTATATAGGTATATTTTAAAGTATAGATTCACTCATTTTGTTCCATATGTAGTTCTCTAGTAAAATCTTTAAAAGAACTTATATTTAAAAACGCATGGAGTAGAAAGGTTGGAGAGTTTCAACATGGGACGACATTGTGACCAACTACTCAGCTCGACTACTCAGCTCGACAAGTAGACAGGAACTCCTTGCTCACCTTTTCGCAACACTTGGTTGTTTAGAAAATCACCGAAAATTATATTCATATACCTGAGTAAATGTATAGAAGATACATAACGTTGTTCAAAGAGTATGTATATGTTAGGATGGTTAGATAATCACCGAAAATTATATTTGTTGTGATTTTTTTATGGAAAGGTGGGGACCGTTTGCACCTCCTTCATCATGATTTTGAAACTTGATCCCAAACAACACTTGAACTAGTCTTAGAGGCGAGATTAGGAATAAGTTTTACCGTTTATCATTCTATATGTGCATATGAGTTTGTCAACGAATCACATATTTCAGGATCATAACGGTTATAGCATAGAATACAAACTATTAATTATAAACATGGAAATATAATAATATAATATAATTGTCTCTAGGACATATTTGCAACATTGTCCCTAGTAGTTTTTTGTCTCAAACAGTCCATGATCTACCCATTGACATGGTAGACCTTTGGCAAATCAAAGCAGGGCTCACAGCCTCTTTTTCAGCAATGCCGTCATAACAAAGAAGGCAAATGTGGGAGAGATATTTCAGAATATATGAGCAGAACATGAGAGCTTTGTTTATGAGGTCCATTGCTGAAGGTACGAAGATGGAATTTCCTAGTGAAAGGATGTGGGTGTCGCCTAGAGGGGTGTGGTGAATAGACGCTTTAAAATAATTATGGTTTAGGCTTGAACAAATGCGAAATAAAACTAGTGTTTAATTAGTCAAGCACAAAACCTAAAACAAAAAGGCTCATGTATGTGCACCAACAACTTATGCTAAGCAAGATAAACAACTAAGTGATAGCAAGATATATAACAAGAAACAATATGGCTATCACAAAGTAAAGCGCATAAGTAAAGGGCTCGGGTAAGAAATAACCGAGGCACGCAGAGACGAGGATGTATCCCGAAGTTCACACCCTTGCGGATGCTAATCTCCGTTTGGAGTGGTGTCGAGGCACAATGCTCCCCAAGAAGCCACTAGGTCACCGTAATCTCCTCACGCCCTCGCACAATGCAAGATGTCGTGATTCCACTACGGGACCCTTGAGGGCGGTCACCGAACCCATACAAATGGAAACCCTTGGGGGCAGTCACTAGTACCCGTACAAATTGCTCGGGGTGATCTTCACAACCTAATTAAAGATCCCGACGCTTAACTGAAGCTTTACACCACAATGATTGAGCTCTGAGGCACCACCAAGCTTCTAGGACGCCAAAGCACCCAAGATGAACAAGCTCTAGGGTACCAAGCACCCTAGAGTAACAAGCTTCTCAAACATCACTTGGATGTATCACCGTGCAGAACTCAAACAGATGCAACTAATGCAATAGCAAGAACACACGAAGTGGTCAAGTCCCTCACACTCAAAGCCCACCACAACAAGAAAAGCTACGGAGGAATATGAGAGGAAGAACAAGGAGTGTTGGAAATATGCCCCAGAGGCAATAATAAAGTGGTTATTATTGTATTTCCTTGTTCGTGATAATTGTCTATTATTCATGCTATAGTTGTATTAACTGGAAATAGTGATACATGTGTGAATATATAGATCATAAAGTGTCCCTAGTGAGCCTCTAGTTGGCTAGCTCGTTAATCAATAGATGATCATGGTTTCCAGGTCATCGACATTGGATGTCACTGATAACGGGATCACATCATTAGGAGAATGATCTGATGGACAAGACCCAATCCTAAGCATAGCACTAGATCATGTTGTTCGTGTGCTAAAGCTTTTCTAAATGTCAAGTATCATTTCCTTAGACCATGAGATTGTGCAACTCCCGGATACCGTAGGAGTTCTTTGGGTGCATCAAACGTCACAACGTAACTGGGTGGCTATAAAGGTGTAGTACGGGCATCTCCGAAAGTGTATGTTGGGTTGGCACGAATCAAGACTGGATTTGGCACTCCGTGTAACGGAAAGGTATTTCAGAGCCCACTTGGTAGAAAATCATCATAATGAGCTCCATGTGACTAAGGAGTTAGCCACGGGATGATGTGCTACGGAACGAGTAAAGAGACTTGCCGGTAACGAGATTGAACAAGGTATGGGGATACCGACGATCAAATCTCGGGCAAGTTATATAACAGCACACAAAGGGAATTGCATATGGGATTAAGTGGATCCTTGACATCGTGGTCCATCCGATGAGATCATCATGGAACATGTGGTAACCAACATGGATATCTAGACCCCGTTGTTGGTTATTGACCGAAGAGGTGTCTCGGTCATGTCTGCATGCTTCCCGAACCCGTAGGGTCTACACACATAAGGTTCGATGACGCTAGGGTTATAGGGAAATAGTGTATGGGGTTACCGAAGGTTTTTTGGAGTCTCGAATGAGATCAAGGACATCATGAGGAGATCCGGAATGGTCGGGAGGTAAAGATTCATATATAGGAAGTGAGGATTTGGATGCCGGAAGTGTTTCGGGCATCACCGGTAATGTATTAGGACCACCGAAATGGTTTCGGGGGTCCACCGGGAAGGGGCCACCAGCCCCAAAGGGTATATGGGCCGAAAGGTGGAAGGGAGCCAGCCCAGAGTGGGCTGGTGCGCCTCCCACCTTAGCCCAAGGCGCAAGAGAGGCCTAAGGGGCCAACCCTAGGGCGTGGGGGCTTGCCTTGGGTGGCAAGCCACCCCTAGGGCGCCGCCCCTCCTCTCCCTAGCCGTCGCCCCTTGCCTCCCATCTAGGGGGCCGCCGCACCACCTAGGGGAAACCCTAGGGTGGCCGACCCCTCTCCCTCCCTCCTATATATATTGGAGGCTTAGCGAGGGTTGCAATACAACATCTCTCTCTCTCTCTCGGCTCAGCCCTACTCTCCTCCTCCTCGTCCTCCGTAGCGCTTGGCGAAGCCCTGCCGGAGTACCACGCAGCTCCATCGTCACCACGCCGTCGTGCTACTGGAGCTCTCCCTCGACCTCTCCTTCCTCCTTGCTGGTTCAAGGCGTTGGAGACGTCACCGGGTTGCACGTTTGTTGGACACGGAGGTGTCGTTGTTCGGCCCTTAGATCAGAATCCACCTTGATCTGAATCGCTGCGAGTATGACTCCATCAACCGCGTTCTTAGCAACGCTTCCACTTAGCGATCTTCAAAGGTACGAAGATGCTCTACCCCATCACTCGTTGTTGGTTTCTCCATAGATAGATCCTTGCATGGCGTAGGAATTTTTTAAAATTACTACGTTCCCCTACAGTGGCATCCAAGCCAAGGTTCTATGCGTAGATTCTATGCACGAGTAGAACACAAAAGTTGTGGGCGGTGATTTTTTCAATTGCTTGTCGTTACTAGTCTTATCTTTTTTCGGCGGTATTGTGGGATGAAGCGGCCCGGACCAACCTTATATGTACGCTTATGTGAGACAAGTTCCATCGACTAACATGCACTTGTTGCATAAGGTGGCTAGCGGGTGTCTGTCTCTCCCACTTTAGTCGAATTAGATTCGGTGAAAAGGGTCCTTATGAAGGGTAAATAGCATTGGCATATCAACGTTGTGGCTGTCATGTAGGTAAGAAGCGTTCTTGCTAGAAACCCAAATCAGCCACGTAAAACTTGCAGCAACAATTAGAGGACGTCTAACTTGTTTTTGCAGGGTATGCTATGTGATGTGATATGGCCAAAAGGATGTGATGTTACATATGTGATGTATGAGATTGATCATGTTCTAATAATAGGATTCACGACTTGCATGTCGATGAGTATGACAACCGGCAGGAGCCATAGGAGTTGTCTTAATTTCTTGTATGAAATGCAACGCCATGTGGTTATTACTTTACTTTATTGCTAACGGTTAGCTATAGTAGTAGAAGTAATAGTTGGCGAGACGACTTCACGGAGACACAATGATGGAGATCATGGTGTCATGCTGGTGACGATGATGATCATGCGATGCCCCAAAGATGAAGATCAAAGGAGCAAAGATGCTAATGGCCATATCATGTCACTATATGATTGCATGTGATGTTTATCATGTTTTTCATCTTATTGCTTAGAACGACGGTAGCAAATATAAGATGAAACCTTATAAAATTTCGGGATAAGTATTCCCCTAAGTGTGCACCGTTGCGAAGGATCGTTGTCTCGAAGCACCACGTGATGATCGGGTGTGATAGATTATAACGTTCGCATACAACGGGTGTAAGCCAGATTTACACACGCAAAACACTTAGGTTGACTCGACGAGCCTAGCATGTACAAACATGGTCTCGAATACGGGAGACCGGAAGGTCGAACATGAGTCGTATGTTTGATATGATCACCATGGATATGCTCACCATCGATGACTAGTCCATCTCACGTGATGATCGAACACGGGCTAGTTGACGTGGATCATGTTACACTTGGATGACTGGAGGGATGTCAATCTAAGTGGGATTTCATTATATATAATTTGATTATATGAACTTAATTATCATGAACTTAGTCTAAAAAGTTGTCTTTACAAATATTGTAGATCCAATGGCCAACGCACCTATCAACCTCAATTTATACGCGTTCCTAGAGAAAACAAAGCTGAAGGATGATGGCAGCAACTATGCGGACTGGGTCCGTAACTTAAAGCTCGTCCTCATTGGATCCAAGAAGGCTTATGTCCTTGATGCGCCGCTAGGTGACCCTCCCGTTCCCACGGCAACTCGGGACGTTCAGAATGCCTGACAGTCACGGAGTGATTTCTACTCTCTGGTTCAGTGCGGCATGTTATACAGTTTAGAACCGGGGCTCCAAAGGCGATTTGAGCAACATGAAGCATATGAGATGTTCCAGGAGCTTAAACTAGTTTTTCAAGCTCATGCCCAAGTCGAGAGATATGAGGTCTCCGACAAGTTCTTTAGCTGTAAAATGGAGGAGAATAGTTGTGTCAGTGAGCACATACTCAGAATGTCTGGATTGCACGGTCGCCTGATGTAGCGACCCGACTCAAAACGAGTCAAGCCTCTGTGTATCTGTGCCATCCTTGGATCAGTATGCTGGCACACACAGTACATCAATGTATATATCAAAGTGCAATCACATGTAAATAGCATAAAACTGATATATACCTTAAATATCTCAGCGGAAGTAGTCAAGGGAGTGGAGTCCCAATAAACACCAACGGCAAGTTGAGTGTAGACCGTAACCCTGAATCGTACTCTTACTCGTCGAAGAAAAATATCTGCAACATAAGACGTTGCATCCGTGTAGGTCAACATATTGAATATGCCGGCAAGTCACATAAGAGAGGGGTGAAAGTAATCATCTATACTATATGCATATATGGCAGGTGGGGCTATAAGATTTTTTTGCGAAAAGCAAGTTTTCTCCTACATCAAGAGAGGGCTAAAAGCAAAATGTTACTACATTGTTGGTTGTTAACGAGATGGTTCCACCAACCAATTCTCGTACCCATGTTGTCAATAATACCCCCATCAATATTGTTATTTGTGTTGAGAATTTCAGATAACTTCAGTTCCTTTGGCTCAAGTTGTCCATGACCGTGGACACGGCTAATCGATTAGGTTTGAGTACTCTGCAGAGTTTTGCACACGTTCCCCACAAGATTTGATCGCCTCCGTATATGTCCTTGCACTTCAGGGTGTTTGAAGACCGGATGATCAAAACATGGTCTTTCAACGGGTCCCTCTGAATCCCTGTCGGTGCCCATCCAATCCTACCATTCTTCTACATCTGCTAGCACCGCCTGTCCAGAGTCGCCGCGTTGTCCAACCAAGCCAGAGCCCATAATGACTTGTGGCTATGCAGGTAATCCTTGGGTCTTGAAAATATCCGTCCGTCTCTTTGAGCCTGGGTGAAGCTTTCCGGAGGATGTCATGGCCTCTCCAGCATCCCGGGTCATCCACTGGGTTCTCCAGGGAGCCGATCAACCGTCCTTCACCCAGAGTTGCATTGCGTCCTGAGGTCTTGAAAATCTTGTCTTACCCGGTCTTGATTATTTAATCAACCTTGCATCACTCGTGTTATGCACTCAACCGAAATCCCGTCTACTCAAGCATAGCAATATGAAATTTGTCGTCCCGGGGCCAAGTATCGGGGTTGTTGTGTGCCTACCACATGATACTACAATCTATACTAAAATTTCCAAGTACCTATTCAGCATGCAACTGGGCATAGGATGGTAGAACTACGATGCATAAAACATAGGTGATAGTATGATCAAAGTGACTTGCCTGGTGATGTTGACGAAGAAGAATTTTCGTTCTCGGGAAATACGTGATAGAACTATTCGTCACTCTCCGATGAAATCTATATAATCAAACATAGTATTCACATAAGCACTCACACTAGCAATCATTCTAGCAATCAATTAACAAACAACAATAAAAGTTGATGCAATCAAAAATCAATAAGAGAGAGCGGATAAAAATCCAAAGGAAACTTCAAAGAAGCTAGGAAGCCTTCTACTACATCAAACACTATATAGTTTTTGTTCTAACTGAAAATAAAACACTAAAATAGAAAAAAAATAACAGAAAACAAAATATAAAATAACTAAGATAACAGAAGTAAAATTTACAAAACAGGATTATTTTATAAGTATTTTCAAAATAGGAAATCAAACTAGCAATGCAATCAATTCGCAAGTTAGTATAGAACTAGAATTGATTCCATGCAAACAAATAAGAATAAATAAAATAAAATTTTGTTGTTGTTGAAAAGTTACTGCTAAATATCAAAAAACAAAATATAACTTGTCACAATTACAAAAAAAACAAATTAAGAACAATTAATACAAAAGAAATAGCAAGAAAACAAAAAAGGCTAAAACAGAATCTGTTTTGCTTAAAACCCTAAGTAAAAACATTTAAAAAAATTGGAACTTAAACTACTGAATGATATGATCAATAGGAAGCAGCAGCAAAAAGAATCAAATTAAAAGCTATTTTTAAACTCCCGGAATAAGCAAAACAAGATTTAATTCAAATCTGATCTAACTCAATTTTTATAAATCCAAACATAGACAAACTATATATCTACAGAAACTGCATAAAATTTGTGATCCAACGCAAAAAGAATCATCTAATTTGGAGTTACACACTAATAGATATGAATTTTCTAAGATTGCAATTTTCTGAAAAAACTGCAGTACGGGATTTCGTGGATCTCACCGGAGTTAGTCGCCGGAGTTGGAGAAGACGGCGGGAAGGTTGCTCCGGTGGCCGGCCGAGGCGGTGGAGGGGTCCAGGTGATGGAGGAGGGCTCGGGTGGAAGGTTTGTAGCGTCGGCGGGGCGTGGGGGCGACGGGAGGGAGCAGCAGGAGCTCCGGCGAGTTCCTGTTGAAGGCGAACTCCGGCGAGGTGGGGGCTGCGTTCCGACGAGGGGAGGGGCTGGGCTATGGGGAAAATGGGGAGAGGAGGTTGAGGGGAGTATTTATAGGGGCTCGGGGTGCTCGAAGAAGGAAGGAGCAAGGAGATCGGGAAGGTGGAGATTCCTCTCACCATGGCTATGGAAGTTTCCTCTGAGGAAGGAGAACTTGAGGAAGGAGAAGAAGTTGTCGGGCCAACTTTTGGAAAGGCTTTAATGGGCCAGAGCAAAGTTTCCAAATAAATGAGATTTCTTTCCCTATTTTCAAAAACCGGAAAGTAAACGATAAAAGGGAAACCAAATAAATTCGGAATATAGAGTTTCTATATACTAAAATTATCAGAAAAATAAAATCTAAATGATGGACATTTTGCCACGGCCAAAATAAAAACTTAAAAAATATATTTTTCAGAAAATCCCCTAAATGCTTTATTTCTTTTTGCAAATAATTACTCAAATAAATCTTGGGTGTCATGGCTCAAATATTTCAAGGAATATCCCCGGGTTTGGAGGGTCATGTTTCTCATCTCTTTTTCTTGCTTGACAAGATATGGTTCCCGACATTCCGTGAGTGAGGAAGAAACAAAATGCAAAACAAAATTGAAAGGAATTCCAATGCCACCTTGATTCAAATTCTTTATAGTTGAAGAAGTCATGCTATCTCCTCTCGCTGATTTTTTAAAAAGATGAATTTGAATTCACAGGGAAAAGGGGAAAGTCATTTTATTCCCTCTCATTCAAAAGTTTTTAAAAAGTTTCAAATTTCACTCAAGTTTCAATCACTCAAAAAAACAATCAATCTAATAATTATATTAACATTCCAAAATTTATAATTTTGGGATGTTACACCTGACTCAGCTTGGAGTTGAACTTCCGGATGATGCGGTCATGGACAAAATCCTCCGGTCGCTTCCACCTAGCTACAAGAGCTTTGTGATGAACTACAACATGCAAGGGGTGGAGAATACCATTCCCGAGTTGTACTCGATGCTAAAATGTGCAGAGGTAGAAATCATGAAAGAGCATCAAGTGTTGATGGTCAATAAGACCACTAGTTTCAAGAAAGGTAAGGGAAAGAAGAACTTCAAGAAAGACGGCAAAGTTTTTGTCACGCCTGGTAAACCGGTTGCCGGGAAGAAGAAAAAGGATGGACCCAAGCCTGAGACTGAGTGCTATTATTTCAAGGGAACCGGTCACTCGAAGCGGAACTGTCCCAAGTACTTAGCGGATAAGAAGGCCGACAACGTGAAAGGTATATATGATATACATGTTATTGATGTGTACCTTACCAGCGCTCGTAGTAGATCCTGGGTATTTGATACCGGTGTTGTTGCTAACATTTAGAACTCAAAGCAGGAACTGCGGAATAAGCAAAGGCTGGCTAAGGACGAGGTGACGATGCGCGTCGGGAATGGTTCCAAGGTCGATGTGATCGCCGTCGGCACGCTACCTCTACATCTACCTTCGGGATTAGTTTTAAACCTTAATAATTGTTATTTAATACTAGCTTTAAGCATGAACATTGTATCGGGATCTTGCTTGATGCGATATGGCTACTCATTTAAATCTCAGAATAATGGTTGTTCTATTTATATGAGTGATATGTTCTATGGTCATGCCCCGCTGGTCAATGGTTTATTCTTAATGAATCTCGATCGTGATGTTAAACATATTCATAGTGTGAGTACCAAAAGATCTCAAATTGATAATGATAGTCTCACATACTTGTGCCACTGCCGCCTTGGTCATATCGGTGTCAAGCGCATGAAGAAACTCCATACTGATGGATTTTTGGAGTCTCTTGATTTTGAATCATTTGACACGTACAAACCATGCCTCATGGGCGAGATGACCAAGACTCCGTTCTCCGGAACAATGGAGCGAGCAACCAACTTATTTGAGATAATACATACCGATGTATGAGGTTCAATGAACGTTGAGACTCGTGGTGGCTATCGTTATGTTCTCACCCTCACCGATGACTTAAGCAGATATGGGTATGTCTACTTAATGAAACACAAGTCTGAAATATTTGAAAAGTTCAAATAATTTCAGAGTGAGGTTGAGAATCAACATGACAAGAAAATAAAGTGTATACGATCTGATCGTGGAGGAGAATATTTGAGTCACGAGTTTGGCACACACCTAAGGAAATGTGGAATTGTTTCACAACTCACGCCGCCTAGCACACCGCAGCGTAACAGTGTGTCTGAACGTCGTAATCGCACTTTATTGGATATGGTGCGATCTATGATGTCTCTTACCGATTTACCGCTATCATTTTGGGGATATGCATTGGAAATTGCAGCATTCACTTTAAATAGGGCACCGTCTAAATCCGTTGAGACGACACCGTATGAATTATAGTTTGGCAAGAAACCTAAGCTATCGTTTCTAAAAGTTTGGGGCTACGATGTTTATGTGAAGAAACTTCAACCACAGAAGCTCGAACTCAAAGCGGAAAAATGCATCTTCATAGCTTACTTTTGCTTCTTTTTTTGTTGTACTTTTTTCTTGCATCATATTCAGATTCCAATTACTTTCTTCTTTTTTACTTCAACCGTCCTCTCAAAATGCATCAAGAATCGGATAATATGGAAATCAGATTTCGAATGGTTCTTCAATGCATTGTTGAAACTCTCACTTAGTTGTGTACTTCTCACTCCCAAACTGAAGACATCTCTCATATAGCATTGAGCCCATTTTTCTTTCACCTTGTTGGTACTATCTAACCAAGTTTGCTTATGCACTTTGTGTCTCATGTTGTCAAATGCTTCTTGAAATGCTACCTTGTCCTCATAGACATACATACAAGCACTAAAATCAGAGAGAATATGAGACTCCTCTTCCTCCTCCCCTTCATATTCAACTTCCTCCTCCCCTTCATCTTTTTCTTTGCCCTTGACTGGAGATAAATTTTTGACAACATTCATCATAATGTGGAAGGTGCACAACCCTTGATATGATTCCGTGAGTACTTTCTCTATAGCTTTCCCCATTGTTGCATCTTGATCTGTATAAATAGTTCTAGGTTCTCTTCCATTATGTGCAGCTATAAAAGTCTCAAATAGCCATATAAATGAGTCATTTGTTTCATCAAACAGCAAGGCAACACCAAAAATAGTGGTTTCTCTGAACTGATTGAGGCCAAGAAAAACACCAAATGGCATATACTCTTTATTTGTGCCAAAAGTAGTGTCAAAAGTGACAACATCGCCAAAATGTGCATAGTCAAGGATCATTTTAGCATCAACCCAGAATAAGTTGGTTATATTCTCCTCACAATCCAACTATAGTGCATATTGGAATGATGGATTCTCTGCAATTTTATCATGAAAATATTTCAACATACTCCCAACTTGTCCAAAAGCCAACTCCCTTTGTCGCTTGGTTCGCAAATGATTTTTTTGGTCACGACAAGTATGTCCAAGGTTAATCGGTCCACCAACTTGACGAGAAGCAAACTCATGTGCAGCTTGTGGCATAATGTCGGAATCATCAGCGGTTTCAATTTCAAAAGCTTGTCATTCTGAAATCTTTCTTTGGGATATCATCAAGTGGCGGGTTTGTGGCAATTGAAGCAAGTGGTTGTGTTCAAGCACAACCTGAGTTACTTCATAATTTCCAACCCCTCGATCCAATTGAAAACACATACGAGCTTGGCAATTGGTTCTTGTTTCAGCTCTAAAACACTTTGGTGCATTACGAGTTTGCCCTTTCCTTCTGTGACCCTCGTTGGAACAAACAAATCTGCATGAACCAACCTGACCATCAAGTCTACTTTTGTTTGTGTATCTCCTTCTCACATCAAAGCCGGTGTGACCCCCATATGCATTCCAAAATGCCCAGGCCTCATCTACACTTCTGAACCTCATACCAACTTGAGGTATCCCCTTACCAATTTCTGTCACCCCACAACACTGAAAATTGTGAGGCGCAACAAAGTTCTCAATTTTTAGAGGAGAGCACTCATGCTGATTTCAGTTACTCACACCTGAAAGGTACACGAAGATGTAGTCAGTGACAATTTTGTATGCTAAAATTCCAGTTAGTATGCACGAGATGCTAAAAAGTTCAGTTAGTACCGGAAGATGACATGCCCCTCTTCTCCCCAGCGATGACATGCCCCTCCTCTCCCGAGCGACTATTGTCCTACTTCTCCCAGCGACGACCTGCACCTCCTCCCCACCAGCGACGACCTGCCCCTCCTCTCCTCCTCCGACGGCGGCCCCTGCCCTCTTCTCCCCAGCGACAACCTGCACCAGATCTCCTCCAACGACGACATGCACCGCCTCTCCTCCGACGGTGGCCGCTCCTCCTCTCCTCCTCCGACGGCGGCCCCTCCTCTCCCCAGCTACAGCTGGCCCTCCTCTCCTCCTCTAGCGGCGGCCCCTCCTCCCCCCAACGACGGCCGCCCCTCCACTCCATCGGCGTCGGTCGCCCCTCCTCTCCCCGAGCGATGGTGTGTCTCTCCTCAGCAACGACGCGATCTGCCCCTCCTCTCCTCCGGCGGCGGCCGCCCCTCCTCTCTCACTGGTCTGTGGCGCGAAAAGTTTCTGGACGAGCCCGCGAATCCCCAATTTGCTGCCTGCCCTGCTAACCGCTGAAGTTTTTGCGTACTCTTGTACACACCGTTAGATGCATTTTGGATGGAGATGAAAGGGCCAAAGTTGCAGCCCAGTGAAGTCACTGGATCTCAGTCCCCAAAGCATTGGTTGTTTACAGTAGATTTAATCATTTTTCTATGAAAAAATGGACATGCACGATACATAAGTGGCCCATCGGCCGCAATGATCACAACCATGGCCCGTTGACCTAATAATTCCAATAGAGGGAGTATCATATGAGCTCGATGACAAGTACACATGGCATACCGGTTTAATAATACCGACATAGGAAGTGTACATATGTACGCCCATAAACAAAATCCATGTTAATAAGGAAGATATTTTGTTACCGCCGGCGCTATAATTTTCATTGATTTCTTTTAATATTTTTATCAATTGTTTTTCCATTGCAACGGATAAACGGACATGTGTGCTATTTATTTTTTTGCGAGGACGGACGTATGTACTACTATTACCTTTCCATATTTCAATACTCCTACAATGGCTAGAGTTAATTCCAGTCCACGCCTTTTTAATATCTAAAAATATTCCAGTCCACGATGTGTGCATATATCCTTCTATATACCCAAGAGAACATCAATGCACGATTCCAGTCCACGATTTTTGTTATATAAAAATTTTCTGTCCACGATTTGTGTATATATGCTTCTATATACGAAGAGAGCATCAATGCACGAGGAATCAAAATAGGAATTTTTTTGATACTACACGATTTGTTTTTGCCTCTATATAAGCACTCAAAGGGGAAGCGCGACCATCCACATTAGCCATATATAAGAAACACCTCCGGACGAAGGAAGGAAAAGACTAGTTTGTGACCACGGGGATTATCATGACGAACAACACAAAGGCTTTATGCTTTGTAGTTCTGATTGCTTTGTCTACCTTGCAGTACTGGCCTTGTCATGCATCCGAGGGCCATATAGGTAATACGTCTGTTTTCAGTCTACAGTTACTCACTTTTTATTTTATCTCGGCGTTCTTCGTTCAAATCGATCAACATTTTCGTACATGCATGCCAAAGTAATTCATGTGTCGATCTGCGCAGGTGTTGAAGAAGGTGAGCTTAGACACATGTGTAGGTACATGCTTGGCCGTAACACCACGACGGGGAGGTGCCGATGGCTTTGCGATGCATTGGGCAGTATCTACAATCCCGATGCAAGTTACATCCAATTCTGTGACAAACCCTACACATGCGAGTGTTGCTGCGTCATGTACTGATGCACGCTAGCAAAAAAAATCATTCGATTGATGCGAAAGATTTAATAAAGAGTAGTACGCATTAAACTTGTCATCACACAGCAAATTACTGCTTTGTGTTTGGTGGACACATATGGTCCGGTCTACCATGAGGAATTCCTGTTTTGCATTTTTTTTTTGTCTCAAAGATTTCATTTATCGTTGCACTTTCATACAGGTCGGTAGGTTTTCTTTTGTGTAGGATCGGTTTTTGGGCTTAGTTTTGCTGCTTTTTTGGCCTGATTCGCTGACGAGCGACACAACGGACGGAAGTTGACGCCCTCCTCGGAGCAACACGGCTGCACGCTGACGATCATGCAGCCACGCGAGAATTTAATTTGTCTAATTTGGCTTCGATTTATCACGTCAATTACGATGAGATTAGTCGATCATGTCTCATCTTTTATCGGGAGTGAACGTTCATTCACCAATATGCGTTAGCTAATTCTGACCGGTCGATCAATCATCTCAAACAGGCTTGTGCAAGTTAATTGCATCCATCGTGAATCCATCATACGTGTTGTGCGTCAGGTTCATCCCAAATTCACACTAGATAGCTGTCCTATCTAACCTGCCCGATGGTCTAGACCTTTAGCATATCCAGGGACGGCCCCTGGAATTAAACAATGTATTCATATTTTAAAAGAAAAAAAAATAAAGCCTGCATCCTTTCTTTTGGTACCAATTATAGCAGCATATTATACTAATTTGTATCATATATAAGGTATCACAGAATATATTATATTCACAAAAATTGACAATAATTTGGTAATGTTCAACATATAGAAGTGAAAATTGTTCAACATATCGTGGCAAATCTATGATATATAAAGGATTGAAAATAGCAAATGATAAGAAACCATACAAAGTAGAGGATAACTTTGTGATCCTTGATGCTTTCAAAATGAGCGATGATGTCCTCGTTCGTAACTTGCAAGGCAAAATCCCTTTCGATGAATGTGACCAAGTAACCATTCAAGTATTTTTGCCTCGTCTTGTTTCTTAGCTTGTTTTTTATATAATGCATTGATAAGAAAACCCTCTCAACACCAGCAGTTGCAATAGGAAGAACTAGCAACAATTTGAGATGTTTGTAAACAGCCTCGTATCGAAGAAACCTCCCTGTTCCAATTTACAAGCATTCTCACATCGCGAATTCAAATGGCAAATTGCAGATTGTCATGTGCAAATAATTCATAATTGATTGCAAACAAGTATGTAGTTTCACTATAATTAAGTAGAATGATTATCGGTTAGTGGTCAAAATAACTTACTAGTCTTGTACTTCTACAAAGCAGCCTGTTGAACAATATGAGAACAAAATCAAGCCCTTGCTGCCTGAATTCACTTCGACAGTGATAGATAAATTCAGTAAAAACACTTTGTATAGTGTTTGTCTGATTCAATTCGATGGTGATACATAAATTCAGTTAGAACACTTTGTATAATTGAATTTGGGGGTCAAAGGATTAGTACATGTAATAGCTATTATACCTTTGATAGTTGAATTCGGATTGTGGCTTTGAACTGAATTAATTACTGCCTTGATTCCTGTAATCCTGCTAACACCCCCCCCCCCCCACACACACACACCTATAGCAGTGTGTAGCGATCAGAAACTTCAGAACAAAAAGGGGCAAGGGATCAGGGATGGATTTGTGGCACGCGTATGCGGCAACGCGTACCTGCGATCAATCGTCGATTAGGCGGCGACAGCTCTGGTCCGTGGCCACCGTGCGGTGCCGATCTGGTGGTTGGTAGCTCGGATCGTGTCCGGCGCGAACTAGAGAACAGGGGAGGGCAGGACGGCGCTGCAGGTTCGTGTCGTCTGATCGATCTATGAGATCGATTAAGAAAATTGTACGTGCAGCAATTTGGGCCATATGGGATATATCTTGGTGGTGAGGTGCAAATAAACACGATGGGCTGCCTCGTTTTGTCAAACCACCTTTTTGTCAACACATATATAGATGAGATCGAAGCTATTAACAGTGGTGGAGCCAGCTATATGGCAAGCCTTTGCGTCCGCCACACCTAAATCTGCCACAAGTATCTTGTACATATACCTTTTTTTAATATGGTACAGACGCAAACGCTCATATACACGTGCATACACTCATCTCTATATATGAACGCATACATGCACGTCCTATCCCTATGAGCACCTTCAAGATTTACGAAGTCACTGTAGACATCTTGTCATCGACGGGAACGTCTCCATTCACTGAATGCGCATCGTCGGAAATTCTAAAATAAATTTAGAAAGAATACGAGCACCGGGATTTAAATCCTGATGGGCTAGGGATATCACTCATATACTAGTGTGCCTACGTGTTGCGTGATGGAGTTTATGTATAGTAGCCTACAAATACTTTGTATTTATACAATATTGCCTCTGTGTTGGGCGTCTTCCTGATGGGCCTGATATAATGTGCTTGTAACTTACCTACACTGAACTAAAACACAAATGCACAACAATGACCCAACCGGCCGGCTGCGAGCCGCAACAGCTTCACCGTTTCAAATTTCCGATGATTTTGAGTGCCAATACTTTAATTTTGAATTTTGTGGTTGTATTTGCAGAACTCTAATTAATATATATATGGTACTTTTCTGAGCTTTTGCATCATTGCATTATAGATGATTTTCTGTTTCATAAATCTTGCCACACCTAAAATTAATTTCTGCCTTCGCCACTGGCTATTGATCGGCTGAATATCAAGACGGGCAGGCAACAACCCGCCACGCAGGGTCCTACAAGAAGAAGGAATCCACCTCCTTCGGGTTGTGTTAAGATTAATGTCGATGGGGCAACCTGTCGTATGCCCCCGATCGGAGCGATGAGTGCGGTATGTCGCGATGGACAGAGTAAGTATCTTGGCTCGTCAGCGATTGTATTCCATGGACTAAATGACCCCCAAATCTTGGAGACGTTGGCATGCCGCGAGGCCCTTGCCCTGGGCAGGGATCTACTTCTTCTTCAGAAGATCGCTATAGCATCGGATTGTCTTCAAGCAATCAAGGATATCAACTCGGGAACGAATGGCATTACAGCTCCAATTATCAGAGAGATCAAGGACGGAAGCAATGATTTCCAAACCATCTCTTTCAGTCACGAAGGACGTTTGTTGAACACTGAAGCTTATAGTTTAGCTAGACATGCTTTGCATCTAGGGGAAGGACGCCATGTTTGGCTCGTACAACCTTTTGATAGCCTTCTTATACCTGTAAACCTTACTATTGATCAATAAAGCAAAACAGTTTTCCCTCAAAAAAAGTTTGTTTTCCTTTATACAACATTGTATATACACCATATATAGCTAATTTTTTAACAAAAATAATGGGTATTCAAGTGAATACCCTTGAATTGAGGTGAGCCCGCCCTTGAGCACATCACGGGACAAACCACCATCCTTCACTTGCCTCAACGAACAAATACCGACAAGAGAATCCGGTATTGTTAGAGCATCTACGCCTAGATCTTGCAAATCTGATCCTTCAAATGCCCGCGGACGCATCCGGGCACGTCCGCAGATACTGACCGACCACGTCTTAAATTTTCCTCTCCAGGTCCAACTCTCTCATATTTCATCCATCATATCCATACAAAATCATGCAGAATATATCCTAAGCTTCTTCCTGGTCGGAGATGGCGCGATCCGCCTGCACCACTTCCTAGGCAGCCCGCGCTTCCTCCCTCCGACGCCTGGCCACCACAGTCGACTCTGAGTGGATGGAGTTAAGGATGGCCAGCTGCTCCGGGCGCAGGTCGACGACCGTCGACGGAATATCGCATAAACTAGGGTTTAAGCTTCTATCACTCTAGCAATCCATCATCTAATTACTACTCCACAATGAGTTCCCTTAGGCCCATGAACAGTGAAGTGTCATGTAGTCGCCGTTCACATGACACCACTAAGAGAATCACAACATACATATCATCAAAATATCAAACGAATACCAAATTCACATGATTACTTATGACAAGACTTCTCCCATGTTCTCAAGAACAAAAGTAACTACTCACTCATCATCATGGTGTTCAAGATCAAAGGGGTATTGAATAACATAAAGGATCTGAACATTTAATATCTCAAGGGACAAACCAACTAGCATTAACTATGATAAGTAATCAACACTACAAGCCAATCACAGGTACCGATCTAAAGTTTTGACACAAGATTGAGTACAAGAGATGAACAAGGGTTTGCGATGAGATGATGTTGTTGATGGTGATGATGAATATTGGTCCTCCCATGATGAGAGGGTTGTCGGTGACGACGAAGGCTTCGATTTCCCCCTCCTGGAGGGAAGTGTCTCTGGCGGAATTGGTCCGCCGGAGAGCAAAAGTGCTCCTGCTCTAATTCCGCCTTGTGGCGACAGCGCCTCATCCCGAAAGTCTCCACATCAAAGTTTTGAGGGTAAAATGACTTATATACCAGAAAGAGGAGGCCAGACGCGGGCCGGGGGATCCACACAACATCACTGCGCGCCCAAGGGGGCGCGCCCTCGTGGTGTGTGGGCACCTGGTTTGCCTCCTCCAGTGGATCTTTGGTCCAGTATTTTTATATATTCCAAAATAATTCTTCCTGAAATTTCAACCCATTTGGAGATGTACATAATATGTATCTCTGTTGTAGCTTTTTTAGGCCGTGAAATCCAGCTGTCGGCATTCTCCTCTTTGTGTAAATCTTGCATATTAAAAGAGAAAAGGCATTAGAAATATTCCATGAAGTGTTATATTGATCAAAAACTTTATAAATATCATCAATAAAACATGATGCATAATGGACGTATCAGGTTTCATCAGGGTATGTTCTGTATCCAAGCAAGATAACTCACATGGAAATAGAAAGGTTGCAGAGTTTCAATATGCGACGACATTGTGGCCAACTCCTGAGCTCGACCAGCAAACGAGAACTCCTTGCTCAACCTTTCCGCAACACATGGATGTTTAGAAAATCACCGAAAATTATGTTCATATACGTGAGTAAATGTATAGAAGATATATAATGTTGTTCAAAGAATATGTGTATGATAGGATGCTTAGATAATCACCGAAAATTATTTTTGTCATGATTTTTCTATGGAAGGTGCGAACTGTTTGCGCCTCCTTCATTGTGATTTTGTAGCATGGTCACAAACAACACTTGAACTAGTCTTAGAGGCGAGACTAGGAATCAATTTTACCGTTTATCATTCCACATGTGCATATGCGTTTTTCACCGAATCACATATTTCAGGATGATAACAGTTGTAGCATAGAATATAAACTCTGAATTATAAACATGGAAATATAATAATATAATATTATTTTCTCTAGGGCATATTTTAAACATTGTCCCTACTAGTTTTCCGTCTCAAACAGTCCATGATCTACCCTTTGACATGGGTACACCTTCGGCAAATCAAGGCAGGGCTCACACGCTTGTTTTTTAGCAATACCATCATAACAAAGAAGGAAAATGTGGCAGGGATTTTTCAGAACATATAAGCAGAACATGAGAGCTTTGTTTATGAGGTCCATTATTAAAGGGGTGAAGATGGATTTCCCTATGTTTGATGGCACGTGTCATGTTGGCTGGATTGGACAATGCAACAAGTACTTTCAAATGTATGAGATGCAAAAGAATAAAAGTGTCTTTGGCCCATTTATATATTATTGGTAAAGCTCATATATGATTAGTAAGGACTAGTTTATTGAAGAAACATTTGACATGGCTAGAGTTCTATATTGTAGTTGTGTAGAGGTTTTATGCACATGGATCTTATGACTTAACTGAAAGGTTTAATTTTGAAAAGGAAGACAATATGACAGTGGCTGAATACACTAGCATATTTGAATATCTTATGGTTGATGTTCGGGAAGAAACTCCATAAACATCTGAACAATGATTCATTAAATACTATGTTGGTGGGTAGAGAGATGATATCAAATATTAGTGAGACCACTCAAACCAATAACTCTCAATGCATAGTGGTTAGCCAAGTAAATTGAGCCTTTTCACCCAGCAAAGAAGACCTTGTTCCCCACCAAAAGAAAACCCTTAATATACTCCAGAAAAAAATTCGCATTTACTTCCACCACAACAACAAGTTGGAAAATCCTAATGCTTAATTCCCTAGAGCAAGAAAATAGGGAGAGTGTTGGAGACATGGTGATAAATGGGTGTAGGGACATAAATGCAAAGTAGTTCATAACATCCACCTGCTACAAGAGGGAAACATGGAAGAAAAACAACAAATTTCTGAAGAAACAATACAAAAATGGTCCAGAATAATTAACTAAAGAGGTTGTCAACATGATGTGCATCTCAACTAATGTCACCAGTACTCGAGGGACTACAACTGCCCCCAGTATGATTATTCACATAAATAGCAATGGAGCAATAACTTTTATTGGGCTCAAGTAACATTTCCTATTTTATGGACCAACAAGTTGCAAATCTATCTGCACATTAATACCCCCTGTTCCGAGGCACATTTCCTATTGTTGGGGGAGGCTGTCTATCATCTAAAATAGTGGTTATTGACTATTCTTTTCGGTTGGCAAAAAATAGACTCACTTGCAATTCTAGAGCCTTGTCCCTCTAAGGTCATGATCTGATTATTGGTTGTGATTGGTTTACTCCGCTAACTACAATTATAATACAAATATTATTAGATACAAAGGAAAGATTTTAGTGAGCGATAACAATGACTTGTTATAAGCCAATTGTTGCATTTCATTCCTCTCCAATTGGTGACCACTTTAGTATTAGGGCTACCTATCATAGAGTGAAAAACATATTTTACCAGATTGGTGATAAGAAGATGATTAACATAACTCATTGTACTACTCCCTCCGTTCAGAAATAACTGTCGCTAAAATAGTTGTATGCACACATTGAAATGCTTCTAGATACACTCATTGTAGCGATAGTTAATTCCAGACAAAGGTTGTACTGGGCTACATGTGAGAGAGCTAAATGGGAACATACGCGTGCTAAAGTTTCAATTCATCACATTGTTCTGGTTGGTTGCCTTTGGATTTTGAGGAGAATTGGGACTTCAACACAAGTATTATGGAACTTTACAGATAGTTCAAAAAATGGGGAACACCATATATTTACAAACTTAACTTTCATAAACATGTCAAGATTCACCCAGTATTCCAAGTGATACAACTTAAATAACACAGTAATCTCCATGCTATACCAAACCCTAATATGCTGGTTGTTAGTCCTAATGGCACTCTAAAAAACGCTCCAACTCTGGTGTTAGAAGTGAGGCAAATACCATGACAAACACATGCATGTTCTCTAGTGACTTGTTCAATGGGCGAACTTGTCACTTGCTGATGCAACCCGTGAAGATGCTCGCTTCATGGAGTATACATTTCCGAAGTTCTTTTGTCACTCTATTGAAGCATATGACGCTCTGCCGGTACAACCGCGAGGGCATGTCGTTTGTCAATAGGATGGCTATATATGCGAGACCATATACTAAACCTAGCGAACTATTGAATTATATTGGGTTAAAGGAAGAACACTTGCATGTATTGCTTCAGTTATTCGACAACCGAGCTTGCTCCATCGCCTATTACTATCACTCGGCGACTCAAATCATCTCATACACTATTTACCTCCACTTACTGTTAATACTTTTTTCGGGAATACACAAGCAAGGTATCATTTCATTAATAGGTAGAAAAGCAGCGGGCACATAGTGATAGATACAAGATTCGTACACTAGAGGGGCGAGGATGTATCTACATGCGAGCAGTAGAGAGAATGAGGTTGCTCAGCCTCGAGAGGAAAACTAGACGTCTAGGGCGGATCATATGGGGATATTGTCGCCATCCCTCTCGCGCCAGCCAGGGCCGAAAGTCTAACTTCGTCTAGGATTGTCTAGACCAGGTGTACGACGGAGGATCGAGCGTTGTCAAACACACACGAGTTCACGAGGATGCCGAGGGAGGCCACGCCTTTGCGCAACGACGTAGGAGAGGCAGTCGTGGCAGAGTTCCATCAGTCCATGAACCTGTCAGCAACCATCGGGATGGAAGTAGTAAGCCTTCAAGCGGCCATGACACTGTTCCAAACCTCTAGAGAAGGGTCGGCGTTTTGCAGCTAAAGCCAATGCACCCGAAGTGCAATACCTCCACGCTCAAGGTCCCGTACGCGATACAGTTGAGGTGAAGAGGCACACACACCTTACGCCAGTAGTACTGTTTACCGCGTAAGTAAGATGCATATCAAAGAGTACATGGCTGAAACAAACACATACTTTTAAAGTTGAATGTATACAACATCGCCATCATTGCCAAATACTGTTTAGCGTTTACCACGTAAGTAAGATGCATATCAAAGAGTCAGGTTGTGGCTACGGTTGGGCATTCGATTAATTCTGCATTTTTTTCGTACATGGCTGAAACACACACGTACTCTTATGCCTTGTTTGAATTAGCGTGTTTCTTTCTAATACACTTGTAAAATATACACGCCTCCACCGTTCGGTTTTGTTTCCGGCCAAAAATCAATTATGACCGATAAAAATATACCTGTAAATATGATAGTACCGCTCGCCGGCCGGAGTCCGGTTGCACTGCACCAGTGCGTGCGCAAACAGGACTCGCGTACGGCCGCGCCGCCCACGTGCGGCCCGACGAAGAAACACACGGCCACCAGAACGCCACGTAGGACGCGCCATTACCATAAAGCCCCCCGAAAACTACCAGCCCCGGTGCAAGACTCTTCACGCGCAGCGAAACCGACCTTTTTCCAGGGGGCAAATCGAAAAGTCCACTTCCTAAATTTCCCGATCCCCTTGAACCCTACCTGCCGCCCGCCCCCCGGTCGCCCGCCCCCAAATCCTCATCCGATTCCACGCCGCAAAACCTCCCCAGATCGGCCTCCGGCGCTCGCCAGGCACGCCTCGACCGCGGCCCCGGGCCGCTCCGTATACCCTCGGACTCGTTCGCGCTCGGTCCGGATCTGGGGGGAGGAACTCGGCTGATTCCTAGGGTTCCTCCGTTCTCGGCGCGCCACGCGGGTCCATGAATCCCATGGGGTACCGCCCCTATGATAGCAGCGGTGAGTCGCCTCGAATCGACGTGTTCTTTCTTTTGGCCGCGTGAGCTTGGCCGGGCGGAAAAAGCTCAATTATTTCACGTAGCTTGTTGGATTCCTGGAGGAAAAACACCTGGAGGAGATTGGCATAATTTATGCGTACGAAATATTACCTAATTATGAGAGTAGACAAGTATAAATTGTTCCTCTTGCTTTCTAGCAAAGCTGAGCGCATAAGATAGCTGAAAATCTGATGAATTTATCGAACAACGTGTACATTTGCACGGCCCTGAAGAGGCAGGAGCATAAAGTAGTTCCTTTTGCTAAACCCTTGGTACTGCAGATTGAGATTACTTGATAAATAAGGCTCCAGTCTTCCCTAAGCAGTTGTTGGCTTCTGGAACCTCTTGCCAATTTGTGAATTCGTCATGGTTGGCGTGGCAGTCGCTTGACGCCGTATTCCACAAATTGTTAACAGCGTCTTTTATGACCTTTGAGTTGCTTTTGTGTTATCATGACTTGCAGTCAAAATGTGCATTTGATTATTGATCCCCAGCCCTGAATCAACATGTTATTTTCACTTTAGACCGAGTAAACTTGGACGGGCGGAAAGGTTTCATTCTTTCGCATGGCTTGTTAGATTCCTGTAGGAAAATATCTGGAGAAGATTGGCATACGTTATTCCCAAATAATTGGAATACCCACCAAGTATAAATTATGTCTCTCTGCTTTCTAGCAAAGCTGAGCCGATAGATAATTTAAATTTGTTAAATTTGCCAAACAATGTGTACATTTGCATGGTCCTGGAGAATACGAGCATAAAGTAGTCCCTTTTGCCAAACCCTTGGTACCGCAGATTGATTACTTGATAAATAAAAATCCAGTCGCCCCTTTGCAGTTGTGAGCTTCTCGAACCTCTTGCCAAATTGTGAATTCGTCATAGTTGGCTTGTCAGTCGGTTGACCCTGTATTCCGCAAATTATGAACATCATTTTTTATGACCTTGGATGAGGTGTGTTCGTGTTATGAGGACTTGCAGGCTTGCAGCTAAATTGTGCATCTGAATATGCCGCATTATTGATTCCTCGCTCTTGCTTGCAGGGACGGATGATGATCTCCCCTCGTCACAAAATAGAGGACCAAGAGGACGATCTTTCAGTGGGAATGGGAGAGCATCAGCCGGACCGTTTCCTTATGCAAGGCCACACAATGATTTGGAGAGCGAAGTACATTTGGTTGAGCAAGAGGCTTACACTGGTGTTCTTAGGGCATTCAAAGTTCAATCTGATGCGTTGTCTTGGGTGATTATCCGCACACTGAAATTAATGGCTACATTTTCAGTAACCACTGCTTGTTCTGCTGCTGATTTCAGCTGAAAATTATTACTCATGCTTGTGTGCAGGAAAAAGAAAGTCTGATTTCTGAACTCAGGAAGGAACTGAGAGTTTCTGATGAGGAACACAGGGAGCTATTAAACAAGGTTAATGATGATGGGGCCATCCGTAGAATGAGGTCTTTGCATACAGGACCTATTTTTCTCCATAACATGTTTTACTTAATCTTCATATTCTTAATCATTTACTTATCTTAATTTTTCAATAGGGAGCTGAGACAGGGAGGTGGGACCCCGAGTGGGCTGCATCGTGGAAGCAGAGTTCTTCATGATGGAGAACCTGGGCCAACTGCTAAAAGGCAACGACCATCTCATTTAATGGCTTCACATTCTTCAGGCCTCCAGTCCCCTGTTATGTCTTCACACTCCGTCCCAACTTCGTCAAAGTGGGGACCATCTTCAGCATCAAGGGGAAAAAGGGCAAAGTCGGTATGTTTGGAACGCTGTACGCCATGTTCTTCTGAATTCGGGTCAATTTTATGGCAATCTGTTGATGCATGTACAGACTACGCCACTGGCATTACCATCCATGGATCCGACCTCATTGATTAGCCGAAAAGTTTTTACGAGATGGCCAGACGACAACAACTTCTATGAGGCTACTATAACCCGTTACAATCCTGCTACGGTTTGTTTCAACTGTACTTATTTTTCTCCTTGATGCAGACATGCATCTGTATTAAGAATTTTTACCTACTCTCCTGAACCTTTTCAGGGTGAACATGCTCTTGTCTATGACATGGGCAAAACAACTGAGACATGGGAATCTGTCAGGCTTTGTGATGTAAGCATTGTTCAAGTCTTTGATGCCTGTATTGTTCTTTATCATTATTTTTTTATTCCTTGCTCCTGATTTGTACACTAATTATATATTTTGTTTTGGTTACAAATTTGATCCATCTTTTAATCATGTTTGTAACCCTTTGCTATGAATTATTCACCCTCTTTTATATGCTACACGTGCCCTAATGTGCTGACTCGCTCCAGTAGCGAAGCAGATGCTGGTTGCTCATGTGCCCAATACCATATAAATTAGTGGGGAATGATTTGTTGTCATAATTACGTTTAGAGTGGTAGTATCACGGCTTATGAATACCTTTAGTCCATACGGGCTCATATTCAGCAATCGAGAGTTAATAGTTGACCATTTGTTTAGTCTGCATGGAGACTTATGCTTTGTTTGTTTCACTGGACTATGGAGATTTGTTTAATTAGCTACCACTCTGATGTAGAATAAATTTTTACTTGCTTATTTGCCCAGAATGTATAATCGCCACCTTTTAACTATATAATTAACCAATAGGAGGTGAACAATTCTTTCACAGATGGCACCTGAAGATATAAGATGGGAACGTGATGATCAAGGCATCTCAAATCGAGATGGTTGGGGCCCTTCTGGTCCATTGTTGAAGAGGAACCAAAGCAACAATGGTAGAGGGAGACTATCTCAGAATGAGCATCCAAATGAATATGCTCCACCTCAAAATGGCATCAATAGGAATATTGGTGAAATTGACGTGCCTAACACTCAGAGTGTCGTGATTGAGGTAAATTAATATTTGAAGGATTGGACATCACAGGGTAGTCAGATGCTGTTGGTTGCTCACAATTTTATTTTCTCGATGCAGGTGGAGAGGGTATTGTCAAATCCAAATATGCGTGAAATTGAAAGGGCCAAGAAACTGCTAACAGTGAGTTGACTTGTCTATCTTGAGGTCGTTCCCTGTCGAAAGCAGTGTATGATGGGGAAGACTTGCTTGTAATTCCTTAAGTCCATTATTTGAGAACCATAAGGCGAAGTAATTGTCCTTGCAGGACCAGGAGCAGTCATTACTTGATGCAATTGCCAGTCTTGACGATGCATCAGATAGCGAAAGTGGTAAGTAGTTTGCCAATTCTACCTTGGAAAAGCACTGTAAAAGTAATATCATTGAAGGACAAACAGTATTTTATCTGAATTTGTTTAGAGCTATTCCTGACAACTATCGTGCATTATCTCAATCAATTGAAAGCAATAGAAATTTCGTCCAGAACCTTGAGAAGTGCTAGATGAATTTTGTTAGAGCCCAGACTGAAGTTTTGGTAGTGTCTTCCTAGACACTACTGGTTACTCGCACTCATCAGAAATATGTACTTCCATGGCTGATACACAACCCTGTTACATTACTAGTTTGCCTATTTCACTAACCAGTCTTCATATAACAGAGGATAAGGCCATGGAAGCCCGAATGGGTTCTGCTGGTGATCACACGGGTAGGAACGGCATTGCCTGTTAGTTGTTACGAGAAGTATGTTGGAAGATTGCCACCTTCCTGGATCATCACTGGGCAAAGAAGCCATGTGATGGAAAACTGGACTATCAAAAGAAGGTGGATTTGGCAGTGGCTGCTCCATGAGATGAGCTTATTTGCCTGCCCAAATTCAGACCTGTAAAGGATGAAACCAGATGGAATGAAAAAGCTTTAACGGTGCCTTTCCTCTCTAATGGACTAGAAGTGACTAATTTTCTAGAAATTGTTGTTAACATAAATCAGCTGAAGATTCTTTGTGTTGGGTGCCGGCAGCTGATTAACCTTGGCCGAAATCTCTGTTTTTCTTTTGTTCCTCCTATGCACACTGAGTTTTGCAGTGGGCATACTGGCTGTACTGTAGTGTACAAAAATAATGTATTTTCCCCATAAAAGTTGTGTATTTGGAATAATTAGTAATCAGTAAACTGAAGGCCCTTCAGAAAAACAATTCTCTACATTTCTTACTAGGATGATAACTCTGAAAAGAAAGATTCCCCATCCTTTTTTTCTTTTGAAATTGGTTCCCTATCTTTTCTTTCAACTTTGTTAATCTTGAAATGATATGTGGGCTCAGTCTTCAAGATGCTCATAGGGACAAGGTGTGAGTATATGTGCGCATGTATAAACGTCCGTGTGTGTATTATGTTTAGAAAAAAGATCTTTTTTGCTCGAACGAGGAAAAGGCTGGAAGTTCAGCTGTAACGAGGGGAGCTCTGTTTGAGGCGACACGAGCACTTGCCTGAGAAGCAAAAACGCCCACAGAGCACTTGCCGCTCGTTTATTCGTAGTCGAAAATAGTAACAATAATTAGGGGTATGATATGGGCAACAGAACATATAAGCGGGGATAGCTCAGTTGGGAGAGCGTCAGACTGAAGATCTGAAGGTCGCGTGTTCGATCCACGCTCACCGCATTTCACTTTTTTTTCCGTTCATTCATCACGGAGACATCGTTCAATTAACCAAACCGTCGTTCTTCCTTATACTCTTCCAAAACGACTAAGCTCGTTACTAAATTTATTTTTACACCTATAAATTTTATTTCTCTATCTTTAGTGAGGAATTTCTCATAGCTTGCCCCTGCCATGCAAACAAGCAACGGAAATTCCTTTTTTTTTTCGACGAGCTCAGATAATAGGTGTAAATCTGACTCAGGAACCTAGAGTTGGAGCTGATCGGTTGAGACATCTTCTCCCAGCTGACGCTCAAACAATCCGTTGAGACTTGCAAGAAGCAAAGTAGGTGGATCAATTCTTACGACTGGAAACTGCAAGGAACTCACACACATACTCCCTCTGTAAAGAAAATATTTCTTCTGTACCTAAATAATTATAATTAAGAAAAACTATTTATGTAAAGAGAGAGTAGTATATTGTATAAAACCGTTTAGGTCACTAGAGTTTTGGTCGTTGTTGGAGAGACGAGAGCAACGAGGAGCACAAGTCAAGTCCGAGGGCAGGGCTGCAATTGCGGGTAGCAACTAAAATTTCAGTAAAAAGATAGATAGGCGCCTAAGGCATTGCGGGTAGCTGGCTAAAAGATGTTTCGTCAAAGAGACCTTGGGTGTAGCATCGAAGCTGGAAGAAATGGAGGAGGAAAGAGAGGAATACGTGCATGCCTTTGTGGTATGTGGAGGATGCTTTAGTAGCTCGTTTTATCAGTGGAAAATGTTTTTTTTGTGTGTTAGATATAGATAGTGTTAGGATGATCTCCTCCCGAGTGGACCCAACGGTCCACCGGGCTCTTAGGTCCGTGTCCTGATCGGGGGTGCGGGCCCCTGTCACCTGCGCTATATAAAAATGTGGGAGCTGGTGGCACGTAACACGAGCTTCGTCCCGTTGCCGCACACCCCATCGACACACCCTATTGATTTAGGTCAGCGCTGCCTACTCACCGTCGTCGCCGGCACCCTCCTCCATGGCCACCTCAACAGGATCGTCGAGCCAAGGGGAAGGTACCCCTCTTCCTCCCACCTCTCTGTTCTTTCTCTCTCTAATATCGATCCAGATGCAATGTATGGACGAACTACCGCTAATCTCTAGCCTAGATGATCCGTAGAATCTATCAACGATATCAGTCCAAGGTTGGTTATAGAATTTTCGATAGTAAAGAAATCAAAGATTTTTTCCCCTCTTGTAGAAACCTAAGACAGAAAGGGGCAAAGATTTTTTTTTATCGGGGAAGGGCCTTGGGCTCGCCGGAAAAGAGCGCCGCCGCTGTGCCACGATATTCCTCTCGATTCCGATGCACATCGACTAGCGAGCATATGGAACGAGAGCGAGCAGGGACAAAAGGGCACCGCGGCCAAACCATTCAACGGCGGCGCTCACCGCAAGGCGAACACGCGACCGGCGAAGGGGCAGACAACGGTGCATGCCGGCAAGGGGGTCAGCCGGTGCGTCGCCATTTCACGCGCTCGCAGGGCGCAGGGGGTCAGAGGGGACACATCCGCGCCTCTGTGCCTCTCTCTCGCGAGCAGGTGCAGTTGGAGGATGTAGGAGGAAAGGGAAGAAGAAGGGGCTCGCAGTGCCGTGGTGCTGTTCGGCGCCAGTGCCGGCGGCCGATGATGCTCCTTTGTCCTCACGGTTTGCTAAAAGGCTTATGTCCTTGATGCACCGCTTGGTGCGGCACCCCCTCCAGAGTCGCCTGAAGACGTTGTGAACGTCTGGCAGGCGCGTTCTGATGACCACTCAATAGTTCAGTGTGCAATTATGTATGGCTTAGAACTGAGACTTCAAAGGTGTTTTGAACGTCATGGAGCATATGAGATGTTCCAGGAGTTGAAGTTTATTTTTGAAAAGAATGCCTAGATCAAGAGGTATGAAACCTACGATAAGTTCTATGTTTGCTATGGAGGAGAACGGGCCTGTCAGTGTGCACATACTCAAAAAGTCTCGGTATTCCAACCATCTGGCTGAGTGAGGAATTGTTCTCCTGCCATAGGCAATCACCGACAGAGTTCTTCAATCACTGCCACCTAGCTACAAAAGCTTTGTGATGAACTATAACATGCAAGGGATGAATAAATCAGTTGCCAAGCTGTTTGCGATGCTGAAAGTCGCTGAATCAGAAATTCAGAAGGAGCATCAAGTGTTGATGGTCAATAAAACCACTAGTTTCAATAAGAATGGCAAGGGCAAGAAGGGTAACTCCAACAAGAGTGGCAAAGCAGTTGCCCCTCTCGTGAAGAAACCCACGGCTGGTCCCAAGCCAAAATCTGAGTGCTTTCATTGCAAGGGGACTAGCCACTAGAAGCAAAATTGCCCCAAGTATCTGGCCGACAAGAAGGCGGCCAACACCAAACAAGGTATTGTTGGGGATCGTAGTAATTTCAAAAAAATTCCTACGTCATACAAGGATCTATCTATGGAGAAACCAACAATGAGCAAAGGGGTAGAGCATCTTCATACCTTTGAAGATTGCTAAGCGGAAGCGTTACTATGAGCGCAGTTGATGGAGTCGTACTCGCAGCGATTCAGATCGCGGTGGATTCCGATCTATGTGCCGAATCACGACACCTCCGCGTTCAACACACGTACAACCCTGTGACATCTCATCCTTCTTGATCCAGCAAGGAGAGACAAGAAGTTGAGGGAGAGCTCCGGCAGCACGATGGCGTGGTGGCGGTGGAGCTATGTGGTTCTCCGGCATGGCTTCGCCAAGCGCCGCGGAGGAGGAAGAAGAGAGAGAGAGAGAGGGCTGCGCCTTGGGAGAGATCAATTGTGTATTCCCAAAAGGCCAAAACCTCAGGTATATATAGGAGGAGGGAGTGGGAGGGCTTCCCTGGCCCCTCCTCCAAGGAGGAGGAGCTTCGGACGAACTAGGGGAGAGTCCTCCTCCCATAAGGGAGGTGGACTCCCTTGGAAGGACTCTTCCTGCTTTCCTTTTAAGTCCCTTTTTGCCTTATCCCTTTATCGCTATGTGCATGGGGCTTTAGGGAAGGCCTTGGCCAGCCCAATAAGGGCTGGTCCAACTCCTCTAACAGCCCATGAGCTTCTTTGGACGTCACACCCCTCCCGGGGTTCCTCCGGCACCCTCCCGGCACTCCCGGTACACTACTGATGAGCCCAAAACTTTTTCGGTGACCAAAACAGGACTTCCTATATATCAATCTTTACCTTCGGACCATTCTGGAGCTCCTCGTGACGTCCGGGATATGATCCGGGACTCTGAACAACCTTCGGTAACCACATACTATTCCCTATACAACTCTAGTGTCATCGTACCTTAAGTGTGTAGACCCTACAGGTTCGGGAGACATGCAGACATGACCGAGACATCTCTCCAGCCAATAACCAACAGCGGGGTCTGGATATCCATGTTGGCTCCCACATGTTCCACGATGATCTCATCGGATGAACTACGTTGTCAAGGATTCAATCAATCCCGTATGCAATTCCCTTTGTCTACCGGTATGATACTTGCCCGAGATTCGATCGTCGGTATCCCTATACCTTGTTCAATCTCGTTACCGGCAAGTCTCTTTACTCGTTCCGTAACACATCATCCCGTGACTAACTCCTTAGTCGCACTGAGCTCAATATGATGATGGATTACCGAGTGGGCCCAGAGATACCTCTCCATCACACGGAGTGACAAATCCCAGTCTCGATTTGTACAACCCAACAGACACTTTCGGAGATACCCGTAGTGCACCTTTATAATCACCAGTTACGTTGTGACGTTTGATATACCCAAAGCACTCCTACGGTATCTGGAAGTTGCACAATCTCATGGTATAAGTAAATGATACTTGACATTAGAAAAGCTTTAGCAGACGAACAAGACGATCTAGTGCTACGCTTAGGACTGGGTCTTGTCCATCACATCATTCCCCAATGATGTGATCCCGTTATCAATGACATCCAATGTCCATGATCAAGAAACACTGATCATCTATTGATCAACGAGCTAGCCAACTAGAGGCTCACTAGGGACACATTGTGATCTATATATCCACACATGTATTACGGTTTGCGGTTAATACAATTATAGCATGAATAATAGAAAATTATCATGAACTAGGAAATATAATAATAACCACTTTATTATTGCCTCTAGGGCATATTTCCAACAGTATATGATATACATGTTATTGATGTGTACCTTACCGACTCTCGTTGTAGTGCCTGGGTATTTGATAACGGTTCGGTTGCTCAAATTTGCAACTCAAAGAAGGAACTACGAAATAGACGAAGGTTGGCAAAGGACGAAGTGATGATGCACTTGGGAAATGGTTCCAAGGTTTATGTGATTGTTGTCGGCACGCTCGCTCTTCGATTACCATCAGGATTAGTGATGAACCTGAATAATTGTTATTTAATGCCTGCGTCGAGCATGGAAATTATATCTGGACCTTGTTTAATGCGAGACGATTACTCATTTAAATCTGAGAATAATGGTTGTTCTATTTATATGAAGAATATCTTTTATGGTCATGCACCCAATGTGAGGGGTTTATTCTTACTGAATCTCGATAGTGATAACACACATGTTCATAACATTGATGCCAAACGATGTAAAGTTAAGAATGATAGTACCACTTTCTCGTGGCACTGCCACTTAGGACATATTGCTGTAGAACGCATGAAGAAGCTCCATACTGATGGTCTTTTGGAGTCACTTGATTTTGAATCACTTGACACATGTGAACCATGCCTCATGGGCAAGATGACTAAAACCCCGTTCTCCGGAATAATGGAGCGGGCAACTGACTTATTGGAAATCGTACATACTGATGTGTGCGGTCCGATAAGCATTAAGGCGAGCGGTGGATATTGTTATTTTCTCACCTTCACTCATGACTTAAGTAGAAATGGCTATATTTACTTAATGAAACACAAGTCTTAAACGTTTGAAAAGTTCAAACAGTTTCAGAGTGAAGTTCGGAATCATAGTAACAAGAAGATTAAATTCCTACGATCTGATTGAGGAGGAGAATATCTGAGTTATGAGTTTGGCACTCACATAAAACAATGTGGAATTGTTTCAGAGTTGACGCCGCCTGGAACACCAGAGTGTAATGGTGTGTCCGAACATCGTAATCGAACCTTATTAGATATGGTGCGTTCTATGATGTCTCTTGCCGATTTCCGTTATCATTTTGGGGTTATGCATTAGGGACAATTGCATTCACTTTAAATATGAAACCATTTAAATCCGTTGAGACGACGTCGTATGAACTGTGGTTTGGCAAGAAACCAAAGTTGTCCTTTATTAAAGTTTGGGGATGCGATGCTTATGTTAAAAAGCTTCAGCCAGAAAAGATGGAACCCAAAGCGGAGAAATGTGTCTTCATAGGATAACCAAAAGAGACAGTGTTGGGTTCTACCATAGGTGCATCGCATGCGAATTAAAATTTTCCTATGCGCAGAACATCCAAGAACATGCTACAGAGATGGATCATAGATCGTTACCACTAGACGCGCAGTGTCGTACAACGGAAGTAGAGTTGGGGCAGCACGTCCGCATGGTCCGTCTTCTCCTCGTCCGGTCTCCCTCGAGCAGCTTGCTGCCGGATCGTCTTCCTCAAACATCCGGTCACCGGATCCCATGTACAGGTTTGGTGGAGCGGCGCAGGTGCACCGCCTCTAATGGTATCCACGCGTGCAGGACGAACATCGTGCGACGGACTGCTAGGTCCGGATCACATAGTTGGTGACAGCGAGTGGAGGATGCACAACCCTAATGACGACACCAAAGCGATCAATCGAATAAGTGTGCCGCACCTCCACTATATATAGGTGTCCGGCGCAGGCTCAACTCTTGGGCCTCGCATGGACCCTAAAGCCCACGCGTTCCTTCCCTTAAGCGTGCGACCTTTTAGGTTCTCGTTCACTTGGTTGCGAGTGAGATCACGTCCGACTCAGCTAGTCGGTAGCAGCCTCTAGCAAGGCGTGCCGACTCCAAGTGTCCCGTGAAGCTGGTTAGGTGAACATGTACTTCACACTTATGTTCCCTTTGCCACATGATATACGTTGTCGTGCTCATGGCGACATGGTCATCCTTGTTGGCGCATGGCCTCTTTCTCGTTCCGGTGAATCTGACTAACATTCGGATTATCTCATAATCCTCATCGCATGGCCATGCTTATCCAGGTCAGATCACTTTGGCCAATCCACCCTTCTTTGGAGGAGGGGCCAAGGCTGAGCCTGTAACGCCAAAGATGCGATCCTATCCTTATTTTGGCACGAGGGCCTCGACAGGGATAGAAACACATCTCGTCGTTTCGCAAGAATGGATATCGTTACAAGTACATGTACTGAAGAGAAGAGTATATGGAATTGGCTTACACTCGCCACAAGCTACATCAGAGTCACATCAGTACAATACATAAACATCATGAAGAAGAGCAGGGTCCGACTACGGACGAAAACAAACGAGAAAAGAACGATGTCCATCCTTGCTATCCCAGGCTGCCGCCCTGGAACCCATCCTAGATCGATGATGATGAAGAAGAAGAAACTCCAAATGAACAATCATCGTGCTCACGTCTTAAACACTATACATGTACCTGCAACTGGTGTTGTAGTAATCTGTGAGCCACAGGGGACTCAACAATCTCATTTCCAAAGGTATCAAGACTAGCAAAGCTTATGGGAGAGGTGTGGTTAAGTGGTGAGGTTGCAGCAGCGACTAAGCATTTATTTAATGGCTAACTTACGAGTACAAGAATCAAGATGGGGATGATCTACGCATAGAGGAAGTGAACTACTGATGATCAAAAGAATGATCCTGAACACCTACTTACGTCAAACATAACCCCACCATGTCCTCGATCGGAGAAGGAGCTCGCCAAAGAGACAGTCACAGTTAGGCACTCAGTTGGCATATTTTAACTAAGTTAACTTCAAGTTATCTAGAACCGGATGTTAAACAAAGTTTCCACGTTGCCACATAACCGCGAGCACGGCTTTCCAAAAGATTTAACCCTGCAGGGATGCTCCAACTAGTCCATCACAAACTACCACATGCTGCGACGGAATGACCTCAATTAGGGAAACCCGTGATCTCCTCGGGTTCCTATTGGAAAACCTCAACCTTGAGATTACCCAAAGCATCCTCGGAATCCCTCGCACAAGACGCTCGATAAAGGTAAAACAAGTCCAGCAAGGCCGCCCGGCGTGTCGACAATCCCGATAGGAGCCGTGTATCTCGTTCTCAGGACACCACGGATGAGCAATACGTACGGTAGCCGGATAGAAATCCCTCGAGTTGCCCCAGGTGGCCCCGTAAGTGGCTCTGTTTTGGACCAGCACCATCAACACTGGCCCTCCCTGTATTATGTTGAATTACTCCTTGGGTTCATGACGCCCTATGTTTTTCAGTATTAACAAAATTATTATGTTGGGCAAATATAGTACCAATGTTGGGCCTTGCCAGACGAGCTTTATCCTAAAACAAGAATCTAGGGGGTCCCCATAACAACCCCAAGCATGTTAGGAGCGCTCATTTATGGAACATATCACCGGTAGCCGAAACTAAGGGGGCAAAGGTGGAACAAAACACCAGGCTAGAAAGTCCAAGCCTTCCACCTTTTACCAAGTATATAGGTGCATTAAATTAAAATAGCAATTAATAGGGTGATATAACACGGAACCCATGTTATCACATGGAAGCAACTACACCTGCAACTTGCAACGCTAACACATGGTTAAGCAAGCGGTAACATAGCCCATCAGTGGTTTGCTAGGTTGTGAACATGTTGAAGGTTTTCATGGCAATGTTGAGAGGCTGATATTTAACAGGTGGTAGGCAACGAGACATAGCGACAGAAACGAAACAACTAGCATGGCAATGATAGTAATGGTATCTAGGGAAATGGTCATCTTGCATGAGATCCCGCTTGGAAGAAGAATGACTCCGTGAAGCAGATGAACCGATGTAGTCAAACAGGTCCTTCAATTCCGACACGCTTGCGGAACTCTATCGAGACGAAGCAAACCGGAAACAAGCATCAACACAGATATTCACCACGGCACATGCACAACAAGATGCAATCCACATATGATGCATGATTAGCTGAATATATGCAAGACATGGCATGTCAATTCACAACAATCAAATACTACACATTAAGTGAAGCTCAATATGCAACGAGTTGCATATTGACGAAACTCCACATATGGATTATTTATTTCTATCCTGATTAGGTACATGACAATATTAAATGTGGTTAAACAAGGCAAGAGGTGAAGCGTAATTAAGCTACCTATCTAGGCATTTTAAATAAGGTCGGAAACGACATATAGCATCTCCGAAATGACCTCATACGTTAATTTATAATTCTGTCCAAATCTGAACTAACACATTTTAATATTTGTTAAACAGCAAAATAAAGTGGTTCACGTGATTCTACGCCTCGTTCTAGTCCATTTACATATATGGAACATCTCCAACGGAGCTATGGTTCAAAAGATACGAATACCGCAAGATATGATGGCATGAATGCAATATGTATGCAATGACAGCAACAAGCATCCCAAAACATCCAAACAACAAGATAATATGAACCTACACGAGATTCTAAACAAGTTTCATATAAAACACGATCAAAACGGAGCAACGGTTCAACAAATACAAGCTACACAAGAATTAGCTACAATCTACCCAAAACACCAACATGACATTTTCTACACCCCAAAACAACAAGCTACATAAATCTAAAATGCTCAAAAAGGGATGAGACAGTAGAGGGCAAGATGCACTACAACACCCTACTAATAACATCTAGTGTGCCAGCATGGATCACTAGGAAAAGAACTCATAAAATGGCATCTCACACACAGTTTCAGACTTAGTGAAAATATCAGTTTAACAGTGTAGTTTTCGATCTGAAGGCATATTGACACCAGCAAAACTATATTCTACAGGGCTCCGAATGGCATGAATATTTACAGCACGCTAGAGAATCTTAAGGACTACGACTAACTCCATCAAACCAACCCCAAAGGAGCTGTATATCACTAGAAAAACTCACGGCAAGACAACAACAAAATATAATAGATTTCAGACTTAGAAATATTTGAACATCTCCACATCATCACTATTTTCTAGCATGTTGACAACAAGCAAACAACACCTAAACATGGATTTCTAAGGCAACCAAAAATACCAGGGGCTAGCCTACACATCCAAGAGGATATCTCTAGTTCAAAACTAATTCATATCATGCACGGAATAAATCCCACAAAATAGACAAGAGGGCAACATGGCAGAAATATCATGCACGCTAGCTTACTCGAAAGACAAAACTAAATGCACAGTTAAATTCTATGGATTTTTCTACCCCGAAAACATATATAATATGTGGGGTTCGAAAAATAAACTAGCGCCATACGTATATGCGAGAATATGTCCTAAACACGACATAACAAATAAGCGACGGAACCTACATGCAAAAATGCAAACAACTACTCTAAAATACATGGCAAAGGGTCCCGAACAACATGAACATTTTAGCTATGGTATTTGTACAATCCGGACACGCACAAAAATATCTACGGAATATCTAACATATTAGGACATCACACAAAACTAAGCAAAAAGCGGACCAAACCACTCCAAACATGCATGCAAGTTGCAAAATATTATTCTACGTGAAAAACTACACGAGTTACATATTTAAATCATCGCGATCCGATGCACGATTAATTAACTACAGGCGTTTGAAAATATATAATATCCCTGAGAATAATAATCCGAAAATCCTAAAAAAATAAATAAATACTAACGGGCCTAAACAACGGGCGCAGTACAACTTTAAGACGCCTAGGGCGGGGAATAGGCAGGGCTCGAGGGACTCACCTTGTGGGCTCGGCCCATGCAGGGAGAGGAGTTGGCCGGCTTCGGCCTGGCTTCACAGGGCCTGGCCACAAAGGCGATGCTGGGCCCGACTAGGCCTCGGGCTGGAGCAGGCCGACCGACCTGCGGGATGAGACGAGGCTGGAGGGGCTGACTCCCTCGATCCCGCGTCGATTGGGGGCCACGACGGCGACGGGGCTGAGGTCGCCGACAGGGACGGGGTTTGGTGGCGCAGGGAAGGGCTCCCGGATCGCATTTGGCCGGATCCGGCCGGTGGCGACCTGAGGCGGCGGCGCAGCGAGGCATGGCCAGCGGGAGGCAGCGGGAAGGCGGCGCGAGGGTGCTTGGGAGTAGGCGAGCGGCGGCGGCGCTAGGGCGGAGCGGCAGCGGCGCTAGTGCGAGGCAGCACGATGGGGGGCTGGCGCGGCCTCGGGCCTGCAGAGGCGCTGCGAGGAAGCTGCTCGGCCGCAGGGAAGAGGGAGCCTTGGGCAGCGGAGTAGATCGGCAACCATGGGAGTGAGGCACGGAGGAGCAGGCAACTCGGGGCTAGGGTTGCCTCGGGCCCAGATGGGCTCAAGCGGGCTCAACCCAGGCCCTGACGGGCCTGCAACTGGAGGTGGGAGACAGGGACGCCAAGTGGCGGCTAGGGTTAGGAGGGGCGCGGAAATCGACGGAGAGAGAGGGTTTGTTGTCTATTTATAGTCACGGGGCTAGGGTTATCCAAATCCGGCTCCGTTTTCGACCACGGGATCGCGATCGGACGGCCACGGACGCGGGAAGGGCTAGGTAGGGCTGTGTAGAGTGGCTAGCCGGAGATGAGAGGGAAAACGGGCACCCGACAACCCGATTCAAAACACCGAAAAACGTCCGATGATAAACCGAATACGGTGCCGCTACGGTCGACCGTTTGGGTACCAGACAGACTCCGATTGCGACGAAAATTGGCACGCGGCCTACCTATATCTAAATAATACCGCACGCCCAGTTTCAACCCAATCATAGAATATTTTATACACACTTAAAAAAGGTTTTGACGATGTTGCGGGCGCGAGCGTGTGTGGTTGGGCTCAAAACGGGCAACGACGAGAACACAGAGAACCGACAACTAATAATGGATGCAAGTTTTGAAAACTAGCGGCAACGGAGTGCCGATGCAATTCAGATGATGTTGGGTAACGTAGCATAAATTCAAAAAATTTCCTACGCATATTCAGATCTTCCTATGGAGAGACCAGCAACGAGAGAGGGTGAGTGCATCTTCATACCTTTGAAGATCGCTAAGCGGAAGCGTTTCTAGAACGCGGTTGATGGAGTCGTACTCGCGGCGATTCAGATCGCGCTGTGATTCCGATCTAGTGCCGAACCACGGCACCTCCGCGTTCAACACACGTGCAGCCCGGTGACTTCTCCCGCACCTTGATCCAGCAAGGAGGAGGGAGAGGTTGGGGAAGATCTCCGGCAGCACGACAGCATGGTGTCGATGGAGAGACGAGGTCTCCCGGCAGGGCTTCGCCAAGCACCGGCAGAGAGGAGGAGAAAGAAGAGCAGGGCTGCGCCGAGGGAGAGGGAAAATTGTGTCTCCAAAAGCCCAAAAGTGCCCACTATATATAGGGGGAGGGATGGACTGCGCCCCCTTGAGGGTTTCCCTCTCCTGGGAGGGGCGGCAACCCTAGATGGGGGGAGGTGCGGCGGCCAAGGGGGGGAAGGAGGGGTGGCGCACCCTTCTGGTGGGCCTTAGGCCCACCTGCGCTAGGGTTCCCCCTCTCCCTTCTTCTTGCGCCATGGGCTGAGTGGGGGGGGGGCACCATCCAACCTAGGGGCTGGTTCCCTCCCGCTCTTGGCCCATCTAGCCTCCCGGGGTCGTTGCCCCATTTCGGTGGACCCCCGGGGCCACCTCCGGTGGTCCCGGTACGTTACCGGTGACGCCCGAAGCACTTCCGGTGTCCGAAACCATCCGTCCTATATATGAATCTTTACCTCCGGACCATTCCGGAACTCCTCGTGACGTCCGGGATCTCATCCAGGACTCCGAACAACTTTCGATAACCTCGTATAACAATTCCCTATAACCCTAGCGTCATCGAACCTTAAGTGTGTAGACCTTACGGGTTCGGGAGACAGGTAGACATGACCGAGACACCTCTCCAGCCAATAACCATCAGCGGGGTCTGGATACCCATGGTGGCTCCCACTTGCTCCACGATGATTTCATCCGATGAACCACGATGTCAAGGATTCAATCAATCCCGTATACAATTCCCTTTGTCTGTCGGTATAGAACTTGTCCGAGATTCGATCGTCGGTATACCTATACCTTGTTCAATCTCGTTACCGGTAAATCTTGTTAGAGCATATATCTCCATATGTGGTTTTGGTAATTAATGACAATTCCTATGGACTAATGGTTGCCTTAAGTTACATTTATAGGATTTGTCCATAGGCACTTCTTGAAGTCCATCTGTTGGGTTCAAGGAGTTTATATGATGACCAAGATGGTATTCAAGGTATTATCCAAAGAATGGTCATAGAGACACATGGTTGATCAAGATCTCAGACAAAGAGTAAATCAAGATGATCAACACACAAAGCGTACAAGATGTACCGAGAGGGATCAAGTGATCCCATGGTATGGTAAGCATTGTCCATTACGTGTTTGTGTACTAACCCATGGTCTTCGTGAGAGTTCTATGTGGGGGTTAGGTGTGTTTCCATGGGCTTGCGTCAAAGGGAAGATCTCATACAACCCATGAAGTATGACGTCAAGTTGTGATCGTCATCAAGATTGCAATGTGCAAGTTCAAGTGGATCAGCACGAAGATATCATGCTTGAAGCTCGCCGTCCATTGTGGTGGCAATGGACTTGTGAAGATATGCTGAAGAGTGGCTCACACATAGTGAGTATGGGGGAGCAATCAACTAGTCTTCATCAAGCCAACGCAATCAAGAAAGGTGGTCCATCTTGAGGAAGCCAAGATCATCATCATCTAGCTCAAAAGGACGAGGTGCAAGGTATAGGTTTGCCCTTGATAGGTTTTCTGTTTAGGATAGATTGTTGTACTATCAGGGGGGGGGGGATCTCAAGTGAGTAGCTTGATCGTATCGTTCGTTGAGAGCTCAAACCATTTGCATCCTTGCATCATACTTCTTGGTTCTTGTTTGGTGTTTCTCTTTGTGAGTTTTAGAGCTTATGGTCATCTTCGTGACAAGCTCGAGTTCATCGAAAACGGAGTCCATATGCATCTACTATGATGTTTTCGATGTTGGAGTTTTTGCCGGTTCTTCATTCATAGAGGACTCACATCTCTATATCATTGGCATTTTCATATCTGCATGGTTGCTGTTTGGATAGCTCTTGTCGTCCTGAATCCAACAAGCTTGGGTTTGCTCGATTCGGAGCTCGTATGCGAAAGTTATGGCTGTTTCAGTGGCGAGCGGTAGTACCGCTAGACCTAGCGGTAGTACCGCTAGAGTTGGTGGTAGTACCGCTGGCCCTAGTGGTAGTATCGCTAGAGCTGGCGGTAGTACCGCTGTCCCAGCGGTAGTACCGCCCCTGGCCAGCGGTAGTACCGCTCCAAGTTTTTAGTACCGTCATCTTTGCGGTTGTACTGCGTCAGACATTTTTGCGAAGACTTTCTTGGCGGTGGTTGGCCCGGTAGTATCTTTGCGCTACCATGGGGTCAGCGGTAGTACCGCTGCAGCCAGTGGTAGTACCGCCGGAGGGTCAGCGGTAGTACCGCTGGGCTCGGGCTGTAAGTGGGGGTAACGGTCTGATTTCTTCCCCCACTATATAAAGGGGGCCTTCTTCCCCCTTGGCCTTATCTATCCGTTGAGCTCTTGTTCTACCTCCATTGTTGACATTCTTAGAGCTTGCTAACTCTCAATCCCTCCAATGATTCTTGCTTGTTCTTGAGGGAAAAGAGGGAGGAGATCTAGATCCACATCTCCACCAATCACTTTCTCCTCTATGTGAGGGGAACCCCTTGGATCTAGATCTTGGAGTTCTTTGTGAGCTCCTTGTTCTTCCTCTCATATTTCTCCATAGCTTTTGTTGTTGTGGAGGGATTTGAGTGTGAGGGACTTGACCACTTCATGTGTTCTTGCCATTGAATTAGTTGCATCGGGTTGAGTTCTCCACGGTGATACGTGGAAGTGAGAAGTTGAGAAGCTTACTACCTTTGGTACTTAGTACCCTAGATATTGTTCTTTGTGGATGCTTTGGCATCCTAGAAGCTTGGTGGTGTCTCGGAGCTCAATCATTGTGGTGTGAAGCTCCGGGCAAGCGTCGGGGTCTCCAATTAGGTTGTGGAGATAGCCCCGAGCAATTTGTACGGGTACCGGTAACCGCCCCAAGGGTTGCCATGTGTACGGGTTCGGTGACCGCCCCCAAGGTTTGCCATTTGTACGGGTTCGGTGACTGCCCTCAAGGGTCCCTTAGTGGAATCACGACATCTTGCATTGTGCGAGGGCATGAGGAGATTACGGTGGCCTTAGTGGCATCTTGGGGAGCATTGTGCCTCCACACCGCTCTAACGGAGATTAGCATCCGCAAGGGTGTGAACTTCGGGATACATCATCGTCTCCCCGTGACTCGGTTATCTCTTACCCGAACCCTTTACTTATGCACTTTACTTTGTGATAGACATATTGTTTATTGTAATATATCTTGCTATCACTTAGTTGTTTATCTTGCTTAGCATGAGTTTTGGTGCACATAGGTGAGCCTAGTTGTTTGTAGGTTTTGTGCTTGACATATTAAACGTTAGTTTTATTCCGCATTTGTTCAAGCCTAAACCTTAATTATTTTAAAACGCCTATTCACCCCCCCTCTAGGCGACATCCACGTCCTTTCAAGTCTCTTTACTCGTTCCGTAGCACGTCATTGTGTGACTAACTCCTTTAGTCACATTGAGCTCATGATGATGTTCTACCGAGTGGACCTAGAGGTACCTTTCCGTCACACGGAGTGACAAATCCCGATCTCGATTCGTACCAACCCAACAGACACTTTCAGAGGTACCCGTAGTGCACCTTTATAGTCACCCAGTTACGTTGTGACGTTTGATACACCCAAAGCACTCCTACGGTATCCGGGAGTTGCACAATCTCACGGTCGAAGGAAAAGACACTTGACATTAGAAAAGCTTTAGCATACGAATAATACGATCTAGTGCTACGCTTAGGATTGGGTCTTGTCCATCACATCATTCTCCAATGATGTGATCCCGTTATCAATGACATCTAATGCCCATGACTAGGAAACCATGATCATCTATTGACTAACGAGCTAGCCAACTAGAGGCTTGCTAGGGACATATTGTGATCTATTCATTCACACATGTATCACTGTTTCCTGTTAATACAATTATAGCATGAACAATAGACGATTATCATGAACAAGGAAATATGATAATAACCATTTTATTATTGCCTCTAGGGCATATTTCCAACAGTGACCCACTTGCACTAGAGTCTATAATCTAGTTACATTGTGATGTATCGAACACCCATAGCATTATGGTGTTGATCATGTTTTGCTCGTGGAAGAGGTTTAGTGAACGGGTTTGCGACATTCAGATCCGTGTGTACTTTACAAATCTCTATTCTTCCACTCTGGACATGGTCCTGGATGGAGTTGTAGCGGCGTTTGATGTGCTTCGTCTTCCGGTGAAACCTGGGCTCCTTGGCTATGGCAATGGCCCCAGTGTTATCACAGAAGAGTGTCATTGGACCCGACGCGCTTGGAACCACTCCAAGGTCGGTGATGAGCTCCTTCATCCAAATTCCTTCATGAACCGTTTCTGAAGCAGCTATGTACTCCGTTTCACATGTAGATGCTGCCACGACTTCTTGCTTGCTGCTGCACTAGCTCACTGCCCCACCATTCAAAACATATACGTATCCGGTCTGTGACTTAGAGTCATCCGGATCTGTGTCGAAGCTAGCGTCGACGTAACCCTTTACGACGAGCTCTTCGTCACCTCCATAAACGAGAAACATTTCCTTAGTCCTTTTCAGGTACTTAAGGATATTCTTGACCGCTGTCCAGTGTTCCATACCAGGATCACTTTAGTACCTCCCTACCAAACTTATGGCAAGGTTTATATCAGGTCTGGTACAAAGCATGGCATACATAAGAGAGCCTACGGCTGAAGCGTTGGGGACATAACTCATCTTCTCTCTATCTACTGCCGTGGTCGGCGACTGAGTCTTACTCAATCTCATACCTTGCAAAACTGGCAAGAACCCTTTCTTTGAGTTTTCCATATTGAACTTATTCAATATCTTGTCAAGGTATGTACTTTTCGAAAGACCTATGGGGCGTCTCGATCTATCTCTATAGATCTTGATGCCTAATATGTATGCAGCTTCTCCAAGGTCCTTCATTGAAAAACTCTTGTTCAAATAGGCCTTTATGCTCTCCAACATCTCTATATTATTCCCCATCAATAATATGTCATCCACATACAGTATGAGGAAAGCTACAGAGCTCCCACTCACTTTCTTGTACAGACAGGCTTCTCCGTAAACCTGTATGAACCCAAACGCTTTAATCACCTCATTAAAGCGAATGTTCCAACTCTGAGATGCTTGCACCAGCCCATAGATGGAGCGCTGGAGCTTGCACACTTTGTTAGCACCCTTAGGGTCGACAAAACCTTCTGGTTGCATCATATACAACTCTTCCTTAAGGTTCCCGTTAAGGAACGCTGTTTTGACGTCCATTTGCCAAATTTCATAATCATAAAAGGCGGCAATTGCTAACATGATTCGGACTGATTTCAGCTTCGCTACGGGAGAGAAAGTCTCTTTGTAGTCAATCCCTTGAATTTGTCGAAAACCCTTTGCGACAAGTCGAGCTTTGTAAACGGTTACATTACCGTTCGCATGAGTCTTCTTCTTGAAGGTCCATTTATTTTCTATGGCTCGCCGGTCATCGGGCAAGTCCACCAAAGTCCATACTTTGTTCTCATACATGGATCCTATCTCGGATTTCATAGCTTCAAGCCATTTGTTGGAATCCGGGCCCGCCATCGCTTCTTCATAGTTCGAAGGTTCACCGTTGTCTAACAACATGATTTCCATCACACGGTTGCCGTACCACTCTAGTGCGGAGCGTGCCCTTGTGGACCTTCGCGGTTCAGTAGTAACTTGATCCGAAGCTTCATGATCATTATCATTAACTTCCTCTTCAGTTGATGTAGGCGCCACAGGAACAACTTCCCGCGTTGCGCTACTTTCCTATTTGAGAGGGGGTGTAATTACCTCATCAAGGTCTACTTTCCTCCCACTTACTTCTTTCGAGAGAAACTCTTTCTCTAGAAAGGATTTGTTCTTGGCAACAAAGGTTTACCTTCGGATCTAAGATAGAAGGTATACCCAATAGTTTCCTTAGGGTATTCTATGAATACACATTTCTCCGCTTTGGGTTCAAGCTTTTCTGGTTGAAGTTTCTTCACATAAGCATCGCAGCCCCAAACTTTAAGAAACGACAACTTAGGTTTCTTGCCAAACCATAGTTCATACGGTGTCGTCTCAATGGATTTAGACGGTGCCCTATTTAAAGTGAATGCTGCAGTTTCTAATGCGTATCCCCGAAATGATAGCGGTAAGTCGGTAAGAGACATCATAGATCGTACCATATCTAATAAAGTGCGATTACGACCTTCATACACTCGGTTGCGTTGCGGTGTGCCAGGCGGCGTCAGTTGTGAAACGATTCCACACTTCCTTAGGTGTGTGCCAAACTCGTGACTCAAATATTGTCCTCCATGATCAGATCGTAGACATTGAATTTTTCTGTCACGTTGATTCTCAACCTCACTCTGAAATTCCTTGAACTTTTCAAACATCTCAGATTTGTGCTTCATCAAGCAGATATACCCATACCTACTCAAATCATCGGTGAGAGTGAGAACATAACGATAGACACCGCGAGCTTCAACGTTCATTGGACCACACACATCAGTGTGTATTATTTCCAATAAGTCGGTTGCTCTCTCCATTATTCCTGAGAATGGAGTCTTAGTCATCTTGCCCATGAGGCACGGTTCGCAAGTGTCAAATGATTCAAAGTCAAGAGACTCTAATAGTCCATCAGTATGGAGCTTCTTCATGCGCTTAACACCGATATGACCAAGGCGGCAGTGCCACAAGTATGTGGGACTATCATTATCAACTTTACATCTTTTGGTACTCACACTATGAATATGAGTAACATCACGATCGAGATTGATCAGGAATAAACCATTCACCAGCGGAGCATGACCATAAAACATATCACTCATATAAATAGAACAACCATTATTCTCTGACTTAAATGAGTAGCCATCTCGCATTAAGTAAGACCCTGATATAATATTCATGCTCAAAGCTGGTACTAAATAACAATTATTAAGGTTTAAAACTAATCCCGACGGTAGATGTAGAGGTAGCGTGCCGACGGCGATCACATCGACCTTGGAGCCATTCCCGACGCGCATCGTCACCTCGTCCTTGGCCAGTCTCCGCTTATTTTGCAGTTCCTGCTTTGAGTTGCAAATGTGAGCAACATCACCGGTATCAAATACCCATGAGCTACTACGAGCGCTGGTAAGGTACACATCAATAACATGTATATCACATATACCTTTAACGTTGCCGGCCTTCTTGTCCGCTAAGTATTTGGGGCAGTTCCGCTTCCAGTGACCCTTTCCCTTGCAATAAAAGCACTCAGTCTCAGGCTTGGGTCCATTCTTTTTCTTCTTCCCGACATCTGGCTTACCGGGCGCGGCAACGGCTTTGCCGTCTTTCTTGAAGTTCTTTTTACCCTTGCCCTTCTTGAAACTAGTGGTCTTGTTGACCATCAACACTTGATGCTCTTTCTTGATTTCTACTTCTGCAGACTAGAGCATTGAGTACAACTCGGGAATGGTCTTATCCATCCCTTGCATGTTGTAGTTCATCACAAAACCTTTGCAGCTTGGTGGGAGAGACTGAGGATTCTGTCAATCATAGCATCATCTGGAAGTTCGACTCCAAGTGAAGTCAGACGACCGTGTAACCCAGACATTTTGAGTATGTGCTCACTGACAGAACTGTTCTCCTCCATCTTACAGCTAAAGAACTTGTCAGAGACTTCATATCTCTCGACACGGGCATGAGCTTGAAAAACTAGCTTCAGCTCTTGGAACATCTCATATGCACCGTGTTGCTCAAAACGCCTTTGGAGCCCCGTTTCTAAACTGTATAGCATGCCACACCTAACCACAGAGTAGTCACCACTCCGTGTTTGCCAGACATTCAGAATGTCCTAGGCTGCTGCAGGAGCAGGAGGGTCACCTAGCAGCGCATCAAGGACATAAGCCTTTTTAGCTGCTTCAAGGATGAGCTTCAAGTTGCGAACCCAGTCCGCATAGTTGCTACCATCATCTTTCAGCTTGTTTTTCTCTAGGAATGCGTTGAAATTGAGGTTGACGTTGGCCATCTACAATATTTATAAAGACAACTTTTAGACTAAGTTCATGACAATTAAGTTCATTTAATCAAATTAAGTATGAACTCCCACTTAAATCGACATCCCTCTAGTCATCTAAGTGATACATGATCCATGTTGACTAACCCGTGTCCGATCATCACGTGAGACGGACTAGTCACCATGATGAGCAACTTCATCTGATCGTATTCAACCATACAACTCATGCTCGACCTTTCGGTCTCTTGTATTCGTGGTGATGTCTGTACATGCTAAGTTCGTCGAGTCAACCTAGGTGTTTTGCGTGTGTAAATCTGGCTTACACCCGTTGTATGCGAACGTTAGAATCTATCACACCCGATCATCACGTGGTGCTTCGAGACAACGATCCTTCGCAACGGTGCACACTTAGGGGAATACGTTCTTGAAATTTTAAGAAGGATCATCTTATTATGCTGCCGTCGTTCTAAGCAATAAGATGAAAAACATGATAAACATCACAATGCAATCATATAGTGACATGATATGGCTATTATCATCTTTGCAATTTTGATCTCCATCTTCAGGCATCGCATGATCATCATTGTCACCGGCGTGACACCATGATATCCATCATCGTGTCTCCGTGAAGTCGTCACGCCAACTACTACTATCACTACTACTATAGCTAACCGTTAGCAATGAAGTAAAAGCAGTAAGCACATGGCGTTGCATCTCATACAATAAATTAAGACAACTCCTATGGCTCCTGCGGGTCGTCATACTCATCGATATGCAAGTCGCGAAACCTATTACAATAACATGATCATCTCATACATCATACATGCAACATCACAACTTTGGCCATATCACATCACATGTCAAACCCTGCAAAAACAAGTTAGACGTCCTCTAATTGTTGTTGCAAGTTTTACGTGGCTGATTTGGGTTTCTAGCAAGAACGCTTTCTTACCTACGTGACAGCCACAACGATGATATGCCAAAGCTATTTACCCTTCGTAAGGACCCTTTTCATCAAATCCAATCCGACTAGAGTGGGAGAGACAGACACCCGCTAGCCACCTTTATGCACGGTGTGCATGTCTGTCGGTGGAACCAATCTCACGTAAGCGTACGTGTAAGGTCGGTCCGGGCCGCTTCATCCCACAATACCACCGGAAAAGAATAAGACTAGTAGCGGCAAGCAATTGACAAATCATCGCCCACAACCTTTTGTGTTCTACTCGTGCATAGAATCTACGCATAGAAAACCTCGCTCGGATGCACTGTTTGGTAACGTAGCATAAATTCAAATTTTTTCCTATGCATATTTAGATCTTCCTATGGAGAGACCAGCAACGAGAGAGGGGTGAGTGCATCTTCATACCTTTGAAGATCACTAAGCGGAAGTGTTGCTAGAACGCGGTTGATGGAGTCGTACTCGCGGCGATTCAGATCGCGGTGTGATTCCGATCTAGTGCTGAACCACGGCACCCCCGCGCTCAACACACGTGCAGCCCGGTGAGGTCTCCCGCACCTTGATCCAGCAAGGAGGAGGGAGAGGTTGGGGAAGATCTCCGGCAGCACGACGGCGTGGTGTCAATGGAGAGACAAGGCCTCCCGGCAGGGCTTCGCCAAGCACCGGTAGAGAGGAGGAGAAAGAAGAGCATGTCTGCGCCAAGGGAGAGGGAAAACTGTGTCTCTAAAAGCCCAAAAGTGCCCACTATATATAGGGGGAGGGGCTGCGCCCCCTTGAGGGTTTCCCTCTCCTGGAAGGAGAGGCAGCCCTAGATGGGGGGAGGTGCGGCGGCCAAGGGTGGGAGGAGGGGTGGCGCACCCTTCTGGTGGGCCTTAGGCCCACCTGCGCTAGGGTTCCCCCCTCTCCCTTCTTCTTGCGCCATGGGCTGAGTGGGGGGGGGGGGGGCGCACCAGCCCACCTAGGGGCTGGTTCTCTCCTGCTCTTGGCCCATCTAGCCTCCCGGGGTCGTTGCCCCCTTCCGGTGGACCCCTGAGGCCACCTCCGGTGGTTCCGGTGGTCCCGGTACGTTACCGGCGACGCCCGAAACACTTCCGTGTCCGAAACCATCCGTCCTATATATCAATCTTTACCTCCGGACCATTCCGGAGATCCTCGTGACGTCCGGGATCTCATCTGGGACTCTGAACAACTTTCTATAACCTTGTATAACAATTCCCTATAACCCTAGCGTCATCGAACCTTAAGTGTGTAGATCCTACGGGTTCGGGAGACAGGTAGACATGACCGAGACACCTCTCCGGCCAATAACCATCAGCGGGGTATGGATACCCATGGTGGCTCCCACTTGCTCCACGATGATCTCATCGGATGAACCACGATGTCAAGGATTCAATCAATCCCGTATACAATTCCCTTTGTCTGTCGGTATAGAACTTACCAGAGATTCGATCGTCGGTATACCTATACCTTGTTCAATCTCGTTACCGGCAAGTCTCTTTACTCGTTCCGTAGCACGTCATCGTGTGACTAAATCATTTAGTCACATTGAGCCCATGATGATGTTCTACCGAGTGGGCCCAGAGGTACCTCTCCGTCACACGGAGTGACAAATCCCGATCTCGATTCGTACCAACCCAACATACACTTTCAGAGGTACCCGTAGTGCACCTTTATAGTCACCCAGTTATGTTGTGACGTTTGATACACCCAAAGCACTCCTACGGTATCCTGGAGTTGCACAATCTCAAGGTCAAAGGAAAAGACACTTGACATTAGAAAAGCTTTAGCATACGAACAATACGATCTAGTGCTAGGCTTTGGATTGGGTCTTGTCCATCACATCATTCTCCTAATGATGTGATCCCGTTATCAATGACATCTAATGCCCATGACCAGGAAACCATGATCATCTATTGACTAACGAGCTAGCCAACTAGAGGCTTGCTAGGGACACATTGTGATCTATTCATTCACACATGTATCACTGTTTCCTGTTAATACAATTATAGCATGAACAATAGACGATTATCATGAACAAGGAAATATGATAATAACCATTTTATTGTTGCCTCTAGGGCATATTTCCAACAGATGATGAGAATGATGCGATGATGAATGCAACTACCAAATAAATCACACAGCGGCAACGGAGCAAAAGGGGAATCTTCTGGAGCATCGGTCTCGGGTTGTGATACGTCCATTTTGCATCATGCTTTCATGTTGATATTTATCGCTTTATGGACTGTTATTATACTTTGTGGAACCATACTTATGCCTTTTCTCTCTTATTTTGCAAGGTTTATTTGAAGAGGGAGAATACCGGCAGCTGGAATTCTGGACTAGAAAAGGAGCAAGTCTGAGTCCTCTATTCTGCGCAACTCCAAATGCCCTGAAAATCAACGGTGATTTTTTTGGGAATATATAAAAAATACTGGGCAAAAGAAGTGTCAGAGGGGAGCAACCAGGGGCCCACAAGCCTGGTTGCCGCGGCCTACCCCCCTGGCCGCGGCAACAGGGCTTGTGGGCACCCTGGTGGCCCACTGGCCCCCGTATTTTTCTATATGAAGGGTTTCGTCCGGAAAAAAATCAGGGTGGAGCTTTTTCATGGATTCTCCGCCGCCATGAGGCGGAACTTGAGTAGATCCAATCTAGAGCTCCGGCAGGATGATCCTGCCGGGGAAACTTCCCTCCCGGAGGGGGAAATCGTCGCCTTCGTCATCACCAACACTCCTCTCGTCAGAGGGGAGTCATCTCCATAAACATCTTCATCAGCACCATCTCCTCTCCAAACCCTAGTTCATCTCTTGTAACCAATCTCCGTCTCGCGACTCTGATTGGTACTTGTAAGTTTGCTAGTAGTGTTGATTACTCTTTGTAGTTGATGCTAGTTGGATTACTTGATGGAAGAGTTTATGTTCAGATCCTTGATGCTATTCATTACACCTCTGATCATGATTATGATTATGCTTTGTGAGTAGGTACTTTTGTTCCTGAGGACATGGGATAAGTCATGCTGATAATAGTCATGTGAATTTGGTATTCGTTCGGTATTTTGATATGCTGTATGTTGTTTTTCCTCTAGTGGTGTTATGTGAACGTCGACTACATAACACTTCACCATATTTGGGCCTAGAGGAAGGCATTGGGGAGTACTAATTAGATGATGGGTTGCTAGAGTCACAGAAGCTTAAACCCAGTCTATGCGTTGCTTCGTAAGGGGCTGATTTGGATCCACTAGTTTAATGCTATGGTTAGACGTTGTCTTAATTCTTCTTTCGTAGTTGCGGATGCTTGCGAGAGGGGTTAATCATAAGTGGTATGCTTGTCCAAGTAAGGGCAGTACCCTAGCGCCGTTCCACCCACATATCAAACTATCAAAGTAACGAACGCGAATCATATGGACATGATGAAGCTAGCATGACAGAAATTCCCGTGTGTCCTCGGGAGCGTTTTTCCTCTTATAAGACTTTGTTCAGGCTTGTCCCTTGCTACAAAAGGGATTGGGCCACTTGCTGCACCGTTGCTACTACTTGTTACTTGTTACTTTTCGCTTGCTACATTTCACCTCACTGCACCACCACTTGTTACCGCTACTTTCAGCGCTTGCAGTTATTACCTTGCTGAAAACCGTTTATCAGAGCCTTCTTCTCCTCGTTGGGTTCGACCCTCTTACTTATAGAAAGGACTATGATTGATCCCCTATACTTGTGGGTCATCAAGACTCTTTTCTGGCGCCGTTGCCGGGGAGGGGTGCGCCTTTGGTAAGTGGAATTTGGTAAGGAAACATTTATATACTATGCTGAAATCTATTGTCACTTGTCACTATGGAAACTGTTCCTTTGAGGAGTTTGTTCGGGGTATCTTCACCACGAACGGAAGCACGAGGAGTTGCTCCTCAACCTGAGGTACCTACTGAAAATATCTTTTATGAAATTCCTTCGGGTATGCTTGAGAAACTGCTGGCTAGTCCTTTTACAGGAGATGGATCATCACATCCAGACTTGCATCTGATCTATGTAGATGAAGTTTGTGGTTTATTTAAGCTTGCAGGTTTTCCCGAGGATGAGGTAAATAAGAAAGTCTTTTCTTTATCTTTGAAGGATAAGGCGTTGACATGGTATAGGCTATGTGATGATACTGGATCATGGGACTACAATCGGTTGAAATTGGAATTTCATCAAAAGTTTTATCCTATGCATTTAGTACATCGTGATCGGAATTATATTTATAACTTTTGGCCTCGTGATAGGGAAAGCATAGCTCAAGCTTGGGGGAGGCTTAAATCAATGCTATATTCATGCCCCAATCACGAGCTCTCGAGAGAAATTATCACTCAAAACTTTTATGCTCGGCTTTCTCATGAAGATCGTACCATGCTTGACAGTTCTTGTACCGGTTCTTTTATGAAGAAGGATATTGAACACAAGTGGAATTTATTGGAAAGAATCAAACGTAACTCTAAAGATTGGGAGCTTGAAGAAGGTAAGGAGTCAGGTATGAATTTTTAGTTTGATTGCGTTAAATCTTTTGTTGAAACAAACACTTCTAGAGATTTTAGCGCTAAGTATGGAGTTGACTCTGAGATAGTAGCTTCTCTATGTGAATCTTTTGCTGCTCATGTTGATCTTCCCAAAGAGAAGTGGTTTAAGTATCATCCTCCTGTAGAAATCAACATAGTTAAACCCAATCTAGTGGAAGAGAAAGTCATTGCCTTTAGTGATCCTATTGTTCCTTGCGCCTACGCTGAGAAACCACCTTACCCTGCTAGGGAAAAGGATTATTCTAAAGCTCCAACTGTGATACGTAGGGGTTACATTAGACCACTTGCACCCCCTGAGGAAATTAGAGTTGAACCTAGTGTTGCTATTATCAAAGATCTCTTAGCCGAAGACATAGATGGGCATGTTATCAAATTCTGCGAGGACTCCGCTAGAATAGCTAAACCTCACGCGAAAGACAAATACGGGCCTGTAGTTGGCCTGCCCGTTGTTTCTGTCAAGATAGGAGATCACTGTTATCATGGTTTATGTGATATGGGTGCTAGTGTTAGTGCAATACCCCGGTCCCTATATGATGAAATCAAAGATGAGATTGCACCTGCTGAGTTAGAACCCATTGATGTCACTATTATGCTAGCTAATAGAGACACTATCGGTCCCATGGGAATTGTGAGAGACGTAGAAGTCCTGTGTGGTAAGACGAAGTATCCTACTGATTTCCTCGTCCTTGCTACTGCACTGTGACAGCCCGAGACCGATGTTCCGGAAGATTCCCCTTCTATTCCGTTTTCGTCGTGTGGTTATTTTTATTTGTTGCATCATCATCGCATCATGCGCATCATCAGCATTGCATCGGCAACCCCTTGCCGCCAGTTTTCAAAAACTTGCATTCGTCCGTAGTTGTCATTTCTTCTTGTTTTCTCCGTTGACTGTTTTGAGACCAAGACCTTCTTTATTTTTTTTATGGTTGGCTCATGACTTGCATTCTACATGAGGTGTGCTTTATTTTTATTTATTTTTGCATTATGCATCATCTCCATCATCTAGTGTTTTCTTCCTTTTCGTTCAAGTCGTGGTGCACCAACTTCCTCTCTTTTGTTTTAAACTCTAGTTGTGTCTATTTTAATAAATAGAATAGGAAACCTATTTAAGATTAGAGAGAGAGAGGCCCACCCAGCAAGGAGCCCAAGCCCACCGCCACCTTTCTCCTTCCTCACGTCACCTCCTTGTACGAACCCATGGAGAACCGTCTGATCTCCTTGGCTCCGTTCTAATTGCTGCCGTACCGCCCCTTCCTCCTCTTAGCCACCCCCTAGGGCGCCCGTGCAACCCTAGCTTCCCCCTTCCCTCCTCGCGCCACCATCTCTCTTCCTGGCCCTCTGGTTCTTCTCCTTCCTCAAGAAAACAGAGGCTGAGAGAAACTGTCGGCGTCCTTTGTCGATCCCACACCCACGGGTCATCTTTGGCGCCTTCTGCACCGAGTCTCCGTCATCGACCCATTCTAGGTGGGAACTAGGCGGCCCCGCTTCCACGCCGACGGCCCCGTAATCATTTTCCTCGCGGACCGGGAGCTACATCCGTCGTCTTCTTCCTCAGGTTTCGCCACCGCTGGTGGCCAGCGCCTCGCTTCTTCCTCTCCGTCGCCTCCCAGTCCTTCATTTTGTGTCCTACGGGACCGAGGTGAGCTCCTGCACCTCCCATCTCTGCCCCTTTAAGGATTCTTTCCGCATGCATCAATTCCGTCGTGTCCGAGCCGTGGTTGTCGTGCTATAGCCATGGCCGATTTTGAATCGAGTAGATGCTCTCTTCTGCGGTTCCCGCATCCTCTCCGAGCACGCATAGCACTCACGGATGCGCAGGGGCCACGTCTTGCGCTGATTGCGTCTGTCGCCTGTAGCTTGTACGCCATGGTCGGGGTGTTCGGGCTCTTGCACTCTTGCACCTCCTGCACATATGCGCATGGCACACGCGCGTCCCGACACCACTTCCCTCGCTAGTTTCCGCAACCCCGCTGGCGTTCTGCATCTCCTGGAGTCGCTGGCATGCTCGAGTACACTGGCTTCCAGCTCCTCTGCGTGATCATGGTGACCCATGTAGTGCGTTGATGACGCTGTACTAAAGTTTTTTTTCTTCCTTTTTTGTTCGAAGCTACCGCACTTGCTTAGTGGCTAGGGCCTCTCAAATCTGTTCAGGAGACCACGGTTCGAACCCCACTCTTGCTCCAATTTTTATGTTCTTTTGTTCCCGTCCTTCACTTTGTTTTGGTCAAAGGCTAGTTTCAGCAGCACGTTTATTAGAACTAGAGTCCCGATTGTAACACATGCAATAATGCATCAGTCTAGCTGGTTAGCTTTCCATGCACTCAGCCATGAGGTCTTGGGATCAAATCCTAGGGAGTTCTCAATTATTTTTTGCATATGTTAGTTAGTTAATTTTTTTCCATTCGAGCACACACTCAGCCCCTCGGGCTTGATCCAATTCTGGTCCTATGCACTATGTTGTAATTCGGTCGTGCATATATTTTTTTCCTGCTGCGATTTTATTAATTTTGAGGCATGCATTGTTGTATGAGTTTTGCTGTCGTCCGTTTTGTATATGCCATGTTAGCTACACATTGTTTCCCTTTTGTCGTGCCCCCGACACATGGGAACCCGGTAACCGGGATCACCCCATCATTATATGGCATGTCACGCACGCGCTCCCTAATCGTTGACACCGGTATCTCCTCGAGTTATCGGGACCGGAACGTTGCGTGGCATCGTTTCCGTTTTGCCGCCAGGGTTCCCTTTCGCTCGCCGTGGCGACACATGCTTCTTTCTCTTCTTGCCCGTGTTGTTATGAACTTGCATGCATGACGCATTCATGGCATGATGTCTAGTGTTGCATGTTTCTTGTGACGTAGCTCCGATATATGTTCCGCATGTTAACCGACTAGGACGACAGGTAGAATCACCCGCTTCACCCCTTGCCATGTTAACAACAATTTAATATTTCCGTGTAAATTAACCGGAGTGAACTAAATAATTAAATGTGGAGTTTCGTCGATATGCAACTCGTTGCATATCGAGCTTCACTTAATGTGTAGTGTTGTGTGAGGTGAATTGCCATGCCATCCCTTGCATTTTGATCTGATCATGTATCATATTAGGGTATGCATCATGTCTTGCTTTTCCCGTGGTGAATATCTGTGTTGATGTTTGTTTCCGGTTTGCTCCGTCTCGATAGAGTTCCGCAAGCGTGTCGGAATGTGAGGACCCGTTCGACTACGTTGGTTCGCCGACTTCATGGAGTTGTTTTTCTTCCAAGCGGGATCTCAGGCAAGATGACCATTTCCCCAGGTACCATTACTATCATTGCCATGCTAGTTTTATCGCTTCTATCGTTTATGTCTCGTTGCCTACCACATGTTAAATATCAGCCTCTCAACCATGCCATGATAACCTTCAACCTGTTCGACCTAGCAAACCACTGATTGGCTATGTTATCGCTTGCTTAACCCTGCTGTTAGCATTGCTAGTTGCAGGTGCAGTTTCTTCCATGTGATAACATGGGTTCCTTGTTATATCACCATATTAATTGCTATTTAATTTAATGCAGCTATATACTTGGTAAAAGGTGGAAGGCTCGGCCTTTCTAGCCTGGTGTTTTGTTCCACCTTTGCCCCCTTAGTTTCGGCTACCGGTGTTATATTCCATAAATGAGCGCTCCTAACACGATCGGGGTTGTTATGGGAACCCCCTTGATAATTCGTTTCAGATTAAAGCTGGTTCTGTCAAGGCCCAACATTGGTACTATTTGCCCAACATAATAATTTTGTTAATACTGAAAGCATAGGGCGTCTTGAACCCGAGGAGTAATTTTACATAATACAGGGGGGCCAGTGCTGATGGTGTTGGTCCAACACTAGAGTCGTTTGCGGGGCCAACCCAAGACAACTCGGGAGATTTCTATCAGGCCACCGTACGCTGTGCTTATTCGTCGTGTCCTGAGAACGAGATACGCGGCTCCTATCGGGATCGTCGACACATCGGGCAGCCTTGCTGGATTAGTTTTACCTTTGACGAGATATCTTGTGCATCGGGATTCCGGTGAAGCTTTGGGTAAACTCAGAGTTGAGGTTTTCCACTAGGGAATCCGACGAGATCGCGAGCTTCGTGATTGAGGATTTCTATGCGGCTTGTGGTAATTTGTGATGGACTAGTTGAAGCACCCCTGCAGGGTTAAATCTTTTCGGAAAGTCGTGCCCGCGGTTATGTGGCAATGTGGAAACTTTGTTTAACACTGGTTCTAGATAACTTGAAGTTAATTTAATTAAAACTTGTGAACTGTGTGCGTAACCGTGACTGTCTCTTTCGTGAGTTCCTTCTGCGATCGAGGACACGGTGGGGTTATGTCTGACGTAGGTAGGTGTCCAGGATCATTCATTTGATCATCAGTAGTTCACGTCCGTTATGCGTAGATCTCCCCTCTCTTATTTTCTTGTACTCGTAAGTTTAGCCACCAAATATATGCTTAGCCGCTGCTGCAACCTCACCACTTAATCACGCCTCTTGCATTAAGCTTTGCTAGTCTTGATACCTTTGGGAATGAGATTGCTGAGTCCCCTGTGGCTCACAGATTACTACAACACCAGTTGGAGGTACAGGTAAAGGTTACTTGACGCGAGCGCGTTGATTGTTCATTTGGAGTTGCTTCTTCTTCTTCTTCTTCATCGAACAAGGATGGGTTCCAGGCCGGTAGCCTGGGATAGCAAGGATGGACGTCGTTCTTCTTTTCTCGTTTGTTTTCGTCCGTAGTCGAACCCTGCTCTTACTCTTGATGATTATGTAATGTACTGATGTGACTCTGATGTAGCTTGTGGCGAGTGTAAGCCAATTCTATTATATATCTCTTCTTTTCAGTACATGTACTTGTAACGATATCCATTCTTGCGACACGACGAGATGCACTTCTATCCCTGACAAGGCCCCCGTGCCAAATTGAGGATAGGGTCGCATCTTGGGCATGACAAGTTGGTATCAGAGCAGTACCGACCTAGGAGCCCCCTTGATTGATCGAACATGGCCGAGTCGAGTCTAGTAAAAAACTGCTTTGAGTCTAGTTATATATCGGAGAGTAGGATTCTTTTTTCTCCTCTTCTTTGCTCTGGTGAGGAATCTTGACGTAATAATTTATTCTACTCCTCTTCTCACTCAATTTCTTTTAGGATCATGCGGATATTCTTGGGATCTATATGATGCGGATGTGACGGAGTTCTGTCTTGGTGCCTCCTGTCTGACTTGATTTTATTCCGGGGAGTTGAGCTCTAGGGGATTCTTGAGCACATCGTTATCATTCAGGTTTCTTAGTATCTCAGAACGAAGGATGGTTGTAATTCTTTCAATACTAGTAGTGGCGAGATAACCCCGATGTCCCCAGTACTGGTGCAGATTGTTCGGGAGTACTGCCATACTTTGTATCATTGTGATCACGAGGGTCTGTTGTAGATGAAGGTCCGAGATTCTGGTTGTGTGTTGATGGATGTGATACAGGTGACGGGTTAGTATAGGAGTTGTGTGATTATTACTCCTTGTATCCGTGTACCAGATTGCATGACTAGAAATTTCGGGAATTCATAGGTGGGAATTCAAGTAGTTACTTATAGGATAATCTTCCAACAAATGCATGATGTTAGGTTGGGGTTTGACATCTAGTGGATTCGTTTGTTGACAGCCGACTTACAACGGTTCTCGTTGTGTCTTAAAGAGTCCTTGTAGCTTGCTATGACTCGGGGACGCTTCGTATGTCGGGTGCATTGCCTTGCACTTGATGTCTACTGTAAGGTTCGAGCCCGTGCGATCCTATCCACGAAAATATCGGACGAAATCTTTCTCATGAGTTTGTTCTGGCTTGTTTCATTAGCCTCTCCCTTTGTTTTGTTGGATATGGTAATTCGAGTTGCTTCGATGTCAAGTGGTGATTTCAGATCTTTTCTAAGCAGTGTTCTCATATTCATATGAGAGTGCTAATCCTTTTGCTTAATCAAATGTCTTATCAATTCTTTTCAACCGGAGTCATTGTATCAATTCCATTCAACCGGTGTGCTTCTCTGCAACTGAATTCAACCCTCTCCAATTTTTCAGATCATTCTCTCAATTCTTTCCGGAGTTTGTCTCATCTGTCTCAAGTTGTCTTTGTTTTTCCCCGCCCTCCCACCCTTTTCTTCAGTGGTTCAATTTTCATCCAAAAGTTTTCTTTTCATGCGCTTCCGTTGTCTGTTCTTTTCTCTCTTACCCGGTGATTCATTGTGAAGATTCTCAGGAGTTCTAGTGCATCATTCCTTCAACCTGGTTATCTTTTCCGGTGAATTTAATTCAGTTGTCCGTGTTCATCATATCCTTTTCATCCTTGTTAATTCTTTCCTATGTTGGGAATTCTTATTAGCCTATGTTGTTTATTTATTCCTCTCTTTTCGATCCGGAGCGTTGAAGTTATCTGAATATTTCTTGTTTTCAATCCTTTCAATTATTTCGAGGTGCTCAACCTCATCTAGTATTCATTTGTACCGGTGCAATATCAATCTTTCTAGCAATCTTTTCTAACGGTGGTTTCTTTGAGTGGGCCCATAACCCACAGGTTCTTTCCCAGGATCTTACCTGGCTCTTGTAATCTTTTTCGGAGATCTCTCATTCTTTTCAACTATGACGTAAGTATGTATCTCATCGATCATATTCCTTCTCCAAGTTCTATTCGAATTAATTCATTCTTTGGCTCAACCTTTCATTCTTCGTTATTCCGAAGTGTCTCAGTAACTCTTGGTGTTGTTTCTCGTTATCATTCTCAGCTTGCTATGCGAAGGGGTGTTTCTCTCAATCTCGGTTCATTCTCTTGCAGATTCATCATTTCAGCTTTGTGCCATCATCTTAATTGTTGTCGATCATGAGTGATTCATTTCTTGCTATCCGGTGCAGTGTTGAGTTGTTTTTATTTCTCGCTCCTCCAAAGGCCATCATTTTAGAAGATTCTTCGTTATCAACTTTCAGCTTTCATCCTCAATTCTTCTCAATGGTTGTCTCTTCATTCGTCTCTCGATTATTCCGGTGCCTTGTTCTAGTTTCTCTTAGGTGGCTCATGATCTCTTCATTCGCATGTATCTCCATTAATTCTTGGTATCCCCATTCGATCCAATTCTCATCGATGCTTCCTTCAATTATGCTTCATGTGGTGCATATCTCCCTCTTTCTTCAAGTTCTTTCTAGAAGAATAAGTTGTATGCTAAATCCGTTGCTTGTCATCAATTTAATTTGATGAAGGATGAGCATAACATAATTCTTATTCTTGCTTCATCAGATGGTTTCAATTCTTCTTCCGGAGTGGCTCATGATATCAATTCCTTTTTTTCTCAAGTGTTCTTATCTTTTCTTTTCCGGAGTTCCAAGTTTTTTTTCCTGAAGTATCTCTTCGTGAGGCTTCATCTAAGTCTTTGCAAGGCTTCAATCTTATTCTTTCATCCTTCTTATCTTGCTTAATCCTTTTGATACGGAGGCTCGTCATGCTGGTTCTTCAAGGATGTGATTCATTCTCATGTGTTCTTCAAGATTCCTGTTGGAATACCTCAAGTATTCTTTCTCTTCCATTTTCAGTGCATTTGTTCTTCCGTTATCCTTTGAGGTGGTATTATAGCATTCTTGTTAGTGTAGGAGCCTCGAAGAGTTTTCCTTTCAAGAATGAGATAATTAAACCCACCAATTCTATGATCATGAGATATTTCAACCCATGAATTATTCATTGAGCTATCTTGGTTTAGACTTCACCTAAAGCTTTTGCTATGGATTGTGCTATCATGGTGCTTGTCATTAATCCCAGTTCTCAATGCACCCTCTTGGTGTAAGAAGTTTTGATATCTTTGCTTTCAACTATCCTTGTTTCTTTTAGTGGTTGGTTGTCACCTCATAATTGTTGAGATCATTTTCATAAGCCCACTACTATCTTGTTTTTTGTTGTTGGTTTTTCCAACTACTACATCAATTCTCTGTCCGGAGGCTCTTCAATTCTATTGTGATGGTAGTTGTCATTCTTTTCTTCATTCTCTTCTTCCGCTTGAGCTAGTTCCTATTCTCTTGTTCCGGAGGCATTGTGATGTTGCTCTTTTGGGTCTATTATGTTGTTCTATCAAGATCATGGTGTTCCCTTGTTCTATTTAGTTGCTTGTTATGAATATTGTCTAATTATCTCTTCTTATCGAATTTTTTGTCCCATTTTCCTACCGAAGTGCTGCCGAAATTTTCCGTGAATTCTTGCTTGTTTCTCATATCAGTCCTCATCTCTTTGCAACCTTCAAGGATCGTTGGTGTCACTCGTTTGTCAAAGAAGCGACTAAGTTTTTACTTCTTGCTCTTTCTCATCCTCTCCCCCCTTTCATTCTTGGATCTCGGGGCGAGATCCTCTTGTAGTGTAGGAGAGTTGTGATAGCCCGAGACCGACGTTCTAGAAGATTCCCCTTCTATTCCGTTTTCATCGTGTGGTTATTTTTATTTGTTGCATCATCATCGCATCATGCGCATCATCAGCATTGCATCGGCAACCCGTTGCCGCCTGTTTTCAAAAACTTGCATCCGTCCGTAGTTGTCATTTCTTCTTGTTTTCTCCATTGACCGTTTTGAGACCAAGACATTCTTTATTTTTTTCATGGTTGGCTCATGACTTGCATGCTACATGAGATGTGCTTTATTTTTATTTATTTTTGCATTATGCATCATCTCCATCATCTAGTGTTTTTTTTCCTTTTCGTTCAAGTCGTGGTGCACCAACTTCCTCTCTTTTGTTTTAAACTCTAGTTGTGTCTATTTTAATAAATAGAATAGGAAAACCTATTTAAGATTAGAGAGAGAGGCCCACCCAGCAAGGAGCCCATGCCCACCGCCACCTTTCTCCTTCCTCACGTCACCTCCTTGTACGAACCCATGGAGAACCGTCTGATCTCCTTGGCTCCGTTCTGATTGCTGTCGTACCGCCCCTTCCTCCTCTTAGCCACCCCCTAGGGCGCCCGTGCAACCCTAGCTTCCTGCCTTTCCTCCCCGTGCCGCCATCTCTCTTCCTGGCCCTCTGGTTCTTCTCCTTCCTCAAGAAAACAGAGGATGAGAGAAACAGTCGGCATCCTTTGTCGATCCCACGCCCGCGGGTCATCTTCGACGCCTTCTGCACCGAGTCCCGTCATCGACCCATTCTGGGTGGGAACTAGGCAGCCTCGCCTCCACGCCGACGGCCCCGTCATCGTCTTCCTCGCGGACCGGAAGCTACATCCGTCGTCTTCTTCCTCAGGTTTCGCCACCGCTAGTGGCCAGCGCCTCACTTCTTCCTCTCCGTCGCCTCCCGGACCTTCGTTTTGTGTCCTACGGGACCGAGGTGAGCTCCTGCACCTCCCATCTCTACCCTTTTAAGGATTCTTTCCGCATGCATCAATTTCGTCGTGTCTGAGCCGTGGCTGTCGTGCTATCGCCATGCCCGATTTTGAATCGAGTAGATGCTCTCTTCCGCGGTTCCCGCATCCTCTCTGAGCAGGCATAGCACTCACGCATGCGTAGGGGCCACATCTTGTGCTGATTGCGTCTGTCGCCTGTAGCTTGTACGCCATGGTTGGGGTGTTCGGGCTCCTGCACTCTTGCACCTCCTGCACATACGCGCATGGCACACGCGCGTCCCGACACCGCTTCCCTCGCTAGTTTCCGCAACCCCGCTGGCGTTCTGCATCTTCTGGAGTCGCTGGCATGCTCGAGTACGCCGGCTTCCAGCTCCTCTGTGTGATCATGGTGACCCATGTAGTGCGTTGATGTCGCTGTACTTAAGTTTTTTTTCTTCCTTTTCTGTTCGAAGCTACCGCACTTGCTTAGTGGCTAGCGCCTCTCGAATCTGTTCAGGAGACCGCGGTTCGAACCCCACTCTTGCTCCAATTTTTATGTTCTTTTGTTCCCATCCTTCACTTTGTTTTGGTCAAAGGCTAGTTTCAGCAGCACGTTTGTTAGAACCAGAGTCCCAATTGTAACACATGCAATAATGCATCACTCTAGCTGGTTAGCTTTCCATGCACTGAGCTAGGAGGTCTTGGGATCAAATCCTAGGGAGTTCTCAATTATTTTTTGCATATGTTAGTTAGTTAATTTTTTTTCCATTCGAGCACACACTCAACCCCTCGGGCTTGATCCAATTCTGGGCCTATGCACTATGTTGTAATTCGGCCGTGCATATATTTTTTCCTGCTGCGATTTTATTAATTTCGAGGCATGCATTGTTGTTTGAGTTGTGCTGTCGTCCATTTCGTATATGCCATGTTAGCTGCACGTTGTTTCCCTTTTGTTGTGCCCCCGACACATGGGAACCTGGTAACCGGGATCAAACCATCATTATATGGCATGTCACGCACGCGCTCCCTAATCGTTGAGACCGGTATCTGCTTGAGTTATCGGGACCGGAACGCTGCGTGGCATCGTTTTAGTTTTGCCGCCAGGGTTCCCTTTCGCTCGCCGTGGCGATACATGCTTCTTTCTCTTCTTGCCCGTGTTGTTATGAACTTGCATGCATGACACATTCATGGAATGATGTCTAGTGTTGCATGTTTCTTGTGACGTAGCTCCGATCTATGTTCCGCGTGTTAATCGACTAGGATGATAGGTAGAATCACCCGCTTCACCCCTTGCCATGTTAACAACAATTTAATATTGCCGTGTAAATTAACGGGAGTGAACTAAACAATTAAATGTGGAGTTTCGTCGATATGCAACTCGTTGCATATCGAGCTTCACTTAATGTGTAGTGTTGTGTGAGGTGAACTGCCATGCCATCCCTTGCATTTTGATCTGATCATGCATCCTATTAGGGTATGCATCATGTCTTGCTTTTGCTGTGGTGAATATCTGTGTTGATGTTTGTTTCCGGTTTGCTCCGTCTCGATAGAGTTCCGCAAGCGTGTCGGAATGTGAGGACCCGTTCGACTACGTTGGTTCGCCGACTTCACAGAGTTGTTCTTCTTCCAAGCGGGATCTCAGGCAAGATGACCATTTCCCCAGATACCATTACTATCATTGCCATGCTAGTTTTATCGCTTCTATCGTTTATGTCTCGTTGCCTACCACATGTTAATTATCAGCCTCTCAACCATGCCATGATAACCTTCAACCTGTTCGACCTAGCAAACCACTGATTGGCTATGTTATCGCTTGCTTAACCCTATTGTTAGCGTTGCTAGTTGCAGGTGCAGTTGCTTCCATGTGATAACATGGGTTCCTTGTTATATCACCATATTAATTACTATTTAATTTAATGCACCTATATAATTGGTAAAAGATGGAAGGCTCGACCTTTCTATCCTGGTGTTTTGTTCCACCTTTGCCCCCTTAGTTTCGGCTACCGGTGTTATATTCCATAAATGAGCGCTCCTAACACGATCGGGGTTGTTATGGGAACCCCCTTGATAATTCGTTTCATACTAAAGCTGGTCTGGCAAGGCCCAACATTGGTACTATTTGCCCAACGTAATAATTTTGTTAATACTGAAAGCATAGGGCGTCATGAACCCGAGGAGTAATTTTACATAATACAGGGGGCCCAGTGCTGATGGTGCTGGTCCAACACTAGAGCCATTTGCGGGGCCAACCCGAGGCAACTCGGGAGATTTCTATCAGGCCACCGTACGCTGTGCTTATCCGTCGTGTCCTCAGAATGAGATACGCGGCTCCTATCGGGATCGTCGACACGTCGGGCGGCCTTGGTGGATTAGTTTTACCTTTGACGAGATATCTTGTGCATCGGGATTCCGGTGAAGCTTTGGGTAAACTCAGAGTTGAGGTTTTCCACTAGGGAATATGACAATATCGCGAGCTTCGTGATTGAGGATTTCTATGCGGCTTGTGGTAATTTGTGATGGACTAGTTGAAGCACCCCTGGAGGGTTAAATCTTTTCGGAAAGCCGTGCCCGCGGTTATGTGGCAATGTGGAAACTTTGTTTAACACTGGTTCTAGATAACTTGAAGTTAATTTAATTAAAACTTGCCAACTGTGTGCGTAACCGTGACTGTCTCTTTCGTGAGTTCCTTCTCCGATCAAGGACACAGTGGGGTTATGTCTGACGTAGGTAGGTGTTCAGGATCATTCATTTGATCATCAGTAGTTCACGTCCGTTATGCGTAGATCTTCCCTCTCTTATTTTCTTGTACTCGTAAGTTTAGACACCAAATATATGCTTAGCCGCTGCTGCAACCTCACCACTTAATTATGCCTCACCCATTAAGCTTTGCTAGTCTTGATACCTTTGGGAATGAGATTGCTGAGTCCCGTGTGGCTCACAGATTACTACAACACGAGTTGCAGGTACAGGTAAAGGTTACTTGACGTGAGCGCGTTGATTGTTCATTTGGAGTTGCTTCTTCTTCTTCTTCTTCATCGATCTAGGATGGGTTCCAGACCGGCAGCCTAGGATAGCAAGGATGGACGTCGTTATTCTTTTCTCGTTTGTTTTATTTTGTAGTCGTACCCTGCTCTTACTCTTGATGATTATGTAATGTACTGATGTGACTCTGATGTAGCTTGTGGCGAGTGTAAGCCAATTCTATTATATATCTCTTCTTTTCAGTACATGTACTTGTAACGATATCCATTCTTGCGACACGACGAGATGCACTTCTATCCCTGACAAGCCCCCCGTGCCAAATTGAGGCTAGGGTCGCATCTTGGGCGTGACATGCACAAGATAGCTTTTGTCCCATTTTTGGTAGACCCTTTCTCAATACTGTCAATGCTCACATTGAGTGCATTAAACAGACTGTCACTGTTAGTTTCGAGGGTGTGTCTCATGAATTTAACTTCTCCAAGTTTGGAAGACAACCCCATGAAAAAGAGTTGTCTGGTAGGGATGAAATCATTGCTCTTGCCTCTATTGCCGTACCTCCTGCGGATCCTTTAGAGCAATATCTGCTAGAGCATGAAAATGATATGCATATGGATGAAAGAGATGAGATAGATAAAATTGTCTTAGAACAATATCCTATTCTCAAGAATAATCCGCCTGTTGAACTGCTTGGGGATCCTCCCCCACCAAAGGGTGATCCTGTGTTCGAGCTGAAACAGTTACCAGATACTCTTAAGTATGCCTATCTTGATGAGAAGGAGATATATCCTGTTATTATTAGTGCTCACCTCTCGAATCGCGAAGAGAAGAAGTTATTAAAAACTTTGAGGAAGCACTGTGCTGCTATTGGATATACTCTTGATGATCTTAAGGGTATTAGCCCCACTCTATGTCAGCACAAGATTAAAACCGATCCTGATTCTAAGCCAGTTATTGATCATCAACGGAGACTAAATCCGAGGATGAAATAGGTCATGAGAAAAGAAATATTAAAGATTCTGGAAGCAGGAATCATCTATCTTGTTGCTCATAGTGATTGGGTAAGCCCAGTACATTGCGTACCTAAGAAGGGAGGTATCACCGTTGTTCCTAATGATAAGAATGAACTAATCCTACAGAGGATTATTACTGGCTATAGGATGGTGATAGACTTCCGGAAACTGAACAAGGCAACTAGGAAAGACCATTATCCTTTGCCGTTTATCGACCAGATGCTAGAAAGGCTATCTAAACACACACACTTCTGCTTTCTAGGCGGTTATTCAGGTTTCTCGCAAATACCTGTTGCACAATCTGATCAAGAGAAAACCACCTTCACATGCCCCTTCGGTACCTTTGCTTATAGACGTATGCCTTTTGGCTTGTGCAATGCACCTGCCACCTTTCAAAGATGTATGATGGCTATATTCTCTGACTTTTGTGAAAATATTGTTGAGGTTTTCATAGATGATTTATCCGTCTACGGTTCTTCCTTTGACGATTGCCTCAACAACCTTGATCGAGTCTTACAGAGATGCAAAGATACCAACCTCGTCTTGAACTGGGAGAAGTGCCACTTCATGGTTAATGAAGGCATCGTCTTAGGACACAAAATCTCTGAGAAAGGCATTGAAGTTGATAAGGCTAAGGTTGATGCAATTGAGAAAATGCCTTGCCCCACAGATATCAGAGGTATACGAAGATTCCTAGGTCATGCTGGTTTCTATAGAAGGTTCATTAAAGACTTCTCTAAGATTTCTAGGCCTCTTACCAACCTCTTGCAGAAGGATGTTCCTTTTGTTTTTGATGAGGATTGTGAGGAAGCTTTCGAAATACTTAAGAAGGCCTTGATAACCGCACCTATTGTTCAACCACCTGATTGGAACTTGCCCTTTGAAATCATGTGCGATGCTAGTGATTATGCTGTTGGTGCTGTTCTAGGACAAAGAGTTGACAAGAAGTTGAATGTCATTCACTACGCTAGTAAAACTCTAGATAGTGCCCAAAGAAACTATGCCACTACGGAGAAGGAGTTTTTAGCAGTCGTGTTTGCATGTGAAAAGTTCAGATCTTATATAATTGACTCAAAAGTCACTATTCACTCTGATCATGCTGCTATTAAGTACCTTATGGAGAAGAAGGACGCTAAGCCTAGGCTAATCAGATGGGTTCTCCTGCTACAGGAATTTGATTTGCACGTTGTTGACCGAAAGGGTGCCAAGAACCCTGTAGCAGATAACTTGTCTAGGCTAGAGAACGTCCTTGATGACCCACGACCTATTGATGACAGCTTTCCTGATGAGCAACTGAATGTCATCCGCACTTCACATAGTGCACCGTGGTATGTTGATTACGCAAACTATATCGTAGCCAAATACATACCACCCAGTTTCACCTACCAGCAAAAGAAGAAATTCTTCTTTGATTTGAGACACTACTTTTGGGATGATCCTCACCTTTATAAGGAAGGAGTAGATGGTGTTATTAGACGTTGTGTGCCCGAACATGAGCAGGGACAGATCTTGCAGAAGTGTCATTCCGAGGCCTACGGAGGACACCATGCTGGAGACAGAACTGCTCATAAGGTATTGCAATCAGGTTTCTATTGGCCCACTCTCTTCAAGGATGCCCGTAAGTTTGTCTTGTCTTGTGACGAATGCCAAAGAATAGGGAACATCAGTAAGCGTCAGGAAATGCCTATGAACTATTCACTTGTCATTGAACCATTTGATGTCTGGGGCTTTGATTATATGGGACCTTTCCCGAGTTCCAATGGGTATACTCACATCTTAGTTGCCATGGATTATGTCACTAAGTGGGTAGAGGCTATCCCCACTAAAAATGTTGATCACCACACCTCTATTAAGATGCTTAAAGAAGTCATCTACCCAAGATTTGGAGTCCCTAGATATGTGATGACTGATGGCGGTTCACACTTCATTCATGGTGTTTTCCGCAAGATGCTCGCTAAGTATGATGTCAACCATAGAGTTGCATCTCCTTATCACCCTAAGTCTAGTGGTCAAGTGGAGTTGAGTAATAGGGAGATCAAATTGATCTTGCCAAAGACCGTCAATAGATCTCTAAAGAATTGGTCTAGCAAACTTGACGATGCACTATGGGCTTATAGGACTGCTTATAAGAATCCCATGGGCATGTCACCGTATAAAATGGTTTACTGTAAGGCCTGTCATTTACCTCTTGAGCTTGAACACAAAGCTTATTGGGCAATCAAATAGCTCAACTTCGATTTCAAACTTGCCGGTGAGGAGCGGTTGTTTGATATCAACTCATTAGATGAATGGAGGGCCCAGTCATATGAGAATGCCAAGTTGTTCAAGGAAAAGGTTAAGAGATGGCACAACAAAATAATACAAAAGCGAGAGTTCAATATAGGTGATTATGTCCTGCTATACAATTCTCGTTTAAGATTCTTCGCAGGCAAGCTTCTCTCTAAATGGGAAGGTCCCTACGTTGTCGAGGAAATATATCGTTCCGGTGCCATCAAAATCAATAAAACGGAAGGCAATTTTCCTAGAGTGGTAAATGGGCAAAGAATCAAGCATTACATCTATGGTACTCCCATAAATGTTGAGACCAATATCATCAATATCATAACTCCAGAGGAGTACATAAGGGATGTTTATCAGCCTGTTTCAGACCCAGAAAACAAAGATGTATCTGTTTTGGTAAGTAATTGGACTCCGAAACTTTTCCAATAGGAAATTTTCTCCGTTTTGGATTTTTTGGAAAATTAGAAAAATAAAAAGCAGTCCGGAGAGCGCACGAGGCGGCCACAAGCTTGGTTGCCGTGGCCTCCCCCTGGCCGCGGCAACAGGGCTTGTGGGCACCTCGTGTGCCCCCCGGACTCTGTTTTCTTGCGGAGCACTCCTTCTGGTCCAGAAAAAATCATTATATATACGCACGAGGGTTTTGATCTCCGTATCGTGCAGTTTTCCTCTGTTTTCGTTTCGAGCCTGTTTCTGTTGCAGATCTAGATCGTCATGACTTCCCCAAAAGTTCCTAAGGACAAGATCTTCGAGAAGGTCATCAATCCCTACCTCACAGAAGTATTGTAGCATCCGCAATCTATCAAAATGAGCGAGGGGATGTTGCACATCTGTGACGTTGAGGGGCCTAAGAAGACCGGAAGCATGGAGACGAGGCTCGAAGCAATGGAGCAACAAGTCTTCAAGTTCCAAGGGATGGTGGAGCGTGGACTCAACGCCAACCACATGATGATCACGGAGTTCACCAGCAATCACAAGATGGATACCATTGTCATTGGGAAGCACCTCTCCAGGCTCTATGATAGGGTTGATCAACTCCAGGGCCAGATCTATGACCTGCAAAACAAAAACTGTGAGTATGAGTATAGATTTAAATCAATACGGTTGGGTGCAGATTTGAGATTTCGGCGACTCGTTCATCGTGCCATGATGGAGCACCTATGCCTTGGAAGACGGAGGATCAGACTACTTTAACAACACCACCACCATCACCACCAATGGAAGACAACTAAGCATTGGTATGGGCAATCCCCTTGGCTTTTGCCAAGCTTGGGGGAATTGCCCTGGTATCGTATCACCTTTATATATTTTGCTTTTACCTTTGTTTTAGTTCTTTCCTTTTCAGTTTTCATTTCTTCTCTTAGTGGTATAAGTCTTTAGTGTTTGGTTTGAGTCTTTTGCTTTGTGTCTCCCCCGATGTATTCGAGCTTACGAGCTATATAATAAAGAGTATCTTAGTCAAGGGCTTTGCTTTGTGCCATGATCAAAAGTATGAAAAGAACGATAGCATGAAAGATCAAGAGATGATCTTATGGAAAGTGATAGCTGCACATATAACAAGTATGATGATTGAAACTTGTTGAGAATAGACCAACAAAGACCTCAATCATTGTTGCAATTAATAAGAAGTAATAATGAAAGAGAGGTTCACATATAAATATATCATCTTAGACACTTTCTATAATTGTGAGCACTCACCAAACTATTACATGCTTAGAAGTAGATGTTGGACAAGGAAGACAACATAATGAATTGTGTTTTCTTGGTTCCAAACAATGTTATATGATTAGAGATCCCTTAGCATGTGACGATTGCTTCCACCTCATATTAGCCCAAACTCCCGCACCAAATAGAGATACTACTTGTGCATCCATAAACCTTCAAACCAGTTTTGCCATGAGTGTCCACCATATCTACCTATGGATTGAATAAGATCCCTCAAGTAAGTTGTCATCGGTGCAAGCAATACAAATTTCTCTCTAATATTTATGATCTATTAGTGTGTGGAAAATAAGCTTTGTACGAACCTATGATGAGGAAGACATAAAAGCGATAGACTGCATAATAAAGTTCTTTATCACATGAGGCAATATAAAGTGACGTTCCTCCGCACTAAGAGGACACACATCCAAACCTCAAAAGCGCATGACAACCTCTGCTTCCCTCTGCGAAGGGCCTATCTTGTACCTTTGCTTTTTGCCCTTGTAAGAGTCATGGTGATCTTCACCAATTCCTTATTTAGCCTTTTTCTTGGTGAACGTCATATGCTTGGGAAAGATCTATATTCATATATCAACTCGGAGCTGAGTACTTATGCTTTATTATTGTTGACTTTACCCTTGAGGTAAATGGTCGGGAGGCAAAATTATAAGCCCCTATCTTTCTCTGTGTCCAACTAAAACTTTGATATCATGAGTACCACGTGAGTTGTAACAATTGTGGAAAACAAAAGAGATGATTGAGTATTTGGATTTGCCTTACAAGCTCTTATTTGACTCTTTGTGATGTTATGATAAATTGCAATTGCTTCAATGACTATGGACTGTTGTTGGCTACTTCTCGGTAAGGTTTTTGTTTCATACTTTGCTTTGTGAAGGAACTGTTACTTTCCCATAAGAATCTCTATGATGTATTGTTGTTCTATGTGTGATAATGATGCCCTCATGTTCGTATTATGTTTTATCGACACCTTCATCCCTAAACATGTGGACATGTTTTGGGTCTTGGTTTTCGCTTGAGGACAAGCGAGGTCTAAGCTTGGGGGAGTTGATACGTCCATTTTGCATCATGCTTTCATGTTGATATTTATCGCTTTATGGACTGTTATTATACTTTGTGGAACCATACTTATGCCTTTTCTCTCTTATTTTGCAAGGTTTATTTGAAGAGGGAGAATACCGGCAGCTGGAATTCTGGACTGGAAAAGGAGCAAGTCTGAGTCCTCTATTCTGCGCAACTCCAAATGCCCTGAAAATCAACGGTGATTTTTTTTGGAATATATAAAAAATATTGTGCGAAAGAAGTGTCAGAGGTGAGCAACCAGGGGCCCACAAGCCTGGTTGTCGCAACCTACCACCCTGGCCGCGGCAACAGGGCTTGTGCGCACCCTGGTGGCCCACTAGCCCCCCCTATTTTGCTATATGAAGGGTTTCGTCCGGAAAAAAATCAGGGTGGAGCTTTTTCGTGGATTCTCCGCCGCCACGAGGCGGAACTTGAGCAGATCCAATCTAGAGCTCCAGCAGGACGATCCTGCCGGGGAAACTTCCTTCCCTGAGGGGGAAATCGTCGCCTTCGTCATCACCAACACTCCTCTCGTCGGAGGGGAGTCATCTCCATCAACATCTTCATCAGCACCATCTCCTCTCCAAACCCTAGTTCATCTCTTGTAACCAATCTCCATCTCGTGACTCCGATTGGTACTTGTAAGGTTGCTAGTAGTGTTGATTACTCTTTGTAGTTGATGCTAGTTGGATTACTTGGTGGAAGATTTTATGTTCAGATCCTTGATGCTATTCATTACACCTCTGATCATGATTATGATTATGCTTCGTGAGTAGTTACTTTTGTTCCTGAGGACATGGGATAAGTCATGCTGATAATAGTCATGTGAATTTGGTATTCGTTCGGTATTTTGATATGCTGTATGTTGTTTTTCCTCTAGTGGTGTTATGTGAACGTCGACTACATAAGACTTCATCATATTTGGGCCTAGTGGAAGGCATTGTGGAGTAGTAAGTAGATGATGGGTTGCTAGAGTGACAGAAGCTTAAACCCCACTCTATGCGTTGCTTCGTAAGGGGCTGATTTGGATCCACTAGTTTAATGCTATGGTTAGATGTTGTCTTAATTCTTCTTTCGTAGTTGCGGATGCTTGCGAGAGGGGTTAATCATAAGTGGGATGCTTGTCCAAGTAAGGGCAGTACCCAAGCGCCGGTCCACCCACATATCAAACTGTTGGAATTATGCCCTAGAGGCAATGATAAATATAGTTATTATTATAATTCTTGTATCAAGATAATCGTTTATTATCCATGCTATAATTTTATTGAATGAAGACTCATTTACATGTGTGGATACATAGAAAAAACACTGTCCCTAGCAAGCCTCTAGTTGGCTAGCCAGTTGATCAACGATAGTCAGTGTCTTCTGATTATGAACAAGGTGTTGTTGCTTGATAACTGGATCACGTCATTAGGAGAATCACGTGATGGACTAGACCCAGACTAATAGACATAGCATGTTGATCATGTCATTTTATTGCTACTGTTTTCTGCGTGTCAAGTATTTATTCCTATGACCATGAGATCATATAACTTGCTAACACCGGAGGAATCCTTTGGGTGTATCAAACGTCGCAACATAACTGGGTGACTATAAAGATGCTCTACAGGTATCTCCGAAGGTGTTCGTTAAGTTAGTATGGATCGAGACTGGGATTTGTCACTCCGTGTGACGGAGAGGTATCACGGGGCCCACTCGGTAATACAACATCACACACAAGCCTTGCAAGTAATGTGACTTAGTGTAAGTTGCGGGATCTTGTATTACGGAACGAGTAAAGAGACTTGCCGGTAAACGAGATTGAAATAAGTATATGGATACTGACGATCGAATCTCGGGCAAGTAACATACCGAAGGACAAAGGGAATGACATACGGGATTATATGAATCCTTGGCACTGAGGTTCAAACGATAAGATCTTCGTAGAATATGTAGGATCCAATATGGGCATCCAGGTCCCTCTATTGGATATTGACCGAGGAGTCTCTCGGGTCATGTCTACATAGTTCTCGAACCCGCAGGGTCTGCACACTTAAGGTTCGACGTTGTTTTATGTGTATTTGAGTTATATGGTTGGTTACCGAATGTTGTTCGGAGTCCCGGATGAGATCACGGACGCCACGAGGGTTTCCGTAATGGTCCGGAAATAAAGATTGATATATAGGATGACCTTGTTTGATTACCGGAAGGTTTTCGGAGTTACCGGGAATGTACCGGGAATGACGAATGGGTTCCGGGAGTTCACCAGGGGGGCCCACCCACCCCGGGGAAGCCCATAGGTGTTTGGGGTTCCGCACCAGCCCTTAGTGGGCTGGTGGGACAGCCCAAGAGAGGCCTATGCGCATTGAGAAGAAAATCAAAGAGGAAAGGAAAAAAAGGGAGGAGGTGGGAAAGGGAATAAGGACTCCACCTTCCAAACCAAGTAGGACTCGGTTTGGGAGGGGAATCCTCCCCCCCTTGGCTCGGCCGAACCCTTGGGGGTTCTTGGACCCCAAGGCAAGGCTCCCCCCTCCCTCTCCTATATATAGTGGGGGTTTTAGGGCTGATTTGAGACAACTTTGCCACGGCAGCCCGACCACATATCTCCACGGTTTTACCTCTAGATCGCGTTTCTGCGGAGCTCGGGCGGAGCCCTACTGAGACGAGATCATCACCAACCTCCAGAGCGCCGTCACGCTGCCGGAGAACTCTTCTACCTCTCTGTCTCTCTTGCTGGATCAAGAAGGCCGAGATCATCGTCGAGCTGTACGTGTGCTGAACGCGGAGGTGCCGTCCGTTCGGCACTAGATCGTGTGACTGATCGCGAGACGGTTCGCGGGGCGGATCGAGGGACGTGAGGACATTCCACTACATCAACCGCGTTCACTAACGCTTCTGCTGTACGGTCTACAAGGGTACGTAGATCACACATCCCCTCTCGTAGATGGACATCACCATGATAGGTCTTCGTGTGCGTAGGAAATTTTTTGTTTCCCATGCGACGTTCCCCAACAGTGGCATCATGAGCTAGGTTCATGCGTAGATGTCTTCTCGAGTAGAACACAAAAGTTTTTGTGGGCGGAGATGTGCGTTTTGCTGCCCTCCTTAGACTTTTCTTGAGTCCGCGGTATTGTTGGATCGAAGCGTCTCGGACCGACATTACTCGTACGCTTACGAGAGACTGGTTTCATCGCAACGAATAACTCCGTTGCTCTAAGATGACTGGCGAGTGTCAGTTTCTCCAACTTTAGTTGAATTGGATTTGACCGAGGAGGTCCTTGGATGAGGTTAAATAGCAACTCATATATCTCCATTGTGGTGTTTGCGTAAGTAAGATGCGATCCTACTAGATACCCATGGTTACCACGTAAAACATGCAACAACAAAATTAGAGGACGTCTAACTTGTTTTTGCAGGGTATGCTTGTGATGTGATATGGCCAAACGATGTGATGTGATATATTGGATGTATGAGATGATCATGTTGTAATAGATAATATTGACTTGCACGTCGATGGTACGGCAACCGGCAGGAGCCATAGGGTTGTCTTTATAACTAACGTTTGTGCTTGCAGATGCGTTTACTATTTTGCTAGGATGTAGCTTTAGTAGTAATATCATGAGTAGCACGACAACCCCGATGGCGACACGTTGATGGAGATCATGGTGTGGCGCCAGTGACAAGAAGATCGTGCCGGTGCTTTGGTGATGGAGATCAAGGAGCACGTGATGATGGCCATATCATGTCACTTATGAATTGCATGTGATGTTAATCCTTTTATGCACCTTATTTTGCTTAGAACGACGGTAGCATTATGAGGTGATCTCTCACTAAAATTTCAAGACGAAATTGTGTTCTCCCCGACTGTGCACCGTTGCTACAGTTCGTCGTTTCGAGACACCACGTGATGATCGGGTGTGATAGACTCAACGTTCACATACAACGGGTGCAAAACAGTTGCGCACGCGGAACACTCGGGTTAAGCTTGACGAGCCTAGCATGTGCAGACATGGCCTCGGAACACATGAGACCAAAAGGTCGATCATGAATCATATAGATGATATGATTAGCATAGGGATGCTTACCACTGAAACTATACTCAACTCACGTGATGATCGGACTTGAGCTAGTGTAAGTGGATCATGAACCACTCAAATGACTAGAGAGATGTACTTTTTGAGTGGGAGTTTAGCGAATAATTTGATTAAGTTAAACTCTAATTATCTTGAACATAGTCTAAGTCCACTTTGAATATATTTGTGTTGTAGATCATGGCTCACGCGACAGTCATCCTGAATTTTAATACGTTCCTAGAGAAAGCTAAGTTGAAAGATGATGGAAGCAACTTTGTAGACTGGGCTCGTAATCTTAAGGTAATCTTACAAGCTAGGAAGAAGGATTATGTCCTTAATGCTGCGCTAGGAGATGAACCACCCGCTACGGCTGATCAGGATGTTAAGAACGCTTGGTTAGCACGTAAGGAGGACTACTCAATAGTTCAATGTGCAGTCTTGTATGGCTTAGAACCGGGACTTCAACGTCGCTTTGAGCGTCATGGAGCATTTGAGATGTTCCAAGAGTTGAAGTTTATCTTTCAGAAGAACGCCCGGATCGAGAGGTATGAGACCTCCGATAAATTCTATGCTTGCAAGATGGAGGAGAACTCGTCTGTCAGTGAACATGTGCTCAAAATGTCTGGGTACTCAAACCGTCTGGCTGAGCTAGGGATTGAACTCCCGCAAGAAGCTATCACTGAGAGAATCCTTCAATCACTGCCGCCAAGCTATAAAGGCTTTGTGTTGAACTACAACATGCAAGGGATGAACAAGTCTCCCAGCGAGTTGTTTGCGATGCTGAAAGTCGCAGAGTCTAAACTCCGTAAAGAGCATCAAGTGTTGATGGTAAATAAGACCACTAGTTTCAATAGAAACAACAAAGGCAAGAAGGGTAATTCGAAGAAGAGCGGCAAGCCTGTTGCCAATCCGACGAGGAAACCCAAAGCTGGACCTAAGCCTGAAACAGAGTGTTACTATTGCAAGGGTATGGGTCATTGGAAGCGCAATTGCCCCAAGTATCTGGCTGATAAGAAGGCGGCCAAAGAAAAATCAGGTATATTTGATATACATGTTATTGATGTGTACTTAACCGACTCTCGTAGTAGTGCCTGGGTATTCGATACCGTTTCTGTTGCTCATATTTGCAACTCGAAACAGGAACTGCGGAATAGACAAAGGCTGGCGAAAGATGAAGTGACGATGCGCGTGGGAAATGGTTCCAAGGTTGATGCAATCGCCGTCGGCACAGTCTCACTTCACTTACCGTCAGGATTAGTTATGAACTTAAATCGTTGTTATTTAGTGCCTTCGTTGAGCATGAACATTATATCTGGATCTTGTTTATTGCGAGACGGTTACTCTTTTAAGTCAGAGAATAATGGTTGTTCTATTTCTATGAGTAACATCTTTTATGGTCATGCACCCAATGTGAGAGGATTGTTCATATTGAATCTTGATACTGATACACACATACATAACATTGAGACCAAAAGAGTTAGAGTTAACAATGATAGCGCCATATTTTTGTGGCACTGCCACTTAGGTCATATTGGTGTAAAGCGCATGAAGAAACTCCATGCCGATGGACTTTTGGAGTCACTTGACTTTTATTCACTTGACACGTGCGAACCATGCCTCATGGGCAAGATGACTAAAACTCCGTTCTCTGGAACAATGGAGCGTGCAAGTGACTTGTTGGAAATCATACATACCGATGTGTGTGGTCCGATGAGCGTAGAAGCACGCGGCGGATATCGTTATTTTCTCACCTTCACAGACGATTTGAGTAGATATGGTTATGTCTACTTAATGAAGCACAAGTCTGAAACATTTGAAAAGTTCAAGCAATTTCAGAGTGAAGTTGAAAACCATCGTTACAAGAAGATCAAGTTCCTATGGTCTGATCGTGGGGGTGAATATCTGAGTTTCGAGTTTGGTGCTCACTTAAGACAATGTGGAATTGTTTCACAGTTGACACCGCCTAGAACACCACAACGTAATGGTGTGTCCGAACGTCGTAATCGTACTTTATTAGAGATGGTGCGATCTATGATGTCTCTTACCGATTTGCCATTATCATTTTCGGGTTATGCATTAGAAACAGCTGCATTCACTTTAAATAGGGCACCATCAAAATCCGTTGAGACGACACCATACAAACTGTGGTTTGGCAAAAGGCCAAAGTTGTCGTTTCTTAAAGTTTGGGGATGTGATGCTTATGTCAAAAAGCTTCAGCCTGAAAAGCTGGAACCCAAAGCGGAAAAGTGCATCTCCATAGGTTACCCAAAAGAGACAGTTGGGTACACCTTCTATCTCAAATCCGAGGGCAAAGTGTTTGTTGCTAAAAACGGAGCTTTTCTCGAGAAGGAGTTTCTCTCGAGAGAATTGAGTGGGAGGAAGATAGAACTTGACGAGGTTGTCGAACCTCTCATCCCTCTGGAGGGTGGCGCAGGGCAAGGGGAAACCTCTGTCGTTGCGACACCGGTTGAGGAGGAAGTTAATGATGATGATCATGAAACTCCGGTTCAAGTTTCTGTCGAACCACGCAGGTTGACGAGACCACGTGCTGCTCCAGAGTGGTATGGCAATCCCGTCTTATCGATCATGTTGTTAGACAACAATGAACCTGCAAATTATGAAGAAGCAATGGTGGGCCCAGATTCCAACAAATGGCTAGAAGCCATGAAGTCCGAGATAGGATCCATGTATGAGAACAAAGTGTGGACTTTGGAAGTACTGCCTGAGGGCCGCAAGGGTATTCAGAACAAATGGATCTTTAAGAGGAAGACGGACGCTGACGGCAATGTGACCGTTTATAAAGCTCGACTTGTGGCAAAGGGTTTTTCACAAGTTCAAGGAGTTGACTACGATGAGACATTCTCACCCGTAGCGATGCTTAAGTCCGTCAGAATCATGTTAGCAATAGCTGCATTTTTCGATTATGAAATCTGGCAGATGGATGTCAAAACGGCGTTCCTTAACGGTTTCCTTAAGTAAGAGTTGTATATGATGCAACCCGAAGGTTTTGTCGATCCTAAGAATGCTAACAAGGTGTGCAAGCTCCAGCGATCCATTTATGGACTGGTGCAAGCATCTCGGAGTTGGAACAAACGCTTTGATGAAGTGATCAAAGCATTTGGGTTTATACAAGTGGTTGGAGAATCTTGTATTTACAAGAAAGTGAGTGGGAGCTCTGTGGCGTTTCTAATATTATATGTGGATGACATATTGCTGATTGGAAACAACGTAGAGTTTTTGGAGAGCATAAAGGATTACTTGAATAAAAGTTTCTCTATGAAGGACCTAGGAGAAGCTGCTTACATTCTAGGCATTAAGATCTACAGGGATAGATCAAAACGCCTGATAGGACTTTCACAAAGCACGTACCTTGATAAAGTTTTGAAGAGGTTCAAAATGGAACAGTCCAAGAAAGGGTTCTTGCCAGTTTTACAAGGTACGAGATTGAGTAAGACTCGGTGCCCAGCAACTGATGAAGATAGAGAGCATATGCGCTCCGTCCCCTATGCTTCAGTTATAGGTTCTATCATGTATGCAATGCTGTGCACTAGACCAGATGTTAGCCTGGCCATAAGTATGGCTGGTAGGTTCCAGAGTAATCCAGGAATGGATCACTGGACGACGGTCAAGAATATCCTGAAGTACCTGAAAAGGACTAAGGAGATGTTTCTCGTGTATGGAGGTGATGAAGAGCTCGCCGTAAAAGGTTACGTCGATGCAAGCTTTGACACAGATCCGGACGACTCTAAGTCGAATACGTATTTATTCTTAATGGGGGTGCAGTAAGCTGGTGCAGTTCCAAGCAAAGCGTCGTAGCAGATTCTACATGTGAAGCAGAGTACATGGCTGCCTCGGAGGCGGCTAAGGAGGGTGTCTGGATGAAGCAATTCATGACGGATCTTGGAGTAGTGCCAAGCGCACTGAATCCAATAACCTTGTTCTGTGACAACACGGGTGCCATTGCCCTAGCAAAGGAACCACGGTTTCACAAGAAGTCGAGACACATCAAACGACGCTTCAACCTCATCCGCGACTACGTCGAAGGGGAGGACGTAAATATATGCAAAGTGCACATGGATTTGAATGTAGCAGACCCGCTGACTAAACCTCTTCCATAGGCAAAGCATGATCAACACGAGAACTGTATGGGTGTTAGATTTATTACAATGTAATTCGCATGATGATGTGAGGGCTAGATTATTGACTCTAGTGCAAGTGGGAGACTGTTGGAATTATGCCCTAGAGGCAATAATAAATATAGTTATTATTATAATTCCTGTATCAAGATAATTGTTTATTATCCATGCTATAATTGTATTGAATGAAGACTCATTTACATGTGTGGATACATAGACAAAACACTGTCCCTAGCAAGCCTCTAGTTGGCTAGCCAGTTGATCAACGATAGTCAGTGTCTTCTGATTATGAACAAGGTGTTGTTGCTTGATAACTGGATCACATCATTAGGAGAATCACGTGATGGACTAGACCCAAACTAATAGACGTAGCATGTTGATCGTGTCATTTTATTGCTACTGTTTTCTGCGTGTCAAGTATTTATTCCTATGACCATGAGATCATATAACTTGCTAACACCGGAGGAATACTTTGTGTGTATCAAACGTCGCAACGTAACTGGGTGACTATAAAGATGCTCTACAGGTATCTCCAAAGGTGTTCGTTAAGTTAGTATGGATCGAGACTGGGATTTGTCACTCCTTGTGACGGAGAGGTATCTCGGGGTCCACTCGGTAATACAACATCACACACAAGCCTTGCAAGCAATGTGACTTAGTGTAAGTTGCGGGATCTTGTATTACGGAACGAGTAAAGAGACTTGCTGGTAAACGAGATTGAAATAAGTATATGGATACTAACGATCGAATCTCGGGCAAGTAACATACCGAAGGACAAAGGGAATGACATACGGGATTATATGAATCCTTGGCACTGAGGTTCAAACGATAAGATCTTCATAGAATATGTAGGATCCCTCTATTTGATATTGACCGAGGAGTCTCCCGGGTCATGTCTACATAGTTCTCGAACTCGCAGGGTCTGCACACTGAAGGTTCGACGTTGTTTTATGCGTATTTGAGTTATATGGTTGTTTACCGAATGTTGTTCGGAGTCCCGGATGAGATCACAAACGTCATGAGGGTTTCCGGAATGGTCCGGAAACGAAGATTGATATATAGGATGACCTCATTTGATTACCGGAAGGTTTTCGGAGTTACCGGGAATGTACCGGGAATGACGAATGGGTTCCGGGAGTTCACCGGGGGGGGGGGGGGGGGCACCCACCCCGGGGAAGCCCATAGGTGTTTGGGGTGCCGCACCAGCCCTTAGTGGGCTGGTGGGACAGCCCAAGAGAGGCCTATGCGCATTGGGATGAAAATCAAAGAGGAAAGGAAAAAAAAGGGAGGAGGTGGGAAAGGGAAGAAGGACTCCACCTTCCAAACCAACTAGGACTCGGTTTGGGAGGGGAATCCTTCCCCCCTTGGCTCGGCCGACCCCTTGGGGGTTCTTGGACCCCAAGGCAAGGCTCCCCCTCCCTCTCCTATATATAGTGGGGTTTTAGGGCTGATTTGAGACAACTTTGCCACGGCAGCCCGACCACATATCTCCACGGTTTTACCTCTAGATCGCGATTCTGCGGAGCTCGGGCGGAGCCCTGCTGAGACGAGATCATCACCAACCTCCGGAGCGCCGTCACGCTGCCGGAGAACTCTTCTACCTCTCCGTCTCTATTCCTGGATCAAGAAGGCCGAGATCATCGTCGAGTTGTACGTGTGCTGAACGCGGAGGTGCCGTCCGTTCGGCACTAGATCGTGGGACTGATCGCGGGACGGTTCGCGGGGCGGATCGAGGGACGTGAGGACGTTCCACTACATCAACCGCGTTCACTAACGCTTCTGCTGTACGGTCTACAAGGGTACGTAGATCACACATCCCCTCTCATAGATGGACATCACCATGATAGGTCTTCGTGTGCGTAGGAAATTTTTTGTTTCCCATGCGACGTTCCCCAACACAAACTATCAAAGTAACGAACGCGAATCATATGAACATGATGAAGCTAGCATGACAGAAATTCCCGTGTGTCCTCGGGAGCATTTTTCCTCTTATAAGACTTTGTTCAGGCTTGTCCCTTGCTACAAAAGGGATTGGCCACTTGCTGCACAGTTGCTACTACTTGTTACTTGTTACTTTTCGCTTGCTACGTTTCACCTCACTGCACCATCACTTGTTACCGCTACTTTCAGTGCTTGCAGTTATTACCTTGCTGAAAACCGTTTATCAGAGCCTTCTTCTCCTCGTTGGGTTCGACACTTTTACTTATCGAAAGGACTACGATTGATCCCCTATACTTGTGTGTCATGAGGCTGTCATAGAGCCCTACCTACCCCTTCCTCCTATAAATAGAGAGGGAGAGGGAGGAACCCCTCATACAATTGCTTGGCGGTGCCCTACCTCTCTCTCATAGTACTTCTCCTCCATAGCGATCGTGGCAGCGCTTGGCGAAGTCGTGCTGAAATTGCACCACTGCCAGCGTCACCACGCCATCGTGCCACGGGAGTACTCAACCTCTACTTCACCATCGCTCACTGGATCAAGGAGGTGTAGACGTCATCGAGCTATACGTGTGGTCAACGCGGAGGTGTCGTTCGTTCGGTGCTTGATCGGGAGTTTGCGGGACAGATCGTGATTGGATCGCGAAGACGTTCCACTACATCAACCGCATTCTTTAAAGCTATCACTTAGCGGTCTACAAGGGTATGTAGATGCAATCTCTCCTCTCGTAGATGGTCATCTCCTAGATTGATCTTGGTGAAGCATACAATTTTTTTTGTTTCCCATGCAACATTTCCCAACACCCCTAACATGTGGTGCTTTCTTAGGATCTTTTTGTTGGGGAACGTTGCATGGGAAACAAAAAAATTCCTACGCACACGAAGACCTATCATGGTGATGTCCATCTACGAGAGGAGATTTGGATCTACGTACCCTTGTAGATCGCACAACAGGAAGCGTTAAGAAACGCGGTTGATGTAGTGGAACGTACGCACGTCCCTCGATCCGCCCCACGAACCGTCCGAGGAACCGTCCCGCGATCCGTCCCACGATCTGCTCCGATCTAGTGCCAAACGGACGACACCTCCGCGTTCAACACACGTACAACTCGACGATGATCTCGGCCTTCTTGATCCAGCAAGAAAGACAGAGAAGTAGATGAGTTCTCCGGCAGTGTGACGGCGCTCCGGTGGTGGTGACGATCTACTCCTGCAGGGCTCCGCCCGAGCTCCGTAGAAATACGATCTAGAGGAAGAACTATGGTGTCTAGATCTGAGTTGCACGTGGCAAAAGTTGTCCCAAATCAGCCCTAAATCACCACTATATATAGGAGGGAGAGGGAGGAGGCTTGCCTTGAGGTCCAAGCCCTCAAGGGTGCGCCGACCAAGGGAGAGGAGGAGTCCTACTCCAATTAGGATTGGAAAGTGGAGTACTTCTCTTCCTTCCCACCTCTTTTTTTAAATATTTCTTTGGTTTTCTTTACTTGGCACCAAGGCCCTCTTGGGATGTCCCACCAGCCCAGTAAGGGATGGTGCGCCACCTCTAGGGCCATTGGGCTTCCCCCGAGTGGGTTGCCCCCCTCCCGGTGAACTTCCAGAACCCATTCGTCACTCCCGGTACAGTGCCGGTAATGCCCGAAAACCTTCCAGTAACCAAATGAAACCATCACATATATCAATCTTCATCTTCAGACCATTTTGGAAACCATCGCGACGTCCTTGATCTCATCCGGGACTCCGAACAACATTCGGTAACCACACATATAACTCAACTATACTAAAACATCGCCGAACCTTAAGTGTGCAGACCCTACGGGTTCGAGAACTATGTAGACATGCCCCGAGGCACTCCTCGGTCAATATCCAATAGCGGGACCTGGATGCCCATATTGGATCCTACATATTCTCCGAAGATCTTATTGGTTGAACGTCAGTGTCAAGGATTGATATAATCCTGTATGTCATTCCCTTTGTCCTTCGGTATGTTACTTGCCCGAGATTCGATCGGCAGTATCCGCATACCTATTTCAATCTTGTTACCGGCAAGTCTCTTTACTCGTTCTGTAATACAAGATCCCGTGACTTACACTTAGTCACATTGCTTGCATGGATTGTGTGTGATGTTGTATTACCGAGTGGGCCCTGAGATACCTCTCCGTCACACGGAGTGACAAATCCTAGTCTTGATCCATACTACCTCAACGGACACCTTCGGAGATACCCGTAGAGTACCTTTATAGTCACCCACCTATGTTGTGACGTTTGATACACACAAGGTATTCCTCCGGTGCCAGTGAGTTATATGATCTCATGGTCATAGGAACAAATACTTGACACGCAGAAAACAATAGCAATAAAATGACACAATCAATATGCTACGTTCATAGTTTGGGTCTTGTCCATCACATGATTCTCCTAATGATGTGATCCCGTTATCAAGTGACAACACTTGTCTATGGTTAGGAAACCTTGACCATCTTTGATCAACGAGCTAGTCAACTAGATGCTTACTAGGGACAGTGTTTTGTCTATGCATCCACACATGTATTTGAGTTTCCAATCAATACAATCATACCATGGATAATATACGATTATTATGAACAAGGAGATATAATAATAACTAATTTATTATTACCTCTAGGGCATATTTTCAACAGTCTCCCACTTGCACTAGAGTCAATAATCTAGTTCACATCACCATGTGATTTTAACAAATCCAACACCCATATAGTTCTGGGGTCTGATCACATCTTGCTCGTGAGAGAGGTTTTAGACAACGGTTCTGAAACTTTTCAGATTCGTGTGTGCTTTACAAATCTTTATGTCATCTTATAGATGCTGCTACTACGTGCTATTCGGAAATACTCCAAATATCTACTCTACTATACGAATCCGTTTTTACAACTCATAGTTATTCGGATTAGTGTCAAAGCTTGCATCATTGTAACCCTTTACGACGAACTCTTTAATCACCTCCATAATCGAGAAAAATTCCTAGTCCATTAGTTATTAAGGATAACTTTGACCGCTGTTTAGTGATTCAATCCTGGATCACTCTTTTGTACCCCTTGACAGACTCATGGCAAGGCACACATCAGGTGCGGTACACAGCTTGGCATACTTTAGAGCCTACGACTAAGGCATAGGGGACGACCTTCATCCTTTCTCTTTCTTCTGACGTGGTCGGGCTTTTTGAGTCTTAGTCATATTCACACTTTACAACACAACCAAGAACTCCTTATTTGCTGATCTATTTTGAACTCCTTCAAAAACTTGTCAAGGCAAGCATTTCATTTGAAAGTTCTATTAAGCGTTTTGATCTATCTCTATAGATCTTGATGCTCAATGTTCAAATTTCTCTATCCAGGTCTTCCTTTGAAAAATTCCTTTCAAACAAGCTTTTATGCTTCACAGAAATTCTACATTACTTCCGATCAACAATATGTCAACCACATATACTTTATCAAAAATTCTATAGTGCTCCCACTCACTTCTTTGGAAATACAAGTTTCTCATAAACCTTGTACGAACCCAAAAGCTTTGATCATCTCATCAAAGCATATAGCCCAACTCCGAGATGCTTGCACCAGTCCATAGAAGGATCGCTGGAGCTTGCATACTTGTTAGTATCCTCAGGATTGCCGAAATGTAGCGACCCGACTCAATACGAGTCAAGCCTCTGGTGTTTCCGTCCCATCCCAAGATCATGCTGGTACACACTCAGTACATCAATGTATATATCAAGAGTTCAATCACACAGCTTAGTTAATCAAAATCTCATATCGAGTACTTTATTACAATAATGAATTACAATAAAGTGGCTGAAGGCCATCTCATGAGATATCTAACGAAGACTAGTGGAAGCATCAGGTAGACGAGTCCATCCGACTCCAGGGCATGTCGTTGAGCGTAGATCGTAGCCTCACTCCTGGTCGGAGAAGTACTCTGCAACATGATACGTTGCAGCCGTGTAGGTCAGCATATGGAATATGCCGGCAAGTCATCAGAGAGAGGGAAAAAGAATAATAACCAACTATCTCTACATGCATATTTGGCAGGTGGGGCTATAAGTTTTAGCATAAAGCCAATTTTCTCCTACAACAACAGAGGGCTGAAAAGCAAAATATTACTACATTGTTTGTTGTTAACGAGATGGTTCCGCCAACCAATTCTCGTACCCGAGTTGTTGATAATTCCCACATCATTATTAAATTGTGTCGATAGTTCAGGAAAATTTCAATGCCTGCGGCTCAAGTTGTCCATGACCGTGGACACGGCTAATCGATTAGGTTTGGGCACTCTGCAGAGTTTTGCACACGTTCCCCACAAGATATGATCGCCTCCGGGTATGTCCTCGCAGTTCAGGGTGTTTGAAGACCGGATGATCAAAACATGGTCTTTCAACGGGTCCCTCTGAATCCCTGTCGGTGCCCATCCATTCCTACCGTTCTTCTACATCTGCTAGCATCGCCTGTCCAGAGTCGCCACGTTGTCCAACCAAGCCAGAGCCCATAATGACTTGTGGCTGTGTAGGTAAGCCTTGGGTCTTGAAGCCTCCGTCTGTCTCTTCGAGCCTGGGTGAAGCTTTCCGCAAGATGTCATGGCACGTCTCCAGCATCTCGGGGTCGTCCACTGGTTTTCCAGGGAGCCCGTCAAACCGTCCTTCACCCAGAGTTGCATTGCTTCACGAGGTCTTGAAAATCTTGACTTAACCGGTCTTGGTTATTTAATTATCCTCGCATCACTCGTGTTATGCACTCAACCAGAATCCCGTCTACTCAAGCATAGCAATATGAAATTTGTCGTCCCGGGCCAAGTATCAGGGTTGTTGTGTGCCTACCACATGATACTACAACCTATAACTATAATTTCCAAGTACCTACTCAGCATGCAATTGGGCAAAGAAAGGTGAAACTACCATGCATAGAAAAACGTAGGAGATAGTATGATCAAAATGACTTGCCTTGATGATAGTTGTCTTGATCGAGCGCTTCTAAGTAACAAGCTTCACACTCTGGGTGATCTACCGATACAAACAAATACACACCATAAGCACTACAATCATCAACAAGTAAAATAACATCACAAGCATAAAGTAGCTATGGCTTAAAGTGAAAGAATTCACTTCACCTAACTAAGGCAGAAATTGTTTCTGTTAAAACCCCAAGTAAAAATATTTAAACAAATTTGAAACTTATACTAAAGTAAGATATAATCACTAGGAAACAGTAGCAAAAAGAATCAAATAAAAATCATTTTTTAAACTCCTGGAATAAGCAAAACAAGGTTTAAACTAAATCTGATCTAAAACAAATTTGAAAATTTCAAACATAGACAAATTATATGTTTTTATAACTATAGAAAAATTGTGATCTAATGGAAAAATAATCAACCTCATTGGATCTCTAAATGAACAGTTATGAGCCAAACAAAATTAGAACATTTTTTGTTTTTGAATTAAACAGAAAAAACAGAGAACTAACTAGTCAAGGGGGGGGGGGGGTAGGTGGGAGCTCCTGATTCTCTAAGCGGGTGTGTGCTGCGTGGCTAATCCAACAAACGGACACAAACTAAAGAAAACAGCTCGGCTAAAGATTACTAATAGAAAACCGAACGGTTTTCTTAACAAAACCGAAGGGGTATCTTCTTGTCTAATCACAGGCGTTGACTTAGATCGAACGGCTCAGGGAGGTGATGGGGTTCACAGGGAGCTGGCTCACCGTGGCAGTAGGTTCTCCGGCGAGGTAGGAAGTGGTGCTCGTCGTCGCGGCGGTGGTCGGTGACGGCGTCCGAGGTGTTGGGGAGGTGGCGGCGGGTCTCCTCCGTCGGATGGCGGCGACGGCGAGGCTTCTTGTGGCCGGGGAAGAGCTCCGGGAGGTTGGGAGGCTGCTGTGCCAGCCGAACTCCGGCGAGGCAGCGGGGGATGGCGTGGGGGATAGGGCTTGGCGTTGCTAGGGGAAAATGGAACGCGGGGAGGTGGTGGAGGCTGCTGGTGGCGTCGGTTGGTGCGGGAGGGTGCGGCAGTGGCCGGGGTGGCGAGGCGAGGTTCTACTGGAGCCTGGCTCCAGCGAGGTGCGTGGGGGCGAGGGGTGTGGCGTGGGGAGGAGGGCCCGAGGGGGGCTCGGGGGTGGCGGTTATATAGGGGCAGGGGGGGTCGAGGGAAGGAAGGGGGAGGGCGTGGGGAGGAGATCCCGTCAGATCAGGGGGTCACGCCATGGAGGGTGGCCGAGGCACTGGGAAGGAAAGGTCACGGGAGAAGAAAGGTAGGAGGAAGAAGAAAGAAGGAAAGAAAGAAAGGAAAAAAAGAAAAAGAAGGGGGGGGGTGCGCTGCGTGGGGAGGAGATCCCGGTGGGATTGTGGCCTAGAAAAAAAACGCCCTAGGGCGGTTTCCATAAAAAAGTTATTTTAAACAACAAGAAAAAAGAATAAAAGGAAACAGAATAAAATAATTTATATGGGGTATTATATACCAAATCGATCAGAAAAATATTTCCTAATTGATTATCATTTTTCCAAAACCAAAATAAAACCTTTTTAAAAATGTTTTTTTAGAAAAACCCCTAAGGCTTTATTTTCTTTTTGAAATTATTTTCTCCACAAAGTTTGTGTTTCCTTGGTTCAAAATATATCAAAAGTGTCCCTGGTCATTTTGGAGGGTCATATTCCTCCTCTCTTTCTTGCTTGCAAGAAATTATTTCCCGGCACTTCTTGCACGAAGAATACAAATAGAAATGCAAAGGAAAAATTTGGAAGAATTCAAATGCAAATCTTTATTGCCATTCAATATGCACAGATGCTTAGCTACAATTGTAAAACATTCCCAATTGGGAAAATTGGGATGTTACAAACCTACCCACCTTAAGATGAATCTCGCCCTCGAGATTCGGGTTGGCTAGAAAATAGGTGTGGGTGGTCTCGACGAAGATCTTCTTCTCGTTCCCAGGTGGCTTCTTCCTCGGTGTGGTGGCTCCATATTACCTTGCAGAACTTGATGATCTTGTTGCGGGTAACTCTGTTGGCAGTCTCGAGAATCCTGACGGGTTTCTCCTCATACGTCAGATCACTGTCCAGCTGTATGGCTTCTAGGGGCACTGTATCTCTCAACGGAACATCAGCCATCTCAGCGTGGCATTTCTTCAACTGGGAAACATGGAAGACATCATGAACTCCGGACAATCCTTCCGACAGTTCCAGTTTATAAGCAACTTCACCTCTACGTTCAAGAATTTTGTAGGGGCCAATGAATCGGGGTGCTAACTTTCCTTTCACACCAAATCTCTTGATTCCTCGAAGTGGAGACACCCGAAGATATGCTCGATCTCCCACTTCGTATGTTACTTCCTTGCGTTTGCTGTCAGCATAACTTTTCTGCCTGGACTGAGCTATCTTGAGTCGGTCACGAATCAACTTGACCTTCTCTTCAGAATCTCGGATAAGGTCGGGACCAAAAAGTTGTCGGTCTCCAACTCCATCCCACATCAACGGTGTTCTGCACCTCCTTCCGTATAGAGCTTTGAAAGGGGCCATCTTCAGACTGGTCTGCTAGCTGTTGTTGTATGAGAACTCGGCATAAGGTAAATTTTCATCCCAACTAGACCCATAGTCTAGTACGCAAGCTCCCAACATGTCCTCCAGAATCTGATTGACTCTCTCGGTTTGTCCATCTGTCTGTGGGTGAAAAGCTGTAGTGAACTCCAATCTCGTTCCCAAGGTTTCATGCAGTTGGTGCCAAAATTTTGATGTGAACTAAGTCCGTCTATCTGACACAATACTCTTCGGTACTCCATGCATACATACGATCCTGGTCATATATATCTTGGCCAGCTTGGCACTCTTGTAAGTAGTATTCACGGGAATGAAGTGAGCTACCTTGGTCAAACGATCGACCACAACCCAAATAGAATCATAGCCAGAACGGGTCCTGGGTAATCCTGTGATGAAGTCCATACCAAGCTTTTCCCATTTCCACTCGGGTATAGGCAAAGGTTGAAGCAAACCTGCAGGCTTCTGATGCTTGGCTTTTACTCGCTGACAAACATCGCATATTGCTACAAACTCGGCAATGTCTTTCTTCATTCCTGTCCACCAGAAACTTTCTTTCAGATCCAGATACATCTTCGTGTTGCCGGGGTGTATCGAGTACGGGGAATCATGGGCCTCCTGAAGTATCAACTTCCCGAGTTCGGGATCATTGGGCACATAAATGCGATCCTCAAACCATAAAGTTCCGTGTTCATCCTCACGAAAACCTTTAGCCTTCCCGTCTTTCATTTTCTGCTTAATCTCAACTATCTCTTTGTTTGATTTCTGAGCTTCGCGGATCTTTTCTGTCAAAGTGGACTGAATTTCCACTATGGCTACAAATCCTCTTGGAACTATTTCCAATCTGAGCTCTCGGAGATCATCGGCTAACTCCTGGGGTAATCCTCGTGCTATGAGTGTGTTCACATAACTCTTGCGGCTCAACGCATCGGCTACAACATTTGCCTTGCGTGGGTGATAATGCAATCTCATGTCATAGTCCTTGATCAATTCTAGCCATCTCCTCTGTCTGAGGTTCAACTCCTTCTGCGTGAAGATATATTTCAGGATCTTGTGATCAACATCACAACTGTTTCCGATTAGGAAATGTCTCCAGATCTTGAGAGCGTGCACTACGGCTGCTAGCTCCAAGTCATGTGTGGCATAATTCAGCTCATGGGGTCTGAGCTATCTGGATGCATAGGCTACAACTTTACCTTCTTGCATGAGCACTCCTCCGAGTCCTTGACGAGAAGCGTCACAGTAAACCTGGAAATCCTTCCGAATGTTCGGCAATATTAGCACTGGGGCTGTAACCAAACGTTTCTTCAACTCTTGAAAACTGGATTCACATTCCTCAGTCCAAACATACTTGGACTCCTTCTTCAATAACTCTGTCATGGGCTTGGCGATCTTTGAGAAATTCTCAATGAACCTCCGGTAATATCCGGCAAGTCCGAGGAAACTGCGGATCTACTTAACTGAAGTGGGTGCTACCCATTCGGTGACTGTTGCGACCTTGGCAGGGTCCACTGCTATTCCTTCTCCTGAAATGACGTGTCCGAGGAATCCGACTTCCTTCAACCAAAATTCACATTTGCTGAACTTCGCATACAGCTGATGCCCTCGAAGTTTCTCCAGAACTAGACGCAGATGTTCCTTGTGTTCCTCCTCGTTCTTGGAGAATATTAGTATGTCATCGATGAACACCACGACAAACTTGTCCAAGTATTCCATAAATACCTTGTTCATCAGATTCATGAAATATGCTGGAGCATTAGTCAGTCCAAATGACATGACCGTGCACTCATACAAGCCGTACAGAGTGGTGAAGGCTGTCTTGGGTATATCCTGTTCACGAATCTTCAGCTGGTGATACCCGGATCGAAGATCGATCTTGGAGAATATTCGGGCTCCAACTAACTGGTCAAACAGATCATTGATCATCGGCAAGGGGTACTTGTTCTTGATGGTCACCTCGTTCAATGCACGATAATCGACAACCATTCTCAAGGACTTATCCTTCTTTTCAACCAAGAGCACTGGGGCTCCCCAAGGTGAAGAACTTGGGCGAATATACCCTTTGTCCAACAACTCCTTAATTTGCTTCTTGATTTCTACCAAGTCATTTGCGGGCATCCGATAGGGTCTCTTGGATATCGGGGCTGTTCGGGGTAATAGCTCAATCAGGAACTCAATCTCTCTATCGGGCGGCATGCCCGGTAATTCCTCCGGAAATACATGTGGGTATTCTTGTACAATCGGTACTTCCTCCTGGACTACTCCCGTGAGAGAGTTTACTCGTTTACTCCGTGTCGGGCGCTGAGACACGTACTTAATCCGCTTTTGCTCGGGGGTGGTGAGCAAAATATACTTAAGGGCACAATCAATATTACCTTCGTACTTGGCCAACCAATCCATGCCTAGGATTACATCCAATCCCTGAGACTCTAATATGATGAGGTCGGTGGGAAACTTATGGTTCCCGATGTTGAGACTCAAAGCATGGCATCCTATCCCGGCTGCCATTATGCCTCCTGGGGAACTGACCTTAATAGGCTAGCTGAGGGTTCTAGTTGGCAAACTATACTTTTCCATAACTACCCTTGATATGAATGAACGCGTTGCACCAGAATCAAAAAGTACCAATACTGGACATGAATTTAGCAAAAACTTACCAACCACAGTATCGGGGTGATCATAGACCTCTTCAACATCAATGTGATTCACCTGAGCTTGAGGAAAAGGATTGGGCTTCTTTGCTGCAGAGTTGCCGTTGCCGTTTCCATTTCCCTGCTTGTTCTGGGGACATTCAGTGGCATAGTGTCCCGTCTTCTGAAACTTGAAGCAGGTGATGTGATTCAGATCCTTGTGAGCTGGAGCTGAATGATGCTGAGTGCCGGTACCACCATTCTTGAAGTTGCTGTTGTTGTGGTGGTTCCCATTTCCTCCATGGTTGTGGCCTCCATGGTTGTGCACTGGGTGGTTATGCTGGACGTGTCCTCCAAACTTACCGGATCCAGTCCCGGTATTCCCTGAATAGGGGGTGTAGCGAGGCTTCTTGTAACATCCCAAAATTATAAATTTTGGAATGTTAATATAATTAATTGGATTAATTGTTTGTTGTTTGCTTGAGTGATTTAAACTTGTGTGAAATTCGAAACTTTTCAAATCTTTTGAATGAGAGGGAATAAAATGACTTTCCCCTTCTCCGGTGAATTCAAATTCAAGCTTTTAAAAAAAAAGCCAAGAGAGAAGATGACATGACTTCTTCAACTATAAAGAATTTGAACGGAGATATTTGCATTGAATTCTTTTGCATTTCCATTCATTTTCTTCGTGCAAGAAATGCCGGGAAATTCTTTCGTCTTTTGTTTTGCATTTCCATCGCGCGAGAAAAGCCCGGAGAAAAACTCTCTTGCACGCAAGAGAGAGAGCGGAGGAAAATGACACTCCAAAGTGCGGGCAATTTTTGGAATGTTGGAGCCAAGAAAACCCAAATTTCTTTTGCAAAAATAATTGCAAAAAGAAATAAAGCAAATTAGGAATTTCTGAAAAAACATTTTTTTAAAAGTTTTTATTTTGGCTTTAAAAAAATGTTATTCGGGTGGAGATTCTTTTTCTGATTTTTTTGGTATATAATACCATATATAGATATTTTGATTTACTTTCCTTTTTTTTGGTTTTGATTTTCTGTCTCGGAAAAAAAATTAGAAATAGGAAAGTCTTTTTTTTTGCAGCCGCCTTGGGCGCCTTATAGAGCATGGGCCGAATCCCACTACGAGGGATCCCAGATCCCTTTAATAGAGGCCAACCGACCCCCTGCCTTTCCCTTCCTCCTCCCACTGCCCATGGAACCCACCCCTGGCCGATGCCTCTCTCCCTCCACGTCACCTTTCTCCTTCCCTCCCTCTCCTTCCTTCTTCTCCCAGACCACCCCTAGCGATCTCCTTCCGCTATTTACATGCCGCACCACCAGCGATCTCCTTCCCCACTGCCTCCCTCTCCTTCCTTAAGCTCCCTCCCCATGGCCTATATAAAGACCACCCCTAGCCGACCCCGTTCCCTACTCAACCTCGCCGCCCCTAGCCGCCGCTCCACCGCCCGCCCTCGCCGGAGCTTCTGCCACCGTCTACCCCGCCCCGAGGAGGAGCACCCCGTCGCCACCCCTGCACCCCAACTTCGGCCCCCTCCACCGCCGCCCCCTTGCCACCCCGCCACCCCTCCACCCCCTGCTGCACCTCCCCCTCCACGAGCAGCAGCACTGCACCACCCTTCGGCACCCCCACAGGAGCAGCACCCTCTCCCCCCACTGCCCCCGAGCCCTCTCACCCCGCCGCCGCCTCCCCGCGGAGGAGAAGCACCCCGCCGCCGCCTCCCCATCCCCTCCACGCCCCGGAGCTCCCTCTCCCCCTCGCCGGCGACGTCATCTTCTTCCCCACCGAGCTACAGCCATGGCCAGCACGGTATTCCTTCCCTCCCCTCTCTGTTTTTCTTTTGTTGCTTCTTAGCCGTTAGATCTCAGGCGTATGGTCTAGATTAGATCACTAGATACCTGTTCGGTTTATCTTAGAAAACCAGTGGGTTTTATTTTCACTTATGATTTAGCCAGCACATTTTCTTAGCTTCGGCCGTTTGCCCAAAGCGTTGAAACAAACAGCACCCGCAACCAACCGTAGCTTGCCACGTGTACCCCATTAGTTAGCTAGGTTAGTTTTATTTTATTTTTTGCCTGTTTACAAAAAACAGAAAGTTTCAAATTTGTTTTGGCCACAACTTTTGATCCCGAAGTCCAATGATAGTGATTCTTTTTCCAGTTGCTCACAATTTTTCTTTAGTTTGTAAAAACATATAATTTGTCTATGTATGAAATTTTCAAATATAAGTTAGATCAGATTTAGTGTAAACCTTGTTTTGCCTATTCCAGGAGTTTAAAAATAGCTTTTAATTTGATTCCTTTTGGTACTGATCACTAGTGATGCTATATATAAGTGGCAAAAATTTCAGATTTGTTTGAGTATTTTAGATCACTGTTTCTTGTGAAACAATTTCTGTTTCACCTCTTTTAGGATTTCGGCTAATTCCTTTTCTATTTTTGTTTTAAAATATTTTCTTTATTATTTCAGAAAGATTATTATGTTTTGATTCTGCTAGTTAAACAGTAGTTTTGCAACAAGTTTTTATTTTATTTTTATTTGTTTTCATGAAATCAATTCTAGCTCCGTAGTAACGTGCAATTGTTTTCACCGTTGTTTCAAATCTCGTTTGGGAATACTTTCAAAAAGTTTTGTGAAAAATATTCTATTTTATCTTAGTTAAACTTATATCTTAGTTCCTTGTTATTATTTTCTGTTAGACAAAAACTATTTAGTGGTTGACGTAGTAGAAGACTCCCTAATCTTATTTGAAGTTTCCTTCGGATTCCTATTCGCTCTCTCTTTTGTTTTGATTGCTAGAATGATTGCTAGTATGAGTGCTTATGTGAATGATATGTTTGTTATATAGATTTCATCAGAGAGTGACGAGTAGTCTATCAAGTTATTTTCTCGAGAAATTCTTCTTCGTCAACATCACAGGCAAGTCACTTTGATCATACTATCACCCATGTTTTATGCATTGTAGTTCTACCATCCTATGCCCAATTGCATGCTGCCTAGGTACTTGGAAACTTTAGTATAAGTAGTAGTATCATGTGGTAGGAACACAACAACCCCGATACTTTGCCCCGGGACGACAATTTCTTAATGCTATGCTTGAGTAGACGGGTCATCGGTTGAGTGTATACCACGAGTGATGCGAGGTTGATATAATAATCAAGACCGGTTAAGACAAGATTTTCAAGACCTCGGACGCAATGCAACACTGGGTGAAGGACGGTTGATCGGCTCCCTGGAAAACTCAGTGGATGCCCGGGATGCTGGAGAGGCCATGTCATCCTGCGGAAAGCTTCACCCAGGCTCGAAGAGACGGACGGAGACTTCAAGACTCAAGGCTTACCTGCACAGCCACAAGTCATTATGGGCTCTGGCTTGGTTGGACAACGCGGCGACTCTGGACAGGCGGTGCTAGCAGATGTAGACGAACGGTAGGATTGGATGGGCACCGACAGGGATTCAGAGGGACCCGTTGAAAGACCATGTTTTGATCATCCGGTCTTCAAACACCCTGGAGTGCGAGGACATACACGGAGGTGATCAAATCTTGTGGGGAACGTGTGCAAAACTCTGCAGAGTACTCAAACCTAATCGATTAGCCGTGTCCACGGTCATGGACAACTTGAGCCAAAGAAACTGAAGTTATCTGGATTTCTCAACACCATTAAATATATTTGATGAGGGTAATTATTGACAACTCGGGTACGAGAACTGGTTGGCGGAACCATCTCGTTAACAACCAACCTTTGTAGTAATATTTTGCTTTTAGCCCCTCTTGTTGTAGGAGAAAATTTTGCTTTACGCTAAAAACTTATAGCCCCACCTACCATATATGCATATAGTATAGATGATTACTTTTCACCCCTCTCTTATGTGACTTGCCAGCATATTCAATATGGTGACCTACACGGCTGCAACGTCTCATGTTGCAGATATTTTTCTTCGACGAGTAAGAGTACGATTCAGGGTTACGGTCTACACTCAACTTGCCGTTGGTGTTTATTGGGACTCCACTCCCTTGACTGCTTCCGCTGAGATATTTAAGGTATATATCAGTTTTACGCTATTTACATGTGATTGCACTTTGATATATACATTGATGTACTGTGTGTGCCAGCATACTGATCCAGGGATGGCACAAATACACACAGGCTTGACTCGTTTTGAGTCGGGTCGCTACAGAGATGGTATCAGAGCACATATTGGCTGTAGGACGTGACCCTAGAAACTGGAAATTTCTTAGGAAAGGATCTCTCAAAATTTCTATTTTTCAATAACACCTTTTACTTCTCATCTCTTCTGATTTCATCAAACGTTCTCTCTCACCTCACATAATTAGACAATGCCCTTACCCCTTTGACGACATTAAGGATCAAGTGAGTCCCACTTCAAAGTAAAGAGGATTTCATCATGCATTTGAAGAGTTGAAGCTGCACCAATCGAAGACTCTCAAGACCCGAAGAACTCGAAGACCCCGAAGAGTTCGAATGTTTATATGACCATTAGAAGTCCAAACCCTTGTTATATACCCACGTTGGATACGATGATTTGTGAGCCGTCATTGGTGTGTGTTTTTCTACAGCCACAAATAAAACCTATTCTCAAAAATATTGTTTGTATTGTGTGTATCTCCCTCCCTCTCTTACCCGTCTCATCCCCAAAACCTCAACCCTACCAGATGGAGTATGAAGCTGGACTTGTAGTCTCTGGACCAATGACCCAGCTGGAAGCTGAGATATGGATTCAGAACATGGAGAACCACTTCGGGAGCAACTTGATCTCAAGGAAGCATGAAGTGGAACACGCTCTCCAGTACTTTACCCAAAGTGCTGCTATCTGGTGGAAAATGCACCATGCCATACAAGGATTTAGTGGAGCAGAAAGTTGGGAAGAATTCAAGAAGACTCTGTTAAGATCCCGTCTCATTCAGAAGGGCTATGATAATCCGAAGGAGAAGACGTGTGCATGCAAGATCTGTGGAGAAATAGGACACACCCAGGAGGAACACAAGGATGGATGCATTCATTGTGAAGAAAATCACCCAACTAAGGAATGCCCTACTAGTCAGGTGACTTGTTTCTTGTGTGAAGGAACCACCCACTACCCAGCTCAGTGTCACATTTACCCCAAGGTGCAACAAGTTGTCAAGCAGAAGGAATATGCAGTGAAGGAAACCCTCAAGAAGAAGATTCTAGAAGAACCGGTGATGAACGAATATATTGAAGACCCTGATGGACAAGGCCTGACCAGATTTTTCTCCAATGCATGCTACTCATGTGGAGAAGAAGGACATTATTCACAGGATTGCACGAAGAGAAGCCAAGAGTATCTGGGAAACTTCCCGACGGAAGAAGTGGAGTTTGATCCACTTGAAATAGAAGAACTGGCCAAAATGAAGGAGTCCAGAAAGAAGAAAAAGTACCCTCGGAAGAGCCAAACCTCTGCAGATATAGACCTGAGTCATGTCAGATGTTACAAGTGTATGAAATTTGGCCACCACAAATACATGTGCTCAGGAAGGAAGCCGGAAACCCAAGGAGCAAAAGCAAACACTAAGACGCCTCGAGACTTGTCGGAAATCATTTATTTTTGTTGCAAGGAAGCAGGACATTTTGCCAGCGATTGTCCACATAGGAAGAAAACTAGAATGAAGTAGTTAAGTTTTGACCGTGGCAATAAGTGTAATCTGAAGCACTCTTGTTTTTCATGAGATCATGGAGTGAATTTTTTTGTAACAGAAGTCCCTGAGATTGTAATAACATCATGAATAAATGGAATTTATTGTCTCATGATTGTCTATGTTGAAACTATATGCATTGTTTCTCTTCGAACAAAGATCTCTGAACAATTATGAGGATATGAGAAAATACGGTCTATGCAGGCATGAGTATAATTCATTTAAGTGTGGTAGTAATCAGTAAACCCATAGGATCCACTGAGTAGGAATGTACCATGATTACCAAGGAGACACATACATTCCTCTGAGTACCTATTTACTGGCACCTGCAGATGACAACTCTCTACGAGTCATTCCTCAAGGGCCCAGAAACAATCATGACCCTGACCATTGATCATGATTACCCGAAAATCCTGAAGGACATGATGAAGCACATTCATCTTGAAGGAGATGCAGTCTACAAAGGCTACCCATTCATGGAAAGTGGAGTGGAACCTTGGTACGTGGAAGTACACCTCCACCATGTGAAAGGAGTTTGTCCAAAGACTATGGGGCAATACTTTTTCATTTCACGTGTACCACGAGCAACCTTCTTTGATGCTGTTCGTGAAGCTGCCATGGAAGCCATACGTCAGATCGGAGAAATACTGGAAGCAAGACTCCGTCATACCCAGGAATACCTGAGTGAAGTACATGCGGAGATGATGGAGATGAAGCTCATGACCACCATGATGAAGGAAAAGATGGATGATTTCAAGGAGCACCTCGGAAAGTTCGAGTGGAACTAAAGTACCTCCAAGAGAGACAGATGAATAAAGTTGGCAGAAATGCTCGACCATACCGAACAATGTGGATGGCAGCATTTGTAATAGAGTACTGTTGAATTGGAGTTATTAAGGATGTAATAAAGGAATGATTATGAAATTAATATGATTTATGGAAGAAGCTATGATGGATCAGCAAACGTTTTCTTAGGAGCATACGAAAACCTGAAGGTTGTGAAGATACGATAGATGTTTCGTTCAGCTTGCAGAACCAATGGATTATCCGAACTTCGTTCATGGACAAGAGAAATTCTGCAATGCTTGTGAGGATGCCCAAGTGTTAGAATGCGAGAATCGCTAAACCTTATATAGAGAAATGATTTGGGTGCGGAATGGATTGATCACCATGACGACTTACTTTTATCATTTATCTTGCTATTCGGAATGGTAAATCTGAGAGACTTACCCATATAGAGAGACGATGTTCTTTGAAGCTTTTGTTTAAGCCTTAGAGTGGTATAAGAAAAGCCCAAGTACATGGCACATGTTGTCACGCGTAGGAAATTTTACGGTGAGAATGAAACCAAGACCCCTCTCTCTGCAGGGTAACCACAAATGGTAGACCACCATGAGAACCATCGTTATGTTATTTAGAATTGACCACGAGACTGTCAGTTAAGAAGATCTAGTAACGGAAGAAGCTTATATCAACGGGAGAGCATCACCAAAGGATTTAATATGAAGACTGTGCGATGTCAGTTGCCAAAACCCCAGAGGATCGTCCGAGCATTTTGAGGGACCAGTAATCCTCATTTTAAGTGTGGTAGCATCCCACCTTGCCGGAGATTGGATTTGTTAGAAGACCCCCAAACCCTAACCTTTCTTTCTAGCCTCTTCGAATCTCGAGGACGAGATTCATTTGAAGTGTGGTAGTTTGTAACATCCCAAAATTATAAATTTTGGAATGTTAATATAATTAATTGGATTGATTGTTTGTTGTTTGCTTGAGTGATTTAAACTTGTGTGAAATTCGAAATTTTCGAATCTTTTGAATGAGAGGGAATAAAATGACTTTCCCCTTCTCCGGTGAATTCAAATTCAAGCTTTTTAAAAAAAAAGCCAAGAGAGAAGATGACATGACTTCTTCAACTATAAAGAATTTGAACGGAGATATTTGCATTGAATTCTTTTGCATTTCCATTCGTTTTCTTCGTGCAAGAAATGCCGGGAAATTCTTTCGTCTTTTGTTTTGCATTTCCATCGCGCGAGAAAAGCCCGGAGAAAAACTCTCTTGCACGCAAGAGAGAGAGCGGAGGAAAATGACACTCCAAAGTGCGGGCAATTTTTGAAATGTTGGAGCCAAGAAAACCCAAAGTTCTTTTGCAAAAATAATTGCAAAAAGAAATAAAGCAAATTGGGAATTTCTAAAAAAACATTTTTTAAAAAGTTTTTATTTTGGCTTTAAAAAAATGTTATTCGGGTGGAGATTCTTTTTTTGATTTTTTTGGTATATAATACCATATATAGATATTTTGATTTACTTTCCTTTTTTTTGGTTTTGATTTTCTGTCTCGGAAAAAAAATTAGAAATACGAAAGTCTTTTTTTTTGCAGCCGCCCTGGGCGCCTTATAGAGCATGGGCCGAATCCCACTACTAGGGATCCCAGATCCCTTTAATAGAGGCCAACCGACCCCCTGCCTTTCCCTTCCTCCTCCCACTGCCCGTGGATCCCACCCCTGGCCGATGCCTCTCTCCCTCCACGTCACCTTTCTCCTTCCCTCCCTCTCCTTCCTTCTTCTCCCAGACCGAGCCGCACCACCAGCGATCTCCTTCCCCACTGCCTCCCTCTCCTTCCTTAAGCTCCCTCCCCATGGCCTATATAAAGACCACCCCTAGCCGACCCCGTTCCCTACTCAACCTCGCCGCCCCTAGCCGCCACTCCACCGCCCGCCCCCGCCGGAGCTTCTGCCACCGTCTACCCCGCCCCGAGGAGGAGCACCCCGTCGCCACCCCTGCACCCCACCTTCGGCCCCCTCCACCGGCGCCCCCTTGCCACCCCGCCACCCCTCCACCCCCTGCTGCACCTCCCCCTCCACGTGCAGCAGCACTGCACCACCCTTCGGCACCCCCACAGGAGTAGCACCCTCTCCCCCCACTGCCCCCGAGCCCTCTCACCCCGCCGCCGCCTCCCCGCGGAGGAGAAGCACCCCGCCGCCGCCTCCCCATCCCCTCCACGCCCCGGAGCTCCCTCTCCCCCTCGCCGGTGACATAATCTTCTTCCCCACCGAGCTACAGCCACGGCCAGCATGGTATTCCTTCCCTCCCCTCTCTGTTTTTCTTTTGTTGCTTCTTAGCCGTTAGATCTCAGGCGTATGGTCTAGATTAGATCACTAGATACCTGTTCGGTTTATCTTAGAAAACCAGTGGGTTTTATTTTCACTTATGATTTAGCCAGCACATTTGCTTAGCTTCGGCCGTTTGCCCGAAGCGTTGAAACAAACAGCACCCGCAGCCAACCGTAGCTTGCCACGTGTACCCCATTAGTTAGCTAGGTTAGTTTTTTTTGCCTGTTTACAAAAAACAGAAAGTTTCAAATTTGTTTTGGCCACAACTTTTGATCCCGAAGTCCAATGATAGTGATTCTTTTTCCAGTTGTTCAAAATTTTTCTGTAGTTTTTAAAAACATATAGTTTGTCTATGTTTGAAATTTGCAAATATAAGTTAGATCAGATTTAGTGTAAACCTTGTTTTGCCTATTCCAGGAGTTTAAAAATAGATTTTAATTTGATTCCTTTTGGTACTGATCACTAGTGATCCTATTTATAAGTGGTAAGAATTTAAGATTTGTTTGTTTATTTTAGAGCACTGTTTCTTTTGAAACAATTTCTGTTTCACCTCTTTTAGGATTTCGGCTAATTCCTTTTCTATTTTTGTTTTAAAATATTTTCTTTATTATTTCAGAAAGATTATTATGTTTTGTTTCTATTAGTTAAACAGTAGTTTTGCAACAAGTTTTTATTTTATTTTTATTTGTTTTCATGAAATCAATTCTAGCTCCGTAGTAACGTGCAATTGTTTTCACCGTTGTTTCAAATCTCATTTGGGAATACTTTCAAAAAGTTTTGTGAAAAATATTCTATTTTATCTTAGTTAAACTTATATCTTAGTTCCTTGTTATTATTTTCTGTTTGACAAAAACTATTTAGTGGTTGACGTAGTAGAAGACTCCCTAATCTTATTTGAAGTTTCCTTCGGATTCCTATTCGCTCTCTCTTTTGTTTTGATTGCTAGAATGATTGCTAGTATGAGTGCTTATGTGAATGATATGTTTGTTATATAGATTTCATCGGAGAGTGACGAGTAGTCTATCAAGTTATTTTCTCGAGAAATTCTTCTTCGTCAACATCACAGGCAAGTCACTTTGATCATACTATCACCCATGTTTTATGCATTGTAGTTCTACCATCCTATGCCCAATTGCATGCTGCCTAGGTACTTGGAAACTTTAGTATAAGTAGTAGTATCATGTGGTAGGAACACAACAACCCCGATACTTGGCCCCGGGACGACAATTTCTTAATGCTATGCTTGAGTAGGCAGGTCATCGGTTGAGTGTATACCACGAGTGATGCGAGGTTGATATAATAATCAAGACCGGTTAAGACAAGATTTTCAAGACCTCGGATGCAATGCAACACTGGGTGAAGGACGGTTGATCGGCTCCCTGGAAAACTCAGTGGATGACCGGGATGCTGGAGAGGCCATGTCATCCTGCGGAAAGCTTCACCCAGGCTCGAAGAGACGGACGGAGACTTCAAGACTCAAGGCTTACCTGCACAGCCACAAGTCATTATGGGCTCTGGCTTGGTTGGACAACGCGGCGACTCTGGACAGGCGGTGCTAGCAGATGTAGACGAACGGTAGGATTGGATGGGCACCGACAGGGATTCAGAGGGACCCATTGAAAGACCATGTTTTGATCATCCGGTCTTCAAACACCCTGAAGTGCGAGGACATACACGGAGGTGATCAAATCTTGTGGGGAACGTGTGCAAAACTCTGCAGAGTACTCAAACCTAATCGATTAGCCGTGTCCACGGTCATGGACAACTTGAGCCAAAGGAACTGAAGTTATCTGGATTTCTCAACACCATTAAATATATTTGATGAGGGTAATTATTGACAACTCGGGTATGAGAACTAGTTGGCGGAACCATCTCGTTAACAACCAACCTTTGTAGTAATATTTTGCTTTTAGCCCCTCTTGCTGTAGGAGAAAATTTTGCTTTACGCTAAAAACTTATAGCCCCACCTGCCATATATGCATATAGTATAGATGATTACTTTTCACCCCTCTCTTATGTGACGTGCCAGCATATTCAATATGCTGACCTACACGGCTGCAACGTCTCATGTTGCAGATATTTTTCTTCGACGAGTAAGAGTATGATTCAGGGTTACGGTCTACACTCAACTTGTCGTTGGTGTTTATTGGGACTCCACTCCCTTGACTGCTTCCGCTGAGATATTTAAGGTATATATCAGCTTTACGCTATTTACATGTGATTGCACTTTGATATATACATTGATGTACTGTGTGTGCCAGCATACTGATCCAGGGATGGCACAGATACACAGAGGCTTGACTCGTTTTGAGTCGGGTCGCTACACTTCTGCTGAGTGTCGGAGTTGAACTTTCCATTGTCATACTTCTGCTTGCGGTTCTCCATCTGCTGATGTTTCCCCTCCAAGATGAGGGCCTTATCTACCAGGTCCTGGTAGGTGTTGAAGTTGGCCACAGTCAGCTGAATGCTCAGCTCATCATTTAGTCCCTCCAAGAACTTTTCCTGCTTGGCCGCATCATCGGCCACATCTCCAGGTGCATAACGGGCGAGCATGCTGAATTCATCGACATACTGAGCCACAGAGCGATTTCCCTGGCGTAAGTTGCGAAACTCACGCTTCTTCAGACTCATTGCACCAGCTGAGACATGTGCGGTGCGGAAGGCTTGCTTGAACTGCTCCCAAGTGACTCCAGCAATGGGGTATGTGGTGGTGTAGTTCTCCCACCATGCAGCTGCAGGGCCTTCAAGTTGATGCGCGACAAAGCGCGTCTTCTCAGCTTCAGTACAACCAGCAGTGATCAGTTCCCGCTCCATCTTGCGGAGCCAATCATCTGCCACAATGGGCTCAATGCTGCTGGAGAAAGTCGGAGGGTTCAACCTCAGGAAACGGGTGAGATTGTCAGCTTGGGGTGGATGATGGTTGTTGTTATTGTTCTGGTTCTCGATGATCAGCTGCAACAGGGTATTCTGTTGCTGAATCAACTGAGTGAGTTCCGGCGGGAAGTTGGAAGGAGGGGCACGTCTCGGAGGCATCTGGTGTTTGTAGAGGGGTGAGATTAGCATAGAACAATGGTCTAAAGAGTAATTACACTACCCATATGAAATGTAACAACCAAGTATCACACCACACATTTTATTCAATACTATCACAAAAGGTTCACACACGGGGATACAAAATTCGATAACCTAAACATCGGCCTAAGCGTTTAACGATAAGATAAAATTGGTGGTCTAGTCTAAGTGTCCTCCTCAGAAAAGCATGGTGGTGGGTCCTTCGGTGGAGCTTTCTTCATAGTCCTCCTCATTGCTGATCAAGGGGGCTACATCTCCTTCGGGATGAAGGTTCTCGCCCATGTCCAGTTCCTCCTCCAGGTATGCGACTCGAGTCTTCAGCTTCTCGGTCCTCTCCAGAAAGTCCTTCACCTCCAATTCGTGCTCATAGTGGGCTTCCCAGGCTGCTTCTTCGAGTTCGAGTTCGCGGAGCGACAGTTGCTTGATCTTCCTGGCGTCCTTGATCACACGATGCTCCAGAGTCCCGCTGTGCTTCTCCAAGGTCTGGGCATAGGACAGGAGAGCGTCCTCGGTCTTGCTTGAGATGATTTCTCCATCTTCTCCTCTCCGGGATACCATGAATAGTTCCGGTGAAATAGGGAAGCCTCTGTACACTTCCTTGATACGTCCGAGTTCACAATGGACCCACCATGTCCCTTCCGAGAATCCAGTTGGGTGCGATGAACTTGAAGTCCACCGGCTCAGTGCGCGGCTCGAATGTCCTTCCGAGAACGTGCACCTCAATCCTGTAGCGTGAATCCTCCGGGTAAGACGAAGTAGGCTTCCCTGTGATAGTCGGCAGAGCAATCCTCAAGCCCTTGGTGATCTGTATCAGCTCCTTTCCGAAAGGCATAGAGGCGTCGGGCTGGCAAAACTCCGTGAACTTAACGCGGATGAAGGTGGCCATCTAAAACATTGGAAAATCGGAGAGAAGTCAGAGATGATCAGAAGAGGAAATAGAGGATTTATAGACATAAGAAAATAGTTTTCTTCCTAAGGCTTTTCCATCCCTAGAGGTTACGTCCTATGGTCAACGTGTGCTCTGATACCATTTCTGTAGCGACCCAACTCAATACGAGTCAAGCCTCTGGTGTTTCCGTACCATCCCAAGATCATGCTGGTACACACTCAGTACATCAATGTATATATCAAGAGTTCAATCACACAACTTTATTAATCGAAATCTCATATCGAGTACTTTATTACAATAATGAATTACCATAAAGTGGTTGAAGGCCATCTCATGAGATATCTAACGAAGACTAGCGGAAGCATCAAGTAGGCGAGTCCATCCGACTCCAGGGCATGTTGTTGAGCATAGATCATAGCCTCACTCCTGGTCGGAAAAGTACTCTGCAACATGATACGTTGTAGCCGTGTAGGTCAGCATATGGAATATGCCGGCAAGTCATCAGAGAGAGGGAAAAAGAATAATAACCAACTATCTCTACATGCATATTTGGCAGGTGGGGCTATAAGTTTTAGCATAAAGCCAATTTTCTCCTACAACAAGAGAGGGCTGAAAAGTAAAATATTACTACATTGTTTGTTGTTAACGAGATGGTTCCGCCAACCAATTCTCGTACCTGAGTTGTTGATAATTCCCACATCATTATTAAATTGTGTCGAGAGTTCAGGAAAATTTCAATGCCCGCGGCTTAAGTTGTCCATGACCGTGGACACGGCTAATCGATTAGGTTTGGGCACTCTGCAGAGTTTTGCACATGTTCCCCACAATATTTGATCGCCTCCGGGTATGTCCTCACACTTTAGGGTGTTTGAAGACCGGATGATCAAAACATGGTCTTTCAACGGGTCCCTCTGAATCCCTGTCAGTGCCCATCCATTCCTACCGTTCTTATACATCTGCTAGCACCGCCTGTCCAGAGTCGCCGCGTTGTCCAACCAAGCCAGAGCCCATAATGACTTGTGGCTGTGCAGGTAAGCCTTGGGTCTTGAAGCCTCCGTCCGTCTCTTCGAGCCTAGGTGAAGCTTTCCGCAAGATGTCATGGCACGTCTCCAGCATCCCGGGGTCGTCCACTGGTTTCTCCAGGGAGCCCGTCAAACCATCCTTCACCCAGAGTTGCATTGCTTCACGAGGTCTTGAAAATCTTGACTTAACCGGTCTTGGTTATTTAATTATCCTCGCATCACTCGTGTTATGCACTCAACCAGAATCCCGTCTACTCAAGCATAGCAATATGAAATTTGTCATCCCGGGCCAAGTATCGGGGTTGTTGTGTGCCTACCACGTGATACTACAACCTATAACTATAATTTCCAAGTACCTACTCAGCATGCAATTGGGCAAAGAAAGGTGAAACTACCATGCATAGAAAAACATAGGAGATAGTATGATCAAAATGACTTGCCTTGATGATGGTTGTCTTGATCGAGCGCTTCTAAGTAACAAGCTTCGCACTCCGGGTGATCTACCGATACAAACAAATACACACCATAAGCACTACAATCATCAACAAGTAAAATAACATCACAAGCATAAAGTAGCTATGGCATAAAGTGAAAGAATTCACTTCACCTAACTAAGGCAGAAATTGTTTCTGTTAAAACCCCAAGTAAAAATATTTAAACAAATTTGAAACTTATACTATAGTAAGGTATAATCACTAGGAAACAGTAGCAAAAAGAATCAAATATAAATCATTTTTAAACTCCTAGAATAAGCAAAACAAGGTTTAAACTAAATCTGATCTAAAACAAATTTGAAAATTTCAAACATAGACACATTATATGTTTTTAAAACTACAGAAAAAATGTGATCTACTCGAAAAATAATCAACCTCATTGGATCTCTAGATTAACAGTTATGAGCCAAACAAAATTAGAACTTTCTCTGTTTTTGAATTAAACAGAAAAAAACAGAGAACTAACTTGTCAACGGGGGGGGGGGGGGGGGGGTAGGTGGCAGCTCCTGATTCGCTAAGGGGGTGTGTGCTGCGTGGCTAATCCAACAAACGGCTGCAAACTAAAGAAAACTGCTCGGCTAAAGATTACTAATAGAAAACCGAACGGTTTTCTTAACAAAACCGAAGGGGTATCTTCTTGTCTAATCACAAGCGTTGACTTAGATCGAACGACTCACGGAGGTGATGGGGTTCACAGGGAGCTGGCTCACCGTGGCAGTAGGTTCTCCGGCGAGGCAGGAAGTGGTGCTCGTCGTCGGCGTCGCGGCGGTAGTCGGTGACGGCGTCCGAGGTGTTGGGGAGGTGGCGGCGGGTCTCCTCCGTCGGATGGCGGCGACGGCGAGGCTTCTTGTGGCCGGGGAAGAGCTCGGGGAGGTTGGGAGGCTACTGTGCCGGCCGAACTCCGGCGAGGCAGCGGGGGATGGCGTGGGGAGAGGGCTTGGCGTTGCTAGGGGAAAATGGAATGGGGGGAGGTGGTGGAGGCTGCTGGTGGCGTCGGTTGGTGCGGGAGGGTGCGGCAGTGGCCGGGGTGGCGAGGCGAGGTTCTACTGGAGCCTGGCTCCAGCGAGGTGTGTGGGGGCGAGGGGTGTGGCATGGGGAGGAGGGGCCGAGGGGGGGGGGGGCTCGGGGGCGGCGTATATTTAGGGGCAGGGGGGTCGAGGGAAGGAAGGGGGAGGGCGTGGGGAGGAGATCCCGTCGGATCAGGGAGTCACACCATGGAGGGTGGCCGAGGCGCTGGGAAGGAAAGGTCACAAGAGAAGAAAGGTAGGAGGAAGAAGAAAGAAGGAAAGAAAGAAAGGAAAAAAAGAAAAACAAGTGAGGGGTGCGCTGCGTGGGGAGGAGATCCCGGCGGGATTCTCGCCGAGAAAAAAAACGCCCCAGGGCGGTTTCCAAAAAAAAGATTTTTTTAAAACAACAAGAGAATAGAATAAAAGGAAACATAATAAAATAATTTATATGGGGTATTATATACCAAATCGATCAGAAAAATATTTTCTAATTGAGTATAATTTTTCCAAAACCAAAATAAAAACTTTTTAAAAAACTTTTTTTTAGAAAAACCCCTAAGGCTTTATTCTCTTTTTGAAATTATTTTCTCCACAAAGTTTGTGTTTCCTTGGCTCAAAATATATCAAAAGTGTCCCTTGTCATTTTGGAGGGTCATATTCCTCCTCTCTTTCTTGCTTGCAAGAAATTATTTCCCGGCACTTCTTGCACGAAGAAAACAAATAGAAATGCAAAAGAAAAATTTGAAAGAATTCAAATGCAAATCTTTATTGCCATTCAATATGCATAGATGCTTAGCTACAATTGTAAAACATTCCCAATTGGGAAAATTGGGAAGTTACACAAAACCTTCTCGTTGTATCACGTACAACCTTTCCTCAAGGAAACCGTCGAGGAAATAATGTTTTGACATCCTATGTACAATATTTCATAAACAATCCAGCAACTACTAACATAATTCCAGCAGACTTTTAGCATCGCTACGAGTGAGAAAGTCTCATCATAGTCAACTCTTTGAACTTGTGGGAAACATCCTTGCGACAAGTCGAGCTTTTCTTAATGGTGACTTTTCACCATCATCGTGTGTCTTTCTTTTAAAGATCCATCTTTACTTAATAGTCCTACGACCATCAAGTAGTTCTTCCAAAGTCTACACTTTGTCTTCATACATGGACCCTGTCCCGGAGTTCATGGCTTCCATCCATTTGTCGGAATCCGGGCCCACCATCGCTTCTCCATAGCTCGTAGGTTCATTGTTATTCAACAACATGACCTCTAAGACAGGGTTACCGTACCACTCTGTAGTAGTACGCGACCTTGTCGACCTACAAGGTTTGTAGTAACTTGATCCGAAGCTTAATGATCACCATCATGAGTTTCCACTTCAATTGGTGTAGGCGCCATAAGAACAACGTCCTGCACCCTGCTACACACTGGTTGAAGTCACGGTTCTTTAACCTCATCAAGGTCCACCACTGTCCCACTCAATTCTTTCGACAGAAACTTTCCTCGAGAAAGGCCCGTTTCTAGAAACAAACACTTTTCTTCCGGATCTGAGATAGGAGATGTATCTAACTGTCTTCGATATCCTATGAAGATGCTTTTATCCGCCTTTGGTTCGAGCTTACCAGACTGAAACTTTTTCACATAAGCGTTGCAGCCCCAAACTTTCAATAAACGACAGCTTAGGTTTCTCCAAACCATAGTCTATACCGTGTCATCTCAACGGAAATACGCGGTGCCCTATTGAAAGTGAATGCGGTTGTCTCTAATGCATAACCCATAAACAATAATGGTGATTCGATAAGAGACATCATAGTATGTACCATATCAAATAGGGAGCGGCTATGACGTTCGGACACACCAACACATTGTGGTGTTCCAAGTGGTATGAATTGCGAAACCATTTACACATTGTCTCAACTGTGTACTGATACGTCTCAAATGTATCTATAATTTTTGATGGTTTTATGCTGTTATCTTGTCAACTTTGGATGTTTCATATACCTTTTATATCTTTTTTGGGACTAACTTATTAATTCAGTGCCAAGTGCCAGTTCCTGTTTTTTCTGTGTTTTTGACTCTTTTCATATCTAATTTTGGAACGGAGTCCAAATGGAATAAAATCCCCGAAATGAATTTTTCCAGAACAAAAGAAGATCGGGGGACTTGAGGGCCAAGGCAGGAGGCCCACAGGGGGCCCACAAGCCCTGTAGCCGCGGCCAGGGGGGCCGTGGCTACCAGGCTTGTGGCCCCCTGGAGCTCCCCTGCCCTAGCTCTTTGGCCTATATATTCCCTAAAATCCCAGAAAAAATAAGGGCGTCCACAAAACCACTTTTCCGCCGCCGCAAGCTTCCGTTTCCGCGAGATCTCATCTGGAGACCCTTCCCGGTGCCCTGCCGGAGGGGACTTTGGAGCTGGAGGGCTTCTACATCAACATCATTGCCTCTCCAATGACTCGTGAGTAGTCTACTTCAGACCTACGGGTCCGAAGTTAGTAGCTAGATGGCTTCTTCTCTCTATTGGATCTTCAATACAAAGTTCTCCATGATCTTCATGTTGATCTATCCGATGTAATCCTCTTTGGCGGTGTATTTGTCGAGATCCGATGAATTGTGGATTTGTGATCAGATTATCTATGAATTATATTTGAGTCTTTGCTGATTTCTTATATGCATGATTTGATATCCTTGTAAGTCTCTCCGAGTCTTGGGTTTTGTTTGGCCAACTAGATCTATGATTCTTGCAATGGGAGAAGTGTTTGGTTTTGGGTTCATACCGTGCGGTGACCTTTCCCAGTGACTGAAGGGGCAGCAAGGCACGCATCATGTTGTTTCCATCAAGGGTAACAAGGTGGGCTTTCATCATAGATTTGAGTTTGTTCATCTACATCATGTCATCTTGCTTAAGGCATTACTCTGTTCTTATGAACTCAATACACTCGATGCATGCTGGATAGCGGTCGACGTGTGGAGTAATAGTAGTAGATGCAGAAAGTATCGGTCTACTTGTTTTGGACATGATGCCTATATTTATGATCATTGCCTTAGATAATGTCATGACTTTGCGCGGTTCTATCAATTGCTCGACAGTAATTGGTCACCCACCGTCTACTTGCTTTCATGAGAGATGCCACTAGTGAACACTACGGCCCCCGGATCTATTCACAACTATCATCTCCGCTTTTACTTTTACTTTGCTTTGTTTACCTTTTGCTTTCAGTTCTCACTTTGCAAACAATCTATAAGGGATTGACAACCCCTTCATAGCATTGGGTGCAAGCTCTTTGTGTTTGTGCAGGTACTTGTGACTTGACGCGATTCTCCTACTGGATTGATACCTTGGTCCTCAAACTGAGGGAAATACTTACCGCCTCTTTGCTACATCACCCTTTCCTCTTCAAGGGAACACCAACGCAAGGCTCCAAGGCCGCGGGGGAATCCTTTGCATATTTGCCAAGGAAATCCCTATAGGCGTAGCCAGCAGCAGAAGGATTTCTGGCGCCGTTGCCAGGGAGATCAAGTCAAGATCTATCCAAGTAAGTGTCACAAACTCATCTCTTGCATTTACCTTTTTTGCCAGTTGCGTCTGGTTTTCCTCTCCCCCACTTCACATTTGCCGTTTTCATTTGCCCTTCTCCTTTGCCTTTTTCTTTTGTCTTTTGCCTTCTTTTCTGCCTGTTTTCCTCGCTGGCTCTTGGGCTTGTTCGTGAGAGACCTTTCCTCATGGCCAAACCAAACTATTTCAGGAGGTTGGAAGAGATTGAAACTAGTGTCAAAGGTTTCATGTCTTCTCAGTTTGATCAAAATAGTTACTTCCGTAGGGAATTAAAAGAGCAAAATTCTTTTATGGCCTGTTTGAATAAAGAAGTTGATGATATGGCCAAAGAATTCCTTGCACTAAATTCTCAGCTTGCTCACCTTGAAAAATTGGTGGGCCAAATTTTTGACAAGCAGGCTACCTTAGTCAATAAGATGGCAGCTAAACCTGAAATTTGTGATGCAGATCACGAAGATCTTAAAGTGCTTGGTGTGACTCCTCTTGAATCTTTGTTTTCGCATGTCAAACCTATTGATGAAGGGGCTGGATATGAATCCACTTTCCTTGAAAAACGTCCCAATGATTCAGAGTCCACCTATCTTGATGATAAAGGTGTGGAGAGTGGAGTAGAAGAAATCAAAATATTGGGTAGTAATGAAACTCCCACTTTGGATTTCAAGGAATTCAATTATGATAGTTTCTCTTTGTTTGAATGCATTTCCTTGATGCAATCCATTTCAAACTCTCCACATGCTTATAGCCAAAGCAAAGCCTTTACAACACATATTGTAGATGCTATGATGAAATCTCTTGAAGAGAAACTCGAATTAGAAGTATCTATACCTAGAAAACTTCATGATGAGTGGGAACCTACTATCAAAATCAAAATCAAAAACTATGAATGCAATGCTTTGTGTGATTTGGGTGCTAGTGTTTCCGCGATTCCAAAGTCTTGTGGATTCTACTGTCAAGAAACCCATGGGAAGGATCAATGATGTTCTTATTGTTGCAAATAAGAACTATGTACCCGTGGATTTCATTGTACTTGACATAGATTGCAATCCTTCATGTCCATTATTCTTGGTAGACCTTTCCTAAGGACTATTGGTGCTATCATCGATATGAAGGAAGGGAATATTAGATTTCAATTTCCTCTAAAGAAGGGCATGGAGCATTTCCTAGAAATAAAATAAGATTGCCTTATGAATCTATGATGAGGGCTACTTATGGTTTGAGCACCAAAGATGACTATACGTAATTCCATCACCTTATGCCTAGCTAAGGGCGTTAAACAATAGCGCTTGTTTGGAGGCAACCCAACGAATCTATCCTTTTTCTTTCTGTTTTGTGTTTTCCACACTTTCATAATTCTGTTATGATTGTGTTTTTGTGTTTCCTTTGCTTTTGTGCCAAGTGAAACCGTTACGATTAGCCTTGGGGATGATCGTTTGATCATGCTGGAAAAGACAGAAACTTTCTGCTCACGAAAAGAATTTTCATTTTTTTTTCTGTGAGTGCTTTTGAGTTGATTATTTTTGATGCTGATTGCTACGCAAATTCTTCAGACTGTCGTAATTTTTCAGAATTTTTGAAGTACCATAAGTATACGAAGTATACAGATTGCTACAGACTGGTCTGCTGTTAACAGATTCTGTTCTTGTTGAGTTCGTTGCTTATTTTGATGAAACTATGGATAGTATCGGGGGGCATTAGCCATGGAAGATTGAAAATACAGTAACCCAACATCAACATAAGTAGAATTTTAGTTTGCTAATGTACCTAAGGAAGTCGTGATTTGCTTTCTTATACTAATGATATCACGAGTTTCTGTTTAAGTTTCGTGTTGTGAAGTTTTCAAGTTTTGGGTGAAGTTCTTATGGACAAAGAGATAAAGAGTGTCAAGAGCTCAAGCTTGGGGATTCCCAAGGAACCCCAAGTTGATTGAAGGATGCCGAAAAATCCTAAGCTTGGGGATGCCCCGGGAAGGCATCCCCTCTTTCGTCTTCAATCCATCGGTAACGTTACTTGGGGCTATATTTTTATTCACCACATGTTATGTGTTTTGCTTGGAGCGTCTTGTATGGTAGGAGTCTTTTATCTTTGCTGTGTCACAATCTTCCTTGCTGCACACCTAGAGAGAGAGACATGCACTCACCGTGATTTTGTCGAGCTTCACTTATATCCTTTGGTTAGGCAATTCAGCTCACATGTGTTTCACTTATATCTTTTGAGCTAGTTGATTTTGCTCTATATGCTTCACTTCTATCTTTTCGAGAACGGCAGTGCGTGGTGTGGTAGTTGATCTATGCTATGAAAGTAGTCTCAAAATGAGTAGTTATCCAAAGGGATATGAAAAGTTCCACCTTCATGTGCATCGAGTAGTAAGAGAAGTTTGATTCATCTCAATTAGTTTTGAGTTGTGGTTGTGGTAATATTGAAGTTATACTAGTAAGGTGTTGTGGATCTAGAAATACTTGTGTTGAAGTTAGTGATTCCCGTAGCATGCACGTATGGTGAACCACTATGTGATGAAGTCTGAGCATGATTAGTTTATTGATTGTCATCCTTTGTGTAGCGGTCGGGATCGCGCGATGGTTTATACCTACCAACCCTTCACCTAGGAGTATGCGTTGAATGCTTTGTTTTGATAACTAGTAAAACTTTTGCAACAAGTATATGAGTTCTGCATGACTAATGTTGAGTCCATGGTTTAGATGCACTTTCACCTTCCACCATCACTATCTTCTTTAGTGCCGTGCAACTTTCCTCGGTGCATAAAACCCACCATTAGCCTCCCTCAAAACAGCCACCATACCTACCTACTATGGCTTTTTCAAAGCCATTCCGAGATATATTGCCATGCAACTACCACCATGACATGTGCCACAGCTTCTACATTGCCATTGCTTGATCATAAGATAGCTAGCATGATGTTTCCATTGATGTCTATGCCATACTAGATCATTGTCACGGTACACTACCGAAGGCATTCCATATAGAGTCATCATTGCTCTAAGTTTTGAGTTGTAAGTGTGATGATCATCATTGATGGAGCATTGTCCCATGTGAGGAAATAAAAGAGGCCAGCGAAGCCCATTTACAAAAAGAGGCCAAAGATGCCCACACAAAAAATAAAAATAAATAAAAAAGATGCCAAACAGCCCACCAAAAAAATGAGAGAAAAAGAGAGAAGGGACAATGCTACTATCTCCTTTCCACACTTGTGCTTCATATTAAGCACCATGATCTTCATGATTGAGAGTCTCTCGTTTTGTCACCACCACATAGCTAGTGGGGAATTTTCATTATATAACTTGGCTTGTATATTCCAATGATGGGCTTCCTCAAAATTGCCTTAGGTCTTCGTGAGCAAGCAAGTTGGATGCACACCCACTAGTTTTCTTTAAGAGCTTTCACATACTCTTAGCTCTAGTGCATCATTTGTATGGCAATCCCTACTCATTCACATTGATATCTATTGATGAGCATCTCCATAGCTCATTGATATGCCTAGTCGATGTGACCATCTTCTCCTTGTTTGCCTTGCAACCTCCACCACACTCCATTCCACTTTTAGTGCTAAAACCATGGCTCACGCTCATGTATTGCGTGAGAGTTGAAAAAGTTTGAGAAAGTAAAGGTGTGAAAACAATTACTTGGCCAATACCGAGGTTGTGCATGATTTAAATTCGTTGTGCAAGGATGATAGAGCATAGCCAGACTATATGATTTTGTAGGGATAACTTTCTTTTGGCCTTGTTATTTTGAAAGTTCATGATTACCTTGCTAGTTTGCTTGAAGTATTATTGTCTCCACGTCAATAGCAAACTATTGTTTTGAATCTAACAAATCTGAACATTCATGTCACATAAGAGGAGTTACAAAGGACATCTATGCTAGGTAGCATGAAAGCATCAAAAATTCATTCTTTATCACTTCCCTACTCGAGGACGAGCAGGAGTTAAACTTGGGGATGCTTGATACGTCTCAAATGTATCTATAATTTTTGATGGTTTCATGTTGTTATCTTGTCAACTTTGGATGTTTTATATACCTTTTATATCTTTTTTGGGACTAACTTATTAATTCAGTGCCAAGTGCCAGTTCCTGTTTTTTCTGTGTTTTTGACTCTTTTCAGATCTGATTTTGGAATGGAGTCCAAACGGAATAAAATCCCTGAAATGATTTTTTCCAGAATAGAAGAAGATCGGGGGACTTGAGGGCCAAGGCAGGAGGCCCACAGGGGGCCCACAAGCCCTGTAGCCGCGACCAGGGGGGCCGCGGCTACCAGGCTTGTGGCCCCCGTGGAGCTCCCCTGCACTAGCTCTTTGGCCTATATATTCCCTAAAATCCCAAAAAAAATAAGGGCGTCCATGAAAGCACTTTTCCGCCACCACAAGCTTCATTTTCCGCGAGCTCATCTGGAGACCCTTCCCGATGCCCTGCCGAAGGGGACTTTGGAGCTGGAGGGCTTCTACATCAACATCATTGCCTCTCCAATGACTCGTTAGTAGTCTTCTTCAGAACTACGGGTCCGTAGTTAGTAGCTACATGTCTTCTTCTCTCTCTTGGATCTTCAATACAAAGTTCTCCATGATCTTCATGTTGATCTATCCGATGTAATCCTCTTTGGCGGTGTGTTTGTCGAGATCCGATGAATTGTGGATTTGTGATCAGATTATCTATGAATTATATTTGAGTCTTTGCTGATTTCTTATATGCATGATTTGATATCCTTGTAAGTCACTCTGAGTCTTGGGTTTTGTTTGGCCAACTAGATCTATGATTCTTGCAATGGGAGAATTGCTTGGTTTTGGGTTCATACCGTGCGGTGACCTTTCCCAGTGACAGAAGGGGCAGCAAGGCACGCATCATGTTGTTGCCATCAAGGGTAACAAGATGGGCTTCCATCATAGATTTGAGATTGTCCATCTACATCATGTCATCTTGCTTAAGGTGTTACTCTGTTCGTCATGAACTCAATACACTTGATGCATGCTGGATAGCGGTCGACGTGTGGAGTAATAGTAGTAGATGCAGAAAGTATCGGTCTACTTTTTTCGGACGTGATGCCTATATGTACGATCATTGCCTTAGATAACATCATGACTTTGCACGGTTCTATCAATTGCTCGATAGTAATTCGTTCACCCACCGTCTAGTTGCTTTCATGAGACAAGCCACTAGTGAACACTACGGACCCCGGGTCTATTCACAACTATCATCTTCGCTTTTACTTTTACTTTGCTTTGTTTACTTTTTGCTTTCAGTTCTCACTTTGCAAACAATCTGTAAGGGATTGACAACCCCTTCGTAGCGTTGGGTGCAATCTCTTTGTGTTTGTGCAGGTACTTGTGACTTGACGTGATTCTCCTACTGGATTGATACCTTGGTTCTCAAACTGAGGGAAATACTTACCGCCGCTGTGCTACATCACCCTTTCCTCTTCAAGGGAACACCAACGCAAGGCTCCAAGGCCGTGGGGAATCCTTTGCATATTTTCCAAGGAAATCCCTATAGGCGTAGCGAGCAACATGTACCAAAACTCACAACTCAGATATTCATCTCTATGATCATATCATAGACAATTTGTCCTCTTGTCACTATGATCTTCACTCTGAAATAGATTTGAACTTTTCAATATTTCAGACTTGTGATTCATCAAGTCAATACTCCTGTATCTACTCAAATCATCAGTGAAGTAAGAACATAATGATATCCACTGTGTGCCTCAACACTCATTAGACTACACACATAAAAAATGTATTGCATCCAACAAGTTACTTTCTTGTTCCATGTGGTATGATTTTGCATGTCTCAAGTGATTCAAAATCAAGTGATTCTTCGTGCGTTTATACCAACAAGTATGGTTCGCATGTCTCAAACATTTCAAAAATGAGTGAGTACAAAGATCCATCAGCATGGAGCTTCTTCATGCATTTTACACCAACATGACTCAAGCGGCAATGCCACAAGTAAGTGGTACTATCATTATTACTTTGTATCTTTTGGCACCAATATTATGAATATGTGTAACACTACGATCGACATTTAATAAACCATTGAAGGTAATTATTCAAGCAAATAGAATAACCATTATTCTCTTTAAACGAATAATTGTATTGCAATAAACACGATCCAATCATGTTCATGCTCAACGCAAATACCAAATAGCAATTATTTAGGTTTAACACCAATCCCGATGGTAGAGGGAGCGTGCGATGTTTGATCACATCAACCTTGGAAACACTTCCAACACGTATCGTCACCTTGCCTTTAGCTAGTCTCCGTTTATTCCGTAGCTTTTACTTCGAGTTACTAATCACTCAGCAACCGAACCGGTAACTAATACCCTCGTGCTACTAGGAGTACTAGTAAAGTACACATCAATATCATGTATATCAAACATATATCTGTTGACTTTGCCAACCTTCTTATCTACCAAGTATCTAGGGTAGCTCCGCCTCAGTGACCGTTTCCCTCATAACAGAAGCATTTAGTCTCGGGTTTGGGTTCAATCTTGGGTTTCTTCATTGGAGCAACAACTGATTTGCCGTTTCATGAAGTATCCCTTCTAGCCCTTGCCCTTCTTGAAACTAGTGGTTTTACTAACCATCAACAATTGATGCTCCTTCTTGATTTCTACTTTCGTAGTGTCAAACAGTGCGAATCGCTCAAGGATCATCATATCTATCCTTGATATGTTCTAGTTCTTCACGAAGCTCCAGCAGCTTAGTGGCAGTAACTTTGGAGAACCATCACTATCTCATGTGGAAGATTAACTCCCACTTGATTCAAGCGATTGTTGTACTCAGACAATCTGAGAACATGCTCAACAATTTGAGCTTTTCTCCTTTACTTTGTAGACGAAGAATCTTGTCGGAGGCCTCATACCTTTTAACAAGGGCACGAGCATGAAATCTCAATTTCATCTCTTCGAACATATCATATGTTCCGCGACGTTTCAAAACGTCTTCGGCGCCTTGCTTCTAAGCTATTAAGTATTATGCATTGAACTATCACGTAGTCATCAAAAACGTGTATGCCAGATGTTCGCAACATCCACAGAAGACTCTCGAGGTGCAGCACACCGAGTAGTGCATTAAGGACATAAACCTTCTACGCAGCAATGAGGACAATCCTCAGTTTTATGGACTCACTCCGCAAAGTTGCCACTATCAACTTCCAACTAAATTTTCTCTAGGAACATATAAAAACAGTAGAGCTATAGCGAAGCTACATCATAATTCGGAAAGACCATTAGACTAAGTTCATGATAATTAGTTCAATTAATCATGTAACTTAAGAACTCCCACTCAAAAAGTACATCTCTCTAGTCATTTGAGTGGTACATGATCCAAATCCACTAACTCAAGTCCGATCATCACGTGAGTTGAGAATAGTTTCAGTGGTAAGTGATACGTCCATTTTGCATCATGTTTTCATGTTGATATTTATCGCTTCTTTGGCTGTTATTTCACTTCAAGGTACAATTCTTGTGCCTTTCTCTCTTATTTTGCAAGGTTTACATGAAGAGGGAGAATACCGGCAACTGGAATTCTGGCCTGAAACTGGAGCAAAGTTGAGACACCTATTCTGCGCAACTCCAAACGCCGTAAAAATCAACGAGGCTTTTTTACCCGATTTATCAAAAATACTGGGCCGAAGAAGTGCCAGAGGGGCACCAGGGGGTGCCCACAAGCCTGCACGCCGCGACCACCCCCCAGGCCGCGCCATGGGGGCTTGTGGGCAGCCCACTGGCCCACTTGCTCCCCTCTTTTGCTATATGGAGGGTTTCGTCCAAGAAAGAAAAATCAGGGATGAGCTTTTTCGTGTTTTCACCGCCGCCATGAGGCGAACTTGAGCATAACCAATCTAGAGCTCCGGCAGGACGATCCTGCCGGGGAAACTTCCCTCCTGGAGGGGGAAATCGTCACCATCATCATCACCAACACTCCTCTCATCGGAGGGGACGCGTCACCATCAACATCTTCATCAGCACCATCTCGTCTCCAAACCCTAGTTCATCTGTTGTAACCAATCTCCGTCTCCCGACTCCGATTGGTACTTGTAAGGTTGCTAGTAGTGTTGATTACTCCTTGTAGTTGATGCTAGTTGGATTATTTGGTGGAAGAGTTTATGTTCAGATCCTTGATGCTACTCATTACCTCTATGGTCATGAATATGATTATGCTTTGTGAGTAGTTACTTTTGTTCCCGAGGACATGGGATAAGTCATGCTAATAGTAGTCATGTGAATTTGGTATTCGTTCGGTAATTTGATATGTTGTATGTTGTTTTTGCTCTAGTGGTGTTATGTGACGTTGACTACATAACACTTCACCATTATTTGGGCCTGGAGGAAGGCATTGGGAAGTAGTAAGTAGATGACGGGTTGCTAGAGTGATAGAAGCTTAAACCCTAGTTTATGCGTTGCTTCGTAAGGGGCTGATTTGGATCCACTAGTTTAATGCTATGGTTAGACTTTGTCTTAATTCTTCTTTCGTAGTTGCGGATGCTTGTGAGAGGGGTTAATCATAAGTGGGATGCTTGTCCAAGTAAGGGAAGTACCCAAGCGCCGGTCCACCCACATATCAAACTATCAAAGTAACGAACGCGAATCATATGAACATGATGAAACCAACATGACAGAAATTCCCGTGTGTCCTCGGGAGCATTTTTCCTCCTATAAGACTTTTTCCAGGCTTGTCCCTTACTATAAAAGGGATTGGGCCACTTTTCTGCACCTTTGCTACTTTTGTTACTTGTTGCTTGCTACGAATCATATCACCACACAATCACTTGTTACCGATAATTTCAGTGCTTGCAGATATTTCCTTGCTGAAAACCACTTGTCAGATCCTTCTGCTCCTCGTTGGGTTCGACACTCTTACTTATCGAAAGGACTACGATTGATCCCCTATACTTGTGGGTCATCAAGACTCTTTTCTGGCGCCGTTGCCGGGGAGTGAAGCGCCTTTGGCAAGTGGAACTTGGTAAGGAAACATTCATATAGTGTGCTGGAATTTATCGTCACTTGTCACTATGGATACTAATCCTTTGAGGGGCTTGTTCGGGGTATCTTCACCTCGAACGGAAACACAAATAGTTTCTCCTCCACCTGCTGCACCTACTGAAAATATTTTCTTTGAATTTCCTTCGGGTATGCTTAAGAAACTGCTGGCTAATCCATTTACAGGAGATGGAACATCACATCCAAACTTACATCTAATCTATGTAGATGAAGTTTGTGGTTTATTTAAGCTTGCAGGTGTGCGTGAGGATGAGGTCAAGAAGAAGATCTTTCGTTTATCTTTGAAGGATAAGGCGTTGACATGGTATAGGCTATGTGATGATACTGGATCATGGGACTACAATCGGTTGAAATTGGAATTTCATCAAAAGTTTTATCCTATGTATTTAGTACGTCGTGATCGGAATTATATTTATAATTTTGGCATCGTGACAGAGAAAGCACCGCTCAAGCTTGGGGGAGGCTTAAATCAATGTTATATCCATGCCCCAATCATGAGCTCTCGAGAGAAATTATAATTCAGAACTTCTATGCTCGACTTTCTCATGATGATCGCACCATGCTTGACACTGCTTGTACCGTTTCTTTTATGAAGAGAGGTATTGACGTCAAGTGGAATTTATTGGAGAGAATTAAACGCAACTCTGAAGATTGGGAGCTTGAAGAAGGTAAGGAGTCAGGTATGAATTTCACTTTTGATTGCGTTAAATCCTTTGTTGAGACAAATACCTTTAGTGCCTTTGGCGCTAAGTATGGACTTGACTCTGAGATAGTAGCTTCATTGTGTGAATCATTTGCTGCTCATATTGATCTCCCCAAACAGAAGTAGTTTAAATTTCATCCTCCTTTAGAAGTCAATGTAGTTAAACCCACTCCAGTTGAAGAGAAAGTCATTGCCTATAATGATCCTGTTGTTCCCAGTGCTTACATTGAGAAACCACCTTTCCCTGTTAGGATAAAGGATCATTCTAAAGCTTCAACTGTGATACGTAGAGGCTATATTAGAACACCTACACCCCTGAGAAAATTAGAGTGGAACCTAGCATTGCTATTATCAAAGATCTTCTGTCTGAAGAAGTAGAGGGACATAATATTCACTTCTGTGAAGATGCTGCTAGAATTGCTAAACCTCACATTAGAGACAAACATAGGCTTGTTGTTGGCATGCCTGTGGTTTCTGTTAAGATAGGAGATCATTGTTATCATGGTTTATGTGACGTGGGTGCTAGTGTTAGTGCAATACCTCAATCCTTATACGATGAAATCAAAGATGAGATTGCACCTATTGAGATAGAACCTATTGATGTCACTATTCAGCTTGCCAACAGAGATACTATCTGCCTTGTGGGAATTTTTAGGGATGTTGAAGTCTTGTGTGGTAAAACGAAGTATCCTGCTGATTTCCTCGTTCTTCCTATCGCACAAGATAGCTTTTGTCCCATCATATTTGTAGAACTTTTCTCAATACTGTCGATGCTCATATTGATTGTGAGAAGCAAACTTTCACTGTTGGCTTTGAAGGAGTATCACATGAGTTCAATTTCTCTAAGTTTGGTAGACAACCTCATGAAAATGAGTTGCCTAGTAGGGATGAAACTATTGCCTTAGCCTCTATTGATGTGCCTCCTACTGATCCCTTAGAGCAATACTTGCTTGAGCACGAGAATGATATGCATATGAATGAAAGGGGTAAGATAGATAGGGTTGTCTTAGAACAATATCCTATCCTTAAGAATAATCTGCATGTTGAACTGCTTGGGGATCCACCCCCACCAAAGGGTGATCCTGTGTTTGAGCTTAAACAGTTGACTGATACTCTTAAGTATGCCTATCTTGATGAAAAAGAGATATATCCTGTCATTATTAGTGCTAGCCTCTCACAGCATGAAGAAAAGAAGTTACTAAAAACTCTAAGGAAGCATCTGATGTCAGCTCTGCTTCCCCGGCGACGGCGCTAGAAAAATGCTGCTAACGGCAGTCCCTGCCAACGACACTAGAAGAATGTTCTTGATGAGTCCCTGACTTGATGCCTTCGCGACAACAGAGCCAGAACTGCTCCCAGTTGCTCAACAATTAACAATTGTCTTGCAATGGCCCACCAACGCGTGGGTTCATGGCTGTTTCGAGGTTAGAGTATTCGACCCAATTTGTCGGTACGCCAGTCAAGAGGTGAGAGAATACTCTTGGGTATTAGCTGCTGAATGTGTCGGATTCAACCACACCTAAAAGATTAGTATCTGCAAGCAAAGTATCAGCAACAAAATAGGATGATAACAACGGTGTCAGAAACGACCTGTTGACGGCAGACAATTCCTAACTATCGTATCAATGGCGCCAGAAGTTGCCCGTTGATGGAAATTGTCTTTTCCCATCAACGACGAGCAAACCAGAATAGTAGCAGGTAGCAACAGTGTAACGAGTAACATCAGTGGCAAGGAACAGTAGTATTGACAGCAGCAGAGGAAAACAAGTGACAGCAGCAGAGCAAAACAAGTAACATCAGCAGTAGGACAAACTCGTAGGCAATGGGTCGGCGATTCGTTTGGATGATATTCATCATGCAACAGTTATAACACGGAGAGATATGTGGTTGGTTCCGTTCGTCAATGTGATGTAGGCATGCATCCCGTGTGTAGTCATATGTGCTTAGGGAAAAGAACTTGCATGACATCTATTGTCCATCCCTCCCGTGGCAGCGGGGTCCAAAAGGATACTACGGGATATTAAGGTTCTCCTTTTAATAAAGAAACGGAACAACGCATTAGCACTTGGTGAACACATGAACTCCTCAAACTATGGTCATCACCGGGAGTGGTTCCGGTTATTGTCACTCCGGGGTTGCCGGGTCATAACACATGGTAGGTAACTACAACTTGCAAGATCGGATCTAAAATACACATATAATGGTGACAACATAATAATTTCAGATATGAAATCATGGCAGTCGGGCCCTGGTGACAAGCATGAAGCATGGCAAAGTAGTAGCAACATCAATCTGAGAACCTAGTGGATACTAGGGATCAATCCCCGTCAAAACTAACTCGATTACATGATAGATCTCATCCTACTCATCACCGCCTAGCGAGCCTATGAATAGATTACTCACGAACGATGAAGAGCTTCATGGAATTGGAGAGGGAAGAAGGTTGATGATGATGATGGCGACGAGTTCCCCTCTCCGGAGCCCAAAACGGACTCCAGATATGTCCTCCAGATGAAGAACAGGATGTGGCGGCGCCTTCGTATCGCAAACACGACGAAATCTTCTCTTCTAATTTTTTTCTGGGCGAAAGTGAATTTGTAGAGCTGAATTTGGGGGCGGCAGAGCCACGTGGGCCCCACAAGCTTGGTTGCCGCGGCCAGGGGGGTGGCCGCGGCAACAGGGCTTGTGGCCCACTGGACCATCCCCTCCCGTGGATCTTTGCACAGGTATTTTTCATATTTTCCAGAAAAATTCTCCGTTAATTTTCAGGACGTTCCGAGAACTTTCATTTCTGCACAAAAACAACACCATGGCAATTCTGCTGAAAACAGCGTCAGTCCGGTTTAGTTCCATTCAAATCATGCAAATTAGAGTCCAAAACAAGGGCAAAAGAGTTTGGAAAAGTAGATAAGACGGAGACGTATCAACTCCCCCAAGCTTAAAACCTTGCTTGTCCTCAAACAACTCAGTTGACAAACTGAAAGAGAAAGAAAAACTTTGACAAACTCTGTTTGATCTTGTTGTTGCAACTATGTCTAACTCGTAACCAGAATTTCAGCAAGATCACAAGTTAACCACATAAGCAAGTGACACAAAGGTCTCACGGTAAACTAATATCAATGGCGTAATCAGCTAGCGAGCAAATAATAATGAGTTTAACATACCAACAATTCAATCAAAACAAGCATGAAGCAATATGAATAGGTGATATCTCGCTAACTCTTTCTGAGACCGCAAAACATAAATGCAGAGCACTTTCGAAGATCAAGGGCTGACTAAACCTTGTAATTCATAGCAACAAAGATCCAGTCATAGTCATACTCAATATCAATCAAAAGCAAAGCATAAAAATGATAGAGGTGCTCTCTAATTGGTGCTTATATAAGAAGAGGATGACTCAACGGGAAAATAAATAGACAGGCCCTTCGCAGAGGGAAGCGTTGATTTGCAGAGGTGCCAGAGCTCAAGCTTTGAAAACAGAGATAATAATTTTGGGTGGCATGCTTTCATTGTCAACGCAATGACCAAGAGTTCTCAATATGTTCCACACTATTCATGCTATAGGAGGTTCCCAAACAAAAAAGTAATGTTTTAACTCCCCCACCACCAATCAATCACACTCCACGGCTAGCCGAATCCTAGGGTACCGTCCATACTAACATCAATCGAGGGGGAGTCTTGTTTTACAGTTATGTTTTCGATTTAAGCGTGGAAATGGGCATTCCAATTACCGACCCCTTTCTCGTGAATGACAGTGAATAAACACATGTCGAGGATAACACGCCTAACATGGAAGATATCAACAGCCCCCTGTAACCACATGAGCGGTTCGGGCATGCAAAACATAATATTTCTTGAAGGTTTAGAGAATGGCACATGCAAATTTACTTGGAACGGCAGGTAAATACCGCACATAGGCCGGTATGGTGGACTCTCATGGAAAAACTTTTGGGTTTATGGAAGTGGATGCACAAGCAGTATTCCGCTTAGTACAAGTGAAGGCTAGCAAAAGAGTAGGAAGCGACCAACTAGAGAGCGACAACAGTCATCGGAATGCAATGAGTTTGACTAACATGGAGTGCAAGCATGAACAGGATATAAATCACCATGAACACGAACATCATAGAGGCTATGTTGATTTTGTTTCAACTACATGCATGAACATGCGCCAAGTCAAGCCACTTGAATCATTCAAAGGAGAATACCATCCTATCATACTACATCATAGTCATCTCAAAATCTATGTTGGCATTCAAGACAAACCATTATAAGCTCCTAGCTAAATAAGCATGGCATCAGAAACTATGATCTCTAAGTTGTCATTGCAAACATGGTTCTCTCACAACAAAGTTGAATCTGGGATGACAAGCTAGTCATATTTACAAAAACAAAATAGATAGAGTTCATACCAACTTTTCCAGTCTCAGTAACTTCATCACATATCATCATCATTGCCTTTCACTTGCACGATCGAACGATGTGAACAATAATAAGAGTGCTCATGCATTGGACTAAGTTGAATCTGCAGGCAAACACAAAGGAGAAGACAAAGTAATATGGCTCTTTGAAAGCTAAACAGGTATGCATGCAAGAGCTACTAAACATTGTAACCAATATCTTCTACCTTGACCCAAAGGAAAAAAAAGAAAACTATTTACACGGGAAAGCTCCCAACAAGCAAAAGAAGAAAGGAAAATCTTTTTTGGTTTTCTCAAAAGGTCAGAAAAAACAAGAAAACAAGAAAACGAAAATAAACTAGCATGGATAATAAAGTGGCAAAGTGTGAACACCGACTAACAAAGTAAAAGCATAAGCATGAATGTAAGGTCGGTGAGAACACGTACTCCCCCAAGCTTAGGCTTTTGGCCTAGCTTGGTCTACTCCCAAGGCGGGAAATAACCAGCTCCCACTGATAAACTAGCGTCTGGTACTCGACTCGCGGCTCGGGCACGGGCACCTGTGGTTGGGATAAGCCCCAATATGCGTAGATGTCCGAGGGCATAATTGTTGGAATTATGCCCTAGAGGCAATAATAAATATAGTTATTATTATAATTCCTGTATCAAGATAATCGTTTATTATCCATGCTATAATTGTATTGAATGAAGACTCATTTACATGTGTGGATACATAGACAAAACACTGTCCCTAGCAAGCCTCTAGTTGGCTAGCCAGTTGATCAACGATAGTCAGTGTCTTCTGATTATGGACAAGGTGTTGTTGCTTGATAACTGGATCACGTCATTAGGAGAATCACGTGATGGACGAGACCCAAACTAATAGACGTAGCATGTTGATCGTGTCATTTTATTGCTACTGTTTTCTGCGTGTCAAGTATTTATTCCTATGACCATGAGATCATATAACTTGCTAACACCGGAGGAATACTTTGTGTGTATCAAATGTCGCAACGTAACTGGGTGACTATAAAGATGCTCTACAGGTATCTCCGAAGGTGTTCGTTAAGTTAGTATGGATCGAGACTGGGATTTGTCCTTCCGTGTGACGGAGAGGTATCTCGGGGCCCACTCGGTAATACAACATCACACACAAGCCTTGCAAGCAATGTGACTTAGTGTAAGTTGCGGGATCTTGTATTACGGAACGAGTAAAGAGACTTGTCGGTAAACGAGATTGAAATAAGTATATGGATACTGACGATCGAATCTCGGGCAAGTAACATACCGAAGGACAAAGGGAATGACATACGGGATTATATGAATCCTTGGCACTGAGGTTGAAACGATAAGATCTTCGTAGAATATGTAGGATCCAATATGGGCATCCAGGTCCCTCTATTGGATATTGATCGAGGAGTCTCTCGGGTCATGTCTACATAATTCTCGAACGACGTTGTTTTATGCGTATTTGAGTTATATGGTTTGTTACCGAATGTTGTTCGGAGTCCCGGATGAGATCACGGACGTCACGAGGGTTTCCGGAATGGTCCGGAAACGAAGATTGATATATAGGATGACCTCATTTGATTACCGGAAGGTTTTCGGAGTTACCGGGAATGTACCGGGAATGACGAATGGGTTCCGGGAGTTCACCGGGGGGGCACCCACCCCGGGGAAGCCTATAGGTGTTTGGGGTGCCGCACCATCCCTTAGTGGGCTGGTGGGACAGCCCAAGAGAGGCCTATGCGCATTGGGAAGAAAATCAAAGAGGAGAGGAAAAAAAAGGGAGGAGGTGGGAAAGGGAAGAAGGACTCCACCTTCCAAACCAAATAGGACTCGGTTTGGGAGGGGAATCCTTCCCCCCTTAGCTCGGCCGACCCCTTGGGGGTTCTTGGACCCCAAGGCAAGGCTCCCCCTCCCTCTCCTATATATAGTGGGGTTTTAGGGCTGATTTGAGACAACTTTGCCACGGCAGCCCGACCACATATCTCCACGGTTTTACCTCTAGATCGCGTTTCTGCGGAGCTCGGGCGGAGCCCTGCTGAGACGAGATCATCACCAACCTCCGGAGCGCCGTCACGCTGCCGGAGAACTCTTCTACCTCTCTGTCTCTCTTGCTGGATCAAGAAGGCCGAGATCATCGTCGACCTGTACGTGTGCTGAACGCGGAGGTGCCGTCCGTTCGGCACTAGATCGTGGGACTGATCGCGGGACGGTTCGCGGGGCGGATCGAGGGACGTGAGGACGTTCCACTACATCAACCGCGTTCACTAACGCTTTTGCTGTACGGTCTACAAGGGTACGTAGATCACACATCCCCTCTCGTAGATGGACATCACCATGATAGGTCTTCGTGTGCGTAGGAAAAATTTTGTGTCCCATGCAACGTTTCCCAATAGCGGCATCATGAGCTAGGTTCATGCGTAGATGTCTTCTCGAGAAGAACACAAAAGTTTTTGTGGGCGGAGATGTGCGTTTTGCTGCCCTCCTTAGTCTTTTCTTGATTCCGCGGTATTGTTGGATCGAAGCGGCTCGGACAGACATTACTCGTACGCTTACGAGAGACTGGTTTCATCGCTACGAGTAACTCCGTTGCTCAAAGATGACTGGCGGGTGTCAGTTTCTCCAACTTTAGTTGAATCAGATTTGACCGAGGAGGTCCTTGGATGAGGTTAAATAGCAACTCATATATCTCCGTTGTGGTGTTTGCGTAAGTAAGATGCGATCCTACTAGATACCCATGGTCACCACGTAAAACATGCAACAACAAAATTAGAGGACGTCTAACTTGTTTTTGCAGGGTATGCTTGTGATTTGATATGGCCAAACGATGTGATGTGATATATTGGATGTATGATATGATCATGTTGTAATAGATAATATCGACTTGCACGTCGATGGTACGGCAACCGGCAGGAGCCATAGGGTTGTCTTTATAACTAACGTTTGTGCTTGCAGATGCGTTTACTATTTTGCTAGGATGTAGCCTTAGTAGTAATAGCATGAGTAGCACGACAACCCCGATGGCGACACGTTGATGGAGATCATGGTGTGGCGCCGGTGACAAGAAGATCGTGCCGGTGCTTTGGTGATGGAGATCAAGGAGCACGTGATGATGGCCATATCATGTCACTTATGAATTGCATGTGATGTTAATCCTTTTATGCACCTTATTTTGCTTAGAACGACGGTAGCATTATGAGGTGATCTCTCACTGAAATTTCAAGACGAAATTGTGTTCTCCCCGACTGTGCACCGTTGCTACAGTTCGTCGTTTCGAGACACCACGTGATGATCGGGTGTGATAGACTCAACGTTCACATACAACGGGTGCAAAACAGTTGCGCACGCGGAACACTCGGGTTAAGCTTGATGAGTCTAGCATGTGCAGACATGGCCTCGGAACACATGAGGCCGAAAGGTCGATCATGAATCATATAGATGATATGATTAGCATAGGGATGCTTACCACTGAAACTACACTCAACTCACGTGATGATCGGACTTGAGCTAGTGTAAGTGGATCATGAACCACTCAAATGACTAGAGAGATGTACTTTTTGAGTGGGAGTTTAGCGAATAATTTTATTAAGTTAAACTCTAATTATCTTGAACATAGTCTAAGTCCACTTTGAATATATTTGTGTTGTAGATCATGGCTCACGCGACAGTGATCCTGAATTTTAATACGTTCCTAGAGAAAGCTAAGTTGAAAGATGATGGAAGCAACTTTGTAGACTGGGCTCGTAATCTTAAGCTAATCTTACAAGATGGGAAGAAGGATTATGTCCTTAATGCTGCGCTAGGAGATGAACCACCCGCTACGGCTGATCAGGATGTTAAGAACGCTTAGTTAGCACGTAAGGAGGACTACTCAATAGTTCAATGTGCAGTCTTGTATGGCTTAGAACCGGGACTTCAACGTCGCTTTGAGCGTCATGGAGCATTTGAGATGTTCCAGGAGTTGAAGTTTATCTTTCAGAGAACGCCCGGATCGAGAGGTATGAGACCTCCGATAAATTCTATGCTTGCAAGATGGAGGAGAACTCGTCTGTCAGTGAACATGTGCTCAAAATGTCTGGGTACTCAAACCGTCTAGGTGAGCTGGGGATTCAACTCCCGCAAGAAGCTATCACTGACAGAATCCTTCAATCACTGCCGCCAAGCTATAAAGGCTTTGTGTTGAACTACAACATGCAAGGGATGAACAAGTCTCCCGGCGAGTTGTTTGCGATGCTGAAAGTCGCAGAGTATGAACTCCGTAAAGAGCATCAAGTGTTGATGGTAAATAAGGCCACTAGTTTCAAGAGAAACGGCAAAGGCAAGAAGGGTAATTTGAAGAAGAGCGGCAAGCCTGTTGCCAATCCGACGAAGAAACCCAAAGCTGGACCTAAGCCTGAAATAGAGTGTTACTATTGCAAGGGTATGGGTCATTGGAAGCGCAATTGCCCCAAGTATCTGGCTGATAAGAAGGCGGCCAAAGAAAAATCAGGTATATTTGATATACATGTTACTGATGCGTACTTAACCGGCTCTCGTAGTAGTGCCTGGGTATTCGATACCGGTTCTGTTGCTCATATTTGCAACTCGAAACAGGAACTGCGGAATAGACGAAGGCTGGCGAAAGATGAAGTGACGATGCGCGTGGGAAATGGTTCCAAGGATGATGCAATTGCCGTCGGCACAGTCACACTTCAGTTACCATCAGGATTAGTTATGAACTTAAATCATTGTTATTTAGTGCCTGCGTTGAGCATGAACATTATATCTGGATCTTGTTTATTGCGAGACGGTTACTCTTTTAAGTTAGAGAATAATGGTTGTTCTATTTCTATGAGTAACATCTTTTATGGTCATGCACCCAATGTGAGAGGATTGTTCATATTAAATCTTGATAGTGATACACACATACATAACATTGAGACCAAAAGAGTTAGAGTTAACAATGATAGCGCCATATTTTTGTGGCACTGCCGCTTAGGTCATATTGGTGTAAAGCGCATGAAGAAACTCCACGCCGATGGACTTTTGGAGTCACTTGACTTTGATTCACTTGACACGTGCGAACCATGCCTCATGGGCAAGATGACTAAAACTCTGTTCTCCGGAACAATGGAGCGTGCAAGTGACTTGTTGGAAATCATACATACCGATGTGTGTGGTCCGATGAGCATAGAAGCACGCGGCGGATATCGTTATTTTCTCACCTTCACTGACGATTTGAGTAGATATGGTTATGTCTACTTAATGAAGCACAAGTCTGAAACATTTGAAAAGTTCAAGCAATTTCAGAGTGAAGTTGAAAACCATCGTAACAAGAAGATCAAGTTCCTACGGTCTGATCGTGGGGGTGAATATCTGAGTTTCGAGTTTGGTGCTCACTTAAGACAATGTGGAATTGTTTCACAGTTGACACCGCCTGGAACACCACAGCGTAATGGTGTGTCCGAACATCGTAATCATACTTTATTAGAGATGGTGCGATCTATGATGTCTCTTACCGATTTGCCATTATCATTTTGGGGTTATGCATTAGAAACAGCTGCATTCACTTTAAATAGGGCACCATCAAAATCCGTTGAGACGACACCATACGAACTGTGGTTTGGCAAAAGGCCAAAGTTGTCGTTTCTTAAAGTTTGGGGATGAGATGCTTATGTCAAAAAGCTTCAGCCTGAAAAGCTGGAACCCAAAGCGGAAAAGTGCATCTTCATAGGTTACCCAAAAGAGACAGTTGGGTACACCTTCTATCTCAAATCCAAGGGCAAAGTGTTTGTTGCTAAAAACGGAGCTTTTCTCGAGAAGGAGTTTCTCTCAAGAGAATTGAGTGGGAGGAAGATAGAACTTGATGAGGTTGTCGAACCTGTCATCCCTCTGGATGGTGGCGCAGGGCAAGGGGAAACCTCTGTCGTTGCGACGCCGGTTGAGGAGGAAGTTAATGATGATGATCATGAAACTCCGGTTCAAGTTTCTGTCGAACCACGCAGGTCGACGAGACCACGTGCTGCTCCAGAGTGGTATGGCAATCCCGTCTTATCGATCATGTTGTTAGACAACAATGAGCCTGCAAATTATGAAGAAGAAATGGTGGGCCCAGATTCCAACAAATGGCTAGAAGCCATGAAGTCCGAGATAGGATCCATGTATGAGAACAAAGTGTGGACTTTGGAAGTACTGCCTGAGGGCCGCAAGGCTATTCAGAACAAACGGATCTTTAAGAGGAAGACGGACGCTGACGGCAATGTGACCGTTTATAAAGCTCGACTTGTGGCAAAGGATTTTTCACAAGTTCAAGGAGTTGACTACGATGAGACATTCTCACCCGTAGCGATGCTTAAGTCCGTCAGAATCATGTTAGCAATAGCTGCCAAAATCTCGCAGATGGATGTCAAAACGGCGTTCCTTAACGGTTTCCTTAAGGAAGAGTTGTATATGATGCAACCCGAAGGTTTTGTTGATCCTAAGAATGCTAACAAGGTGTGCAAGCTCCAGCAATCCATTTATGGACTGGTGCAAGCATCTCGGAGTTGGAACAAACGCTTTGATGAAGTGATCAAAGCATTTGGGTTTATACAAGTGGTTGGAGAATCTTGTATTTACAAGAAAGTGAGTGGGAGCTCTGTGGCGTTTCTAATATTATATGTGGATGACATATTGCTGATTGGAAACAACGTAGAGTTTTTGGAGAGCATAAAGGATTACTTGAATAAAAGTTTCTCTATGAAGGACCTAGGAGAAGCTGCTTACATTCTAGGCATTAAGATCTACAGGGATAGATCAAAACGCCTGATAGGACTTTCACAAAGCACGTACCTTGATAAAGTTTTGAAGAGGTTCAAAATGGAACAGTCCAAGAAAGCGTTCTTACCAGTTTTACAAGGTACGAGATTAAGTAAGACTCAGTGCCCAGCAACTGATGAAGATAGAGAGCATATGCGCTCCGTCCCCTATGCTTCAACCATAGGTTCTATCATGTATGCAATGCTGTGCACTAGACCGGATGTTAGCCTGGCCATAAGTATGGCAGGTAGGTTCCAGAGTAATCCAGGAGTGGATCACTGGACGGCGGTCAAGAATATCCTGAAGTACCTGAAAAGGACTAAGGAGATGTTTCTCGTGTATGGAGGTGAAGAAGAGCTCGCCATAAAAGGTTACGTCGATGCAATTTTTGACACAGATCCGGACGACTCTAAGTCGCAAACCGGATACGTATTTATTCTTAATGGGGGTGCGGTAAGCTGGTGCAGTTCCAAGCAAAGCGTCGTAGCAGATTCTACATGTGAAGCAAAGTACATGGCTGCCTCGGAGGCGGCTAAGGAGGGTGTCTGGATGAAGCAATTCATGACGGATCTTGGAGTAGTGCCAAGCGCACTGAATCCAATAACCTTGTTCTGTGACAACACGGGTGCCATTGCCCTAGCAAAGGAACCACGGTTTCACAAGATGTCCAGACACATCAAACGACGCTTCAACCTCATCCGCGACTACGTCGAAGGGGAGGACGTAAATATATGCAAAGTGCACACGGATCTGAATGTAGCAGACCCGCTGACTAAACCTCTTCCACGGGCAAAGCATGATCAACACCAGAACTGTATGGGTGTTAGATTAATTACAATGTAATTCACATGATGATGTGAGGGCTAGATTATTGACTCTAGTGCAAGTGGAAGACTGTTGGAATTATGCCCTAGAGGCAATAATAAATATAGTTATTATTATAATTCCTGTATCAAGATAATCGTTTATTATCCATGCTATAATTGTATTGAATGAAGACTCATTTACATGTGTGGATACATAGACAAAACACTGTCCCTAGCAAGCCTCTAGTTGGCTAGCCAGTTGATCAACGATAGTCAGTGTCTTCTGATTATGAACAAGGTGTTGTTGCTTGATAACTGGATCACATCATTAGGAGAATCACGTGATGGACTAGACCCAAACTAATAGACGTAGCATGTTGATCGTGTCATTTTATTGCTACTGTTTTCTGCGTGTCAAGTATTTATTCCTATGACCATGAGATCATATAACTTGCTAACACCGGAGGAATACTTTGTGTGTATCAAACATCGCAACGTAACTGGTGACTATAAAGATGCTCTACAGGTATCTCCGAAGGTGTTCGTTAAGTTAGTATGGATCGAGACTGGGATTTATCACTCCGTGTGACGGAGAGGTATCTCGGGGCCCACTCGGTAATACAACATCACACACAAGCCTTGCAAGCAATGTGACTTAGTGTAAACGATATTGACGGTAAACGAGATTGAAATAAGTATATGGATACTGACGATCGAATCTCAGGCAAGTAACATACTGAAGGACAAAGGGAATGACATACGGGATTATATGAATCCTTGGCACTGAGGTTCAAACGATAAGATCTTCTTAGAATATGTAGGATCCAATATGGGCATCCAGGTCCCTCTATTGGATGTTGACCGAGGAGTCTCTCGGGTCATGTCTACATAATTCTCGAACCCACAGGGTCTGCACACTTAAGGTTCGACGTTGTTTTATGCGTATTTGAGTTATATGGTTGGTTACCGAATGTTGTTCGGAGTCCCGGATGAGATCACGGACGTCACGAGGGTTTCCGGAATGGTCCGGAAACGAAGATTGATATATAGGATGACCTCATTTGATTACCGGAAGGTTTTTGGAGTTACCGGGAATGTATCGGGAATGACGAATGGGTTCCGGGAGTTCACCGGGGGGGGGGGGGCACCCACCCCGGGGAAGCCCATAGGTGTTTGGGGTGCCGCACCAGCCCTTAGTTGGCTGGTGGGACAGCCCAAGAGAGGCCTATGCGCATTGGGAAGAAAATCAAAGAGGAAAGGAAAAAAAAGGGAGGAGGTGGGAAAGGGAAGAAGGACTCCACCTTCCAAACCAAATAGGACTCGGTTTGGGAGGGGAATCCTTCCCCCCTTGGCTCGGCCGACCCCTTGGGGGTTCTTGGACCCCAAGGCAAGGCTCCCCCTCCCTCTCCTATATATAGTGGGGTTTTAGGGCTGATTTGAGACAACTTTGCCACGGCAGCCAGACCACATATCTCCACGGTTTTACCTCTAGATCGCGTTTCTGCGGAGCTCGGGCGGAGCCCTGCTGAGACGAGATCATCACCAACCTCCGGAGCGCCGTCATGCTGCCGGAGAACTCTTCTACCTCTCTGTCTCTCTTGCTGGATCAAGAAGGCCGAGATCATCGTCGAGCTATACGTGTGCTGAACGCGGAGGTGCCGTCCGTTCGGCACTAGATCGTGGGACTGATCGCGGGACGTTTCGGGGGGCGGATCGAGGGACGTGAGGACGTTCCACTACATTAACCGCGTTCACTAACGCTTCTTTTGTACGGTCTACAAGGGTACGTAGATCACACATCCCCTCTCGTAGATGGACATCACCATGATAGGTCTTCGTGTGCGTAGGAAATTTTTTGTTTCCCATGTGACGTTCCCCAACAATAATAGTGTACCTGTCTGCATGAAGATCAAACAAAGAAGGAGCAGGCAAAGTAATAGTCTCTCGAGTACCCTGATGAAATACCAGGTTATAAATCATCCCTCTACTAGCATCTCTATCCAGAAAATCATGGCGAACCATGCTGTCATAATCCAGATATTTCTCAGGAAGAAGCATATCTTCTTCCTCGCGAAGTCTAATAGGTATCTCAAAGTGTCTAGCAAGACGATTAGCATAGATACCTCCATAGACGACACCTTTGGAACAGTTTGTGTTCAACCGCTGAGCTGCTATAGTACCTAGGCTATAAGTCTTAGTGCTATAAAGGCCTTCGCGCAAAACCTCAAGGTCTGGATAGCTAAGTGATCCAGCCTCCCCACGGCCAATCAAACATTTTCCCACAAATAATGAGAAGTACCGAAGCACAAGAAAATGTATGCTAGCAATTCTAGCGCGAGACACTCCTCTCTCCTCTCCAACAGCAATAGTACCTATGAAATCCTCCAAATCCGGTGGACAAAGATCATGAATATCCCCAACATAAGGTAATTTGCATGCATTGCAAAAATCCTATAGCGTCATGCACTGGGGGATATCGTACAACATGAACTCAACCATGAGAAAATTCTTCCTCAGATAAAAGTTGAAGCTTTGAACAAAAACATTGGTGAGGAGGAGGTATTGTGAGCACTTATCTTCAACGAACGCGGTAAGACCTGCGTTCTCCAGCAAGTAATAAAAGTCTTCATAAAGCCCGGCGGCGCGCAAAAATTCATCACTTGGCCACTCGCAAGCTCGAACTTCCATGACTCGAGGAACCCCGTACTTGGGGAGGTTCTTCTCATCCTCCTTGGGGTTACGGCTTGAAGAGCCTCTCAAGAACCTCCACATCCTTTTCCTTTTCTAGCTCTGAAAAATTCTGAAATTTTTAGAGACTTCGAAAGAAAAGTGAATAAAGGTTAACCCAACTCATAACAACTACTCCTACTAGTGCCTAGAGACCGTATCACGCGCTAATACTACTTGGGACCAGCTAAAATCAACATTTCAAGCTCAAGAACAGGGTCACCAAGGTAGTAAGAATACGCGAAGGATAAAGTACTAGAGCAAAAACTAATTGGACCAATGGAGGAGTCACTTACCAAGGACTAATTTCCCCAAAACAGTTCGGAGAATGATGCTTTGAGCAAGGAGATTGAAAATCACAGCCAAATGAGCAAGAACACGTGTTTGAGCTACGAAAGGATTTTTTCTGGAGGAAGAAGAAGAGGATGGGAGCCGGAATGAGTGGAGGGGGGGCCTATGGGCCCCACAAGCTTGCTTGCCGCGGCGAGGGGGGTGGCCGCGGTGACAGGTCTTGTGGCCCACTTGGGTGGCCCCCAGGCCAGCTCTCAGTCCCAGTATGTTTCAAATATTCCAGAAAAAATCATACTAGATTTTCAGGACCATCGGAGAACTTTTATTTTCGGGATACTTTTCTTCGGGACGCTAAAACAGAAAATAGGAAAAACTAAACTAAACCAATCATTTTTCTTCTAAGCAAAAGAAAGTGAAAGCCTAAAATAGAGGTATGTGACTCTTTGATTCATCCATTTCATGGTCATCGAAAGAAATCCGTCAATGGGGTTGATCAAATCCTCATGACAAAACTTTCTCGAATCACAAAAGAGAACGGAGAATTTTCGAATAGCCACTAAGTCACCTCAATGGGGATATGGATCTCCCCAACAAGCAAATCATACTTCATCTTGACACGAGGAATAGGGCATTCAAAGCTCGCAATAAGAATCAATGAAGTTTTTTCGATAGCATTGATGCAATGTACTTGATACTGTTTCTTCGGAAAGTGCACGGTATGCTCATTACCGTTGACATGGAAAGTGACATTGCCTTTGTTGCAATCTATAACAGCCCATGCAGTGTTTAAAAAGGGTCTTCCGAGGATAACAGCCATGGCATCATCCTCGGGAATATCCAAGACAACAAAGTCTGTTAACATAGTGGTATTAGCAACCACAACACGCACATCCTCGCAAATGCCAACACGGAAAGCAGTTGATTTGTCGGCCAATTGCAGAGAGATTTCAGTGGGCGTCAACTTATCCAGTTCAAGTCTATGATAAAGAGAGAGAGTCATAACACTAACACCGGCTCCAAGGTCACATAAAGCAGTTCTTACGTAGTTTCCTTTAATGGAGCAAGGTATAGTGGGCACTCCGGGATCACCAAGTTTCTTAGGAGTTCCACCTTTGAAAGTGTAATTGGCAAGCATGGTGGAGATCTCAAGATCTGGTATCTTCCGTTTATTGGTCACGATATCTTTCATGTACTTGGCATACAGAGACATTTTGAGCATATCAACTAACCGCATCTGCAGAAAGACGGGTCTTGTCATTTCAATAAAGCGCTCAAAATCCTCATCATCCTTTTCCTTGGATGGCTTAGGAGGAAAGGACATAGGTCTCTAAATCCATGGCTCCCTTTCTTTACCATGCTTCCTAGCAGTGAAGTCATTCTTATCATATCTCTTAGGTTTTGGGTTATCAGGATTAACCGTAGGTTCAATCTCCACATCCTTATCATTGCTAGGTTGAGCATTATTATGAACATCGATGTCCATATTGTCACCAGGTTCATGTTCATCACCAGATTGTGTTTCTGCATTAGAAGCAGAAATATCATGTGGTCCTTCAGGTGTGACAGTATTTGGTGAACTACCATGCATGTTTCTATCATCCTTCTTCTTCTCCTTAGGATGACTGGGTGCATCTGCATTAATTCCTTGAGAACCTTGATCAATTCTCTTAGGATGACCCTCAGGATACAAAGGTTCCTAAGTCATTTTGCCTCCTCTAGTAACGACTCTGACAGAGTTGTCATTTAGTTCATTGAGCAGGTCATTCTGAGCTTTAAGTACTTGTTCTACCTGAGTAGTAATCATAGAGGCATGTTTACTCAGAAGCTTCAGATCATTGACATTTCTGTTTACACAAGCACTTAAATGACTAAGCATACGAGTACTTTGTTCCAAATGTCTGCTAACATAATCATTGACACTCTGTTGTTCGGCAACAATGTTGTCAAATTCATCAAAGCATAGGCTAGCAGGTTTATCGAAAGGAATATCACTCTCATCAAACCTACACAGAGAGTTTACTTCTACTACCTGTATCGGGTTATCGAGACCATGGATCTCTTCGATAGGTGGTAGATTATTGACATCTTTAGATCTAATGCCTTTCTCTTGCATAGATTTCTTGGCTTCTTGCATATCTTCGGGACTGAGGAATAGAATACCTCTTTTCTTCGGAGTTGGCTTAGGAGGTGGTTCAGGAATAGTCCAAGCATTATCGTTGATCAAGATGTTATTCAGTAGAGTCTCAGCTTGTTCTACAGTTCGTTCCCTAAAAACACAACCGACACAACTATCTAGGTGGTCTCTAGAAGCATCGGTAAGTCCGTTATAGAAGATATCAAGTATCTCGTTCTTCTTAAGAGGGTGATTAGGCAAAGCATTCTGTAGCTGGATGAGCCTCCCCCAAGCTTGTGGGAGACTCTCTTCTTTGAGTTGAGCAAAGTTGTATATTTCTTGCAAGGCAGCTTGCTTCTTATGGGCAGGGAAGTATTCCTCACAGAAATAATAGACCATATCTTGGGGTCTACTCAAACATCCAGGAGCAAGATAAGTGAACCATGCTTTAGCGTCATCCTTTAGAGAGAAAGGAAACATCTTAAGGATATAGTAGTGGCGGATCTTCTCCTCACTAGTGAAAAGGGTGGCTATATCGTGTAGTTTGGTAAGATGGGCTACGACCGTCTCAGACTCAAAACCGTGGAAAGGATCAGATTCGACTAGAGAGATTATCTCAGGATCGATAGAGAATTCATAATCCTTATCGATGATAAAGATAGGTGAAGTGGCAAACTTCGGGTCGTATTTCATCCTAGCTTTCAGAGATTTTTCCTTCCACTTGAGAAGTAATTTCTCAGCGTCATAGGCATCCTTACACGCAAGAAAATCCTCAGCTATCTCTCCCTCCATAACGTAACCCTCGGGTATATCAGGCAATTCATATCTAGGAGAGCTAGATCTAGCAAGAGCAAAAGCAGGTTCTATCTCAATAGTATCGGCAGTTTCAGAAGCATCACGAGCATTGGCAGTAACTCTAGCAATATGAGCATCAAGGAATACCCCTAGTGGCATATCAGGCGAAGTAGTAGCTCTAGCATTATCAAGCATAGCATCATCAGGCAAAGCAGCATCTCTAGCATCATCAGGCAAAGCAGTATCAAGCAAAGCATCTCTAGCAATATCCGGCATAGCATCTCTAGCAGTATCAGGCATAGCATCTCTAGCAGTATCAGGCATAGTAGCATCATAAGCATCATCAAGCACACGCGACATATCAAGATTTCTAGCAGGAGGTGATGTCGCAAACTTACTCATAACTGAAGGTGAATCAAGTGCAGAGCTAGATGGCAGTTCCTTACCTCCCCTCGTGGTTGAGCGCAAGACTTTGGTTTTTGGATCCTTCACAATCTTTATAGTGATCAGCAGATACAAATCCCAAGTGACTCAGAGAATATAGCAATCGCCCCCCCGGCAAAGGCGCCAGAAAAATGCTGCTGACGGCAGTCCCCGACAACTATAGTAGAAGAATGTTGTTGACGAGTCCCTGACTTGATGCCTTCGCGACAACAAAGCCAGAACTGCTCCCAGTTGCTGAACAATTAACAATTGTCTTGCAATGGCCCACCAACGCGTGGGTTCGCGACAGTTTTCGAGGGTAGAGTATTCGACCCAATTTGTTGGTACACCAGTCAGGAGGTCAGAGAATACTCTCGGGTATTAGTGGCTGAATGTGTCTGATTCAACCACACCTGAAAGATTAGTATCTGCAAGCAAAGTATCAGCAGCAAAGTAGGATGATAACAACGGTGTCAGAAACGATCTGTTGATGACAGACTATTCCTAACTGTCGTATCAATGGCGCGAGAAGCTGCCCGTTGACGGAAATTGTCTTTTCCCGTCAACGACGAGCGAACCAGAATTGTAGCAGGTAGCAGCAGTGTAACGAGTAACAACAGTGGCAAGGAACAGCTGTAGTGACAGCAGCAGATCAAAACAAGTGAGAGCAGCAGAGCAAAACAAGTAACAACAGCAGTAGGACAAACTCATAGGCAATGGATCGGTGATTCATTTGGATGATATTCATCATGCAACAATTATAACATGGAGAGATATGTGGCTATCTCCCGTTCGTCAGTGTGATGTAGGCATGCATCCCATGTGTAGTCATACGTGCTTAGGGAAAAGAACTTGCATGGCATCTATTGTCCATCCCTCCCGTGGTAGCGGGGTCCAAAACGATACTACTGGATATTAAGGTTCTCCTTTTAATAAAGAACCGGAACAACGCATTAGCACTTGTCAACACATGAACTCCTCAAACTATGGTCATCACCGGGAGTGGTTCCGGTTATTGTCACTCCAGGGTTACCGAGTCATAACACATAGTAGGTAACTACAACTTACAAGATCGGATCTAAAACACACATATATTGGTGACAACATAATAATTTCTGATCTGAAATCATGGCACTCGGGCCCTAGTGACAAGCATTAAGCATGGCAAAGTAGTAGCAACATCAATCTCACAACATAGTGGATACTAGGGATCAATCCCCGTCAAACCTAACTCGATTACATTATAGATCTCGTCCTACTCATCACCTCCTAGCGAGCCTACGAATAGATTACTCATGAACGATGAAGAGCTTCATGGAATTGGAGAGGGAAGAAGGTTGATGATGACGATGGCGACGAGTTTCCCTCTTCGGAGCCCAAAACGGACTCCAGATATGTTTTCCAGATGAAGAACAGGATGTGGCGGCGCCTCCGTATCGCAAACGCGACGAAATCTTCTCTTCTGATTTTTTTCTAGGCGAAAGTGAATTTATAGAGCTGAGTTTGGGGGCGGCAGAGCCACGTGGACCCCACAAGCTTGGTTGCCGCGGCCAGGGGGGTGGCCGCGGCAACAGGGCTTGTGGCCTACTGGCCCATCCCCTCCGGTGGATCTTAGCGCAGGTATTTTTCATATTTTCCAGAAAAATTATCCGTAAATTTGCAGGATGTTCCGAGAACTTTCATTTCTACACAAAAACAACACCATGGCAATTCTGCTGAAAACAGCGTCAGTCCGGGTTAGTTCCATTCAAATCATGCAAATTAGAGTCCAAAACAAGGGCAAAAGAGTTTGGAAAAGTAGATACGACGGAGACGTATCAGCATCGTGCTGCTATTGGATATACTCTTGATGATCTTAAGGGCATTAGTCCTACTCTATGCCAGCACAAGATTAAAACTGATCCTGACTTCAAACCAGTTGCTGGTCATCAAAGGAGATTGAATCCTAAGATGAAAGAGGTAGTAACAAAATAAATAGTAAAGTCCTGGAAGCAGGTATTATCTATCCTGTTGCTCATAGCGATTGGGTGAGTCCGATGCATTGCGTCCCTAAGAAGGGAGGCATTACCGTTGTCCCTAATGATAAGGGTGAGTTGATCCCACAGAGGATTATTACTAGCTATAGGATGGTGATTGATTTTAGGAAATTGAATAAAGCCACTAGGAAAGATCATTACCCTTTGCCTTTTATCGACCAAATGCTAGAAAGGCTGTCTAAACACACACACTTCTACTTTCTAGACGGTTATTCTGGTTTCTCCCAAATACCAGTTGCACAATCTGATCAGGAGAAAACCACTTTCACCTGCCCTTTCGATACCTTTGCTTATAGACGTATGCCTTTTGGCTTATGTAATGCACCTGCCACCTTTCAAAGATGTATGCTGGCTATATTCTCTGACTTTTGTGAAAAGATTGTCGGGGTTTTCATGGATGACTTCTCTGTTTACGGGTCTTCCTTTGATGATTGCCTCAGCAACCTTGATCGAGTCTTGCAGAGATGTAAAGACACCAATCTTGTCTTGAATCGGGAGAAGTGCCACTTTATGGTTAATGAAGGCATCGTCATAGGACATAAAATTTCTGAAAAAGGTATTGAAGTCGATAAGGCTAAGGTTGATGCAATCGAGAAAATGCCATACCCCACAGATATCAAAGGTATAAGATGTTTCCTTGGCCATGCTGGTTTCTATAGAAGGTTCATTAAAGACTTCTCTAAGATTTCTAGGCCTCTTACCAATCTCTTGCAAAAGGATATTCCTTTTGTTTTTGACGATGATTCTGAGGAAGCCTTCGAAATACTTAAGAGGGCTTTGATAACCGCACCTATTGTTCAACCACCTGATTGGAACTTACCTTTTGAAATCATGTGTCATGCTAGTGATTATGCTGTAGGTGTTGTTCTAGGGCAAAGAGTCGATAAGAAGTTGAATGTTATTCATTACGCTAGTAAAACTCTAGACAGTGCCCAGAGAAACTATGCTACTACAAAGAAGGAATTTTTAGCAGTCGTGTTTGCATGTGAAAAGTTCAGGTCTTACATAGTTGATTCCAAAGTCACTATTCACACTGGTCATGCTGCTATTAAGTACCTCATGGAGAAGAAGGACGCTAAACATAGACTTATCAAATGGGTTCTCTTGCTACAAGAATTTGATTTGCACGTTGTCGACAGAAAGGGTGCTGATAACCCAGTAGCAGATAACTTGTCTAGGTTGGAGAACGTTCTTGCTGACCCACAACCTATTGATGATAGCTTTCTCGATGAGCAATTGAATGTCATCAATGCTTCACGTAGTGCACCGTGGTATGCTGATTATGCAAACTATATCGTTGCCAAATACATACCACCTAGTTTCACGTACCAGCAAAAGAAGAAATTCTTCTTTGACTTGAGACATTACTTTTGGGATGATCCTCACCTTTATAAGGAAGGAGTAGATGGTGTTATTAGACGTTGTGTACCTGAACATGAACAGGGACAGATCCTACAGAAGTATCACTCCGAAGCCTACGGAGGACACCATGCGGGAGATAGAACTGCACACAAGGTATTGCAATCAGGTTTCTATTGTCCCACTCTCTTCAAGGATGCCCGTAAGTTTGTCTTGTCTTGTGACGAATGTCAAAGAATAGGTAATATTAGCAAACGTCAGGAAATGCCTATGAACTATTCACTTGTCATTGAACCATTTGATGTCTGGGGCTTTGATTATATGGGACCTTTTCTAAAATCCAATGGGTATACTCACATCTTAGTTGCTGTTGATTACATCACTAAGTGGGTAGAAGCTATCCCCACTAGTAGTGTTGATCACAACACCTCTATCAAGATGCTGAAAGAAGTTATCTTCCCTAGATTTGGAGTCCCTAGATATCTAATGACCGACGGTGGTTCACACTTCATTCATGGTGCTTTCCGTAAAACGCATGCTAAGTACGATGTCAACCATAGAATTGCGTCTCCCTATCACCCTCAGTCTAGTGGTCAAGTAGAGCTTAGTAATAGAGAGATTAAACTAATTCTGCAAAAGACTGTCAACAGGTCTAGAAAGAATTGGTCTAAAAAGCTCAATAATGCAGTGTGGGCTTATAGAACTACCTATAAGAATCCCATGGGCATGTCTCCGTACAAAATGGTGTATGGGAAAGCATGTCACTTACCTCTTGAGTTAGAGCATAAAGCTTATTGAGCAATCAAAGAGCTCAACTTTGATTTCAAACTTGCCAGTGAGAAGAGGTTATTTGATATTAGCTCGCCTGATGAATGGAGAACTCAGGCATATGAGAATGCCAAGTTGTTCAAAGAGAAGGTTAAGAGGTGGCACGATAAGAGGATACAAAAGCGTGAGTTCAATGTAGGTGATTATGTCTTGCTATATAACTCTCGTTTAAGATTCTTCTCTCTAAATGGGAAGGTCCCTATGTTGTTGAGGAAGTATATCGTTCCGGTGCTATCAAGATCAACAACACGGAAGGTAATTGTCCGAGAGTGGTAAATGGGAAGAGAATCAAGCATTATATCTCAGGTACTCCCATAAATGTTGAAAGCAATATCATCAATACCATAACTCCGGAAGAATACCTAACGGATGTTTATCAGCATGTTTCAGACTCCGAAAACAAAGAGGTATGTGATTCGGTAAGAAAACAGAGTCCAATACTTTTCTAGTAGGAATTTTTCTTTGTTTTGGAATATTTGAAAAAAATACAAAAATTGGAAGTAGTCCAGAAAGTGCGCGAGGAGGCGACAAGCCTGCACGGCGCGGGCCCACCCCCTGGCCGCGCCGTGAGGGCTTGTGGCCACCTCGTGCGCCTCCCGGACTCCGTTTTCATGCAGGGTACTCCCTCCAGTCTGAAAAAAATCATTATATATACTTCCGTTTGGTTTGTTCCTTGCATCACGCAGATTTCCTCTGTTTTTCGTTTCGAGTTTGTTTTCTGCCGTAGATCTAGGTCAAGATGTCTTCTCAGGATTCAGAGGGGGAAAGCTATGTGGCTGATTACCTTGCTAATCCCAAGGTCTATGGGGAATTTGATCCATATGGCTGGACCACTGATGAGGAACAAGACTATGATCGCAAGGGGAAGGAACATACAATTTCCAATGAAGAGGAGGCTCCTCTACCTCAACCTGGACACACTCATGTGGAGTTCAAGAAGTCGAGCCTCCCTGACTCAAGGAAGAAGCCTAAGACCTTATATATCCATTCTCGTTTCTTGCAGGAGAGTAAGCAAGAATTATACAAAAGGGTGTTGAAGCTTGAAGAGGAAAATGATGATCTGAGGGAGCAGAACTTTATGCTCAAGTGGAAATTAAACAAGCTCAAGACCTCTTCAACAACTCCTCTGCCTTCACCACCAAAGGAAGACAACTGAGCATTGGTATGGGCAATCCCCTTGGCTTGTGCCAAGCTTGGGGGAGTTGCCCCGGTATCGTATCACCATCACATCTTTTGCCTTTACCCTTGTTTTAGTTTTCCTTTTCAGTTTTCTCTTTCTCTAGTAGATTAAAAGTCTTAGTGTTTTAGTCTTGACTTTTGCTTTGTTTCACCCCCCGATGTATTCTTGCTCATGAGCCATATAATAAAGAGTGTCTTAGTTGAAGGGCTTTGCCTCTTGCCATGATCAAAAGAGCGAGAATTGAACAAAAGCATGAAAGATCATGTAATGATCTTATGGGAAGTGATGGCTTCACATATAAAAAGAATGAGGATTGAAACTGGTTGAGGGTAGGCAAACGTAGACCTTGGTCATTGTTGCAATTAATAGGAAGTGATAAAGAAGGAGAGGTTCACATACAAATATATCATCTCTGACACCATCTATGATTGTGAACACTCACTAAACTATTGCATGCCTAGAAGTAGATGTTGGACAAGGAAGACAACATAATGGATTGTGTTTGCTTGGATCTAAACAATGTTATAAGATTAGAGATCCCTTAGCATGTGGCGATTGCTGCTAACGGCAATCCCCGGCAACGACACTAGAAGAATGTTGTTGACGAGTCCCTGACTTGATGCCTTCGCGACAACAGAGCTAGAACTGCTCTTAGTTGCTCAACAATTAGCAATTGTCTTGCAATGGCCCACCAGCGCGTGGGTTCGTGACAGTTTTTGAGGGTAGAGTATTCGACCCAAATTGTTGGTACGCTAGTCAGGAGGTGAGAGAATACTCTCGAGTATTAGCAGATGAATGTGTTAGATTCAACTACACCTGAAAGATTAGTATCAGCAAGCAAAGTATCAGCAACAAAGTAGGATGATAACAACGGTGTCAGAAATGATCCGTTGACGGCAGACTATTCCTAAATGTCGTATCAATGGCGCCAGAAGTTGCCCATTTACGGAAATTGTCTTTTCCCGTCAACACCGAGCGAACCAGAATTGTAGCAGGTAGCAGCAGTGTAACGAGTAACAACAGTGGCAAGGAACAGCAGTAGTGATAGCGGTAGCAAGTAGCAACAGTAGCAAGTAGCACCAGTAGCAAGCGACAGTAGTAACAGCAGTAGCAAGTAGCAATAGTAGTAACAGAAGCAGAGCAAGACAAGTAACAGCAGTAACAGCAGCAGAGCAAAACAAGTAACATCAGCAGTGGGACAAACTCGGAGGCAATGGGTCGGTGATTTTTTTGGATGATATGCATCATGCAACAGTTATAACACGGAGAGATATGTGGCTAGCTCCTGTTTGTCAATGTGATGTACGCATGCATCCCATGTGTAGTCATACGTGCTTAGGGAAAAGAACTTGCATGACATCTATTGTCCATCCCTCCCGTGGCAGCGGGGTCCAAAAGGATACTATGGGATATTAAGGTTCTCCTTTTAATAAAGAACCGGAACAACGCATTAGCACTTGGTGAACACATGAACTCCTCAAACTATGGTCATAACCGGGAGTGGTTCCGGTTATTGTCACTCTGGGGTTGCCGGGTCATAACACATAGTAGGTAACTACAAATTGCAAGATCGGATCTAAAACACACATATATTGGTGACAACATAATAATTTCAGATCTGAAATCATGGCATTCGGGCCCTAGTGACAAGCATTAAGCATGACAAAGTAGTAGCAACATCAATCTCACAACATGGTGGATACTAGGGATCAATCCCCGTCAAAACTAACTCGATTACATGATAGATCTCATCCTACTCATCACCGCCCAGCGAGCCTACGAATAGATTACTCACGAGCAATGAAGAGCTTCATGGAATTGGAGAGGGGAAGAAGGTTGATGATGACGATGGCGACGATTTCCCCTCTCCGGAGCCCAAAACGGACTCCAGATCTGTCCTCCAGATGAAGAACAGGATGTGGCGGCGCCTCCGTATCGCAAACGCGACAAAATCTTCTCTTCTGATTTTTTTCTGGGCAAAAGTGAATTTATTGAGCTGAGTTTGGGGGCGGCAGAGCCACGTGGGCCCCACAAGCTTGGTTGCCGCGGCCAGGGGGGAGGCCGCGGCAACAGGGCTTGTGGCCCACTCACCCATCCCCTTCGGTGGATCTTTGCAAAGGTATTTTTCATATTTTCCAGAAAAATTCTCGGTAAATTTTCAGGACGTTCCGAGAACTTCCATTTCTGCACAAAAACAACACCATGGCAATTCTGCTGAAAACAACGTCAGTTCGGGTTAGGTCCATTCAAATCATGCAAATTAGTGTCCACAACAAGGGCAAAAGAGTTTGGAAAAGTAGATACGATGGAGACGTATCTACTCCCCCAAGCTTAAAACCTTGCTTGTCCTCAAGCAATTCAGTTGACAAACTGAAAGAGAAAGAAAAACTTTGACAAACTCTGTTTGATCTTGTTGTTGCAACTATGTCTAACTCGTAACTAGAATTTCAGCAAGATCACAAGTTAACCACATAAGCAAGTGACACAAAGGTCTCACGATAAACTAATATCAATGGCATAATCTGCTAGCGAGCAAATAATAATGAGTTTCAGATACCAACAATTCAATCAAAACATACATGAAGCAATATGAATAGGTGGTATCTCGCTAGCTCTTTCTGAGACCGCAAAACATAAATGCAGAGCACTTTCAAAGATCAAGGGCTGACTAAACATTGTAATTCATAACAGCGAAGATCCAGTCATAGTCATACTCAATATCAATCAAAAGCAAAGGATATAAATGACAGAGGTGCTCTCTAATTTGTGCTTATATAAGAAGAGGATGACTCAACAGGAAAATAAATAGACAGGCCCTTCGCAGAGGGAAGCATTGATTTGCAGAGGTGCCAGAGCTCAAGCTTTGAAAACAGAGATAATAATTTCGGGTGGCATGCTTTCATTGTCAACGCAATGACCAAGAGTTCTCAATATCTTCCATGCTATTCATGCTATAGGCGGTTCCCAAACAGAAAAGTAAAGTTTTAACTCCCCCACCACCAATCAATCACACTCCACGGCTAGCCAAATCCTCGGGTACCATCCATACTAACATCAATCCGGGGGGAGTCTTGTTTTAATGTTATGTTTTCGATTTAAGCGTGGAACTGGGCATTCCAATTACCGGCCCCTTTCTCGTGAATGACAGTGAATAAACACATGTTGAGGATAACACGCCTAACATGGAAGATACCAATAGCCCTCTGTCACCACATGAGCGGTTCGGGCATGCAAAAGAAATTATTTCTTGAAGGTTTAGAGAATGGCACATGCAAATTTACTTGGAACGGCAGGTAGATACCGCAAATAGGTAGGTATGGTGGACTCTCATGGAAAAACATTTGGGTTTATGGAAGTGGATGCACAAGCAGTATTCCGCTTAGTACAAGTGAAGGCTAGCAAAAGACTAGGGAGCGACCAACTAGAGAGCGACAACAGTCATCAAGATGCAATGAGTTTGACTAACATGGAATGCAAGCATGAACGGAATATAAATCACCATGAACGCGAACATCATAGAGGCTATGTTGATTTTATTTCAACTACAAGCATGAACATGCGCCAAGTCAAGCCACTAGAATTATTCAAAGGAGAATACCATCCTATCATACTACATCATAGTCATCTCAAAATCTATGTTGCCATTGAAGACAAACCATTATAAGCTCCTAGCTAAATAAGCATGGCATCAGAAACTATGATCTCTAAGTTGTCATTGCAAACATGGTTCTCTCACAACAAAGCTGAATCTGGGATGACGAGCTAGTCATATTTACAAAACCAAAATAGATAGAGTTCATACCACCTTTTCCAGTCTCAGTCACTTCATCATATTGTTGGAATTATGCCATAGAGGCAATAATAAATATAGTTATTATTATAATTCCTGTATCAAGATAATAGTTTATTATCCATGCTATAATTGTTTTGAATGAAGACTCATTTACATGTGTGGATACATAGACAAAACACCATCCCTAGCAAGCCTCTAGTTGGCTAGCCAGTTGATCAAAGATAGTCAGTGTCTTCTGATTATGAACATGGTGTTGTTGCTTGATAACTGGATCACGTCATTAGGAGAATCACATGATGGACTAGACCCAAACTAATAGACGTAGCATGTTGATCGTGTCATTTTGTTGCTACTGTTTTCTGCGTGTCAAGTATTTATTCCTATGACCATGAGATCATATAACTCACTGACACCGGAGGAATGCTTTGTGTGTATCAAACGTCACAACGTAACTGGGTGACTATAAAGATGCTCTACAGGTATCTCCGAAGGTGTTAGTTGAGTTAGTATGGATCAAGACTGGGATTTGTCACTCCGTGTGACGGAGAGGTATCTCGGGGCCCACTCGGTAATACAACATCACACACAAGCCTTGCAAGCAATGTAACTTAGTGTAAGTTGCGGGATCTTGTATTATGGAACGAGTAAAGAGACTTGCCGGTAAACGAGATTGAAATAGGTATGCGGATACTGACGATCGAATCTCGGGCAAGTAACATACCGAAGGACAAAGGGAATGACATACGGGATTATACGAATCCTTGGCACTGAGGTTCAAACGATAAGATCTTCGTAGAATATGTAGGATCCAATATGGGCATCCAGGTCCCGCTATTGGATATTGACCGAGGAGTCTCTCGGGTCATGTCTACATAGTTCTCGAACCCGCAGGGTCTGCACACTTAAGGTTCGACGTTGTTTTATGCGTATTTGAGTTATATGGTTGGTTACCGAATGTTGTTCGGAGTCCCGGATGAGATCACGGACGTCACGAGGGTTTCCGGAATGGTCCGGAAACGAAGATTGATATATAGGATGACCTCATTTGATTACCGGAAGGTTTTCGGAGTTACCGGGAATGTACCGGGAATGACGAATGGGTTCCGGGAGTTCACCGGGGGGGCAACCCACCCCGGGGAAGCCCATAGGCCTTTGGGGAGACACACCAGCCCTTAGTGGGCTGGTGGGACAGCCCACAAGTGCCCTATGCGCCAAGGAGAAGAAAATCAAGAGAGAAAGAGAAAAAAGGAGGAGGTGGGAAGGAAGGGGGACTCCCTCCCACCAAACCTAGTCCAACTCGGTTTGGGGGGGGAGAGTCCTCCCCCTTGGACTCGGCCGACCCCCTTGGGGCTCCTTGAGCCCCAAGGCAAGGCCCCCTCCCTCCCACCTATATATACGGAGGTTTTAGGGCTGATTTGAGACGACTTTTCCACGGCAGCCCGACCACATACCTCCACGGTTTTTCCTCTGGATCGCGTTTCTGCGGAGCTCGGGCGAAGCCCTGCTGAGACAAGATCATCACCAACCTCCGGAGCGCCGTCACGCTGCCGGAGAACTCTTCTACCTCTCCGTCTCTCTTGCTGGATCAAGAAGGCCGAGATCATCGTCGAGCTGTACGTGTGCTGAACGCGGAGGTGCCGTCCGTTCGGTACTAGATCGTGGGACTGATCGCGGGATTGTTCGCGGGGCGGATCGAGGGACGTGAGGACGTTCCACTACATTAACCGCGTTCTCTAACGCTTCTGCTGTACGGTCTACAAGGGTACATAGATCACTCATCCCCTCTCGTAGATGGACATCACCATGATAGGTCTTCGTGCGCGTAGGAAAATTTTTGTTTCCCATGCGACGTTCCCCAACAGTGGCATCATGAGCTAGGTTCATGCGTAGATGTCTTCTCGAGTAGAACACAAAAGTTTTTGTGGGCGGTGATGTGTGTTTTTCTGCCCTCCTTAGTCTTTTCTTGATTCCACGGTATTGTTGGATTGAAGCGGCTTGGACCGACATTACTCGTACGCTTACGAGAGACTGGTTTCATCGTTACGAGTAACCCCCTTTGCTCAAAGATGACTGGCAAGTGTCGGTTTCTCCAACTTTAGTTGAATCGGATTTGACCCAGGAGGTCCTTGGATGATGCTAAATAGCAAATCATATATCTCCGTTGTGGTGTTTGCGTAAGTAAGATGCGATCCTACTAGATACCCATGGTCACCACGTAAAACATGCAACAACAAAATTAGAGGACGTCTAACTTGTTTTTGCAGTGTATGATTGTGATGTGATATGGCCAACGATGTGATGTGATATATTGGATGTATGAGATGATCATGTTGTAATAGAAATATCGACTTGCACGTCGATCGTACGGCAACCGGGAGGAGCCATTGGGTTGTCTTTATACTAACGTTTGTGCTTGCAGATGCGTTTACTATTTTGCTAGGATGTAGCTTTGGTAGTAATAGCATGAGTAGCACGACAACCCCGATGGCAACACGTTGATGGATGATCATGGTGTGGCGCCGGTGACAAGAAGATCGTGCCGGTGCTTTGGTGATGGAGATCAAGAAGCACGTGATGATGGCCATATCATGTCACTTATGAATTGCATGTGATGTTAATCCTTTTATGCACCTTATTTTGCTTAGAACGACGGTAGCATTATGAGGTGATCTCTCACTAAAATTTCAAGACGAAATTGTGTTCTCCCCGACTGTGCACCGTTGCTACAGTTCGTCGTTTCGAGACACCACGTGATGATCGGGTGTGATAGACTCAACGTTCACATACAACGGGTGCAAAACAGTTGCGCACACGGAACACTCGGGTTAAGCTTGACGAGCCTAGCATGTGCAGACATGGCCTCGGAACACATGAGACCGAAAGGTCGATCATGAATCATATAGATGATATGATTAGCATAGGGATGCTAACCACTGAAACTATACTCAACTCACGTGACGATCGGACTTGGGATAGTGTAAGTGGATCATGAACCACTCAAATGACTAGAGAGATGTACTTTTTTGAGTGGGAGTTTAGCATATAATTTGATTAAGTTAAACTCTAATTATCTTGAACATAGTCTAAGTCCATTTTGAATATATTTGTGTTGTAGATCATGGCTCACGCGACAGTCATCCTGAATTTTAATACGTTCCTAGAGAAAGCTAAGTTGAAAGATGATGGAAGCAACTTTGTAGACTGGGCTCGTAATCTTAAGCTAATCTTTCAAGCTGGGAAGAAGGATTATGTCCTTAATGCTGCGCTAGGAGATGAACCACCTGCTACGGCTGATCAGGATGTTAAGAACGCTTGGTTAGCACGTAAGGAGGACTACTCAATAGTTCAATGTGCAGTCTTGTATGGCTTAGAACCGGGACTTCAACGTCGCTTTGAGCGTCATGGAGCATTTGAGATGTTCCAGGAGTTGGAGTTTATCTTTCAGAAGAACGCCCGGATCGAGAGGTATGAGACCTCCGATAAATTCTATGCTTGCAAGATGGAGGAGAACTCGTCTGTCAGTGAACATGTGCTCAAAATGTCTGGGTACTCAAACCGTCTAGCTGAGCTGGGGATTGAACTCCCGCAAGAAGCTATCACTGACAGAATCCTTCAATCACTGCCGCCAAGCTACAAAGGCTTTGTGTTGAACTACAACATGCAAGGGATGAACAAGTCTCCCGGCGAGTTGTTTGCGATGTTGAAAGTCGCAGAGTCTGAACTCCGTAAAGAACATCAAGTGTTGATGGTGAATAAGACCACTAGTTTCAAGAGAAACGGCAAAGGCAAGAAGGGCAATTCGAAGAAGAGCGGCAAGCCTGTTGCCAATCCGCCGAAGAAACCCAAAGCTGGACCTAAGCCTGAAACGGAGTGTTACTATTGCAAGGGTATGGGTCACTGGAAGCGCAATTGCCCCAAGTATCTGGCAGATAAGAAGGCGGGCAAAGAAAAATCAGGTATATTTGATATACATGTTATTGATGTGTACTTAACCGGCTCTCGTAATAGTGCCTGGGTATTCGATACCGGTTCTGTTGCTCATATTTGCAACTCGAAACAGGAACTGCGGAATAGACGAAGGCTGGCGAAAGATGAAGTGACGATGCGCGTAGGAAATGGTTCCAAGGTTGATGCAATCGCCATCGGCACAGTGTCACTTCAGCTACCGTCGGTATTAGTGATGAACTTAAATCATTGTTATTTAGTGCCTGCGTTGAGCATGAACATTATATCTGGATCTTGTCTATTGCGAGACGGTTACTCTTTTAAGTCAGAGAATAATGGTTGTTCTATTTCTATGAGTAACATCTTTTATGGTCATGCACCAAATGTGAGAGGATTGTTCATATTGAATCTTGATAGCGATACGCATATACATAACATTGAGACCAAAAGAGTTAGAGTAAACAATGATAGCGCCATATTTTTGTGGCACTGCCGCTTAGGTCATATTGGTGTAAAGCGCATGAAGAAACTCCATGCTGATGGACTTTTGGAGTCACTTGACTTTGATTCACTTGACATGTGCGAACCATGCCTCATGGGCAAGATGACTAAGACTCCGTTCTCCGGAACAATGGAGCGTGCAAGTGACTTATTGGAAATCATACATACCGATGTGTGTGGTCCGATGAGCGTGGAGGCACGCGGCGGATATCGTTATTTTCTCACCTTCACTGACGATTTGAGTAGATATGGTTATGTCTACTTGATGAAGCACAAGTCTGAAACATTTGAAAAGTTCAAGCAATTTCAGAGTGAAGTGGAAAATCATCGTAACAAGAAGATCAAGTTCCTACGGTCTGATCGTGGGGGTGAATATCTGAGTTTCGAGTTTGGTGATCACTTAAGACAATGTGGAATTGTTTCGCAGTTGACACCGCCTGGAACACCACAGCGTTATGGTGTGTCCGAACGTCGTAATCGTACTTTATTAGAGATGGTGCGATCTATGATGTCTCTTACTGATTTGCCGTTATCGTTTTGGGTTTATGCATTAGAAACAGCTGCATTCACTTTAAATAGGGCCCCATCAAAATACGTTGAGACGACACCATACGAACTGTGGTATGGCAAAAGACCAAAGTTGTCGTTTCTTAAAGTTTGGGGATGTGATGCTTATGTCAAAAAGCTTCAGCCTGAAAAGCTGGAACCCAAAGCGGAAAAGTGCGTCTTCATAGGTTACCCAAAAGGGACAGTTGGGTACACCTTCTATCTCAAATCCGAGGGCAAAGTGTTTGTTGCTAAGAACGGAGCTTTTCTCGAGAAGGAGTTTCTCTCGAGAGAATTGAGTGGGAGGAAGATAGAACTTGACGAGGTTGTCGAACCTCTCATCCCTCTAGATGGTGGCGCAGGGCAAGGGGAAACCTCTGTCATTGCGACGCCAGTTGAGGAGGAAGTTAATGATGATGATCATGAAAATCCAGTTCAAGTTTCTGTTGAACCACGCAGGTCGACGAGATCACGTGCTACTCCAGAGTGGTACGGTAATCCCGTCTTATCAATCATGTTGTTAGACAACAATGAACCTGCAAATTATGAAGAAGCAATGGTGGGCCCAGATTCCAACAAATGGCTAGAAACCATGAAATCCGAGATAGGATCCATGTATGAGAACAAAGTGTGGACTTTGGAGATACTGCCTGAGGGCCGCAAGGCTATTCAGAACAAATGGATCTTTAAGAAGAAGATGAACGCTGACGGCAATGTGACCGTTTATAAAGCTCGACTTGTGGCAAAGGGTTTTTCACAAGTTCCAGGAGTTAACTACGATGATACTTTCTCACCTGTAGCTATGCTTAAGTCCGTCAGAATCATGTTAGCAATAGCTGCATTTTTCGATTATGAAATCTGGCAGATGGATGTCAAAACAGCGTTCCTTAACGGTTTCCTTAAAGGAAGAGTTGTATATGATACAACCCGAAGGTTTTGTCGATCCTAAGAATGCTAACAAGGTGTGCAAGCTCCAGCGATCCATTTATGGACTGGTGCAAGCATCTCAGAGTTGGAACAAACGCTTTGATGAGGTGATCAAAGCATTTGGGTTTATACAAGTGGTTGGAGAATCTTGTATTTACAAGAAAGTGAGTGGGAGCTCTGTGGCGTTTCTAATATTATATGTGGATGACATATTACTGATTGGATACAACGTAGAGCTTTTGGAGAGCATAAAAGGTTACTTGAATAAAAGTTTCTCTATGAAGGACCTAGGAGAAGCTGCTTACATTCTAGGCATTAAGATCTATAGGGATAGATCAAAATGCCTGATAGGACTTTCACAAAACACATACCTTGATAAAGTTTTGAAAAGGTTCAAAATGGAACAGTCCAAGAAAGGGTTCTTGCCAGTTTTACAAGGTACAAGATTGAGTAAGACTCAGTGCCCAGCAACAGATGAAGATAGAGAGCATATGCGCTCCGTCCCCTATGCTTCAGCCATAGGTGCTATCATGTATGCGATGTTGTGCACTAGACCGGATGTTAGCCTGGCCATAAGTATGGCAGGTAGGTTCCAGAGTAATCCTGGAGTGGATCACTGGACAGCGGTCAAGAATATCCTGAAGTACCTGAAAAGGACTAAGGAGATGTTTCTCGTGTATGGAGGTGACGAAGAGCTCGCCGTAAAAGGTTACGTCGATGCAAGCTTTGACACAGATCCGGACGACTCTAAGTCGCAAACCGGATACGTATTTATTCTTAATGGGGGTGCGGTAAGCTGGTGCAGTTCCAAGCAAAGCGTCGTAGCAGATTCTACATGTGAAGCGGAGTACATGGCTGCCTCGGAGGCGGCTAAGGAGGGTGTCTGGATGAAGCAGTTCATGACGGATCTTGGAGTGGTGCCAAGCGCACTGATTCCAATAACCTTGTTCTGTGACAACACTGGTGCCATTGCCTTAGCAAAGGAACCACGGTTTCACAAGAAGACCAGACACATCAAACGACGCTTCAACCTCATCCGCGACTACGTCGAGGAAGAGGACGTAAATATATGCAAAGTGCACACGGATCTGAATGTAGCAGACCCGCTGACTAAACCTCTTCCACGGCCAAAACATGATCGACACCAGAACTGTATGGGTGTTAGATTTATTACAATGTAATTCACATGGTGATGTGAGGGCTAGATTATTGACTCTAGTGCAAGTGGGAGACTGTTGGAATTATGCCCTAGAGGCAATAATAAATATAGTTATTATTATAATTCCTGTATCAAGATAATAGTTTATTATCCATGCTATAATTGTTTTGAATGAAGACTCATTTACATGTGTGGATACATAGACAAAACACCATCCCTAGTAAGCCTCTAGTTGGCTAGCCAGTTGATCAAAGATAGTCAGTGTCTTCTGATTATGAACATGGTGTTGTTGCTTGATAACTGGATCACGTCATTAGGAGAATCACGTGATGGACTAGACCCAAACTAATAGACGTAGCATGTTGATCGTGTCATTTTGTTGCTACTGTTTTCTGCGTGTCAAGTATTTATTCCTATGACCATGAGATCATATAACTCACTAACACCGGAGGAATGCTTTGTGTGTATCAAACGTCGCAACGTAACTGGGTGACTATAAAGATGCTCTACAGGTATCTCCGAAGGTGTTAGTTGAGTTAGTATGGATCAAGACTGGGATTTGTCACTCCGTGTGATGGAGAGGTATCTCGGGGCCCACTCGGTAATACAACATCACACACAAGCCTTGCAAGCAATGTAACTTAGTGTAAGTTGCGGGATCTTGTATTACGGAATGAGTAAAGAGACTTGCCGGTAAACGAGATTGAAATAGGTATGCGGATACTGACGATCGAATCTCGGGCAAGTAACATACCGAAGGAGAAAGGGAATGACATACGGAATTATACGAATCCTTGGCACTGAGGTTCAAACGATAAGATCTTCGTAGAATATGTAGGATCCAATATGGGCATCCAGGTCCCGCTATTGGATATTGACTGAGGAGTCTCTCGAGTCATGTCTACATAGTTCTCGAACCCGCAGGGTCTGCACACTTAAGGTTCGACGTTGTTTTATGCGTATTTGAGTTATATGGTTGGTTACCGAATGTTGTTCGGAGTCCCGGATGATATCACGGAGGTCACGAGGGTTTCCAGAATGGTCCGGAAACGAAGATTGATATATAGGGTGACCTCATTTGATTATCGGAAGGTTTTCGGAGTTACCGGGAATGTACCGGGAATGACGAATGGGTTCCGGGAGTTCACCGGGGGGGCAACCCACCCCGGGGAAGCCCATAGGCCTTTGGGGAGACACACCAGCCCTTAGTGGGCTGGTGGGACAGCCCACAAGTGCCCTATGCGCCAAGGAGAAGAAAATCAAGAGAGAAAGAAAAAAAAAGGAGGAGGTGCGAAGGAAGGGGGACTCCCTCCCACCAAACCTAGTCCAACTCGGTTTGGCGGGGGAGAGTCCTCCCCCTTGGACTTGGCCGACCCCCTTGGGGCTCCTTGAGCCCCAAGGCAAGGCCCCCTCCCTCCGACCTATATATACGGAGGTTTTAGGGCTGATTTGAGATGACTTTTCCACGGCAGCCCGACCACATACCTCCACGGTTTTTCCTCTAGATCGCGTTTCTGCGGAGCTCGGGCGGAGCCCTGCTGAGACAAGATCATCACCAACCTCCGGAGCGCCGTCACGCTGCCGGAGAACTCTTCTACCTCTCCGTCTCTCTTGCTGGATCAAGAAGGCCGAGATCATCGTCGAGCTGTACGTGTGCTGAACGCGGAGGTGCCGTCCGTTCGGTACTAGATCGTGGGACTGATCGCGGGATTGTTCGCGGGGCGGATCGAGGGACGTGAGGACGTTCCACTACATCAACCGCGTTCTCTAACGCTTCTGCTGTACGGTCTACAAGGGTACGTAGATCACTCATCCCCTCTCGTAGATGGACATCACCATGATAGGTCTTCGTGCGCGTAGGAAAAATTTTGTTTCCCATGCGACGTTCCCCAACACATATATCATCATCATTGCCTTTCACTTGCACGATCGAACGATGTGAACAATAATAAGAGTGCTCGTGCATTGGACTAAGCTGAATCTGCAGGCAAACACAAAGGAGAAGACAAAGTAATATGGCTCTTTGAAAGCTAAACAGGTATGCATGCAAGGGCCACTAAACATTGTAACCAATATCTTCTACCTTGACCCAAAGAAAAAGAAAAGTATTTACACGGGAAAGCTCCCAACAAGCAAAAGAAGAAAGGAAAATCTGTTTGGGTTTTCTCAAAAGGACACAAAACAAGAAAACAAGAAAACGAAAATAAACTAGCATGGATAAGAGAGTGGCAAAGTGTGAACACCGACGAACAAAGTAAAAGCCTAACCATGAATGTAAGGTCGGCGCGAACACGTACTCCCCAAGCTTAGGCTTTTGGCCTAGCTTGGTCTACTCCCAAGGACGGTCCTGGCGAAACCCAAAATCATAATCGGGGTTATACGGGAGCGCTACAGCCACTACTTGAATAGCTGCCTCACAAAAATGAGCAGTCGTCGCCTCCCTCTCATACTCCTTTGCCTCTCCAATGGTTATGTAGTATCTCCGTTTTATCTGAAAGTCAAAGAAAGCAGGAGCAGGAAGGGTAATATGGAAGACACGCTGCCGATTAAATATCAATCGGTATAGGAGGGATTCATCATCCCTCTCAAGAAACTGGTAGCGTGTCAAAGCGACGCGGTCAAGGAAAGTTGTATGGAGCGGGGGATCTCCTGCGCGGATGGGTACTCCAAGAAAATTTTGCTATGCAAGTGGCATAGATGCCTCCAAAGAAATCTCCCTCAATAGTGTTCTTATTCAGCCTCCTTGCTATAATAGCTCCCATGGTGAAGCTTTTGTCACCCGTAACTGCGCTCTTAAGGATACTAAGGTCGGATGCACATAGGTGACAATGTTCAACCTTACCGTTAATGCATCTACCTATGAAGAGGGCAAAGTAGTGCAAGGCAGGGAAATGAATGCTTCCTATGGTAGCTTGCGTGATGTCTCTAGTTTCTCCAACAAATATACTAGAGAAAAAATATCTAACCGAGGATTTAGCAGGATCTTTAAGATTACCCCCATCGGGTATTTTGCAAATCCTATTGAAATCCTCCAAATCCATGGCATAGGATTTATCATACAAATCAAACAATATGGATGAGTCACGGCCAACTGAAAATTTAAATCTACGCATGAAAGATGCAGTGAGCATAGCATACTGTTCACATTTATCTGAGAGAAATTCTTCTAACCCGGCATTGCGGACAAGTGCATCAAACTCATCATTGAAGCCTGCTTCGATCATGAACTCATCGGAAGGCCATTCACATGGTTGTACCGGTGCGTCCCTTAGTTGATAAGGATCGGGCTCCTGAAAAGAAAGACGGGGACCCTTCTTACTTGAGGAACCACCATGAAACTTCCTCCTGAACATAATTTCTCTTTGCTGGAATTTTGAAGTTCAAGAGAAAAGTGAATAAAGACCAACCACACCTTGTAGCAACTACTCCTACTAGTGCCTAGAGACCGTATCACAGGCTAAAACTACTTCGGACCAGCTAAAATCAACATTTCAAGCTCAAGAACAGGATCACCAAGGTAGCAAGAATACGCGAAGGATAAAGCACTAGAGCAAAAACTAATTGGACCAATGGAGGAGTCACTTACCAAGGAGTAATTTCCCCAAAACGGTTCGGAGAATGATGCTTTGAGCAAGGAGATCGAAAATCACAGCCAAATGAGCAAGAACACGGGTTTGAGCTGCGAAACAATTTTTTCTGGAGGAAGAAGAAGAGGATGGGAGCTGGAATGAGTGGAGGGGGGCCATGTGGGCCCCACAAGCTTGCTTGCCGCGGCCAGGGGGTGGCCGCGGTGACAGGGATTGTGGCCCACTCGCGTGGCCCCCAGGCCAGCTCTCAGTCCTGGTATTTTTCAAATATTTCAGAAAAAATCATACTAGATTTTCAGGACCCTCGGAGAACTTTTATTTTCGAGGTATTTTTCTCCGGGACGCTAAAACAGAAAACAGGAAAAACTAAACTAAACCTATCATTTTTCTTCTAAGCAAAAGAAAGTGAAAGCTTAAAACACAGGTATGTGACTCTTTGATTCATCCATTTCATGGTCATCGAAAGAAATCCGTCAATGGGGTTGATCAAATCCTTATGACAAAACTTTCTCGAATCGCAAGAGAGAACGGAGAACTTTTGAATAGCCACTAAGTCACCTCAATGGGGATATGAATCTCCCCAACAAGCAAATCATACTTCATCTTAACACACGAGGAATAGGGCATTCAAAGCTCCCAATAAGAATCGATAAAGTTTTTTCGATAGCATTGATGCAATGTACTTGATATCGTTTCTTCGGAAAGTGCACAGTATGCTCATTACCGTTGACATGGAAAGTGACATTGCCTTTATTGCAACCTATAACTGCCCCTGCAGTGTTTAAAAAAGGGTCTTCCGAGGATAACAGCCATGGCATCGTCCTCGAGAATATCCAAGATAACAAAGTCTATTAAGATAGTGGTGTTAGCAACCACAACAGGCATATCCTCGCAAATACCGACAGGGAAAGCAGTTGATTTGTTGGCCATTTGCAGAGAGATTTTAGTGGGTGTCAACTTATCCAATTCAAGTCTATGATATAGAGAGAGGCATAACACTAACTCCGGCTCCAAGGTCACATAAGGCAGTTCTTACGTAGTTTCCTTTAATGGAGCAAGGTATAGTGGGCACTCCGGGATCACCAAGTTTCTTAGGAGTTCCACCTTTGAAAGTGTAATTGGCAAGCATGGTGGAGATCTCAAGATCTGTTATCTTCCGTTTATTGGTCATGATATCTTTCATGTACTTGGCATACGGAGACATTTTGTGCATATCAACTAACCGCATCTGCAGAAAGACGGGTCTTATCATTTCAATAAAGCGCTCAAAATCCTCATCATCCTTTTTCTTGGATGGCTTAAGAGGAAAGGGCATAGGTCTCTGAACCCATGGCTCTCTTTCTTTACCATGCTTCCTAGCGGTGAAGTCATTCTTATCGTATCTCTTAGGTTGTGGGTTATCAGGATTAACCGTAGGTTCAATCTCCACATCCTTATCATTGCGAGGTTGAGCATCAATATGAACATCGCTGTCCATATTGTCACCAGGTTCATATTCAACACCAGATTGTGTTTCTGCATTAGACGCAGAAATATCATTTGGTTCTTCAGGTGTGACAGTATTTGGTGAACCAACATGCAGGTTTCTATCATCCTTCTTCTTCTCCTTAGGATGATTGGGTGCATGTGCATTAATTCCTTGAGAATCTTGATCAATTCTCTTAGGATGACCCTCAGGATACAAAGGTTCCTGAGTCATTTTGCCTCCTCTAGTAACGACTCTGACAGAATTGTCATTTAATTCATTGAGCAGGTCTTTCTGAGCTTTAAGTACTTGTTATACTTGAGTAGTAATCATAGAGGCATGTTTACTCAGAAACTTCAGATCATTGACATTTCTGTCTACACAAGCACTTGAATGACTAAGCATACGAGTACTTTGTTCCAAATGACTGCTAACATAATCATTGAAACTTTGTTGTTTGGCATCTTCAGAGAATTTACTTCCACTACCTGTATCGGGTTATCGAGACCATGGATCTCTTCGATAGGTGGTAGATTTTTTACATCTTCAGATCTAATGCCTTTCTCTTGCATAGATTTCTTGGCTTCTTGCATATCTTCGGGACTGAGGAATAGAATACCTCTTTTCTACGGAGTTGGCTTAGGAGGTGGTTCAGGAATAGTCCAAGCATTATCGTTGATCAAGATGTTATTCAGTAGAGTCTCAGCTTGTTCTACAGTTCGTTCCTAAAAAACACAACTGGCACAACTATCTAGGTGGTCTCTAGAAGCATCGGTGAGTCTGTTATAGAAGATATCAAGTATCTCGTTCTTCTTAAGCGGGTGATCAGGAACAGCATTATGTAGCTGGACGAGCCTCCCCCAAGCTTGTGGGAAACTCTCTTCTTTGAGTTGAGCAAAGTTGTATATATCCTGCAAGGCAGCTTGCTTCTTATGGGCAGGGAAATATTTCTAACAGAAGTCATAGACCATATCCTGGGGACTACTCACACATCCAGGAGCAAGAGAAGTGAACCAGGCTTTAGCGTCATCCTTTAGAGAGAAAGGAAACGGCTTAAGGATATAGTAGTGGCGGATCTTCTCCTCACTAGTGAAAAAGGTGGCTATATCGTGTAGTTTGGTAAGATGGGCTACGACCGTCTCAGACTCATAACCGTGGAAAGGATTAGATTCGACTAAAGAGATTATCTCAGGATCGACAGAGAATTCATAATCCTTATCGGTGATAAAGATCGGTGAAGTGGCAAACTTCGGGTCGTATTTCATCCTAGCTTTCAGAGATTTTTCCTTCCACTTGAGAAGTAATTTCTTAGCATCATAGGCATCCTTACACGCAAGCAAATCCTCAGCTATCTCCCCCTCCATAACGTAACCCTCAGGTATATCAGGTAATTCATATCTAGGAGAGCTAGATCTACATGAGCAAAAGCAGGTTCTATCTCAATAGTATTGCCAGTTTCAAAAGCATCACGAGCATTGGCAGTAACTCTAGCAATATGAGCACCAAGGAACACCCCGAGTGGCACATCAGGTAAAGTAGCATCTCTAGCAGTATCAAGCATAGCATCATCAGGAAAAATAGCATCTCTAGCATCATCAGGCAAAGCAGTATCAGGAATAGCATCTCTAGCATCAGACATAGCATCTCTAGCAGTATCAAGCATAGCATCTCTAGCAGTATCAGGCATAGTAGCATCTCTAGTAGTATCAAGCATAGCATCATCACGCAAAATAGCATCTCTAGCATCATCAGGCATAGCATCTCTAGCATCAGGCATAGCATCTCTAGAAGTATCAAGCATAGGTGAAATATCAAGATTTCTAGCAGGAGGTGATGTCGCAAACTTACTCATAACTGAAGGTGAATCAAGTGCAGAGCTAGATGGCAGTTCCTTACCTCCCCTCGTAGTTGAGGGCAAGACTTGGGTTTTTGGATCTTTCAGATTCTTCATAGTGATCAGCAGATATGAATCCCAAGTGACTCAAAGAATATAGCAATACCTCCCCGGCAACGGCGCCAGAAAAATGCTGCTAACGGCAGTCCCCGGCAACGACACTAGAAGAATGTTGTTGACGAGTCCCTGACTTGATGCCTTCGCGACAACAGAGCTAGAACTGCTCCCAGTTGCTCAACAATTAGCAATTGTCTTGCAATGGCCCACCAGCGCGTGGGTTCGTGACAGTTTTTGAGGGTAGAGTATTCGACCCAAATTTGTTGGTACGCCAGTCAGGAGGTGAGAGAATACTCTCGAGTATTAGCAGATGAATGTGTCAGATTCAACCACACCTGAAAGATTAGTATCTGCAAGCAAAGTATCAGCAGCAAAGTAGGATGATAACAACGGTGGCAGAAAAGATGTGTTGACGGCAGACTATTCCTAAGTGTCGTATCAATGGCGCGAGAAGTTGCCCGTTGACGGAAATTGTCTTTTGAAAAGGACGTGGATGTCGCCTAGAGGGGGGGGGTGAATAGGCGCTTTAAAATAGTTAAGGTTTAGGCTTGAACAAATGCGGAATAAAACTAACGTTTAATATGTCAAGCACAAAACCTACAAACAACTAGGCTCACCTATGTGCACCAACAACTTATGCTAAGCAAGATAAACAACTAAGTGATAGCAAGATATATTACAATAAACAATATGTCTATCACAAAGTAAAGTGCATAAGTAAAGGGTTCGGGTAAGAGATAACCGAGGCACGGGGAGACGATGATGTATCCCGAAGTTCACACCCTTGGGGATGCTAATCTCCGTTAGAGCGGTGTGGAGGCACAATGCTCCCCAAGATGCCACTAAGGCCACCGTAATCTCCTCACGCCCTCGCACAATGCAAGATGCCGTGATTCCACTAAGGGACCCTTGAGGGCGGTCACCGAACCCGTACAAATGGCAACCCTTGGGGGCGGTCACCGAACCCGTACACGTGGCAACCCTTGGGGGCGGTTACCGGTACCTGTACAAATTGCTCGGGGCAACCTCCGCAACCTAATTGGAGACCCCGACGCTTCCCGGAGCTTCACACCACAATGATTGAGCTCCGAGACACCACCGAGCTTCTAGGACGTCAAAGCATCCACGAAGAACAATATCAAGGGTACTAAGTACCAAAGGTAGTAAGCTTCTCAACTTCTCACTTCCACGTATCACCGTGGAGAACTCAAACCGATGCAACTAATGCAATGGCAAGAACACACGAAGTGGTCAAGTCCCTCACACTCAAATCCCTCCACAACAACAAAAGCTATGGAGAAATATGAGAGGAAGAACAAGGAGCTCACAAAGAACTCCAAGATCAAGATCCAAGGGGTTCCCCTCACATAGAGGAGAAAGTGATTGGTGGAGATGTGGATCTAGATCTCCTCTCTCTTTTCCCTCAAGAACAAGCAAGAATCATTGGAGGGATTGAGAGTAATCAAGCTCTAAGAATGTCAACAATGGAGGTAGAACAAGAGCTCAACGGATGGATAAGGCCAAGGGGGAAGAAGACCCCCTTTATATAGTGGGGGAAAGAATCAGACCGTTACCCCCACTCTCTGCCCGAGCTCCAGCGGTACTACCGCTGGCTGCAGCGGTACTACTGCTGGCACTCCAGCGGTACTACCGCCAGCTAGCGGTACTACCGCTGGCTGCAGCGGTACTACCGCTGGCACTCCAGCGGTACTACCGCTGGCCCCAGCGGTACTATCGCTGGGCCCCTGGTAGTGCAAAGGCACTACCACCGCCAAGAAAGTCTTCGCAAAAAGGTCCGTCCACGAACAACCGCTAGGCAGGCGGTACTAAGCTCCTGGAGCGGTACTACCGCTGACCAGGGGCGGTACTACCGCGAGCCAGCGGTACTACCGCTAGGGCCAGCGGTACTACCGCCAACTCTAGCGGTACTACCGCTAGGTCCGGCGGTACTACCGCTCGCCACTGAAACAGCCATAACTTTCGCATACGAGCTCCGAATCGAGCAAACCCAAGCTTGTTGGAAATCTTAAGACCATGCGGTTATGAATATGCCAAAGATATAGAGATGTGAGATCTCTATGAATGAAGAACCGGCAAAAACTCCAACATCGAAAACATCATAGTAGATGCATATGGACTCCGTTTTCGATGAACTCGAGCTTGTCACGAAGATGACCATAAGCTCTAAAACTCACAAAGAGAAACACCAAACAAGAACCAAGAAGTATGATGCAAGGATGCAAATGGTTTGAGCTCTCAACGAACGATACGATCAAGCTACTCACTTGAGAGCCCCCCTTGATAGAACAGCAATCTATCCTAACCAGAAAACCTATCAAGGGCAAACCTATACCTTGCACCTCGTCCTCTTGAGCTAGATGATGATGATCTTGGCTTCCTCAAGATGGACCACCTTTCTTGATTGTGTTGGCTTGATGAAGACTAGTTGATTGCTCCCCCATACTCACTATGGATGAGCCACTCTTCAGCATATATTCACAAGTCCATTGCCACCACAATGGACGGCGAGCTTCAAGCATGCTATCTTCTTGCTGATCCACTTGAACTTGCACATCGCAATCTTGATGACGATCACAACTTGACGTCATACTCCATGGGTTGTATGAGATCTTCCCTTTGACGCAATGTAATGCCCCAAGTGCAGGTTTTTCCCTTTTTGTAACCTTCCTTGTGGGGCCACCTTGTCAGAGATTGTGATGTTATTATTTTGTGCCATGATTTCATGTGTGTCCCTAGTGCTTACTTCACTTGCATGCATGCACCACATATCATCCCTTGCCATGCCTTATGTTTGTATGTCAGGATCATGCTTGCATATGCTCTTACTAGGGTGAGTAGTGGGTGTTATATTTCATGTGATCTTGTGTTGTGTGCCTTGTGTGGAGTGTAGCATGTGTAGCAAGTGCTCATCTATATTTTTCTTTCCTTTCAAAACCAACCACCTTCTTTCCCCCTCGATATTTTTTTTCCTATACAAAAATTCACCTCTTTCTTTCCTTTTAAAAATAATGCCAATGTTTTAGCTAGAATTGTGGTGGATGAGTATGTAAGTTGCTGGATTTGCATGGGTGTTCATAGGGGCATATATAATCACAAAACAGATCAAATATTGCTGTTTTGTAAAATATCTAATTGCTCCTAAATTCTTGTTTTGAGTTTTATAAAATAAGGTTAGATTTTCCAAGTCCAGGGAGCTTCTTTTGTTTTTTTTGTCTTGTGTTTATAACCTTGGGCATTTCTTTCTTCTCTTGTTTTCCTGTTAAAAGGAAACTGCTTAGGGAGGAGTTTATTCCTTATATCTCGCCGAGTTGGGCTGCTTCCCGCGCAAGATGTGGCCCATCTACTCCCTCCCTCGCGAGTAGAGGCCCAGTACCGCAGCTCCTTCCTCCTGTTGACGCCGTGGCTTTCCCTGCAGTTTTCCCGTCAGTTTGAGGGTGCTCCTGTTGACGCCGTGAGGGCGCCAACGTCGAGGGGGACCCTTATAAGCCGGGCGCCCGTGCCTCCCCTCTCCTCCTAGGGTTCCTCTTCTCCCCAGTCCGCCGCCGCCACCTCTTCTCCTCTTTCCCATCTCTCCTCCCGTCTACAGGAGGGTTCCTGTAGGGGTAGACCAAGTGGTGCAGCTCCTCGCCGGCGGACGCCTCGCTCCCGTTGCAGATCGCCGCCGTCACCATGTCCAGGAGCTCGGGGTGGATCCCCGCGATCCATTCCCGGCACTAGGAGCCCCGGGGACCGGCTGCTCCGCCGGATCCGTCCACGTCTACGGCAAGCTCCCGGTGCTCTTTCCCCTGCAGCGTTTCTTCGGTTCAGGATCAGCTACTCCGACGCCCTTCTTCCTCTCCGGCACTCTCCCGTTGCAGATCGGCGCCCCCTCTTCCGGTTCTAGGTGACGACCGCCTCCTCCCTTCCCCATGAGTTAGCAGGCATAGTAGAGGGTTCTCTGTTCCCAGGAGAGGTCGTCAGGAGTGTGTGTGTGCGTGGTGTATAGCAGGGTAGTTGGTTGATGAGGGACGGTACAAGGTAGACGCGCAGGAGCCCTTTCCCTCTCCCGCAGGCGTAGTAGAGACGGGACAGAGATGCAGCTCCGGTGACCTCCCTGTCACCGGATCGCAGGTGCAGTCCAGCGACCTGAAGCGAGGCCATGTCAGGATGCATTATTTCCCTCCTCTGTCAGACAATGCGTCGTAGCACAGTGGTAGAAGGTGCGTTGATCTTTCATCAGGTGTAGGGTTCGAATCCCAGTAGAATCATCCCCCTTTTTGCTTTCTTTTTCCTGTTTTATCAGCAGGGCAGAGCAGATAGCAGTTCCTCTGTTTGGGTCCCTTTTTGTCGAGTACCTAGAGCCTAGCAGAGTGGTAGGATTGCGGCTTGCACTCCAGCAGGTCTGGGGTTCGACCCCAGCACCTCCCCCTTTTTCTCTGAACATTGTTTTCTTGTCAATTTTTTTTCCCTTCCTTGCTAGATGGTAGCTAAACTTCCCTATTTGCATGTGGTATTTTTTTTCCCCTTCCTTGGCCTTTAGTTTTCTCCTTTCCTGCATAGTGTGTGCTTGTATTAGGCTTGGTGTAGGTTGGTGTTGGGGTGTGTGCATGGTGGCACACCCACAAGGGTTGTTTTGTGCATAAGAGTTTGTGTTTGTGTATGAACTTGCAATGCTTGGATGTCTATGGAGGGTGCACCTTAGTGAAGTGGAGCTAACCTTGTTAAATGGGAGATGTGAGATGCCTTGACATTTGAGTGTGTGTGCATACTCTCTTGTTGGATAAAGATTTCTTATGTGTGAGCTTGATGCTAGTGCTTGAGAGGAATTGTGGTGTGGGAATTGTTGATGTGCATGACACAAACATGGGGTTCAAACCCCCATGTCACTTTGTCATTGTGCACATGAAACTCTCCTATGTACTTGTCATTTTAGGAGCATACCTAATGGGATGCATTTGCACTTTGTTGAAAGTTTGGGCTTTGTTTCCATGATATAGATGGAGCCCAAAGGCATGGATCTTGGAGTGCTAGTTGTAGGGGTTTGTGCTCAATACCATAGTGGTGTCAAACACCTCTTGGGAACTTGTGTGTGCAAACTATGCCTAGACAAAGTGGGCATGTGGCTGGAAAAATTCCAGAATTTTGAACTCTGAAAATTTCACTAAGTCTGGAATGCTGAAAACATTTTCTTCCGCTGTAGATAAGGTTGTGCAGGTCAGTATGTTGAGGACTGGACTTAGTTCAGTGCTAGTGTTTTGACCCTGGTATGTTTGTGCAGCTTCCTGTCAATTTTCAAGTCATTTGGAGTCCAGTAGCTTGTGTTTTGATTGCTGTCAAAAGGCTTCAGAACAGAAAAAGAAACTCAGGTGCAGAAATTTTCACTAAGTCCCTGAGAACTGATGGTTTTGGGAAAGTTTGTGGCCTTGTATCTTCTAGAGTTTAATTCCTTTTGCTGTGATTCTTGCTGGAGATGGTAGTGTTCTTGGTTGGCAACATCCACATATATTATTTGTCATGTTTGAAGACCTGTAGCTATGTTGCATGTGGCTCACAAACAGCTAAGATGCAGAAACTGGCAGATTGCGTAGTTTTGACATTTTGTTCAAAGTTTGTGTTTAATTGTTGTTGGGGTGTTCTACCTTGCTCCATTTCATTCATGTTGGGTTAATATATGTCTTGGCAACCTGGGAACACCAGATTTGTGCCAATTGTGTGTGTGGTGATGAATCTTTCACGTAGGACTTCATATCGTGTTTCGTTGATTCCCGTTGATCCGTAGCTCCGTTTGCAAAGTTCTTTATATGGTTTTGCACCGTTTTTACGAGATGCATCTGTCCATATCATTTCCATGCATGTCCAAATAGTTTAGTGCAAAGTTCTGTCCAGGAACTCGTTGTAGTTTATCTTGCTTGTGCTAGTGTTAGAAATAGTGGTGCATGCTCAACTTTCATCTCATGCATCATGTGATTGTTGCATTTTGTGGTGCTGCTGTTCATTGGCTGTTATTCCTGTGTTGGGTAGCACCGGGAGCGGAGACCGATTACGTGGAGTCAGGAGAGTACTTGCAGGACGATCCAGAACCATTCCAAGCTGAGGATATCACAGGCAAGATGACATGACCTTGATCCCATATCTAGACTTGTTATGTTAGTTTCGATTCTACGTCATATTGCTCGCTGCCTACCACTGGAAATATATTACCTCTTCATATGCCATGAGCCTAAACACCTTACCCTTTCCTAGCAAACTTGCAAGGCTAGGTAGGCTTGCTCAGCTACTAATGTTAGCATTGCTAGTTGCAGGTGTTTATAACTCATGAGTTGCCATGGGCTTGATATCATTATGTTAATTTCTGTTATTTTATTAATGTATCTATATATTTGGTAAATGACGGGAGGCCTAGCCTTTTGCCGGGTGTCTTGTTCCGTTATTGCCGCCTTAGTTACCGGTTACCGGTGTTTGATTCCATAATGATCGCTCCTAACACGTTCGGGGTTGTTATGGGGACCCCCTTGATAAACCGCGTAGTGTTAAGGCTTGTCCGGCAGGACCCAACTTTGGTACTATCTGCTAATCACCTAACAATAATCTGCATAGGGAATAGCTACCCCGAGGATCCTAATCAACAACCCGGGCCAGTGCTCCTCATGAGTGTTGGTCCAACCACCTAGCAGTCGGCAAGACCACCCCGGGGTAACTTGAGGTTTGGTCCTTGTCCACTTTGCATAGACGGTGTTGTCCTGAGACGGAGATACGCGGCTCTTATCGGGTCGTCGACACACCGGGAGGTCCTGCTAGCCTTGTCTTACCTTAGCGGTATATCTTGCGTATAGGAATCCCGGTGAGGCTTTGGTTTACCCCAGAGTTGAGGTTTTCCTCTAAGGAATCCGACGAGATCACGAGATTCGTGATAGAGGGTGACTTTGCGGCCTGTGTTCGTTTGTGATGGACTAGTTGGAGCACCCCTGCAGGGTTTAATCTTTTCGGAAAGCCGTGCCCGCGGTTATGTGGCAACTTGGAATATTTTGTTAACATCCGGTATTAGAAAACTTAAACATAAACTAATAAAACATGTCAACAGTGTGCGTATCCGTGACTGTCCCCTCGAAGGTCTCTCTTCGATCGGGAACACGGCGGGGTTATGAATGCCGTAGGTAGGTGTTCAGGATCACTTTCGGATCAAGTATTCACGTCCGTTAGTATAGATCACTGTCACTTTTCCCTTTGCGTAAGTTAGCCACTTATTCAATCTTAGGATGCAGCAGCCGGAAACACTTCATCCCTTCCTTACCCATTAACCTAACTAGGTCTGGCACCAAGGTCTTAGATTGCTGAGTCCCCGTGACTCACGGATTCCTCCGAAACTTCCAGCAGGTACAGGTACCCCAGAGTCAGACGATCCCGACGGCACCCAGCTGGCGTGGCAGTACGACGAGGAGACAGATCGCCTTTACGTGAACTATCCAGAAGACTGAGCCGTGGTCGTGATCGTGGGCCTGCAGCGGGTAGCATAGCATTTCCCTTGTTTTGTAGTCCGTACCGGAACTACCTTGTTTGTATCTGCGTTGTACTCTGTATCTTTAATAAGAAGACAGTTGAATCCCAGATTGTCTACTATATTTATTATTATGTGCTATGTTTACTTGCTTGCAAAACACTTAGATGCGCTTCTTTCCTATTCGGGGCCTCGATCCCCAGATCGGAACGGACCGCATCTTAGTCGTTACACGCAAGCCCATGGAAACACACCTAACCCCCACATAGAACTCTCACGAAAACCATGGGTTAGTACACAAACACGTAATGGACAATGCTTACCATACCATGGGATCACTTGATCCCTCTCGATACATCTTGTACGCTTTGTGTGTTGATCATCTTGATTTACTCTTTATCTGAGATCTTGATCAACCATGTGTCTATATGACCATTCTTTGGATAATACCTTGAATACCATCTTGGTCATCATATAAACTCCTTGAACCCAACAGATGGACTTCAAGAAGTGCCTATGGACAAATCCATACCATGGGATCACTTGATCCCTCTCGGTACATCTTGTATGCTTTGTGTGTTGATCATCTTGATTTACTCTTTGTCTGAGATCTTGATCAACCATGTGTCTCTATGACCATTCTTTGGATAATACCTTGAATACCATCTTGGTCATCATATAAACTCCTTGAACCCAACAGATGGACTTCAAGAAGTGCCTATGGACAAATCCTATAAATGTAACTTAAGGCAACCATTAGTCCATAGGAATTGTCATCAAGTACCAAAACCAGATATGGAGATATATGCTCCAACATCTTTCCCATCAACGCCGAGTGAACCAGAATTGTAGCAGGTAGCAGCAGTGTAACGAGTAACAGCAGTGGCAAGGAACAGCAGTACTGACAGCGGTAGCAAGTAGCAACAGTAGCAAGTAGCAGCAGTAGCAAGCGACAGTAGGAACAGCAGTAGCAAGTAGTAACAGCAGCAGAGTAAGACAAGTAACAGTAGTAATAGCAGCAGAGCAAAACAAGTAACAACAGCAGTGGGACAAACTCGTAGGCAATGGGTCGGTGATTCGTTTGGATGATATTCATCATGCAACAGTTATAACACAGAGAGATATGTGGCTAGCTCATGTTCGTCAATGTGATGTAGGCATGCATTCCGTGTGTAGTCATACATGCTTAGGGAAAAGAACTTGCATGACATATATTGTCCATCCCTCCCGTGGCAGCGGGGTCCAAAAGGATACTACGGGATATTAAGGTTCTCCTTTTAATAAAGAACCGGAACAATGCATTAGCACTTGGTGAACACATGAACTCCTCAAACTATGGTCATCACCGGGAGTGGTTCCGGTTATTGTCACTCCGGGGTTGCCGGGTCATAACACATAGTAGGTAACTACAACTTGCAAGATTGGATCTAAAACACACATATATTGGTGACAACATAATAATTTCAGATCTGAAATCATGGCACTCGGACCCTAGTGACAAGCATTAAGCATGGCAAAGTAGTAGCAACATCAATCTCAGAACATAGTGGATACTAGGGATCAATCCCCGTCAAAACTAACTCGATTACATGATAGATCTCATCCTACTCATCACCGCCCAGTGAGCCTATGAATAGATTACTCACGAACGATGAAGAGCTTCATGGAATTGGAGAGGGAAGAAGGTTGATGATGACGATGGCGACGATTTCCCCTCTCCGGAGCCCAAAACGGACTCCAGATCTGTCCTCCAAATGAAGAACAGGATGTGGCGGCACCTCCATATCGCAAACGCGACGAAATCTTATCTTCTGATTTTTTTTCTAGGCGAAAGTGAATTTATAGAGCTGAGTTTGGGGGCGGCAGAGCCACGTGGGCCCCACAAGCTTGGTTGCCGTGGCCAGGGGGGAGGCCACGGCAACAGCGCTTGTGGCCTACTGGCCCATCCCCTCCGGTGGATCTTTGCGTAGGTATTTTTCATATTTTCCAGAAAAATTCTCCGTAAATTTTCAGGACGTTCCGAGAACTTTCATTTCTGCACAAAAACGACACCATGGCAATTCTGCTGAAAACAGCGTCAGTCCGGGTTAGTTCCATTCAAATCATGCAAATTAGAGTCCAAAACAAGGGCAAAAGAGTTTGGAAAAGTAGATACGATGGAGACGTATCAATTGCTTCCACCTCATATTAGCCAAAACTCCCACACTAAGTAGAGATACTACTTGTGCATCCATAAACCTTCAAACTAGTTTTGCCATGATTGTCCACCATACCTACCTATGGATTGAATAAGATCTCTCAAGTAAGTTGTCATCGGTGCAAGCAGTAAAAATTGCTCTCTAATATGTATGATCTATTAGTGTGTGGAAAATAAGCTTTATACGAACGTGTGATGAGGAAGACATAAAAGCGACAGACTGCATAATAAAGTTCTTTATCACAGGAGGCAATATAAAGTGGCGTTCCTCCGCACTAAGAGGACACACATCCAAACCTCAAAAGCGCATGACAACCTCTGCTTCCCTCTGCGAAGGGCCTATCTTGTACCTTTACTTTTTGCCCTTGAAAGAGTCATGGTGATCTTCACCAATTCCTTATTTTGCCTTTGTCTTGGCTACTGTCATATGCTTGGGAAAGATCTATATTCATATGTCAACTTGGAGGTAAGCATTCATGAATTATTATTGTTGACATTACCCTTGAGTTGAGCAGTTGGGAGGCAAAACTATAAGCCCCTATCTTTCTATGTGTCCAGCTGAAACTTTGATCTCATGAGTACCACGTGAGTTGTAGCAATTGTAGAAAACTAAAGAATGATTGGGTATGTGAGTTTGCTTTACAAGCTCTTATTTGACTCTTTCTGATGTTGTGATAAATTGCAATTGCTTCAATGACTAAAGGCTATCGGTTGTTACATCTCGGTAAGGTTCATGCTCCATGCTTTACTTTGTGAAGGAATTATCACTTTAGCATGAGAGATTATATGTTGGTATTGCTGTTCTGATCTTGATCATGATGCATGCATGTTCGTATCTTGTTTTGTCGACACCTCTCCCCCTAAACATGTGGACATATTTATTGAGCTCAGCTTTCGCTTGAGGACAAGCGAGATCTAAGCTTGGGGGAGTTGATACGTCCATTTTGCATCATGTTTTCATGTTGATATTTATCGCTTCTTTGGCTGTTATTTCACTTCAAGGTACAATTCTTATGCCTTTTCTCTCTTATTTTGCAAGGTTTACATGAAGAGGGAGAATATCGGCAACTGGAATTCTGCCGGAAAGTTGAGCAAAGTTGAGATACCTATCATGCGCAACTCCAAACGCCGTAAAAATCAACGAGGATTTTTTTCTCGATTTAACAAAAATACTGGGTCGTAGAAATGCCAGAGGGGCACCAGGGGGTGCCCACAAGCATGCACGGCGCGGCCACCCCCCAGGCCGCACCATGGGGGCTTGTGGGCAGCCCACTGGCCCACTTGCTCCCCTCTTTTGCTATATGGAGGGTTTCGTCCAGGAAAAAATTAGGGAGGAGCTTTTTCGTGGTTTCGCCGCTGCCACGAGGCGGAACTTGAGCAGAACCAATCTAGAACTCGGGCAAGACGATCCTGCCGGGGAAACTTTCCTCCTGGAGGGGGAAATCGTCGCCATCGTCATCACCAACACTCCTCTCATCGGAGGGGACTCGTCACCATCAACATCTTCATCAGCACCATCTCATCTCCAAACCCTAGTTCATCTCTTGTAACCAATCTCCGTCTCCCGACTCTGATTGGTACTTGTAAGGTTGCTAGTAGTGTTGATTACTCCTTGTAGTTGATGCTAGTTGGATTATTTGGTGGAAGATTTTATGTTCAGATCCTTGATGCTACTCATTACCTCTCTGGTCATGAATATGATTATGCTTTGTGAGTAGTTACTTTTGTTCCTGAGGACATGGGATAAGTCATGCTAATAGTAGTCATGTGAATTTGGTATTCGTTCGGTAATTTGATATGTTGTATGTTGTTTTTCCTCTAGTGGTGTTATGTGAATGTTGACTACATAACACTTCACCATTATTTGGGCCTAGAGGAAGGCATTGGGAAGTAGTAAGTAGATGATGGGTTGCTAGAGTGACAGAAGCTTAAACCCTAGTTTATGTGTTGCTTCGTAAGGGGCTGATTTGGATCCACTAGTTTAATGCTATGGTTAGACTTTGTCTTAATTCTTCTTTCGTAGTTGCAGATGCTTGCGAGAGGGGTTAATCAGAAGTGGGATGCTTGTCCAAGTAAGGGCAGTACCCAAGCGCCGGTCCACCCACATATCAAACTATCAAAGTAACGAACGCGAATCATATGAAAATGATGAAACCAGCATGAAAGAAATTCCCGTGTGTCCTCGGGAGCGTTTTTCCTCCTATAAGACTTTGTCCAGGCTTGTCCCTTGCTACAAAAGGGATTGGGACACTTTGCTGCACCGTTGCTACTTTTGTTACTTGTTGCTTGCTACAAATCATCTCACCACACAATCACTTGTTACCGATAATTTCAGTGCTTGCAGATATTTCCTTGCTGAAAACCACTTGTCAGATTCTTCTGCTCCTCGTTGGGTTCGACACTCTTACTTATCGAAAGGACAGCAATTGATCCCCTATACTTGTGGGTCATCAGTAAGCATCTCTATGCTAATCATATCAACTATACGATTCATGCTCGACCTTGCGGTCTCATGTGTTCCGAGGCCATGTCTGCACATGCTAGGCTCATCAAGCTTAACCCGAGTGTTCCGCGTGTGCAACTGTTTTGCACCCGTTGTATGTGAACGTTGAGTCTAACACACCCGATCATCACGTGGTGTCTCGAAACGACAAACTGTAGCAACAGTGCATAGTTGGGGAGAACACAATTTTGTCTTGAAATTTTAGTGAGATATCACCTCATAATGCTACCGTCATTCTAAGCAAAATAAGGTGCATAAAAGGATTAACATCACATGCAATTCATAAGTGACATGATATGGCCATCATCATGTGCTTCTTGATCTCCATCACCAAAGCACCGGCACGATCTTCTTGTCACGAGCGCCACACCATGATCTCCATCATCATGATCTCCATCAACGTGTCGCCATCAAGGTTGTCGTGCTACTTATGCTATTACTACTAAAGCTACGACCTAGCAATATAGTAAGCACATCTGCAAACACAAATGTTAGTTTAAAGACAACCTTATGGCTGCTGCCGGTTGCCGTACCATCGACGTGCAAGTCGATATTAACTATTACAACATGATCATCTCATACATCCAATATATCACATCACGTCATTGGCCATATCATATCACAAGCATACCCTGCAAAAACAAGTTAGATGTCCTCTAATTTGTTGTTGCATGTTTTATGTGGGTGCTATGGGTATCTAGTATGAACGCATCTTACTTACGCAAAAACCACAACGGAGATGTGCAAATTGCTATTTAACCTCTCCAAGGACCGCCTCGGTCAAAACCAATTCAACTAAAGTTGAAGAAACCGACACCCGCCAGTCATCTTTATGCAACAAGGTTGCATGTCAATCGATGAAACCAGTCTTTCGTAAGTGTACGGATACTGTCGGTCCGGGCCGCTTCAATCCAACAATACCGCCGAATCGAGAAAAGACTAAGGAGGGCAGCAAATCGAACATCACCGTCCACAAAACCCTTTGTGTTCTACTCGAGATAACTTCTACGCATGAACCTAGCTCATCATGCCACTGTTGGGGAACGTTGCATGGGAAACAACAAATTTCCTACGCACACGAAGACCTATCATGGTGATATCCATCTATGAGAGGAGATTTGGATCTACATACCCTTGTAGATCGCACAGCAGGAAGCGTTAAGAAATGCGGTTGATGTAGTGGAACATTCTCACGTCCCTCAATCTGCCCCATGAACCGTCCCATGAACCGTCCCGCGATCCGTCACACGACCCGCTCCGATCTAGTGCCGAACGGACGGCACCTCCGTGTTCAGCACACGTACAACTCGACGATGATCTTGGCCTTCTTGATCCAGCAAGAAATACGAAGAAGTAGATGAGTTCTCCGGCAGCGTGATGGTGCTCCAGTGGTGGTGACGATCTACTCCTGCTGGGCTCCGCCCGAGCTCCCAGAAATACGATCTAGAGGAACACCTATGGTGTTTAGATCTGAGTTGCACGTGGCAAAAGTTATCTCAAATCAGCCCTAAATCACCACTATATATAGGAGGGAGAGGGAGGAGGCTTGCCTTGAGGGCCAAGCCCTCAAGGGTGCGTGATACGTCCATTATGCATCATGCATTTATGTTGATATTTATCACTTTATGGGCTGTTATTACACTTCATGGTACAATACGTATGCCTTTTCTCTCTTATTTTATAAGGTTTACATGAAGAGGGAGAATGCCGGCAGCTAGAATTCTGGCCTGAAAAAGGAGCAAGTTTGAGATACCTATTTCTGCGCAACTCCAAAAGCCGTGAAAATCAATGAGGAATTATTTTGGAATTTACAAAAAATACTGGGCGGAAGAAGAACCAGAGGGGAGCCACCAGGAGGCCACAAGCGTTCTAGTCGCGACCTACCCCCCCCCCTCGCCGCGCCGAGGGGGCTTGTGGGCTCCCTGTTGGCCCACTGGCTCCCCTCTTGTGCTATAAGGAGGGTTTCATTCCAGAAAAAATCAGGAGGAGGCTTTCGGGAGGAATCGCCACCGCCACGAGGTGGATCTTGAGCAAAACCAATCTAGAGCTCCGGCAGGGGGAAACTTCCCTCCCGGAGGGGGAAATCGCCGCCATCGTCATCACCAACACTCCTCTCATCGGAGGGGACTCATCACCATCAACATCTTCATCAGCACCATCTCATCTACAAACCCTAATTCATCTCTTGTAACCAATCTCCGTCTCGCGACTCCGATTGGTACCTGTAAGTTTCTAGTAGTGTTAATTACTCCTTGTAGTTGATGCTAGTTGGATTACTCGGTGGAAGATTATATGTTCAGATCTTTCATGCTATTCAATACCTCTCTGGTCATGAATATAATTATGCTTTGTGAGTAGTTACTTTTTTTCCTGAGGACATAGGATAAGTCTTGCTATAAGTAGTCATGTGAATTTGGTATTCGTTCGATATTTTGATGCATTGTATGTTGTTCTTCCTCTAGTGGTGTTATGTGAACGTAGACTACATAACACTTCACCATTATTTGGGCCTAGAGGAAGGAATTGGGAAGTAGTAAGTAGATGATGGGTTGCTAGAGTGACATAAGCTTAAACCCTAGTTTATGTGTTGCTTCGTAAGGGCTGATTTGGATCCACTAGTTTAATGCTATGGTTAGACTTTGTCTTAATTCTTCTTTCGTAGTTGCGGATGCTTGCGAGAGGGGTTAATCATAAGTGGGATGTTTGTCCAAGTAAGGGCAGAACCCAAGCACCGGTCCACCCACATATCAAACTATCAAAGTAGCGAACGCGAATCATATGAACATGATGAAAACTAGCTTGACAGAAATTCTCATGTGTCCTCGGGAGTGCTTTACCTCCTATAAGAGTTTGTCCAGGCTTGTCCCTTGCTACAAAAGGGATTGGGCCACTTTGCTGCATCGTTGTTACTATTGTTACTTGCTACTTGCTACGAATCATCCTATCACACAACTATTTGTTACCGATAATTTCAGTGCTTGCACAGAATACCTTGCTGAAAACCACTTGTCAGATCCTTCTGCTCCTCGTTGGGTTCGACACTCTTACTTATCGAAAGGACTACGATAGATCCCCTACACTTGTGGGTCATCAAGACTCTTTTCTCGCGCCATTGCCGGGGAGTGAAGCACCTTTGGTAAGTGGAATTTGGTAACGAAACATTTATATAGTGTGCTGAAATTTATTGTCACTATGGAAACTAATCCTTTGAGGAGCTTGTTCAGGGTATCTTCACCTCGAACGGAAGCACAAGGAGTTGCTCCTCAACCTGCTGCTCCTACTGAAAATATTTGTTATGAATTTCCTTCGGGTATGCTACAGAACTGTTGGCTAATCCTTTTGCAGGAGATGGAACATCACATCCCGACTTGCATCTAATCTATGTAGATGAAGATTGTGGTTTATTTAAGCTTGTAGGTTTGCCCGAGGATGAGGTCAAGAAGAAGGTATTTCCCTTATCTTTGAGGGATAAAGCATTGACATGGTATAGGCTATGTCATGATACTGGATCATGGAACTACAACCGATTGAAATTGGAATTTCATCAAAAGTTTTATCCTATGCATTTGGTACATCGTGATCGGAATTATATCTATAATTTCTGGCCTCGTGATAGAGAAAGTATTGTCAAGCTTGGGGGAGGCTTAAATCAATGTTATATTCATGCCCCAACCATGAGCTCTCAAGAGCAATTATTATTCAGAACTTCTATGCTCGGCTTTCTCATGATAATCGCACCATGCTTGACACTTCATGTACCGGTTCTTTTATGAAGAGAGATATTGACTTCAAATGGAATTTATTGGAAATAATTAAACGCAACTCTGAAGATTGGGAGTTTGATGAAGGTAAGGAGTCAGGTATGAATCTCAAGTTTGATTGCGTTAAATCCTTGGTCGAAACAAATACTTTTTGTGATTTTAGCGCTAAATATGGACTTGACTCTGAGATAGTAGCTTCATTCTGTGAATAATTTGCTGCTTATATTGATCTCCCTAAAGAGAAGTGGTTTAAATATCATCCTCCCTTAGAATTCAATGTAGTTAGACCCAATCTAGTTGAAGAGAAAGTCATTGCTTATAGTGATCCTATTGTTCCCAGTGCTTACATTGTGAAACCACCTTTCCCTGTTAGGATAAAGGATCATTCTAAAGCTTCAACTATGATACGTAGGGGCTACATTAGAACACCTACACCCCTGAGCAAATTAGAGTTGAACCTAGCATTGCTATTATCAAAGATCTCCTGTCCAACGATGTTGAGGGCCATGATATTCACTTATGTGAAGATGCCGCTAGAATTGCTAAACCTCATGCTAGAGATAAACATAGGCTTGTTGTTGGCACTCCTGTTGTTTCTGTTAAGATAGGAGATCATTGTTATCATGGTTTATGTGACGTGGGTGCTAGTGTTAGTGCAATACCTCAATCTTTATATGATGAAATTAAAGACGAGATTGCACCTGTCGAGATGGAACCTATTGATGTCACTATTCAGCTTGCCAATAGAGATACTATCTGCCCTTTGAGAATTGTTAGGGTTGTTGAAGTTTTGTGTGGCAAAACTAAGTATCCTGCTGATTTTCTCTTTCTTGCTACCACACAAGATAGCTTTTGTCCCATCATATTTGGCAGACCTTTCCTCAATACTGTCAATGCTCATATTGACTGGGAGAAGCAAACTGTCCCTGTTGGCTTTGAAGGTGTGTCACATGAGTTCAATTTCTCCAAGTTTGGCACACAACCTCACAAAAAAGAGTTGTCTAGTAAGGATGAAATTATGTCTCTAGCTTCTATTGCCGTACCTCCTACTGATCCTTTAGAGCAATACTTGCTTGAGCATGAAAATGATATGCATATGGATGAAAGGGATGAGATAGATAGAGTTATCTTTGAACAACATCCTATCCTTCAGAATAATTTGCCTGTTGAACTGGTTGGAGATCCACCCCACCAAAGGGTGATCCTGTGTTCGAGCTTAAGCAGTTACCTAATACTCTTAAGTATGCTTATCTTGATGAAAAAGAGATATATCCTGTTATTGTTAGTGCTAGCCTTTCAGAGCATGAAGAAAAGAAATTATTGAAAACTCTAAGAAAGCATCGTGCTGCTATTGGATATACTCTTGATGATCTTAAGGGCATTAGTCCCACTCTATGCCAGCAGAAGATTAAAACTGATCCTGATTCCAAACCAGTTTCTGATCATCAACGGAGATTAAATCCTAAGATGAAAGAGGTAGTAACAAAAGAAATACTAAATCTCCTGGAAGCGGGTATTATCTATCATGTTGCTCATAGTGATTGGGTAAGTCTGGTGCATTGCGTCCCTAAGAAGGGAGGTATTACCATTGTCCCTAATGATAAAGATGAATTGATCCCACAGAGGATTATTACTCTCTATAGGATGGTGATTGATTTTAGGAAATTGAATAAATCCACAAGGAAAGATCATTACCCTTTGACTTTTATCGACCAAATGCTAGAAAGACTATCTAAACACACACACTTCTGCTTTCTAGATGGTTATTATGGTTTCTCCCAAATACCAGTTGCACAATCTGATCAGGAGAAAACCACTTTCACCTGCCCTTTTGGTACCTTTGCTTACAGACGTATGCCTTTTGGCTTATGTAATGCACCTACCACCTTTCAAAGATGTATGATGGCTATATTCTGTAACTTCTGTGAAAAGATTGTTGACGTTTTCATGGATGACTTCTCCGTTTACGGGTCTTCTTTGATGATTGCCTCAGCAACCTTGATCGAGTTTTGCAGAGATGTAAAGATACCAATCTTATCTTGAATTGGGAGAAGTGCCACTTTATAATGAAGGCATCGTCTCAGGACATAAAATTTCTGAAAGAGGTATGGAAGTCGATAAGGCTAAGGTTGATGCGATCGAGAAAATGACATGCCCTACAAATATCAAAGGAATAAGAAGTTTCCTTGGTCATGCTGGTTTCTATAGAAGGTTCAATAAGGACTTCTCTAAGATTTCTAGGCCTCTTACCAATCTCTTGCAAAAGGATATTCCTTTTGTTTTTGACGAAGATTGCGAGGAAGCCTTGAAAATACTTAATAAGGCCTTAATAATTGCGCCTATTGTTCAACCACCTGATTGGAACTTAACTTTTGAAATCATGTGTGATGCTAGTGATTATGTTGTTGGCGCTATTCTAGGACAAAGAGTTGATAAGAAGTTGAATGTTATTCACTATGCTAGTAAAACTCTAGACAGTGCCCAAAGAAACTATGCTACTACTGAAAAGGAAATTTTAGCAGTCGTGTTTGCATGTGAAAAGTTCAGATCTTATATTGTTGATTCCAAGGTTACTATTCATAGTGATCATGCTACTATTAAGTACCTCATGGAAAAGAAAGAAGCTAAACCTAGACTTATCAAATGGGTTCTCTTGCTACAAGAATTTGATTTGCATGTTGTTGATAGGAAGGGTGCTGAGAACCCCGTAGCAGATAACTTATCTAGGTTGGAGAATGTTCTTGATGACCCACAACCTATTGATGATAGCTTTCCTGATGAGCAATTGAATGTCATTAATGCTTCACGTAGTACATCGTGGTATACTGATTATGCAAATTATATCATTGCCAAATATATACCACCTAGCTTCATTTACGAGGAAAAGAAGAAATTCTTCCTTGACTTGAGATATTACTTTTGGGATGATCCTAACCTTTATAAAGAAGGGGTAGATGGTGTTATTAGACGTTGTGTACCTGAGCATGAACAGGGACAGATCCTACAAGAGTTTGTCCAGGCTTCTCCCTTGCTACAAAAGGGATTGGGCCACTTTGCTGCATCGTTGTTACTATTGTTACTTGCTACTTGCTACGAATCATCTTATCACACAACTATCTGTTACCAATAATTTCAGTGCTTGCAGAGAATACCTTACTGAAAACCACTTGTCAGATCCTTCTGCTCCTCGTTGGGTTCGACACTCTTACTTATCGAAAGGACTACGATAGATCCCCTACACTTGTGGGTCATCAGTGCACCGACCAAGGGAGACGAGGAGTCCTACTCCAATCCTACACCAATTAGGATTGGAAAGTGGAGTCCTTCTCTTCCTTCCCACCTCTCTTTTTTTATTTTTCTTTGGTTTTCTTTCCTTGCCGCCAAGGCCCTCTTGGGCTGTCCCACCAGCCCACTAAGGGCTGGTGCGCCACCTCTAGAGCCATTGGGCTTCCCCCGGGTGGGTTGCCCCCTCCCGGTGAACTTCCCGAACCCATTCGTCACTCCCGTTACAATGCCGGTAATGCCCGAAAACCATCCGGTAACCAAATGAAACCATCCTATATATCAATCTTCATTTCCGAACCATTTCGAAAACCCTCGTGAAGTCCGTGATCTCATCCGGGAATCCAAACAACATCCGATAACCACACATATAACTCAACTATACTAAAACATCGTCGAACCTTAAGTGTGCACACACTGCGGGTTCGAGAACTATGTAGACATGCCCCAAGGCACTTCTGGGTCAATATCCAATAGCGGGACCTAGATGCCCATATTGGATCCTACATGTTCTCCGAAGATCTTATCGGTTGAACCTCAGTGTCAAGGATTCATATAATCCCATGTGTCATTCCCTTTGTCCTTCGGTATGTTACTTGCCCAAGATTCGATCGTCTGTATCCGCATACCTATTTCAATCTCGTTACCGGCAAGTCTCTTTACTCGTTCCGTAATACAAGATCCCGTGACTTACACTTAGTCACATTGCTTGCAAGGCTTGTGTGTGATGTTGTATTACCGAGTGGGCCCCGAGATACCTCTCCGTCACTCGGAGTGACAAATCCTAGTCTTGATCCATACTAACTCAACGGACACCTTCGGAGATACCTGTAGAGTACCTTTATAGTCACCCAGTTACGTTGTGACGTTTGATACACACAAGGTATTCCTCCGGTGCCAGTGAGTTATATGATCTCATGGTCATAGGAACAAATACTTGACACACAGAAAACAATAGCAATAAAACGACATGATCAATATGCTACGTTCATCGTTTGGGTCTTGTCCATCGCATGATTCTCCTAATGATGTGATCCCGTTATCAAGTGACAACACTTGTCTACGGTTAGGAAACCTTGACCATCTTTGATCAACGAGCTAGTCAACTAGATGCTTACTAGGGACACTGTTTTGTCTATGCACCCATGCATGTATTTGAGTTTCCAATCAATACAATTATAGCATGGATAATAAACGATTATTATGAATAAGGAAATATAAGAATAACTAATTTATTATTGCATCTAGGGCATATGTCCAACACTTTTGCTAGCCCAAAAATTCGCACTAAGTAGAAATACTACTTGTGCATCCATTCCCCTTAAACCCAATATCTTGCCATGAGAGTCCACCATACCTACCTATGGATTGAATAAGATCCTTCGAGTAAGTTTTCATAGGCGCATAAAGCAATAAAAGTTGCTCCTAAATATGTATGATCTTTAATTGTAAGGAAAAATAAGCTTTGTACGATTTTGTGATGGCAAAGAAATAAAAGCGACAGACTGCATAATAAAGGTTGATATCATAAGGGGCAATATAAAGTGGCGTTCCTATACATTAAGAACTTGCACATTCTCAATTAAAATGTCCATGACAACCTCTGCTTCCCTCTACGAAGGGCCTATCTTTTACTTTCATGTATTTACTTTTATGCAGGAGTGAATAGTGTTTATCCCTATTCCAATCTATTAATTCTTTAGCTGGCAAGCATCATGTGTTGGGGAAAGATTCAGATATATATATCCAGTTCATGTAGGTGATCATGAGTCATTATTCATGACATTATCCTTGAGAATAAGTTAGGTGGCAAAAACAATAGAGCCCCTATCTTCCTATGTGTGTGATGGAAACATTTGCTCCAAAAATATGTATTGACTGTCAGCAATCATAGAAGACATATAGTTGAGTATATGAACTTGCTGAAATGAAAGCTCTTACATAGACTCTTCTCTGAAATATGATGAATTGTGATTGTCTCAGTAACTAAGAATATAGTTTCTTGATCGTCAATAAAGTTTATGCTTCATACTTCAGTGTTGTATATAGATTGTTACTTGTTTATGAGAAATCATACGATGGAAAAACGTGTTGATATGTTCATATTCATGATGCTCTCATGTATGTATTCTGTTTTTATCGACACCTCTCTCTTAAATTATGTGGTCATAATTATCGAGTTTGGTTTTCTCTTGAGGACAACCAAGGTCTAAGCTTGGGGGAGTCGATACGTTCATTTTATATCATGATTTATTATTAATATTTATATTATTCTTGGTCACTAGTCCACTTTATAGTACAATTCTTATGCCTTTTCTCTCTAAATTTACAACGTACATCGCAAAGAGGGAAATCATTGGAAAATGGAATTCTGGACCTGGAAACCAAGAAAAAGGATGAAAATTCTCTAGACTCCAAATGACCTGAAACATCACGAGGATTTTTTGTCGAATATATCTCAATTTATGGATCAAACAAATAATAAAGGGGGCCACCTGTTGGTGTCAAGCCAACATGATGCACCCACCCCCCTAGACGCGTCTTGATGGCTTGGGGCCACCGCCCAGGTCCTTCGGTCCCCCTCTTTTCCTATAAGATGGGTTTTGACCTAGAAAAAACAAGAAGAGTCTTTTTGAGATGAAGCACCGTCGTATCGAGGTGGAAACCTGGGCAGAGGCCATTTTGCTCTTCGATAGAGTGATTCTACCGGGGAAACTTCCCTCCAAGAGAGACCAATTTTCATCAACATCTTCACCAGCACCATCTCATCTCAAACCATAGTTCATCTCTTATATTCAATATTTGTCTCAAAACCTCAGATTGGTACCTCGGGGTTACTATTAGTGTTGATTACGTCTTGTAGTGATGCTTGTTGGTTTACTTGGTGGAATATAATATGTTCAGATCCTTTATCATATTCATCACACCTCTGGTCTTGACCATAGTGATGATTTGTGAGTAGTTACTTTTGTTCCCGAGAACATGGGAGGAGTCTTTTTATAAGTAATCGTGTGAAGTTGGTATTCGTTCGATATTTTGATGATATGTATGTTATTTCTTCCTTAGTGATGTCGTGTGAACGTTGGCTAAATGACACTTCACCATACTTGGTCCTAAGGGAAGGCATTGTCGGGTAATAAGTAGATGATGGGTCGATTGAGTGACACAAGCTTAAACCCTACTTTGTGCGTTATTTTATAAGGGGCTGAATTGGATACACATGTTTCATGTATGATTAGATTTATCTTAATTCTTATTTTGTAGTTGAGGATGCTTGCGAGAGGGTGTAATCATAAGTGGGTTGCTTGTTCAAGTAAGAACAACACATTAGCACCAGTTCACCCACATATAAAATTATCAAAGTAATGAACGTGAATGAACTCGACATGATGAACATGACTAGACAGAAATGGCAATGTGTCCTCGGGGGTGCTTTGCTTTATATGAGAGTACTTGCAGGCATGTCCTTTGCTACAAAAAGGATTGGCTATCTTGATGCACACTTGCTACTTTTGTTACTTGTCACTTGTTACGAATTACCTTGCAACAAACTATTTATCACTGTTACTTACAACATTTATGGAGAATATCTTGCTAAAAACTACTTATCATTTTCTTATGCTACTCCTTGGGTTCGACACTCTTACTTATCGGAAGGACTGCGATTGATCTCCTATAATGGTGGGTCATCACCTACCGCCATCGATCCCAGCCATAGAAAAGGGTCATATCTCAACAAAAAAATTGAGAGACACTGCATCCACGAATATTTACAAGCTTATTATGGGATGATTTTGAATTGTCAAACTATGATTGGACTAAAAGGAAGGGAGGGAGGGGTTCAAGCTTTAGTTAGTTGGTCCGTTGCCACCCCGTAATTAGTCTCTGTGTGTAGATTTAAAAAAATCCAAATCAAGGTTAGATTTGACTTAATTTTTGCAAAAGGGGTTTTATCATTTATGCCAGTGGTTGTGTCTTACTACTCAGTTTTATCACTAAGAATTTCAACTGCTCAAAATTTACATTGCTTCGTTAGGCGCATGCTCAAAAATGCCAGTGGACACCATTACTTTGAGCTCAAATCTCGTTTGTCATGTTATAATGACCAATATACCTATAGACCAACATGTGAGCTCTACCTCTATCTCACTACAATAAAATGTGGGTCCCACTTGATCCCAACAACATTCATATTGTCCTCTAAACATATTCGCATGCTTACTCCTGACTGGTGGGGTCCACACTTATCATTGTGAGATAGAAAGACTCACATGTGGGAATAGGGGTATTTTTGTCATATAACATGGTAAATGAGTTTGATCTGAAAATAGTGATGTCTAATGACATTTTTTAGCAACCATCTAATAAACTATGGCATTTTTGAGATATCTAATCGCATTTTTGAGCAAGTATCTCACGGAGTGATGGCATTTTTGAGCAGTTATAACTTCTAATCATAAAACTCAGCAGTGGGACACAACTAGTGGCATCTCTACTCCTAAAGGGGGAGTTGGTAGCTTCTTTTCCTCGGCTTTTTTCGTCTCCCCTTCCACCTTTGTCTGGTTTTCTTTCTTCCGATTTTATTTTAGCCCATGATCTTTTTAAAACAATTTTATGTGTCAATAAGATCATTATTGGGTATATTTGGTAACTTTTGTATGAAAAGGAATAAATCATGATCAATATTTAATCGATTTTCGGTATATTTGGTATCTTTATATGGAAAGGAATGAATCACAATCAATCTTTAATCAATTGTCGGTATATTTGGTAACTTCTATAGGTTGTTCGTTCTCTCCCGCATGACCATGCCTGCTGATTTTATCCATCTATTGCACCCCACGATCTTTTTAAACTGATTTTAACTACCAATAAGATCATTTTTGGGTATATTTGGTAACTTCTATATGAAAAGGAATAAATCACAATCAATATTTAATTAATTTTTGATATATTTGGTAACTTTCATATTCGATCTTTATTCAATTTTTGGTATATTTAGTATCTTTTATATGGAAAGGAATGAATCAGAATCAATCTTTAATCAATTGCCGGTATATTTGGTAACTTTTGTAGGTTGTTCGTTTGCTTTGACATGACCATGCCCGCTGATTTTATCTATCTATCCCACCTCATGCCTTCCCTCCTCTGGTCCCACTAGTTTTACTTAACAAATCAATACCCGCGGCCGCAATGACAAAAAAACGATGAAGAAAAACACGTGAGTGAAACCCCGCCCTGCCCCCACCCACATAACCACATCCACGAACCCTAGTTGTCGCGTGTCTCCTATTTAGCCCGCTCAATCTTGATGGCGCACGCCACCGCTGCTGCCTCATGCTCCATCGATCCCAGAATGCTTCCACCGCCGATTCAAGTCCTTTAGTGCCGCCTCTGGGTCACTATCGTCGTCGCCACTACGAACTCCAAGCACTTACGAGTGAGACCTCGACCACCACCTGTCGCAATCCCGTGAGTCCCTCCTTCCCTCCTTGTTCGTCGATGCAAATAGAGGTGCGGGGCGCGGCTTGGCCTCATCATGGCAGTGGGACATCGGCCGCAAGAGGCAGAGTCAGTCTCGCTTGCGGTGGCGACATGAGCGGTGGCCGTGTTGTTGGGACATATTCCACATGAGGCAGAGGTAGTATTAGTGGCGGCGAGACATCGTCTGTGTGCTGTAGGGGCGGTATTGTTGGTGGCGATGACGACGGCTGGAGGAACGATAAAGAGCAGTGGGTGGTCAGCGGCGTTGTGTGATGTTGAATACTTGTACTGTTGAAATATGTTGAAGAATTATCTTAGAGTTTTGCACTTTAATATTGACGGTGCTATGCGATGTTAGAAACTTGTTGATTGGTCAATTTAGCATTTTTGCTTCAATGGACTACAGATGCATGATATGCAAAGTAACTATCTCCCCAAAGAAAAGCTACATCCTACATCAACATCTAGATGCATCCACTAGCGCAAATCACACAAAATTGTAATTTGACTCCAGCCTCTACACTATTGTGGTCAGCTATACATAAACATCAGGCCAGAGGATTCTCTGAATTAATTTTTCCTAAATCCAATGACCACATCTAGCTAACCTAGCTAAAATCATTGCAAAAGAGACGTACTTCAAGTACAAACAGATCATCAAAACCCAATGTATTCACAAGGATCATGGAGAACATGAACTAATCATATGTGGTTAAAAATCTAATAAAATCGAGGCACCAATATCTTGACGGAAGCATCCAGATTGAGTGCATACCATACTCTAGAGGGTAGGCACCATACCCTTGGAGGATCGGCTCCATGCAGCCTCGATCATCACCGCCAACCGCTGATGAGCACGCAGATGCCAACAGGCCAACATATAAAGGGGGTTTAGGAAGAGTTATCTCACCAATGTGCTATTTCATGGAAAAACGGGGTCGTTTTTACAAGTTCTCATTCCACTCATCGCTTACAATTTCTCAGAAATATGTCATTCAATCAAGGGGGGTCTTCTCAAAAAAAGAATGAGCACGAGCGTGTGCCAGTTGATGACATGGCGTCCGATCCGGGAGTTGATCGGTGTTTTTTATAAAAATGTTATCGCCTTGAGACTTAAGTGACCATTTCCCTTGCTTTTTCAAGTTTTTGTATGGATGTCTTAATCACTTTGCAAGTTCATGTACTTATAGTGATATTAACTCTTTTTTGCTTGACTATTGGTTTAGATAAAATAATAGATAATTGATAAATTTCTTGGTTGGTCGGTTACTCACTGAATCATTCTTCAAGGAAATGTTTGCTTCCGTGCTTAAGCTCGCCTTTGCGTATGTAACTTTCCAGCTAGGGTGCAATCCTTTCCACTGTCGTGTAGAACTCCCCATCGTTGATGGATCCAAGGTGTTCTTGGAGTCACGCGGAATGTGCAGGAAAATGCCACTGGCTATAATGACACCCTACCGTTCAGATGAGCATCTTGCTTATGCGATTCTCCTGGACTTGCTTGCCATGCCTTGTAATTTTGCTCCAAATTTTCTAGGCTTTGTATCCGCCGTTGATGCACAGACTTCTAAACGATGGTGATAATGCTAGAGATGTCCAGCTGCTACTAGCAGACGCGAGCCATAGATAATGCGCTCAATAAATCCAACGTCTACAAAATTAAGGTTACTCATCTAGTTGTTTGTTTATTCATTGCAACCCATTTATTTGTTTATTCTATCTTTGCATTTTGTATTCTTTTGTGTGTGCTCGATAATTATAAGTATGTTTCCACGATATTCCATGTATGTGATGACATAGAAGATCTTTTCTCTACTGTTTAAGTATTCACGCAAAGGCAAACGCCATCTATCTTTTCTTATTTGAAATGTTAGTGTTTCTAATTCCCTTCCTTGTTTGTGAATATTTTTCAATCTGTATGGACTGAGCTCATGTAAAATTGCTTTGGAAAATGTAATTTTACATGTAAATTGACCTGAACATAGAATAACATCCTAAATTGTAAGCCTCTGAGCCGGTTTTATTTCACCATCTTAATTTATGGTTGAGATACTCGTTTCCAAAAAAAATTAAAAGAATTTCAAACTTAGTGGCAAAACAATGTTGGAGAAAATAGTGGTGACATTAGGTCTAGCACGGCAGGTTGCCATGGTAGCGAAACTATGGTACTAGGGCAGAGAATAGTGACACTCTTAAAGTTCTATGATGTCATGTAGACATCTATTTGTCACTCGTAGCAACACACGGTCGTTTAACTAGATGTACCTTGTGAAGGCATTCGTGAAACCTCCTGCCTGTCACAACCATGTCGAAAGCTGCCTTTCACTCCGGCAGCTTCATATGGTGGCACTTGATATTGGTGTTGTCCTTGACACTAGAGAATTGGGGGTCAAGAATCTCCATTGGAAGATCCTCAACCACAATTTTTGCATCAAATATCTAAATAATACAAAATTTGGTCAATACAATATCATCCAGAAATATGAATTTCATGTTGGTAGAGAAATTGGTTAACAAAATCAAAAGGAACATGATATCAAGGAAAATGCCTTAGATCTGAAAGGGACAACAAAGAGATGTCTCACCTTGGGAGTGAGCGAATGGGGTCTCCATCTTTCTTTGTGAAACTGCTCCATCAGGAACATGTTGGATTGGAGGTTTTCTGTCCTGAGAACAATGAACCTGAAGGAATAGGAATTGAGTTGTGATGGAATTCAACAACGCACTCGAAAGAAAGGAACCCGACTGGAACTCTAGTATATCAAGATGACAACGTTTATTTCCGCCACGTATTCCAACGGCATGGACGGGTAAATTTATAGGGTTTTTTACATTTGTGCCCCTAGTTCCTTAGACTTACTCATTGAACCCCATGCTCTAAAGTTTAGCTCATTTTTTCCCACTCGCTTGTCTGAAACCCTCACAAAAGCCCAAACTGGTCGTTTGCCGTCTAGTCAAGCTTTCACCGTTATCTCTCACGAGTGGGCCCATGTTGGAAGTGGACTATGTTTGGTCGTTGAACCTGATAGCTCGGATGTTGCACTGGTTGGACCGGGGGGCTTCTGATCACTGTTGGACCGCTCTTCATTGCATGTACCATGTGTTATGTCGCTCATGCAGCCTTGGCCTGTTATGCATGCGCACGACCTAGCTGTTTTCTGCATGCATGCACGCGCTGCCAGGGACGTAGCCTTGCCCCGCCTCGCTCATGTCTCCTTGCCTCGTGCCTCCCGCGCCTCAGGGATGTAGCCTACCATTTCTGCATCACAAGTGTGACGGCAGGTGATACGTCTCAAACGTATCTATAATTTTTGAAGGTTTCATGCTGTTATCTTGTCAACTTTGGATGTTTTATGTACCTTTTATATCTTTTTTGGGACTAACTTATTAATTCAGTGCCAAGCGTCAGTTCTTGTTTTTTCTATGTTTTTGACTCTTTTCAGATCTGATTTTGGAACGGAGTCCAAACAGAATAAAATACCTGAAATAAATTTTTCCAAAACAGAAGAAGATCGAGGGACTTGAGGGCCAAGGCACGAGAGCTACAGGGGGCCCACAAGCCATATAGCCGCCACCAGGGGGCGACGGCTACCAGGCTTGTGGCCTCCCTGGCGCTCCCCTGCCCTAGCTCTTTCGACTATATATTCCCTAAAATCCAGAAAAAAAACCAGGGCATCCACGAAAACACTTTTCCGCCGCCGCAAGCTTCCGTTTCCACGAGATCTCATCTGGAGACCCTTCCCGATGCCCTGTCGGAGGGGACTTTGGAGTTGGAGGGCTTCTACATCAACATCATCGCTTCTCCAATGACTCGTGAGTAGTCCACTTCAGACCTACAGGTCCGTAGTTAGTAGCTAGATGGCTTCTTCTCTCTCTTGGATCTTCAATACAAAGTTCTCCATGATCTTCATGGAGATCTATCCGATGTAATCCTCTTTGGCGGTGTGTTTGTCGAGATCTGATGAATTGTGGATTTGTGATCAGATTATCTATGAATTATATTTGAGTCTTTGCTGATTTCTTATATGCATGATTTGATACCTTGTAAGTCTCTCCGAGTCTTGGGTTTTGTTTGGCCAACTAGATCTATGATTCTTGCAATGGGAGAAGTGCTTGGTTTTGGGTTCATACTGTGTGGTGACCTTTCGCAGTGACAGAAGGGGCAGCAAGGCACGCATCGTGTTGTTGCCATCAAGGGTAACAAGATGGGCTTTATTCGTAGATATGAGATTGTCCATCTACATCATGTCATCTTGCTTAAGGCGTTACTCTGTTCTTATGAACTTAATACACTAGATGCATGCTGGATAGCGGTCGGCGTGTGGAGTATTAGTAGTAGATGCAGAAAGTATCGGTCTACTTGTTTTGGACGCGATGCCTATAGATATAATCATTGACATAGATAACGTCACGACTTTGCACGGTTCTATCAATTGCTCAACATTAATTTGTTCACGCACCGTCTACTTGCTTTCATGAGAGAAGCCACTAGTGAACACTACGGCCCCCGGGTCTATTCACAACTATCGTTTCCACTTTCACTTTTACTTTGCTTTGTTTACCTTTTGCTTTCAGTTCTCACTTTGCAAACAATCTATAAGGGATTGACAACCCCTTCATAGCGTTGGGTGCAAGCTCTTTGTGTTTGTGCAGGTACTTGTGACTCGACACGCGCCTCCCACTCGATCGATACCTTGGTTCTCAAAACTGAGGGAAATACTTACCGCCCCTGTGCTACATCACCCTTTCCTCTTCAAGGGAACACCAACGCAAGGCTCCAAGGCCGCGGGGAAATCCTTTGCATATTTTCCAAGGAAGTCCCTAAAGGCGTAGCCCGTGACAAAAGGATTCCTGGCGCCGTTGCCAGGGAAGGTCTGTTGTCGCAGTAGCAGAAGGATTTCTTGCACCGTTGCCGGGGAGGAGGATCGCTTGCCGAGGAGATCAAGACAAGAATAATCTCCCGTAAACACGCCTATTTCTGGCGTGGGGAGGAGAGATCAAGTCAAGATCTATCCAAGTAAGTGTCGCAAACTCGTCTCTTGCATTTACTTTGTTTGCCAGTTGCCTCTCGTTTTCTTCTCCCTCACTTCACCAATTTGCCTTTTCTGTTTGCCTTTTTCGTTTGCCTTTTTCGTTCACCCTTTTCTCTCGCTTGCTCTTTGTTTGCTTGTGTGCCATGTGCCTTCAATATGCTTGCATCTTCGCTTGCTGAAAATCTAGTGATATGGATCCTCATCCACTTGCTAATCTCTTTAAGAGATCCACTTATGTTGATCCAATTGCTAGTGAGTTGAGTGCACTTGACTTTTTCTATGGAGTTTTGCTTGACATGCGTGAATCTGAAAATCATGATGATGAAATTCATGAAGTGATTCACGAGGGCTCCTTGAATGAAAAGCATGATTGCAATGGTTTCACTATAAATCCTATTAGTGACAATCATGCCAAAAATATGCAAAACCCTAAGCTTGGGGATGCTAGTTTTTCTATGTCCACTACTTGTTGCAATGATCGTGATGAATATGATATTTGCAATAAGATTGAAAGTGGGTTTGGAGACATCATGACTTTAGTTGATGATAATCCCACTATTTTTTAAGAGCGTCAACTTTGCATGCATGTGGATCATGAAAAGAATATCCTATGTGATAGTTACATTGTTGAATTCGAATATGATCCCACATGTAATTATTATGAGAGAGGAAAATATGGTGGTAGAAACTTTCATATCACTAAGTCACCTCTCGTTATGTTGAGATTGCTCTTGTCTCTTTCTTCCTCCTTGCATATGGTAACTATTGGTTATCTTGACAATCTTTTTTCCTATAAAATGCCTATGCATAGGAAGCATGTTAGACTTAGATGTGATTTTCACATACTTTATGATGCTCTCGTTGTGCTTCAATTCTTGTCTTTTGTGTGAGCATCATTGAATTATCAATGCCTAGCTAAGGGCGTTAAACAATAGCGCTTGTTGGGAGGCAAACCAATGAATTTAGCTTTTTCTTTTTGTTTTGTTGCGTCCACACTTTCATAATTCTGTTATAATTGTGTTTTTCGTGTTTCTTTTCGCGTTTGTGCCAAGTAAAACCATTATGATTGGTCTTGGGGATGATCGTTTCGTCATGCTGGAAAAGACAGAAACTTTTTGCTCACGAAAAGAATTTTTCTTTTTTTTCTGTAAGAGCTTTTGAGTTGATTCTTTTTTCTTCTGATTTCTACGAAAATTCTTCAGACTGTCGTAATTTGTCAGAATTTTTGAAGTACCAGAAGTATACGAAGTATACAGATTGCTACAGACTGGTCTGCTGTTAACAGTTTCTGTTTTTGTTGAGTTGGTTGCTTATTTTGATGAAACTATGGATAGTATCGGGGGGTATTAACCATGGAAGATTGAAAATACAGTAACCCAACATCAACATAAGTAGAATTTAAGTTTGCTACAGTACCTAAGTAAGTGGTGGTTTGCTTTCTTATACTAATGTTATCACGAGTTTCTGTTTAAGTTTCGTGTTGTGAAGTTTTCAAGTTTTGGGTGAAGTTCTTATGGACAAAGAGATAAAGAGTGGCAAGAGCTCAAGCTTGGAGATGCCCAAGGCACCCCAAGTTGATTCAAGGATGCCCTAAAATCCTAAGCCTGGGGATGCCCCGGGAAGGCATCCCCTCTTTTGTCTTCAATCCATCGGTAACGTTAATTGGGGCTATATTTTTATTCACCACATGTTATGTGTTTTGCTTGGAGCGTCTTGTATCGTAGGAGTCTTTTATTTTTGTTGTGTCACAATCTTCCTTTCTGCACACCTAGAGAGAGAGACATGCACTAACCGTGATTTTGTCGAGCTTCACTTATATCCTTTGGTTAGACAATTCAACTCACATGTGCTTCACTTATATCTTTTGAGCTAGTTGATTTTGCTCTATGTGCTTCACTTATATCTTTTAGAGCACGGAAGCGCGTGGATTGGTAGTTGATCTATGCTATGAAAGTAGTCTCAAAAGGGGTAGTTATCCAAAGGGATATGAAAACTTCCACCTTCATGTGCATTGAATAGTAAGAGAAGTTTGATTCATCTAAATTAGTTTTGAGTTGTGGTTGTGGTAATATTGAAGTTATACTAGTAAGGTGTTGTGGATCTAGAAATACTTGTGTTGAAGTTAGTGATTCCCGTAGCATGCACGTATGGTGAACCGCTACGTGATGAAGTCTGAGCATGGTTAGTCTATTGATTATCATCCTTTGTGTGGCGGTCGGGATCGCGATGGTTTATACCTACCAACCCTTCCCCTAGGAGTATGTGTTGAATGCTTTGTTTCGATTACTACTAAAACATTTGCAACAAGTATATGAGTTCTTCATGACTAATGTTGAGTCCATGGTTTAGATGCACTTTCACCTTCCACCATCACTATCTTCTTTAGTGTCGTGCAACTTTCGTCGGTGCACAAAACCCACCATTAGCCTCCCTCAAAACAGCCACCATACCTACCTACTATGGCTTTTTCAAAGCCATTCCGAGATATATTTCCTTGCAACTACCACCATGACATGCGCCATAGCTTCTACATTGCCATGGCATGATCGTAAGATAGCTAGCATGATGTTTCCATTAATGTCTATGCCATGCTAGATCATTGTCACGGTACACTACCGAAGGCATTTCATATAGAGTCATCATTGCTCTAAGTTTTGAGTTGTAAGTGTGATGATCATCATTGATGGAGCATTGTCCCATGTGAGGAAATAAAAGAGGCCAGCGAAGCCCATTTACAAAAAGAAGCCAAAGATGCCCACCAAAAAAAAAAAAAAAAGAGAGGCCAAAGAGCCCACAAAAAAATGAGAGAAAAAGAGAGAAGGGACAATGCTACTATCCTTCCACACTTGTGCTTATTAAGCACCATGATCTTCATGATTGAGAGTCTCTCGTTTTTGTCACCACCATATAGCTAGTGGGAAATTTTCATTATATAACTTGGCTTGTATATTCCAATGATAGGCTTCCTCAAATTTGCCTTAGGTCTTCGTGAGCAAGCAAGTTGGATGCACACCCACTAGTTTTATTTAAGAACTTTCACATACTCTTAGCTTTAGTGAATCATTTGTATGGCAATCCCTACTCATTCACATTGATATCGATTATTGAGCATCTCCATAGCTCATTGATATGCCTAGTTAATGTGACCATCTTCTCCTTGTTTGTCTTGCAACCTCCACCACACTTCATTCCACTTAGTGCTAAAACCATGGCTCATGCTCATGTATTGTGTGAGAGTTGAAAAGGTTTGAGAAAGTAAAAGTGTGAAAACAATTACTTGGCCAATACCGGGGTTGTGCATGATTTAAATTCGTTGTGCAAGGATGATAGAGCATAGTGAGACTATATGAATTTGTAGGGATAACTTTCTTTTGGCCTTGTTATTTTGAAAGTTCATGATTACCTTGCTAGTTTGCTTGAATTATTATTGTCTCCACATCAATAGAAAACTATTGTTTTGAATCTAATGGATCTGAACATTCACGTCACATAAGAGGAGTTACAAAGGACATCTATGCTAGGTAACATGAAAGCATCAAAAATTCATTCTTTATCACTTCCCTACTCGAGGACAAGCAGGAGTTAAGCTTGGGGATGCTTGATACGTCTCAAACGTATCTATAATTTTTGATGGCTTCATGTTGTTATCTTGTCAACTTTGGATGTCTTATGTACCTTTTATATCTTTTTTGGGACTAACTTATTAATTCAGTGCCAAGTGTTAGTTCCTGTTTTTCTGTGTTTTTGACTCTTTTCACATCTGATTTTGGAACGGAGTCCAAACGGAATAAAATCCCCGAAATAAATTTTTCCAGAACAGAAGAAGATCGGGGGACTTGAGGGCCAAGGCAGGAGAGCTACAGGGGGCCCACAAGCCATGTAGCCGCCACTAGGGGGCGGCGACTACCAGGCTTGTGGTCTCCCTGGCGCTCCCCTGCCCTAGCTCTTTCGCCTAAGTATTCCCTAAAATCCAGGAAAAAAACCAGGTCATCCACGAAAACACTTTCCGCCGCCGCAAGCTTCCGTTTCCGCGAGATCTCATCTGGAGACCCTTCTCGGTGCCCTGTCGGAGGGTACTTTCGAGTTGGAGGGCTTCTACATCAACATCATCGCCTCTCCAATGACTGGTGAGTAGTCCACTTCAGACCTACGGGTCCGTACTTAGTAGCTAGATGGCTTCTTCTCTCTCTTGGATCCTTAATACAAAGTTCTCCATGATCTTCATGGAGATCTATCCAATGTAATCCTCTTTGGCGGTGTGTTTATCGAGATCCGATGAATTGTGGATTTGTGATCAGATTATCTATGAATTATATTTGAGTCTTTGCTGATTTCTTATATGCATGATTTGATATCCTTGTAAGTCTCTCCGAGTCTTGGGTTTTGCTTGGCCAACTAGATCTATGATTCTTGCAATGGGAGAAGTGCTTGGTTTTGGGTTCCTACCGTGTGGTGACCTTTCCCAGTGACAGAAGGGGCAGCAAGGCATGCATCGTGTTGTTGCCATCAAGGGTAACAAGATGGGCTTTATTCGTAGATATGAGATTGTCCATCTACATCATGTCATCTTGCTTAAGGCGTTACTCTGTTCTTATGAACTTAATACACTAGATGCATGCTGGATAGCGGTCGGCATGTGGAGTAATAGTAGTAGATGCAAAAAGTATCAGTCTACTTGTTTTGGACGTGATGCCTATAGATATAATCATTGCCATAGATAACATCACGACTTTGCGTGGTTCTATCAATTGCTCGACAGTAATTCATTCACCCACCGTCTACTTGCTTTCATGAGAGAAGCCACTAGTGAACACTACGGCCCCCGGGTCTATTCACAACTATCGTTTCCACTTTCACTTTTACTTTGCTTTGTTTACTTTTTGCTGTCAGTTCTCACTTTGCAAACAATCTATAAGGGATTGACAACCCCTTCATAGCGTTGGGTGCAAGCTCTTTGTGTTTGTGCAGGTACTTGTGACTCGACATGCGCCTCCCACTTGATCGATACCTTGGTTCTCAAAACTAAGGGAAATACTTACCGCCATTGTGCTACATCACCCTTTCCTCTTCAAGGGAACATCAACGCAAGTCTCCAAGGCTGCGGGGAAATCCTTTGCATATTTGCCAAGGAAGTCCCTAAAGGCGTAGACCGTGACAGAAGGATTCCTGGCGTCGTTGCCAGGGAAGGTATGTTGTCGCAGTAGCAGCAGGGTGCAGGCGCCACCACTGCATCACGCGTGCGACGACAGGGTGCAGGCGCTACAACGAACCGACATTTCCTCACCACGAACGGACATGTAGCCACAGACCGGCATGCACACACGTCTCGCGTTTCTTCAGTTGAGAGTTGCGTCGTTTCATGGCGGCAACATCTCTAGGGCGCGCGTGTCTGGACGCACGCAGCCATGTCTCGTTAGGCCGCATGCAACCACGCTAGGGCACACGCGTCTGGCATCTCCACGGTCCTCTTGTGTCGATTCAATGGTTGGTGTTGATTCAGTGGCTCACATTGAGTCAGTTGCCAATTAAATCCCATGGCATACCGATCCTAGCCACCCTCTATTTAAACCACCCACCCCTCCGCCTCTTCTCCACAACTTCCATCTTCGTCGCTCCTTCTATTTTTTATCCCCAAAGCAGTTACGAAGCGAGGCGAGTAGAAGATGAACTACAACGGCCCCACCTTCCGCTTCCCACCCATTGTGCCGGAGAGGAGGTACCCCGCCGGCGCCGACTTGGAGATCATGTTGCGTGTGTGGGAGATCTCAAGGTGGAGGGGTTCTAGGGAGTTGGCCCAAGCGTTCCTCCGTGTGGGCTTTGGACACCTCCCGATGGGCTCGCCGGTCATGTTCCACCTAGAAGAGATGCGTCCAAATGCATCCTTTCTGCGGACCGCACTGCTCGCAAACTTCACCAACCACTTCGACGCTTTCTATATTCTTGGGAAGGTGTTCTGGTATGGCCGCGAGTTCATCGCATTCACAATCTACAACATTTCACCGACATCGAGAGCATCTTCCCTACCATCAACGCTATGCACAACCTCCCCTACTACATCTGCGAGAACGACATTGAGGAGGACTATTGAAGATGGCGCTAAAGGCATGCCAGTTTGTCATGGAGATGGTGTTGCCCTAGCTTGTTAGGGAATTTAATTTATATTATTATTGTATCGTTTTAAAGTTTTACCATGAACGTGGCGTACCCTTTATCAAGTATCTTTAAGGTGCACTTATATTTATTGGTGTCTATGTCGTGTTATATTATGCTATATGCTTGTGTCAAAATTTACTATCAGTTCCTAGCTCAACTTAGCAAATTGTCTAGTGTCTAGTCTATTGTTTACCCATTTCAATCCTTGTAATGAGAAGTTGAGCATGCCTTGCAAAAATAGCAAAAAAAGTATTTATTCATGTTGTGTTATATGTGGATTTTATTAAAAACAACATAATCAAATCTATCAAAAAAGAACACAAAAGCTAGAGCAAAACAATTAAGCTTTTATTCATGTTGTGTTATATTTGAATTTTATTAGAAACAACATAATCAAATATGTCAAAAAAGGATACAAAAGCTAGAGTAAAAAGAGCAAAAAAATATTAAGCTTTTATTCATGTTGTGTTATATGTGGATTTTATTAAAAACAAGATAATCAAATTTGTCAAAAAGGATACAAAAGCTACAACAAAAAGGGCAAAAAAAATGAAATCTGTCAAAAAATATGTTGGTGCCTAATTTATGAATTATTGGTCGTCATAATGCATGAAAGAGCAATCAAATAAATGTTGCTGCCTAATTTTTTAAATGTTGTATTAGAGATTAAATTTCCAATAAATGAAGCAGAAAAAAATAGAGCCATCACGTATACTATTTTTTGTGGGTCTCTTTTATCTTTGGGGGTTGGGGGGTTTCATAGTCCCCTTGCCACAGCCCAACAAAATATTGGTTTAGGTTTCGGCCCAATAGAGATTCAGACATTCAGAGATTCAAAGATTGTAAGCTTACACCACCATTAAGCATACGATCCACACATTAAGCATTTAAGCAAGAGATGACCACACTAAAACCATCTCTTAATGAGAGATGACCACCAAGTAAGCAAGTCCTAGAGCAACTATAAAAAAATAAAATCCTAAATATACCAGATTTGCCTGCTTCTTCAATTCAATCATTTTCTTCAATTTTTTGTTCATCTTCTTTAATTCCCCCTTCAGATCCGCCTCCACCATTGTCGGAGCAACACCTTGAGATACCAAATTCTCCATGGCTGATGGCAGATTGAGCTCCCATGTTGCGGCCCCCTTCAAATGAAGCAAGCCCTCCCGTTGAAGCCTCGTAACATATTCATTTATCCATTCAAAATGATTGCATTTCTCCATGTTTTGAAACGAAATCGAAGGAAAAACAAAAAGAATTCAGATCCAGAATGAAGGAAATCAGAGTGAAATCATGAGATCTAACCTTTTCCTCTTGCTTTCTTTCACATTTCACGAAGTCACGCCCATAATTTCCATTCTTGGTCTCCTTCGAGGTCCACTATCTCAATGGCATGGTGCGTGGGCATTCAGGACATGGATCCATGGGCACTGGACCATACACATGCCACGAGGGATGGGAGGCTGAAGTGGAGCTGGACATCTCTCGTCACCGAAGAAGAAGAAACAGATGAGTGGTGGTCTCGTCGAGGTAGAAGGAGCAGAATAAAGGGGAGGCCATGGTGGGCTGATACGTCTCAAACGTATCTATAATTTTTGATGGTTTCATGCTATTATCTTGTCAACTTTGGATGTTTTATATACCTTTTATATCTGTTTTGGGACTAACTTATTAATTCAGTGCCAAGTGCGAGTTCCTGTTTTTTCTGTGTTTTTGACTCTTTTCAGATCTGATTTTGGAGTGGAGTCCAAACGGAATAAAATCCCCGAAATGAATTTTTCCAGAACAGAAGAAGATCGGGGGACTTGAGGGCCAAGGCAGGAGGACCACAGGGAGCCCACAAGCCCTTTCGCCGCGGCCAGGGAGGCCCGCGGCCACCAGGCTTGTGGCCTCCCTGGAGCTCCCCTGCCCTAGCTATTTGGCCTATATATTCCCTAAAATCCCAGAAAAAATCAGGGCGTCCACGAAACCACTTTTCCGCCGCCGCAAGCTTCCGTTTCCGCGAGATCTCATCTGGAGACCCTTCCCGGTGCCCTACCGGAGGGGACTTTGGAGCAGGAGGGCTTCTACATCAACATCATTGCCTCTCCAATGACTCGTGAGTAGTCTACTTCAGACCTACGGGTCCGTAGTTAGTAGCTAGATGGCTTATTCTCTCTCTTGGATCTTCAATACAAACTTCTCCATGATTTTCATGGAGATCTATCCAATGTAATCCTCCTTGGCGGTGTGTTTGTCGAGATCCGATGAATTGTGGATTTGTGATCAGATTATCTATGAATTATATTTGAGTCTTTGCTGATTTCTTATATGCATGATTTGATATCCTTGTAAGTCTCTCCGAGTCTTGGGTTTTGTTTGGCCAACTAGATCTATGATTCTTGCAATGGGAGAAGTGCTTGGTTTTCGGTTCATACCGTGCGGTGACCTTTCCCAGTGATAGAAGGGGCAGCAAGGCATGCATCATGTTGTTGACATCAAGGGTAACAAGATGGGCTTTCATCATAGATTTGAGATTGTCCATCTACATCATGTCATCTTGCTTAAGGCGTTACTCTGTTCTTATGAACTCAATACACTAGATGCATGCTGGATAGTTGTCGACGTGTGGAGTAATAGTAGTAGATGCAGAAAGTATCGGTCTACTTGTTTTGGACGTGATGCCTATATATATGATCATTGCCATAGATAATGTCATGACTTTGCGCGGTTCTATCAATTGCTCGACAGTAATTCATTCACCCACCATCTACCTGCTTTCATGAGAGAAGCCACTAGTTAACCCTACGGCCCCCGGGTCTATTCACAACTATCATCTCCGCTTTTACTTTTACTTTGCTTTGTTTACTTTTTGCTTTGAGTTCTCACTTTGCAAACAATATATAAGGGATTGACAACCCCTTCATAGCGTTGGGTGCAAGCTCTTTGTGTTTTTCCAGGTACTTGTGACTTGACGCGATCCTCCTACTGGATTGATACCTTGGTTCTCAAACTGAGGGAAATACATACCGTTGTTGTGCTACATCACCCTTTCTTCTTCAAGGGAACACCAACGCAAGGCTCCAAGGCCGTGGGGGAATCCTTTGCATATTTGCCAAGGAAATCCCTATAGGCGTAGCCAGCAGCAGAAGGATTTCTGGTGCCGTTGCCGGGGAGGATCGCTTGCCAAGGAATATCAAGACAAGAATAATCTCCCGTCAACACGTCGATTTCTGGCGTTGTTGCCAGGGAGAGATCAAGTCAAGATCTATCCAAGTAAGTGTCACAAACTCATCTCTTGCATTTACCTTTTTTGCCAGTTGCCTCTCGTTTTCCTCTCCCCCACTGCACCAATTTGCCATTTTTGTTTGCCTTTCTTTTCGTTTTCCTTTTTGTTCGCCCTTTTCTCTCGCTTGCTTTCTGTTCGCTTGTGTGCCATGTGCCTTCAATATGCTTGCATCTTTGCTTGCTGAAAATCTAGTGATTTGGATCCTCATCCCCTTGCTAATCTCTTTAAGAGATCCAATTATGTTGATCCAATTGCTAGTGAGTTGAGTGCACTCGACTATCTTTATGGAGTTTTGCTTGAGATGCGTGAATCTGAAAATTGTGAGGAAGAAATTTATGAAGTGATTCACGAGGGCTCCTTGGATGGAAAGCATGATTGCAATGGTTTCACTATAAATTCTATTAGTGACAATCATGCTAAAAATATGCAAAACCCTAAGCTTGGGGATGCTAGTTTTGCCATGTCCACTACTTGTTGCAATAATCATGAGTGGGGCGATGATTTTTCTTATGATCTTGAAAATTTGTTTAAGCCACATGATGAATATGATATTTGCAATATTATTGAAAGTGGGTTTGGAGAAGTCATGACTTTAGTTGATGATAATCCCACTATTTTTGAAGAGCGTCAACTTTGCATGCATGTGGATCATGAAAAGAATATCCTTTGTGATAGCTATTTTGTTGAATTTGATTATGATCCCACATGTAATTGCTATGAGAGACGAAAATATTGTGGTAGAAACATTCATGTTACCAAATTACCTCTCGTTATGTGGAGATTGCTATTGTCTCTTTCTTCTTCCTTGCATATGGCAACTATTGGTTGTCTTGACAATCTGTTTTCCTATAAAATGCCTATGCATAGGAAGTATGTTAGACTTAGATGTGATTTTCACATGTTTCATGATGCTCTCTTCGTGTCCGATTGCTATCTTTTATGTGAGCATCATTAAAATCCTTATGCCTAGCTAAGGGCGTTAAACAATAGCGCTTGTTGGGAGGCAACCCAACGAATCTATCCTTTTTCTTTCTGTTTTTTGTTTTCTAAACTTTCATAATTCTGTTATGATTGTGTTTTTTGTGTTTATTTTGCGTTTGTGCCAATCAAAACAGTTATGATTTGTCTTGGGGATGATCGTTTGATCATGCTGGAAAAGACAGAAACTTTCTTCTCACGAAAAGAATTTTCATTTTTTTCTGTGAGAGCTTTTGAGTTGATTCTTTTTGCTGCTGATTGCTACGCAAATTCTTCAGACTGTCGTAATTTTTCAGAATTTGTGAAGTACCAGAAGTATACGAAGTATACAGATCGCTACAGACTGGTCTGCTGTTAACATATTATGTTTTTGTTGAGTTGGTTATTTATTTTGATGAAACTATGGATAGTATCGGGGGGTATTAGCCATGGAATATAGAAAATACAGTAACCCAACATCAACATAAGTAGATTTTAAGTTTGCTACAGTACCTAAGGAAGTGGTGATTTGCTTTCTTATACTAATTGTAACATCCCAAATTTTGGAATGTTAATATAATTATTAGATTTGCTTGTTTGTTTGATTGAGTGATTGAAACTTGAGTGAAGTTTGAAACTTTTCAAAAACTTTTGAATGAGAGGGAATAAAATGACTTTCCCCTTTTCCGGTGAATTCAAATTCACCCATTTACAATCAATGAGAGGACATGACATGACTTCTTCAAATTATAATGATTTTGAATGAAGGTGGCATTTGAATTTCCTTCAATTTTTATTTTGCAAGTTTGTTTTTTTCTTCACACGTGAAATGTCGGGAAATAATTCTTGCAAGCAAGAAAGAGAGGAGGAATATGACCCTCCAAAATCAGGGGCATTTTTGAAAGTATTTGAGCCAAGAAAAACCAAAGTTTTATGGAGAAAATATTTGCAAAAAGAAATAAAGCCTTAGGGGTTTTTTTCCGAAAAAAACATTAAAAAAAATTATTTTGGTCTTGGAAAAATGATAAACGAGTAGGAAATTTTTTTCTGAAAATTATTTTGGTCTTGGAAAAATTATTATTTTTCTGAAAATTATTTTGGTCTTGGAAAAATTATTTTTTTATGACAATTTTGGTATATAATACCCCTATATTTGGTATTTATTTATTTCCTTTTATATTTATTTACTTGCTGTTGTCAAAAAGGATCAAAATCGGGAAGGATTTCTTTTTAAAAAAAGAAAGCGCCCTCGGCGCGTTATAGCCTCGGCCCAACCAATTCCCCCTCAACCGACCGAATCACTTAGGATTCGGCCAGCCGACCGAGCGACCCCCGAGCCCCTCTCGCTGACCGTGGGCCCCACCGTCTGCCCCCCCCCCCCCCTGCCCGAGCCGGCTATCCCTCACCTCCCCTTCCTTCTCTCTCTCCCTCCCCTACCTTCTCTCACCCTGACAGCCCCGGACTCGCCGGACTTGCCTTACCCCGCCCCGATCTCCTTCCCTCCGAGCCCCCTCCTCTCTCCCAATAAAAGCCGAAGCCCCCCCGGCCCCTCCTCGCCTCGTTCCCCCTTGCCGCCGCCCTGCCCAAGCCCCACCGCACCCTGCCCGAGCTCGCCGGAGCTAAGCTCCAGCCAAAGCTTCCCCGGCGCCCTGCTCCTTCCCCGGCCTCCGAGGTGCCTCCCCACCTCCACCAGTCACCGGAGGAGGAACCCCGCCGTCTCCACGACCCCTCAGGCCTCGCCGGAGACCGCCGGAGCGCCACCCCCGACCTCCCTCCGCCTCGGCCTCACCGGAGATCCTCGCCGGAGCTCCTGCCGCTGTGAGTTGCCCCATCTCCCGCTTGTAGCCGTTAGATCTTTAATTTACAGTGTAGATTAGAATCATTTTACCCCTTCGATTTTAGTTAAAAGACCGAGCCGGTTTTTCTTCACTTATTAGTTAGCCGGAGTTTTTAGTTAGATATCGGCCGTTTGCTAGTATTCCCCGTAGCACACACTATCTCAGCCAACCAGAACACGCCACATACCCCCCTCCCGTGCAATAGTTAGTTACTCTGTTTTTTTGTTTTAATTCAAGAACAGAGAGAGTTTCAATTTTGTTTTGCTCTTAACTTTTGATCCAGAACTCCAATGGAGTTGAATCTTTTTCCAGTAGATCACAATTTTTCTGTAGTTTTCGAAAACATATTATTTGCCTATGTTTCAAATTTCAAAATTTTGAATTAGATCAGATTTAGTTTAAATCTTGTTTTGCTTATTTCAAGAGTTTAAAAATAGCTTTTAATTTGATTCTTTTTGCTGCTGCTTCCTAATGATCATATCTTTCTGTAGTTTAAGTTTCAATTTTTTTAAATATTTTTACTTGGGGTTTTATCAAAAACAGTTTTGATTAGGTGAAGTGAATTTCTTCACTTTATGCAATAGTAGTTTTATGCTAGTGATGTTATTTTCCTTGTTAAGGATTGTAGTGCTTATGGTGTGTATTTTTTTGTATCGATAGATCACTTGGAGTGCGAAGCTTGCTACTTAGAAGCGCTCCAACACGACAACTATCAGCAAGGCAAGTCACTTTGATCATATTATCGCCTATGTTTTCTATGCATGGTAGTTTTACCTTTCTTTGCCCAATTGCATGCTGAGTAGGTACTTCGAAAATATGGTTACTTGATGTAGTATCATGTGGTAGGCACCCCAACAACCCTGTTACTTGACCCTGGACGACGAATTCTATTATGTTATGCTTGTGTAGACGGGGTTCTAGTTGAGAGTTTATCACGAGTGATGCGAGAATAATTTAATAACAAAGACCGTTTAAGTCAAGACTTTTCAAGACCTCGTGATGCAATGCAACTCTGGGTGAAGGACGGTTTAGATGGGCTCCCTAGAAAAACCAGTGGATGACCCGGCATTCATGGAGACGTGCCATGACATCTTTGGGAAAGCTTCACAAAGGCTCGAAGAGATGGACGGAGGCTTCAAGACCCAAGGCTTACCTGCACAGCCACAAGTCATTATGGGCTCTCGCTTGGTTGAACAGCGTGGCGACTCTGGACAGCCAGTGCTAGCAAATGTAGAAGAACGGTAGGATTGGATGGGCACCGACAGGGGATCAGAGGGACCCGTTGAAAGACCATGTTTTGATCATCCGGTCTTCAAACACCCTGAAGTGCGAGGACAAACTCGGAGGCGATCAAATCTTGTGGGGAACGTGTGCAAAACTCTGCAGAGTACCCAAACCTAATCGATTAGCCGTGTCCACAGTCATGGACAACTTGAGCCGAAGGCATTGGAATTTTCCTGAACTCTCAACATAATTTAATAATGATGTGGGAATTATTGACAACTCGGGTATGACAACTGGTTGGCGGAAGCATCTCATTAACAACCAACAACGTAGTAATATTTTGCTTTTAGCCCCTCTATTGTTGTAGGAGAAAACTTTGCTTTTCCGCTAAAAACTTACAGCCCCACCTGCCATATATGCATATAGAATAGATGATTACTTTTCACCTCTCTCTTATGTGACTTGCCGGCATATTCAATATGCTGACCTACATGGCCGCAACGTCTCCTGTTGCAGATATTTCTTCGATGAGTAAGAGAACGATTCAGGGTTACGGTCTGCACTCAACTTGCCGTTGGTGTTTATTGGGACTCCACTCCCTTGACTGTTTCCGTTGAGATTTTAAGGTATATATCAGTTTTACGCTATTTACATGTGATTGAACTTTGATATATACATTGATGTAATGTGTGTGCTAGCATACTGATCCAGGGATGGCACAGATACACAGAGGCTTGACTCGTTTTGAGTCGGGTCGCTACAGAAATGGTATCAGAGCACATGTTGACTATAGGACGTGACCCTAGAAACTGGAAACTTCTTAGGATAGGATCTCTCAGAAAATCTTATTTTCGAAAACACCTTTCACTTCTCATCTCTTCTGATTTCATCAAATGTTCTCTCTCACCTCAAATAGTTATACAATCCCCTTACCCCTTCGACCTCATGAAAAATCAGCGGAGTTCTACTTGAAAGTAAATAGGATTTCACCATGTGTTTGAAGAATTGAAGCTACACCAATTGAAGACTCTCAAGACCCGAAGAATTCAAAAACCCTGAAGCGTTCGAATATTTATATGACCATTAGAAGTCCGAACCCCAATTATATACCCACGTTAGTTACGATAATTTTTGAGCCGTCATTGGTGTGTGTTTTCCGATGGCCACAAATAAAACCTATTCTCAAAAATATTGTTTGTGTTATGTGTATCTCTCTCCCCCTCTTACCCGTCTCATCACCAAAACCTCAACCCTACCAGATGGAGTATGAAGCTGGACTTGTAGTCTCTGGACCAATGACCCAGCTGGAAGCTGAAATATGGATTCAGAACATGGAGAACCACTTCGGGAGCAACTTGATCTCAAGGAAGGATGAAGTGGAACACGCTCTTCAGTACTTTACCCAAAGTGCTGCTATCTGGTGGGAAATGCATCATGCCATACAAGAATTTAGTGGAGCAGAAACTTGGGACGAATTCAAGAAGACTTTGTTAAGATCCCGTCTCATTCGGAAGTGCTATGATAATCCGAAGGAGAAGACTTGTGCATGCAAGATCTGTGGAGAAATAGGACACACCCAGGAAGAACACAAGGATGGATGCACTCATTGTGAAGAAAATCACCCAGCTGAGGAGTGCCCAAGTAGTCAGGTGAATTGTTTCCTTTGTCAAGGAACCACCCACTACCCAGCGGCGTGTCACATTTACCCCAAGGTACAACAAGTTGTCAAGCAGCAGAAAGATGCAATGAAGGAAACCCTCAAGAAGAAGATTCTAGAAGAACATGTGATGCATGAAAATATAGAAGACCCTGACGAACAAGGTCTGACCAGATGTTTCTCCAATGCGTGATACTCATGTGGAGAAGAAGGACATTATTCACAGGATTGCACGAAGGGAAGCCAAGAGTATCTGGGAAACTTCCCGAAGGAAAAAGTGGAGTTTGATCCACTTGAAATAGAAGAACTGGCCAAAATAAAGGAGTCCGGAAAGAAGAAAAAGTACCCTCGGAAGAGCCAAATCTCTGCAGATAAAGACCTGAGTCATGTCAGATGTTACAAGTGTATGGAATTTGGACACCACAAATACATGTCCTCAGGAAGGAAGCCGGAAACCCAAGGAGCAAAAGAAAACACTAAGACGCCTCGAGACTTGTCAGAACTCATTTGTTTTCGTTGCAAGGAAGCAGGACATTTTGCTAATGATTGTCCATGTAGGAAGAAAGCTAAAATGGAGTAGTTAAGTTTTGACCGCGACAATTAGTGTAATCTGAAACACTCTTGTTTTTCATGAGACCATGGAGTTGATTTTTTTGTAACAGAAATCCCTAAGATTGTAATAACTTCATGAATCAATGGAATTTATTGTCTCATGATTGCCTATGTTGAAACTATATGCGTTGTTTCTCTACGAACAAAGATCTCTGAACATTTATGAGGATATGAGAAAATATGGTCTATGCAGGCATGAGTATAATTTATTTTAAGTGTGGTAGTAAACGGTAAACCCACAGGATCCACTGAGTAGGAATGTACCATAATTACCAAGGAGACACATACATTCCTCTGAGTACCAATTTACTGACACGTGCAGATGACAACTCTCTATGATTCATTCCTCAAGGGCCCAGAAACGATCATGACCCTGACCAGTGATCATGATTACCCAAAAATCCTGAAGGACATGATGAAGCACATTCATCTTGAAGGAGATGTAGTCTACAAAGGCTACCCGTTCATGGAAAATGGAGTGGAACTTTGGTATGTGGAAGTACACCTCCACCATGTGAAAGGAGTTTGTCCAAAGACTATGGGGCAATACTTTTTCATTTCACGTGTACCACGAGCAACCTTCTTTGATGTTCTTCGTGAAGTTGCCATGGAAGCCATACGTCAGATTGGAGAAATACTTGAAGCAAGACTCTGTCATACCCAGGAATACCTGAGTGAACTGCATGCGGAGATGATGGAAATGAAGCTCATGGCCACCATGAGGAAGCAAAAGATGGATGATTTCAAGGAGCGCCTTGGAAAGTTCCTGTGGAACTAAAGTATCTCCAAGGGAGACAAATTAATAAAGTTGGCAAAAATGCTTGACCATACCGAATAATGTGGATGGCAGCATTTGTAATAAATTACTTTTGGAATTGGAATTTTGAGAAGAAATTAAGGATGTAATAAAGGATTGATTATGAAATGAATATGATTTATGGATGAACCAATACCTTTTCATGGTAAACACACCAATGTAAAGTATCTCACAGAGTGGCGTGTGTACCAAAAGTAAGTCTAAGGATTATTATTATATGATGGAATGAAACACTATGGAAATTTAAAGGCGGAGTAACTCCAAGTATGCCTGAAACTCACAGACCCCGGGACTAATAAGGATCAAGTACTATCTTTTGGAGAAGGAAACTTGTATCAACAAATTTTTTCTTGGGAGCATACGAAAACCTAAGAGTTGTGAAGATACGTTAGATGTTTTGTTCAGCTTGCAGAACCAATGGATTATCCGAACTTCCTGGACAAGAGAAATTCTGCAACGCTTGTGAGGATGCCCAAGTGTTAGAATGCGAGATTCACTAAACCTTATACAGAGAAATGATTTGGGTGCGGAATGGATTGATCACCATGAAGACTTACTCTTATCATTTATCTTGCTATTCGGAATGGTAAATCTGAGGGACTTACCCATAGAGAGAGACGACATTATTTGAAGCTTTGGTTTAAAGCCTTAGAATGGTATGATGAAAACCCATGTACATGGCATTTGTTGTCACGCGTAAGAAATTTTACGGTGAGGATGAAACCAAGACCCCTCTCTCTTTAGGATAACCACAAATGGTAGACCACCATGAGAACCATCGATATGTTATTTAGAATTGACCACGAGACTGTCAGTTAAGAAGACCCAATAACGGAAGAAGCTTATATCAACAAAGGAACCCTCGATTTTGATGGAAACGTTATGAATATAACGGGAGAGCATCACCAAAGGATTTAATATGAAGACTGTGAGAAGTCAGTTTCCAAAACCCCAGAGGATCGTTAAAACATTTTGAGGGACCAGTAATCTTTATTTTTAAGTGTGGTAGCATCCCACTTTGCCGGAGGTTGGATTTGTTAGAAGACCCCCAAACCCTAACCTTTCTTTCTAGCCTCTTCGAATCTCGAGGACGAGATTCATTTTAAGTGTGGTAGGTTTGTAACATCCCAAATTTTGCAATGTTAATATAATTATTAGATTTGCTTGTTTGTTTGATTGAGTGATTGAAACTTGAGTGAAGTTTGAAACTTTTCAACAACTTTTGAATGAGAGGGAATAAAATGACTTTCCCCTTTTCCGGTGAATTCAAATTCACCCATTTAAAATCAATGAGAGGAGATGACATGACTTCTTCAAATTATAAAGATTTTGAACGAAGGTGGCATTTGAATTTCTTTCAATTTTTATTTTGCAAGTTTGTGTTTTCTTCACACGTGAAATGCCGGGAAATAATTCTTGCAAGCAAGACAGAGAGGAGGAATATGACCCTCCAAAATCAGGGGCATTTTTGAAAGTATTTGAGCCAAGAAAAACCAAAGTTTTATGGAGAAAATATTTGCAAAAAGAAATAAAGCCTTAGGGGTTTTTTCTGAAAAAAAACCTTTTCTTTAAAAAAAATTATTTTGGTCTTGGAAAAATGATAAACGAGTAGGAAAAAAAAATTCTGAAAATTTTGGTATATAATACCCCTATATTTGGTATGTATTTATTTCCTTTTTATATTTATTTACTTGTTGTTTTTGAAAAAGATCAAAATTGGGAAGGATTTCTTTTTAAAAAAGAAAGCGTCGTGGGCGCGTTATAGCCTCGGCCCACCCAATTCCCCCTCAACCGACCGAATCCCTTAGGATTCGGCCAGCCGACCGAGCCACCCCCGAGCCCCTCTCGCTGATCGTGGGCCCCATCGTCCGCCCCCCTGCCCGAGCCGGCCATACCCCACCTCCCCTTCCTTATCTCTCTCTCTCTCCCATACCTTCTCTCACCCCGACAGCCCCGGCCTCGCCGGACTTGCCTTATCCCGCCCCGATCTCCTTCCCTCCGAGCCCCCTCCTCTCTCCCTATAAAAGCCGAAGCCCCCCCCCGGGCCCCTCCTCGCCCCGTTCCCCCTCACCGCCGCCCTGCCCAAGCCCCGCCGCCCCCTGCCCGAGCTCGCTGGAGCTAAGCTCCAGCCGAATCTTCCCCGGCGCCCTGCTCCTTCCC